>NC_058522.1:487923253-488548253 GCF_904849725.1 Hordeum vulgare subsp. vulgare
AAGAAAACCCAAGGGGTTGCCCCCACATTTAATAAAAGGATCTTTTATTGAAAAGAAGAAGATGAACCCTTTTTAAATAGGGGTTTAAAAAGGGAAACTTTAGCAAACCGCAAAAACAGATAAAAGAGGAGAGGAGGGGAGTGAAGGTTTTAGGTCCGCGGTGCAACAGGGTTTGAGCGGCTCTGTTGCACCCACTCTCGTCACGCCAACGAACAACGCCACACTCACAAGCACTCACAAGCAACAACACAGAGCAACAAGCAACACCGACAAAACACAGTTGACATGATGCCATGCATGATGCGATGATGCAAACTAAATGACGATGCAACAAATAAAACTAATCACACGACAGAAACGGAAATAAAGGGGGAATCTTCTGGAACGTCGGCATCGGGTTGTCACAACTCTCCTACACTACAAGAGGATCTCGCCCCGAGATCCAAGAATGAAAGGGGGGAGAGGATGAGAAGGAACAAGAGGTTAAATTTAGTCGCTTCTTGACAAACGAGTGAAATCAACGCTCCTTGAAGGTTGCAAAGAGATGAGGAATGATATGAGAAACAAGCAAGAATACACGGAAAATTTCGGCAATACTTCGGTAGGAAAATGGGACAAAAAATTCGATAAGAAGAGAGAATTAGACAATATACATAACAAACAGCTAAATAGAACAAGGGAACACCATGATCTTGATAGAACAACATGATAGACCCAAAAGAGCAACATCACAAAGCCGCCGGAACAAGAGAATATGAACGAGCTCAAGCGGAAGAAGAGAATGAAGAAAGAATGACAACTATCATCACAATAGAATTGAAGAGCCTACGGATAGAGAATAGACGTAGTAGATGGAAAACCAACAACGAAGAACAAGATAGTAGTGGGCTTATGAAAATCATCTCAACATCTATGAGGTGACAACCAACCACTAAAGAAACAAGGATAGATTGGGAGCAAGAAGATAAGAACAATTTCTTACACCAAGAGGGTGCATTGACAACTAGGATCAATGACAAGCACCATAATAGCATAATCCATAGGAAAAGTTTTAGGTGAAATCCAAACCAAGATAGCTCAATGAAGAAATCATGGGTTTAAAATATCCCATGAACATAGAATTGGTGGATTTAATTATCTCATATTTGAAAGGAAATCTCTTCGAGACTCCTACACTAACAAGAATGCTATAATACCACCTCAAAGGATAAAGGAAGAACAATGCACTGAAAATGGAAGAGAAAGAATACTTGAGATACTCCAACAGGAATGTTGAGGAACACTTCAGAAAGAATGAAATCTTGACGAACCACCAAGAAGGACCTCCGTATACAAATGACTGACCCAAAGATATGAAGGTAGAAAAGAATAAGATTAAAGCCTTGCAAAGACTTCGATGAAGCTTCACGATGAGATACTTGATAAAACTTGGAACTCTGGAAAGAAAAGATAAGAACACTTGAGAAAAGGAATTGATATCATGAGGCACTCTGGAAGAAAGATTGAAATCACTATGAAATAGGAATAAGAATTACGTTATGCTAATCCTTCATCAAGTTTAATTGATGACGAGCAACGGATTTAGCATACAACTTAATCTTCTAGAAATGATTTTCAAGAGACAGAGAGATAAGCACCACTTCAGGCATGATTGAAGGACGCACCGGTAAGAATTCACAAATAAATGGGAACACCACGAATTAATGGAGATACAAGAGAATGAAGAGATCATGAGCCACCTGAGAGAAAACTTGAACAAGGCACCGGATAATCGAGAGACCAACGAAGAGACAATAATTGAGAAGAATTAAGGATGAAAGCTGAAAGTTGAGAACGAAGAATCTTCTCGAATGATGTCCTTCGGAGGATCGAGAATGAAAAAAACTTAGAGAAGCACCGGATAGCGAGAAATGGATTCTCATGATTGGAACAAATGAGAGGATAACACGAAGCTGAGATAAAAATCTTCACAAAAATGGAACAAGACTAAGAGAAACACTCCTTCAAATTGCAAGGTGAGATTGATGACGAGAACAATATCACAGATAGCGAAGACACTCCTTAATAATGAAGAATGAAATGTTGAGCCAAATATGAGATTTAATTCAAATAGGCCTTGGACACGGGCTAAGGATGGCTAAGGAAATGAACCTCAACCAGGTCAGGTGTTTGGGCGGCTCAGATTTGGTGGCATAACAAGTTTCAGGGACCTCGGAATCTAAAGATCCCTTGATGGCGGTTATCCACAAGCAGTTACTAACGTGGCAGTTTATTTTCATGGCTATCAAGTCGATCACATAGATCGCCGGCTCAATGAGGCGGCAGATGCTTTGTCGTGACTTGGTTCACAACTGAAGCCGGTTCCTCCCAATGTCTTTTTGGATGTCCTTCACAACCCCTCGGTGAAGCTACCGCCTGAAGAGGATATAGCTATTCCTGACCCAGAATCACAGCTGGTGGCCGCTCTTCGTGCTACCCGTGAGTGGACGGTACCATATTTGGCTTATCTCACTCAAGGTGCTCTTGTGGCTGACGAAGTCGAGGCCCGCCAAATAGTTCGGTGATCCAAGTCTAGGACTATTGTCAGGGGCGAGTTACATCGGCAAAGCAGCACTGGTGTGTTTCAACATTGTGTATACCGTGAGGAAGGGCAAAAAATTCTCAATGAAATCCACGCGGTGATTGTGTACATCATGCCGGCTCAAGATCTTTGGCGGCAAAGGCCTTTCACATGGGTTTTATTGGCTAGCGGCTCATGCAGACGCAGAAGACCCTCGTACGCAAGTGTGATGTATGCCAAAAGTTTTCTCGAGAGGCCCATGTGCCGGCTCAAGAGTCGCGCATGATCCCAATTACGTGGCCATTCGCAGTGTGGGGACTGATATGGTTAGTCCATTCAAAATATCTTTGGATAAAAGACCCACCTGTTGGTGGTGGTTGATAAAATTTACCAAATGGGTTGAGTCAGAACCTGTTAGCAATTGCGATGCGGAAACAACGGTGAAGTTCTTGAAGAAGTTGATCTACTGTTTTGTTTATCCTCATAGTATTATCACGGACAATGGCACCAACTTATCTAAACGAGCTATGGAACAATTTTGTGAGAAAGAGCATATCCGGCTTGACCTCGCGTCAATAGCACATCCGCAATCTAATGGTCATGCTGAAAGAGCAAATCACGAGATTTTGAGAGGGATCAAACCGCGCTTATGGTTCTGTTGAAACGCACCCGGGTTGTTGGGTTGAGGAACTCCCCTTCGTACTTTAGAGTATCAAAACGACTCCAAACAGGTCCACTGGATACACACCTTTCTTTCTGGTTTATGGTGCTAAGGCGGTATTACCAAGTGATATGCGTCATGATTCTCCTTGAGTTGTCTCTTATGTTGAGGATGACAATGAACAAGCATGACAAGGTTTTTTGGATGCTTTGGAGGAAGAGCGAGACTTATTAGCAGCCAGGTCAGCCATATATCAACAAGACCTACGTTGCTATCACAGTCGTAGGGTTAAAATCCGCACATTCGAGCAAGGCGACTTAGCGCTCCACCTGATTCAAGACCAAAAAGGGATGCACAAACTTTCACCGCCCTGGGAAGGCCTGTTTATCATCAGCAAAACCTCAACAATGGTTCATATTACTTGATCGATCTGCGACCCGGTAAAAACACCACTGAAGCAAAGACATCCAGACCCTAAAACAGTGCTCACATGCGGCCTTATTATACTTAGAGCACCCCATTGTCACCACGGATGTCAAGTGGATCAATAGAACATCCCATTGTCACCACGGATATCCTATCGGAAGACATACATCAAGTGCTCTCAAATCCTTAAAGACTCAATGTGATAAGAAAACTTCAAAGGGAAAACTAAATTCATCGCAAGAACATAGAGAGGGGAAAACTCCATATGATTCATATGTATTAATAAAGCTCGCGATACATCAAGATCGTGCCATCTCAAGAACACGAGAGAGAGATCAAACACATAGCTACTGATACATACCCTCAGCCCCGAGGGTGAACTACTACCTCCTCGTCATGGAGACCGTCGGGATGATGAAGATGGCGTCAGGTGATGGTTTCCCCCCTCCGGCAGGGTGCCGGAATAGGCCCCCGATTGTTTCTTCGTGGCTCCGGAGGCTTGCGGTGGCGGAACTCCTGATCTAGGTTTCTTTCTGGAGGTTTCGTGATTTATAGGAATTTTTGGCGTCGGTCTCACGTCAAGGCGGTGCCTGAGGGGACCATAAGACAGGGGGCGCACCCTAGGGACCCCCTCCCGTTGAATCTTTCTCCACTATTTTTTTTGTATTTTACAAAGATATTCTGTGTAAATTTCCATCTCATTCCGAGAACTTTTATTTCTGAAAAAAACAACACCACGGTAGTTCTGTTGAAAACAACATCAGCCCAGGTTAGTTCTAATCAAATCATACCAAAATCATATAAAATTATTGTAAACATGGCATGAATACTTCATAAATTATAGATACACTGGAGACGTATCAGCATCCCCAAGATTAATTACTGCTCGTCCTCGAGTAGGTAAATGATAAAAGAAATGATTTATGAAGTGTGAATGCTAGCAAGTGCACAAGTTTGATCAATGATACTTCCAATCAGTTTTCTAGCATCAATATAAACCATAACCAGTAGCTCATCTCATAAAACTTCTCATGATCAAGTAACAAGCTATTCACATGTTAAAGTATAGACCAAAAAGTTTCTTGAAAACTAACAAACCATAATCCTAGTCATCGAACTATTGCAATTCATCTTATTTTCAGGAAGGGTCTATGTTAGACATTTGATTTAGAAAATTCCTCATACTCAACTATCATATAGTATTCCATGATTATTGACACTCAAAGCATATTTTAAGAACAAATAGCATCCATCGAACACACAAAAAGACAAGGCTTAATGTTTCGCCTCCCAACTTATTTATCATATAGATAATTGTCAACAATAATAATTCATGATCAAATATATTTGTGTGGGTATATATGTCTAGATCATTCCCCAACACATGACGCTTGCCAAGAGAAAAAGGCGAAATATAGGAAGTGGTGAATATGACCATGACTCTTGCATAAAGGTAAGTACTGGAAAGTAAAAGATAGGCCCTTCGGAGAGGGAAGCATTGATTTGCGGAGGTGCCACAGCTCAAGCTTTTAAAACATAGAAGAATAATAATTTTGACCGGTATACTTTCATTGTCAACATAACTACCGAAAGATCTCAGTATCTTCCATGCTAGATACATTATAGGTTGTTCCCAAACAAAATGGTAAAGTTTTTACTCCCCCTCCACCAATCAATCACACTCCACGGCGAGCCGAATCCATGAGTACCGTCCATACAAACAACAATCCTGGGGGAGTTTTGTTTCATTATATTTTGATTTGATTTTTTTTCGAGCAATGGACTGGGCATCCCGAATACCAGCCACTTTCTCGTGAATGATAGTGAATCAACACATATCGCGAGAATAACTCAGCTAGCATGGAAGACACTCACAACCCCTAGTCATTATACTGAGCGATTCAGGCATACAAAACAAAATATTATTTGAAGGTTTAGAGTTTGGCACATGCAAATTTACTTGGAACGACATGTAAATACCGCATATAGGTATGTATGATGGACTCGTACGAAAAAACTTTGGATTTAAGGGTGTTTGGATGCACAAGTAGTATTTCTACTTGGTGCGGAAGTTTTGGCTAGTATGAGGTGGAAGCAAGCACCACATGTTGGAGGATCCATAACAATATAACTTCTATACAAATATACCCAAGCATAACTCATTACGTTGTCTTCCTTGTCCAACTTAAACTAATTTGCTCAAGTTTGAAAATAATTAACGGGTATTCACAATCGTAGAAGATTTCCAAGATAGTATATTTACATGTAAAATCTCTCTTCATTCAATATTATTTCATGAATTGTTCAAGTGACCAATGCGGTGTTTGCGAACTTCCAATAAATTCTACCACATATATTTCTTATATGTGAAGTCATTACTCCCATGGGATAAGCATATGAAACATATATAATCTGGGATTTATGATATTCAATTCATTCAACCATTTACTCATAGGATATAAGCGAAGCACGAGAGTAAATGACAAAACTACTCCAAAACATATAAGTGAACATCAATGAGTAGTCAAACAATCAAGTAGCTATGTGAGGACATTCTATCTCTATCTCAATAAAGAATTTCAGATCTCAGTATTTTATTTAAACAACAAGCAAAAGAAAAATAGCACTCCAAGAATAGGACGCATCATGTGAATGAATAAAAATTTAGGCTCAACATAGGCTAACCTATAGTTGACGAAGAGAAGTGGGCATCCCCAAGCTTGAGCTTTTGTATCTTGTTCAATCCTCTCGCATCCCGGTTTCACCTATTCTCAAAAACTTCATCCATACAAAACTTGAAAAGAACTCGTGAGATAGGTTAGTGCATATAATAATAAATCAACTCTTTATGTACTGCCAAGACAAGTTGCATAATAATTGCAAACATCATCTATTGTTTACTATCATTTCCACAATTTATATCTATCAATATATTCTATGGAAACTATAGGATAAGTAGATAACAAAACTATGACAACAATTTGTCCAAACAGAACAGTATGTAGCAATTTATGAAAATAGTGTACTTATGTAACTCAAAAAATAATTAAAATTTAGGACATGCTATAAATTTATATGACAACACTGTGTAAAAATTTCAGAAACTTTTTACATTCCAGTAAAATATGAAAATTCAAACACTACACCACCGGTTCTGTTTTTACACAGCGCCAATCAAAGCATGCAATGCAAGCATCCTAATGCAATTCTTGGAATTTTTTATTGAAAACAAGATTATAAATAACACATAACAAAGAACAAAAAACAAAATAACGCTCCAAGCAAAACTCATATTATGTGACGAATAAAAATATAGCTCCAAGTAAGATATACCGATAATGTTGAAGACGAAAGAGGGGATGCCTTCCGGGGCATCCCCAAGCTTAGTCGCTTCAGAATTCCTTGTATATTACCTTGGGGGTGCCTTGGGCATCCCCAAGCTTAGGTTCTTGTCACTCCTTATTCTCCTCATATCGGTGTCTCACCCAAAACTTGAAAACTTCGATCACACAAAACTTAACGAAACTTCGTGAGATGGGTTAGTATAATAAATAATGATCATTCACTTAGGTATTGTCCAGACAAGATTCATAATTGTTCCCACATGATACCTACCGTATTATACTATTCCCATAATTTATATCACTGAATATAAGCTATGGGAACACTAAAACAAGCATGCTATGCTTGCAAAACAGAATCTGTCAAAAACAGAACAGTCTGTGAAGATCTATAGTGTAACCATACTTACGTGTCCCTAAAAATGCCGAAACCTTAGGAAAATCCAGGAAATTTGTATATCAATAATGTGTAAAAAATTGAGATCAAAAGCATGTTCTAGTGAATTTCCAAAATTCCTGGACCGAGAACAAATGTTTCTGGTTTTGCACAGAATCAAGTCAAGTATCATCCACACTATCCCAAAGGCTTTACTTGGCACTTTATTGAAGTAAAAGGCACAAAACATGATTACTACCGTAGCTTAATCATGTGAACATGAAAAAACAGAAATTAAAAGTGTTGGGTTGTCTCCCAACAAGTGCTTTTCTTTAAATCCTTTTAGCTAGGCATGATGATTTCAATGATGCTCACATAGGAATAATAATTGAAACATGCAAAAGAGCATCATGAATCTCATGACAAGCACATTTAAGTATAACCCACTTCCTATGCATAGGGATTTTGTAAGCAAACAATTTATGGGAGCAAGAATCAACTAGCATAGGAAGGCAAAATAAGCACAACTTCAAAACTTTGTACACATAGGGAGGTAACTTGATATTATTGAAATTCCAACAAGAATTTGTTCCTCCCTCATAATAATTTTCAGTAGCATCATGAAGGAATTCAACAATATAACTATCACATATAGCATTATTTTCAGTAATTACTACTCTCCACACAAGAAAATTTCTTCTCATGACTAATAGTGGGAGTATCATAAAAGAATTGAATACTACAAATCGGTTCCACATTAAAATAGTAATATTCAGTAAAAGGATATTCATAATTATGACAAGTATCATAATAGTAATCATCACTCTTTTTCATCACATAAGTATCACCACAATAGTCATCATAAGTAGGAGGCATGCAATCATCTTAATAGTTTTGCTCATCAAAACTTGGGGGACTAAAAATATCATATTCATCAAGCATAGAATCCCCGAGCTTGTGGCTTTGCATATCATTAGCATCATGAATATTCAGAGAATCCATACTAAAAATATTGCTATCGTACTCATCACTCAAAGATTTAGTGCCAAGCATTTTAATAACTTCTTCTTCTAACACTTGAGCACAATTTTCCCTTCCATTATTTTCGCGGAAGATATTAAAAATATGAAGCATATGAGGTAACCTCAATTCCATTTTTTTTTGTAGTTTTCTATTGTAAAACCAAACTAGTGAAAAACAAGAAACTAAAAGATTTGATTGCAAGATCTACTACACAACGTTCTTCTTGTAGACTCGTGTTGGGCCTCCAAGCACAGAGTTTTGTAGGACAATAGCAAGTTTCCCTCAAGTGGATGACCTAAGGTTCATCAATCCGTGGGAGGCGTAGTATGAAGATTGTCTCTCTCAAGCAATCCTGCAATCAAATAACAAAAAGTCTCTTGTGTCCCCAACACACCCAATACAATGGCAAATTGTATAGGTGCACTAGTTCGGCGAAGAGATGGTGATACATGTGTAATATGGATGGTAGATATAGGTTTTTGTAATCTGAAAATATAAAAACATCAAGGTAACAAATAGTAAACTACGAGCAAAACATTGTATAAATGATTGGAAACAAGGCCTAGGGTCCATACTTTCACTAGTGTAAGTTCTCCCAACAATACTAACATAGTTGAATCATATATAAATCCCTCACGTGCGACAAAGAGTTCACTCCAAAGTCACAAATAGCAGAGAACAAATGAAGAAATTATTGTAGGGTACGAAACCACCTCAAAGTTATCTTTTTCGATCAATCTTATGAGCTCTCCCTATAAGTGTCACGAAGAGCCCTAGAGTTCGTACTAAAATAACACCTTAAGATACACATCAACCAAAACTCTAATGTCACCTAGATACTCCAATGTTACCACAAGTACCCATGGGCTTGATTATACGACATGCATCACACAATTTTAGATTCATCATGTTCAATCCAACACAAAGAACTTCAAAGAGTGCCCCAAAGTTTCTACCGGAGAGTCAAGACGACAACATGTGCCAACCCCTATGCATAGATTCCCAAGCTCACAGAACCCGCAAGTTGACCACCAAAACATACATCAAGTGGATCAATACTCATTGTCACCATGGATATCCCATCGTAAGACATACATCAAGTGTACTGAAATCCTTAAAGACTCGATCCGATAAGAAAACTTGAAAGGGAAAACTCAATTCATCACAAGAACATAGGGAGGGGAAAACTCCATATGATTCATCTATATTAATAAAGCTCGTGATACATCAAGATCGTGCCATCTCAAGAACATGAGATAGATAGATCAAACATACAACTACTGGTACATACCCTCAGCCCCGAGGGTGAACTACTCCCTCCTCGTCATGGAGACCGTCGGGATGATGAAGATGGCCTTCGGTGATGGTTTCCCCCTCCGAGAGGGTGCTAAAATAGGCTCCTGATTGTTTTTCGTTGCTCTGGAGGCTTGCAGCGGTGGAACTCCCGATCTAGGTTTCTTTCTGAAGGTTTCTTGATTTATAGAAATTTTTGGCGTCGGTCTCGCGTCAAGGCGGTGCCCGAGGGGCCCACAAGACACGGGGCGTGCCCTGGGGGGCCTGGCTTGTGGCCAGGTGGTGGACCCCCTCCGGTTGATTCTTTTGCTAGTATTTTTTATATTTTCCAAAAATAGTCTTCATAAATTTTCAGTTCATTCTGAGAACTTTTATTTCTACACAAAAACAACACCACGGTAGTTTTGCTGAAAACGGCGTCAGTCCGGGTTAGTTCTAATCAAATCATACGAAAATCATATAAAATTATTATAAACATGGCATGCATACTTCATAAATTATAGATACGTTGGCGACGTATCAACACACAAGCCACCTTGACACACTAGAGATAGTCATCCTTAGTAAAAATTGATCCGTCCAGCTTTAGCGCTGGAAACACCCCAGCCATCTCCGCCGGGTCAAGATTTGCTGAGTAAGCCAAAGCATGACTCAAGGAATATGTGGCTCTAGCTCGGGCGACTGATCTCTTGAGTTCTCCAATTTGCTTTCGGATCATAGAGAGGAATGTCAGCACATCTTTTATGAGCTTAACTAACTCTTTGTTCCCCATGACAGCTTTGATTGTGCATAGGCTTCCAGTGAAAAGCTGTTGTGTCAATGCATAAACGGCCTTCAGCTCTAGTAACAAATTATTTTGAAGATTGCATGTACAACGGCGTGCAAAAAATTCAAGTGCATGAGTCTCCACGCGACTTGTCTTCATAAATGAGTATTAGGCAGATTAAAAAAAAGTTTCTCAGGATACTCACTGAAGATGGCTTGAGTCATGTGGTCAATATGCATTTTTAACCCGGATAGCTCTTCAGAGACGGCCTTTAGTCGATCATCAGTATTTTTAGAACACTTGGTCAAGGTGGCCTTCTCAGTTTTGAAGGATTTCCTTTCTATCTCAAAGCATGCCTTGATTTTTTCCACCTCCTCCAAGGATAACCAAAGTCTTTCCTCAAGCTTCACCGGGGCGGTCTATCCCACCTCAAGAGTTTCTGTCAAATCAATGACTTTTAACTTGGTAACCTTCAGAACTTCCTACACAAATTGGAGTAACCATAAGCCGGAGGCAGGACAATATTGAGACTATGATAAGGAAGATTGTAAAGAAGTCCCAAGCAGATTGCAAGCAATATACTTGGTACTTGGGGGCTAACGCATATCAGTTTTTCAGAATATATGATAGAAAAGACCCGATTCATCTCAAGAATATGAGCCGGTCCTCGGGGGCTACACGTCAAATTCTTCTACAAATCATCAAGACCCGAATCATCTCAAGAAGATGAGTCGGCCCTTGGGGGCTACAGGTCGATTTCTTCAAATCATCAACACCCGACTCATCTCAAGAAGATGAGTCGGCCCTTAGGGGCTATAGGTTTACTTCTACAAATCATCAAGGCCCGACTCATCTCAAGAAGATGAGTGGGCCCTTGGGGGCTACAGGAGTATATATGAAATATGGAATAGGCAACAAGGTGAAGCATACCTTGCTACGGCAACAGACAACAGCGCCAGAAATTGACACGTTGACGGAGACTAGGCTTGCGTTGGTTTTTCCCTTGAAGAGGAAAGGGTGATGCAGCATAGGAGCAGTAAGTATTTCCCTTAGTTTGAGAACCAAGGTATCAATCCAGTAGGAGAATTTTGCCAAGTCCAGAGTACCTGCACAAACACAAAAGTGCTTGCACCCCACGCTTTAAAGGGGTTGTCAATCCCTTCAAGAATGATTGCAAAGTGAGATCTGAAGGGAGAAAGTGCAACAAAGTAAAAAGTGTAAGGCTGAAAATATGGTGTGGAGTAGACCCGGGTGCCATAGTGTTCACTAGAGGCTTCTCTCACAATAACAAGTATTACGGTGGGTGAATAAATTACTGTCGAGCAATTGATAGAACCGTGCAAAGTCATGACGATAGGCAATGATCATACATATAGGCATCACGTCCGAGACAAGTAGACCGATACTTTCTGCATCTACTACTATTACTCCACACATCGAACGCTATCCTGCATGCATCTAGTGTATTCAGTTCATGACGAACAGAGTAACGCCTTAAGCAAGATGACATGATGTAGAGGGATAATCTCAAACCAATGATGAAAACCCCATCTTTTTACCCTTGATGGCAACAACACCATGCGTGCCTCGCTACCCCTTCTGTCAGTTGGGTGAGGTCACTGCACGGTATGAACCCAAAACCAAGCACTTCTCCCATTGCAAGAATCATAGATCTAGTTGGCCAGACAAAACCCACAACCCGAAGAGAATTACAAGGATATGAAATCATGCATAAGAGAGATCAGAAGAAACTCAAATAAGATTCATAAATAATCTGATCAAAAATCCACAATTCATCGGATCTCGACAAACACACCGCAAAAAAAGATTACATCGGATAGATCTCCATGAAGACCATGGAGAACTTTGTATTGAAGATCCAAGAGAGAGAAGAAGCCATCTAGCTACTAGCTATGGACCCGTAGGTCTATGGTGAACTACTCACGCATCATCGGAGAGGTCATGGTGTTGATGAAGAAGCCCTCCATATCTGAATCCCCCTCCGCCAGGGCATCAGAACGTGCCCAGATGGGATCTTGCGGAGACAGAAGCTTGCGGCGGCAGAAAAGTACTTTCGATGGTCTCCTGATTTTTTCTGGGATTTTAGGGAATATATAGGCGCAAAACCTAGGGCAGAGGTGGCCCAGGGAGCCCACAAGCCAGGGTGGTGCGGCCCACCTTGCCGCGCTATGAGGGCTTGTGGGGTCCCTGCTGGCCCCCTACCCTGATTCTCCTGCTTCCCGATCTTTTTCTGTTTCGGAAAAATCTTTTTGGCAGTTTCAATCCGTTTGGACTACGTTCAAAATCCTCCTTTGAAAGGGGTCAAAAACGTGGAAAAATAGGAACTGGCACTTGGCACTGAGTTAATAAGTTAGTCCCAAAAAATATATAAAAGGCATAAAAAACATCCATAGTTTGACAAGATAATAGCATGAAACCATCAAAAATTATAGATACGTTGGACACGTATCAAGCATCCCCAAGCTTAACTCCCACTCGTCCTCGAGTAGGGAAGTGATAAAGACTGAATTTTTGATGTGGAATGCTACCTAGCATAGTTGTCCTTTGCAACTTCTTTCATTTGACATGAATGTTCAGATCCGTAAGATTCAAAACAATAGTTTGCCATTGACATGAAAACAATAATACCTCAAGCAAACTAGCAAGGTAATCATTAAATTTTAAAATGACAAGGCCAATGAAAGTTATCCCTACAAAATCATATAGTCTGGCTATGCTCCATCATCCTCACACAACTAATGTAAATCATGCACAACCCCGATATTGGCCAAGTAATTGTTTTCACATTCTTACTTTCTCAAACTTTTTATAACTATCATGCAATACATGAGAGTGAGCCATGGATATAGCACTATAGGTAGAGTAGAGTGTGGTGGTGGTTGTGAGACAAAAAGGAGGAGATGGTCACATTGACTCGGCGTATCAAAAGGCTATGGAGATGCCCATTAATAGATATCAATGTGAATGAGTAGGGATTGCCATACAAGGGATGCACTAGAGCTATAAGTATGTGAAAGCTCAAAAGAAGAACTAGTGGGTGTGCATCCAACTTGCTTGCTCACGAAGACCTAGGGCAATTTTGAGGAAGCCCATCATTGGAATATACAAGCCAAGTTATATAATGAAGATTCCCACTAGCATATGATAGTGACAAAGCAAGAAACTCTCAATCATGAAGAACATGGTGCTATTACGAAGCACAAGTGTGGGAAAAGATAGTAGCATTGTCCCTTCTCTCCTTTTCTCTCTTATCTTTTTTTTTTATTTGGGCTCTTCGGCCTCTTTTTTTCTTTTTTCTCTTTTTTTTATTTGGCACTTTGGCCTCTTTTTTTTATTCCTCACCTGGGACAATGCTCTAATGATGATCATCACACTTTTATTTACTCACAGCTCAAAGCTTAGAAATGACTCTATAGGAAATGCCTCCGGCAGTGTACCGGGATGTGCAACGATCTAGCTTGGCGTATGACGTTGAAACATATCGCTAGCTATCTTACGATCATGTAGTGGCAATATGAGAGTGACGGCACAAGTCATGAGATGGAACGGTGGGAGTTGCATGGCAATATATCTCGGAATGGCCATGAAAATGCCTTAGTAGGTAGGTATGGTGGCTGTTTTGAGGAAGGCATATGGTGGGTTTGTGTACCGGCGAGAATTGCACGACACTAGAGAGGCTAGCAAAGGTGGAAGGTGAAACTGCATCTATACCATGGACTCACATTACTCATGAAGAACTCACATACTTGTTGTGAAAGTTTTTATTAGTAATCGAAACAAGGTGCTAAACGCATACTCCTAGGGGAAGGGTTGGTAGGTGTTAACCATCGCGCGATCCCGACCTCAACACAAAGGATAACAATCAATAGATCAATTATGCTCCGACTTCCTAACATAGTGGTTCACCATACGTGCATGCTACGGGAATCACTAACTTCAACACAAGTATTTCTAGATTCACAACACCCCAGTAACATAACTCTTAATATTACCGAATCCCCGTCTCAAAACTAATTGAGAGGAATCAAGACTTCTCTTTCTACTCAATGGACATGAAGATGGAGGTTTTTATATCCTATTTGGGTACCTATCACCTTTGGGACTACTTTCCTAGCATAAGCCAACTACCAAGTCACGCACCGCCGTGCTCTAAAAGATATAAGTGAAGCACAAAGAGCAAAATTATCTAGCTCAAAAGATATAAGTGAAGCACTATGAGCATTCTAGCAAAATCACGATAAGTGCATGTCTCTCTCTCTCAAAAAGGTGTGCAGCAAGGATGATTGTGACACAACAAAAAGAAAAGACTCCTACGATACAAGACGCTCCAAGCAAAACACATATCATGTGGTGAATAAAAATATAGCTCCAAGTAATGTTACCGATGGATTGAAGACGAAAGAGGGGATGCCTTCCCGGGGCATCCCCAAGCTTAGGCTTTTTGGTGTCCTCGAATTTGGATTGGGATGCCTTGGGCATCCCCAAGCTTGAGCTCTTTCCAGTCCTTATCTCTTTGTCCCTGAGAACATCACCCAAAACTTGAAAACTTCACGACACAAAACTTAAACAGAAACTCGTGATAACATTAGCACAAGAAAACAAACTACCACCTCTTTAGGTACTGTAGAAAACTTGAATTCTATCTATATTGGTGTTGGGCTACTGTATTCTCACTTTTCCATGGCTAGTGCCCCCCGATACTAACCATAGTTTAATCAAAACAAGCAACACACTCAACAAAAACAGAATCTGTCAAAAACAGACCAATCTGTAGCAATCTGTATACTTCGTATATTTCTGTTACCTCAAAAATTCTGAACAATTACGACTGCCTGGGAAAAAGGCATATCAACCAGCAGCAAAAAGAATCAACTCAAAATATCTTTCTGAATAAATATGAAAAATCATCTCGTGAGCGAAAAGTTTCTGTCTTTTTCTAGTAGGACCAAACAACCATCACCAAGACTAGTCATAAAGGTCTTGCTTGGCTCAAACACAAAAAACTCAATCACAACAGAATTATGATGGTGTGGACGCAACAAAACAGAAAGAGAAAGATAAATTCATTGGGTTGCCTCCCAACAAGCTGTCACATCCGTGACACCTTAAGCAAGTTAGTCTTGTGCTCATGTCTTCTTTGCATTGCATCTAAGAAATTCTCCAACAAGAACAAGAAAGTGGCAAAGGAAAAACTCAAAACCCTAGCCACTACTTTAAATAAAGGAAATCTCAAACTAGTTAAAATCAATGAATCCAAAATGGCCTCAAGAAAAGTTCAAACTTTCTGATAAATCATGAAAGTAAATGAGCAATGAAGAAAACATTTTTCTTGACACTTCAAGCTTTTAAATTAATGCAAAAAGCTACTGGTTTCAAATTTTAAATTTGAAATCAGAAACTTTAAACTTTCAAAAATGTTGAAAACTTTAGGAATGGTTGGAAATATTCCAACAAATATTCTAGGGTGCCTCAAATAAATTTTACAAATTATTTGGGAGATGAAATAAATAGCAAATTATTGAAGTAGCTAAAAATGAAACAAAAACAGAAAAAAATGGAAACTTTTTCCAGTCGCCCGTGCAGGCCCAGCCCACCAGGGGCACGGCTGTCTTCTTCCTCCTGCCAGGAGGAGAAGGAGCTGCGTGCCGACGCGCCGGCGAGCGCGGCCACGTTCCCTGGCCACCTCCTGCTTGCCCGAGCCACGCAGACGGCGGGGATGAGTACCCCGTGCACGTCTCTCCCTTCTCCACCCATCTCTGGCTCCCCTCCATCTCTCTCTCGCCCTCTCCCACCATGGCCGAGCCTGCTTGTCGCCGCCGATCGTCGTAGCCGTGGCCACGAGCCCCCTCCAGCCCAGCTGCTGTGCCCCAAAGCCCCGCCGTGCTCCTCCTCGTCCCCTCGAAGAAGGAATCAAGCCCGGAGGCCCCCTGTCATCGCCTCGCCGCCATCTTCTCCACCTCCGGCCGCCGGACCTCTTCCGTCGATTCGCTCCCTCCGGCGCACCCCCGAGCCCTACAACAACACCATCGGAACCGCCGTGAGCTCGTCATCATTTCCCCTCTCACCCCACGCTCTTCCGCGCACCGTAGCCCCGTTCCCCACCAAGGCCGAGAGCTCCTCGCCGCCGGTCATGTCGTCGTTGTCGCTGTGGTGTCTCTTCCACGCGCTTGAGCTAGGGATCGAGCTCCTGGAGCCGCCAGGAATGTGATGAGCCCATCAGCTGCCCTCCCCGTGCCCTGGAGCCATCACCCGCGGAAGGCCGAGCTTCGGCCGACGCTTCGGCTCGTCGCCGGCGCCTCTCCCGGCGACCCTAGCTTCTCCTGATGCCCCTGCCAGATCGGCTGCTTCGCCAGCGTCCCGTAGCTACAAACCGCGCTCGATTTGGTGCCGCGTAGCGCCTTTTAGGTCGTCTCCGGCGAGCCCTCCGCCGCGGGCTTGGTCGCCGGCGACCACCCTCCGGTGGGCGTCAACGTGGCCGTCCATTAGGGCGTAATTATCCTTCCCTCAGTCAATGCCAGAGGGCCGCACGCCTGGTCAAACCCCAATTAGGGGCTGGTCAGCGCGGGGTTAGCCCCTGGGTCACTGACTAGTGGACCCCACTGGTCAGGTTTGACCTAGCCCAGGCGCAGTTGACCTGCTGACATCAGTAGTGATGCAATATTAGTATTTCTGTTTATAAAATAAATCCAGGAAATTGCTAAAACTTGTAAAAATCATAGAAATTAAAATATAACTCGGTGAAAATAATTTATATATGAAAAAGTATCAGAAAAATCCAAGGAATCTGATTATGGCATTTTCATGCATGTTTGAAAAAGTTACAGAACCCAAACATGTGGATTAATGAATAAGTCAATTCTTATAATTACTTTATAAATGGAATTAGGAAAATATTCAAATGTCATTATGAAAGACATGATCACACACTGTCCTAATTACAAATCAGTACCTTAACATGACATCTCGTGCATGTTAACATCAAGTTGATCTGAGCATCAGGTCGAATCAATTAAATTGGTATCCGAGAATACCTTGTTTGAATTGATATTGGAGTGTGATTCAAATCAACTCTAAACCTAATACATGTTGATTATATTAGTTTATCACCTTGCATTCTCATGCCATGCTCATGCATCATCTTGCTTGCATATGATTGTTATTGATTGTTGCCATTCATTTCGGTAGGTTCCGCACCCCCGGATTCCACCGAATATCAGTCTGACGGATATTGTCCCTCCTCTGAGCAACAAGGCAAGCAACCCTTTTGATCATCCCGATAAATCCCATGTTCTTGCTCCTGCACTTATTTATTGCATTAGGATCAAATGCTTCAAATGCTTTTGCCACGTTCGTTGAACCCACTTCCTTTGCATGACCTAACCTTGTCACAGTAAATAGCCGAACCTTGCAACCTAGCATACCTGGTAGTTGCTTGAGCTATGTTGTGCCTTATCCTGCTATGCATGCTATGCTTAGAGTTGTTTATGGTCTGTCAGCTGGGAGATGAACAGAATTGTGAGAATGTGTTCGGTAAGCAAAGGTTGTGGGTTGAACCTGATTTGGTAAAGGTACCGGTGAAAGGCTGTGTAGGAGTACATGGCGGGTTGTTTCATTGGAACCGTCCTTAGGAACTGAGTTCCGTGTATGTAATCCAAGACTAGATACTACCACATGTTGGGCCCTGAAATATGACCCCGCTCGGCCTATTAATCGTTTAGTACTCGGTCCAGGAGTTGCAAGTAGTTTCTGGTGTTTATAGTAATGCTGGAGGTCGTGCATGGTGCTGACCTGAGAGGTGGACCGTGATGCGGTAGGCAGTGGCACGGTGTACCAAGTGGCACCCACATGGTAGGCTTGGGAACCCTGCGCACATCGTTTGATGCCGTGGCGGGAACCTCGGTCGGACTTCCGTACGGGTTACTCTCAGATAGGCGATAAACCTGGACTAGGTACTAGTGTGGTTAACGGTCGTGGCCGACTCCCTCGCTGGGCTTCCGCTTGAAGGTTGCCGAGGTGCATGACGTGCACATGGCGATAAGTGGCGAGAGCGTGTGTGACGAAGTACACCCCTGCAGGGTTATGATCTATTCGAATAGCCGCGTCCGCGGATATGGACTACTTGGAAACATATGTCGTTCATAGATAACTTCAATGGCTACTCATAAAATTGTCAAGATAAGCGTGAGTGCCGTGGACGGCAATTCCGTATGGAGACGGAATGATTCCACGATAGTGTATTGTTGTGGTGTTAGTGGACTCGTGTGCGAGAAATCAAGTTGTCAAAAATTATTTAAAAATGCAAGTTGTTTAGCCACGAGTCAAATGCTGGCTTTCCGCATGAAACCCCACAATACCCTTTTGATACCTTGCATGAGTAGTTAGTTATCCTAAAGTCTTGCTGAGTACCTTCGTACTCATGTTTGCTTAATAACTGTTGCAGAGGTTGCTAATGACCCTAATGGAGGGTTCTTCGTAAACATCGACGACGACGAGTAGCTGGTGTCCCAGCGACGATCTGGCCCTACGTTGGATCTGTAGTATAGTCAGGCCATGTGCCTTCTAGTTGCCCTGTCTGTACTCAGACAGTTTAAACTCTTCCGCTGGCTTGTAACTGAATGACTGCTATTATGGGTCGTGAGACCCTTAATGTGTAATATTATGTGTGTGGCTCTTCTGAGCCTCCTATATAAAGCTTGTATGTTTATGGTTATGTTGTGATGCCATCGATGTATCTATACATATCGGTATGCCATGCGTACGTGTGTCGTACCTGATATGTATGGGGTTCGATTACCTAGTCGTAAACTTTAGTAGCACTCCTTACAAGGAAATGCCCCTTTGTGATCTAACGAGCCTTGGTAGTTCGCTACTGCTCCAGACACATTGGTTGACCGGCATGTGTCCTTCTTAGCTGCTGTGTCTGTCCCCTTTGGGGAAATGTCACGCGATGTAATAGAGTCCTTGTAGCTTGCTACGACTCGTCTACATTCGTTGTTGACCGACACCGGCTTTGTTGGGTCATGTATGCCTGTCCTTGTGCGGTACTGCCACTTTGGTTTATGACTAGACATGTCGATCCGGGTTCTTTGACATTGGAATGCTAGCGACACTATTGCATACGTGAGTCAAAAGACGCAAACGGTCCCGGCTAAGGTAAGGCTGCAGTCGTGGAGTTAACCATGCGTGAGACCGCAAAGGGATGCGATGTGTTACAGGCTGGATTCCTATGGCTTAGGATCGGGGTCCCGACAGCGTTGGTATCAGAGCCTGACTGACTATAGGATTACTAAGCCAAACTGGTCGAAGTTGAGTCTAGAATTGCTTTAGTTATATATAAGGGAATTGTTTGTGGAGGGGAACGTAAGACTCTTGTTCTCTTCTCAAGTTATTCTATTCTAGTCATCCTCGTCTTTTCTGCGGGAATTAAGGAGTAGGCTACTCATCTTCTTCTAGGCTCGTGTTTCTGATCGGTAGATTATAGGACTACGGGTCAAGAAATATTGGGTTTCTGTCATCCCTATGAAAAAGGAAGTAAGTTTGATGATCAGAGAGTTGAACTTGATAGTTGAGTGGTTACGCTATTCCATTTTGGGTTGTCTCAAAAATTGTTTTTGAGCATTTACAGCCGTTATGCTGCCCAATTTTGCATTTGGAGCTCTAATGCTTTTGCATTACTCTCTATTTACAGATGCCTGGCCGTCCTTCTCGTCAGGTGGTACGTCTGACCAGGTGCATTGATGTGCCGGGTCATACGGCCATGCTGGTCAGAGTGATGTCGGTGTGCGTTTACCGCTGGTACCCCGAGTACACAGTGGAGGAACAGTACCGAGACTTCAACCAGAGCCAGTACATCTGCACTGTTAGGGTATTTCCATACTACCCTGGAGCGGAGAAGCCAATTCATTGGTCCTATGGGTTGGGAGTCACTATTGACATGGCAGTACAAGATGCTGCCTATTCAATGCTGACCATTATGAGAGCGAGACATGCACTGCTGCAGAATTCAGAGTTCTGCTATGTTCCGGCCTCTCAGCCTGGTGAAGAGGGATACCTCAGTGGAGTCTATTTTGATTCTTCTATGGAGGATCCACTACTGCAGTCCACTGTTGAGATGCTAGAGAACAGAGACAGGGATGCTCGTGCTCTCCGCATGGAGCTTTATGCTACCCGTGCCCGTCTGTGGACGGCTTTGACGCAGCTGGCACCGGTAGTCCAGACAGGGTATGGAGAGATGGAGATGCTGAACCCTGTTAGGACCCATCTTTCGGCCCACGTTGACTGGCCAGCTATAGGAGGAGTCACACCTCTTCGGGGACCCCTCTTACCACCAGTCAGGGGACCAAGGCCACATCTGTGTCCTTATGGATCCCAGGGATCTCAGGCTAGAGTGTTTCCTGATCCGCAGGTTGAGCTTCCAGATCATGGAGGTAATCTCTATGAGATGTTCTATGCGGATGCCTGAGCTATGAGCGGAAGGTTAGTATGATAGTAGCCGTACGTTCACAGTCCTGCGTGACTTGTGAAGTATGCCTCTGATGTGAAATGAATTCTGGAGGCCTAGATAAATAATGTGTAGGAAGCTTGTAAGCCTCCGATGAGTAGTTTCATAATTTCAGTAGTTTGCTCTTCGGTTAAGGTTGTACTGAACTATGTAAGGGTGTGTATGAACCATGGTGTATATATAGCAGTTGCTTGTTACCATGCTGTTCGGATATTCATTCCCGCATTCCGTGCGTCCAGTACATTCTTAATCCATAGCTAGTATTGATATGATATTGGTCTAAGCTATGAGTTTGTTTGTTAGGATGGTGTTCACCAGGTTGAACCGTGCCCCTGATCATGAGCAAGGCGAGGGTAGTCAAGCGTCGCAGGAAGACCTGCCTCACCCGCCTTCTCTGGTGGAAGTGATGCTTGAGGCAGAAAGAAACAAAAGGGAGACCAACCGACTGCTAGAGCGTATTGAGCAGAATACGGCTCGTCAGCCTAGGAATGTTGCAGTGTCCGTCAACGACTTTGTGAAGCTGAATCCTCCAAAGTTCCATCATTCCGTCGATCCCCTCGACGCTGATGACTGGCTGTGCAGCATCTCACGCAAGATTCGCTCTGCGAATGTGTCTGAGGCCGACAAGGTGACCTTTGCGGCGTATTTCCTGGAAGGACCCGCCAATCTGTGGTGGGAGAACTTTGAAGCTATGCGTCCCGCTGAACCAGTAGCCACATGGGCAGACTTTAGTGCAGCTTTTCGTCTGCACCATATTCCAGAGGGCCTGATGGACAGAAAGAGAGAGGAGTTATGTGCCTTCACTCAGGGCAAGTTGTCTGTGGATGCCTATAGCCGCGAGTTCGGTAATCTCACCCGCTATGCAACAGAGGAGGTGTCTACTGACGCCAAGAAGCAAGCAAGATTTCGTAAGGGTCTGAGCCCTGAGCTTCGTCGTGATCTGCGCCTCCATGAGTGTGCAAGCTTTCAAGCCCTGGTCAACAAAGCAATCAGTGCCGAGACTGGTCATACTGACTTCGAAGCCACAAGGAAGCACTCCCGTGACTTTGGCTCATCTTCTGGTTCCGCGTTTCCAAAACGAAGGCTGTGGATTCCGAACAGTTCTCTTTCGCCAAGATATACTCCGAGGCCATCCTACGTGGCGCCTTAGACGAACCAGGCCAACCCTCCAGCAAAAGCTTATGGTGGTCCAGCTAGCAATGCTGCACCACGTGCCAATCAAGTGATATGCTACAAGTGTGGAGAACCAGGGCACTATTCCCGTGAGTGTCCTCAGAATGTGGGTGCCAAGCAACCCGGAAAGTCCGTCGGGCAAGCCAAGTCGGGCAAAGCTTACTATGTGAAGCCAACTCCCGCACATGGCCGTGTGAACTATGTGTCAGCAGAAGAAGCTGCAGAGGATCCCGACGTCATGCTGGGTACGCTTCTTGTTAATCATCACCCAGCGTCTGTTCTCTTTGACACTGGATCTTCTCATTCCTTCATTTCAGAAAGTTATGCACAGTTGCATAACATGTCTTTTTGTGATATGCCAATTCCATTGGTTGTCCAAACTCCTGGTAGCAAATGGCAAACCTCTAGGATAACCTATGACAATGAAATTCTAGTAGACAGGCTAGTTTTTCTAGCCTCATTGATAGCCTTGAAATCTTCGGATATTAATATCATCTTGGGCATGGACTGGATGTCAGCTCACTATGCCAAGATTGATACTCATTCTAGAAATGTCCAGCTTACCCATCCCTCGGGTGAGATAGTAAATGTCTCTACTCGAGTTGCCAAATGCCAACTCTATTCCTTGAATGCCAACCCTCTTCCGGAACTCGAAGACATTCCGGTAGTCCGTGACTTCCCGGATGTTTTTCCAAAGGAACTGCCAGGAATTCCACCTGACACAGATGTAGAGTTCGTGATAGATCTTGTTCCGGGAACTGTCCCAATAGCCAGAAGACCATATAAGATGGCACCCCTGGAGCTAGCTGAACTTAAGAAGCAATTAGATGAGGCCTTGAACAAAGGTTTCATTCGTCCTAGCTCTTCTCCTTGGGCTTGTCCCGTCCTCTTTGTCAAGAAGAAAGACGGAACGGATCGGATGGTTGTAGATTATCGACCAGTTAATCTGGTCACCATAAAGAACAAGTATCCGCTCCCCAGGATCAACGATCTATACGATCAGCTCGCTGGATCCTCAGTCTTCTCCAAAATGGATTTGAGGTTGGGATACCATCAAATCAAGATCAAGAACGGGGACATTCCAAAAACGGCTTTTGTTACTCGTTATGGCCAATACGAGTACACCGTCATGTCCTTCGGTTTAACCAATGCCCCAGCCACCTTCTCTCGACTGATGAATTCAATCTTCATGGAGTATTTGGATAAATTCGTCGTGGTATACCTCGATGATATTCTCATCTACTCGAAGAACGAACAAGAACATGTCGAGCATCTAAGGCTGGTATTGATGGAACTTCGAGAGCATCGCCTTTATGCCAAATTTTCAAAATGTGAATTCTGGTTACCAGAAGTGACCTATGTAGGACACGTAAGCTCTGGTAAGGGTATTGCTGTCAATCCCGAGAGAGTTCAAGCTGTCCTTGATTGGACTCAACCTGAATCAGTTAAACAAGTTAGGAGTTTTCTTGGGCTAGCGAGCTATTGTCGCCGCTTTGTCGAGAATTTCTCCAAGGTTGCAAAGCCTCTAACTGAACTCCTCAAGAAGGATAAAAAGTTCGAGTGGACACCACAGTGTGAGCATAGTTTTCAGGAACTGAAAAGACGCCTGACTTCCGCACCTGTGTTGCTACCACCAGATTTTTCTAAGGACTTTGTTATCTATTGCGACGCCTCGCGACAAGGATTAGGATGCATTCTCATGCAAGATCGTCATGTGATCGCATACGCGTCTCGACAGTTGCGTCCACATGAGGATAATTATCCCACACATGACCTTGAGCTTGCAGCTGTGGTCCATGCACTAAAAACCTGGCGACATTACCTTTTGGGTAATCGTTGCAAAATATTCACTGATCACCAAAGTCTGAAATATATCTTCACCCAACCGGATTTGAATCTCAGGCAAAGACGGTGGGTTGAGTTGATCTCGGATTACGACTTAGGGATAACTTACACCCCGGGGAAGGCCAATGTTATGGCCGATGCACTAAGTCGTAAATCTTATTGTAACAATTTGATGCTACAACAAGGTCAACCACATCTCCATGAGGACTTTCGGAAGTTGAATCTTCATATTGTTCCTCAAGGATTCCTTTCTACCCTGGTGGCGAAGCCTACTCTTAAGGATCAAATTATAGCTGGCCAAAAGCATGACAAGGGTATATCACGGATCAAGGAGAATATTTTTAGCGGAAACGCTAAAGGATTTTCCATGAATGATCAAGGTGTTGTGTTCTTCCAGAATCGTCTAGTGGTTCCTAAGAACCCACATCTAAGGCAGTTAATCCTTAAGGAGGCTCATGATTCTCCTCTCACCATTCATCCTGGTAGTACTAAGATGTATCAGGACCTACGCCAGAGGTTCTGGTGGACTAGGATGAAGAGAGAAATTGTTGACTTCGTCGCCAACTGCGACGTGTGTCGTCGAGTTAAGGCAGAACATCAAAGGCCCGCTGGCACCCTTCAACCTCTAGCTATTCCTGAATGGAAATGGGATAAAGTTAGCATGGATTTCATTACCGGATTTCCCAAGACCAAGAAAGGGAATAATGCTATCTTTGTGGTCATTGACCGTCTTTCCAAAGTGGCTCATTTTCTTCCTGTTCGTGAGAGTATAACAGCTAGCCAGCTAGCAGAGTTATATATCTCCCGAATAGTGTCTCTTCATGGTGTTCCCCTGGAGATTAACTCGGACCGTGGGAGTATCTTTACTTCTCGCTTGTGGGAAAGTTTTCAGAATGCCATGGGGACTCACCTATCTTTTAGCACTGCTTTCCATCCCCAATCAAGTGGTCAAGTAGAAAGAGTGAATCAAATGCTAGAAGATATGCTCCGAGCTTGTGTTATATCGTTCGGTATGAATTGGGAAAAGTGCCTTCCATTCGCCGAATTCGCTTATAACAATAGTTACCAATCAAGCTTGGGCAAAGCCCCTTTTGAAGTTCTCTATGGACGAAGATGTCGAACACCTCTTAATTGGTCAGAAACCGGAGAGAGGCAACTCTTTGGCCCGGATATGATCCAGGATGCAGAAGAGCAGGTTCGCATCATTCGTGAAAAGTTGAAAACAGCCCAGTCTCGTCAAAACAGCCAATATGATCGTCATCATAAGGTTGTGACCTTTGAAGTTGACGAGAAGGCTTACCTTCGGGTTACACCTTTGAAGGGTACCCATCGATTCGGTATCAAGGGCAAGTTGGCTCCTCGTTACATTGGTCCTTTTCGCATTCTTGCCAAACGAGGAGAAGTTGCCTACCAGTTGGAACTTCCTCCGCATCTTTCCAAGGTTCATGATGTCTTCCATGTCTCGCAACTCAGGCGTTGCTTTTCGGATCCTATCTGTGAAGTGGACCACGAAACGCTTGATCTCCAAGATAACCTTTCATACCGAGAATACCCCGTGCGTATTCTTGATCAAGCTGCGCGTACCACTCGACGTCGAAACCTCAAGTTTCTTAAAGTTCAATGGTCAAATCATTCTGAAAAGGAGGCAACTTGGGAAAGAGAGGATCGTCTCCGACTTGAGTATCCTGCGTTATTTCCGACGACTTCTAAATCTCGGGACGAGATTCTTTTGAGTGGGGGTGAGTTGTCACATCCCTGACACCTTAAGCAAGTTAGTCTTGTGCTCATGTCTTCTTTGCATTGCATCTAAGAAATTCGCCAACAAGAACAAGAAAGTGGCAAAGGAAAAACTCAAAACCCTAGCCACTACTTTAAATAAAGGAAATCTAAAACTAGTTAAAATCAATGAATCCAAAATGGCCTCAAGAAAAGTTCAAACTTTCTGATAAATCATGAAAGTAAATGAGCAATGAAGAAAACATTTTTCTTGACACTTCCAGCTTTTAAATTAATGCAAAAGCTACTGGTTTCAAATTTTAAATTTGAAATCAGAAACTTTAAACTTTCAAAAATGTTGAAAACTTTAGGAATGGTTGGAAATATTCCAACAAATATTCTAGGGTGCCTCAAATAAATTTTACAAATTATTTGGGAGATGAAATAAATAGCAAATTATTGAAGTAGCTAAAACAGAAACAAAAACAGAAAAAATGGAAAACTCTTACCTGTCGCCCGTGTAGGCCCAGCCCACCAGGGGCACGGCTGTCTTCTTCCTCCTGCCAGGAGGAGAAGCAGCTGCGTGCCGACGCGCCGGCGAGCGCGGCCACGTTCCTTGGCCACCTCCTGCTTGCCCGAGCCATGCAGACGGCGGGGATGAGTACCCCGTGCACGTCTCTCCCTTCTCCACCCATCTCTGGCTCCCCTCCATCTCTCTCTCGCCCTCTCCCACCATGGCCGAGCCTGCTTGTCGCCGCCGATCGTCGTAGCCGTGGCCACGAGCCCCCTCCAGCCCAGCTGTTGTGCCCCAAAGCCCCGCCGTGCTCCTCCTCGTCCCCTGGAAGAAGGAATCAAGCCCGGAGGCCCCCTGTCATCGCCTCGCCGCCATCTTCTCCACCTCCGGCCGCCGGACCTCTTCCGTCGATTCGCTCCCTCCGGCGCACCCCCGAGCCCTACAACAACACCATCGGAACCGCCGTGAGCTCGTCATCATTTCCCCTCTCACCCCACGCTCTTCCGCGCACCGTAGCCCCGTTCCCCACCAAGGCCGAGAGCTCCTCGCCGCCGGTCATGTCGTCGTTGTCGCTGTGGTGTCTCTTCCATGCGCTTGAGCTAGGGATCGAGCTCCTGGAGCCACCAGGAATGTGATGAGCCCATCAGCTGCCCTCCCCGTACCCTGGAGCCATCACCCGCGGAAGGCCGAGCTTCGGCCGACGCTTCGGCTCGTCGCCGGCGCCTCTCCCGGCGACCCTAGCTTCTCCTGATGCCCCTGCCAGATCGGCTGCTTCGCCAGCGTCCCGTAGCTACAAACCGCGCTCGATTTGGTGCCGCGTAGCGCCGTTTAGGTCGTCTCCGGCGAGCCCTCCGCCGCGGGCTTGGTCGCCGGCGACCACCCTCCGGTGGGCGTCGACGTGGCCATCCATTAGGGCGTAATTATCCTTCCCTCAGTCACTGCCAGAGGGCCGCATGCCTGGTCAAACCCCAATTAGGGGCTGGTCAGCGCGGGGTTAGCCCCTGGGTCACTGACCAGTGGACCCCACTGGTCAGGTTTGACCTGGCCCAGGCGCAGTTGACCTGCTGACGTTAGTAGTGATGCAATATTAGTATTTCTGTTTATAAAATAAATCCAGGAAATTCCTAAAACTTGAAAAAATCATAGAAATTAAAATATAACTCGGATGAAAATAATTTATATATGAAAAAGTATCAGAAAAATCCAAGGAATCTGATTATGGCATTTTCATGCATGTTTGAAAAAGTTACAGAACCCAAACATGTAGATTAATGAATAAGTCAATTCTTATAATTACTTTATAAATGGAATTAGGAAAATATTCAAATGTCATTATGAAAGACATGATCACACACTGTCCTAATTACAAATCAGTACCTTAACATGACATCTCGTGCATGTTAACATCAAGTTGATCTGAGCATCAGGTCGAATCAATTAAATTGGTATCCGAGAATACCTCGTTTGAATTGATATTGGAGTGTGATTCAAATCAACTCTAAACCTAATACATGTTGATTATATTAGTTTATCACCTTGCATTCTCATGCCATGCTCATGCATCATCTTGCTTGCATATGATTGTTATTGATTGTTGCCATTCATTTCGGTAGGCTCCGCACCCCCGGATTCCACCGAATATCCGTCTGACGGATATTGTCCCTCCTCTGAGCAACAAGGCAAGCAACCCTTTTGATCATCCCGATAAATCCCATGTTCTTGCTCCTGCACTTATTTATTGCATTAGCATCAAATGCTTCAAATGCTTTTGCCACGTTAGTTGAACCCACTTCCTTTGCATGACCTAACCTTGTCACAGTAAATAGCCGAACCTTGCAACCTAGCATACCTGATAGTTGCTTGAGCTATGTTGTGCCTTATCCTGCTATGCATGCTATGCTTAGATTTGTGTATGGTCTGTCAGCTGGGAGATGAACAGAATTGTGAGAATGTGTTCGGTAAGCAAAGGTTGTGGGTTGAACCTGATTTGGTAAAGGTACCGGTGAAAGGCTGTGTAGGAGTACATGGCGAGGTGTTTCATTGGAACCGTCCTTAGGAACTGAGTTCCGTGTATGTAATCCAAGACTAGATACTACCACATGCTGGGCCCTGAAATATGACCCCGCTCGGCCTATTAATCGTTTAGTACTCGGTCCAGGAGTTGCAAGTAGTTTCTGGTGTTTATAGTAATGCTGGAGGCCGTGCATGGTGCTGACCTCAGAGGTGGACCGTGATGCGGTAGGCAGTGACACGGTGTACCAAGTGGCACCCGGATGGTGGGCTTGGGAACACTGCGCACATCGTTTGAGGCCGTGGCGGAAACCTCGGCCGGACTTCCGTACGGGTTACTCTCAGATAGGCGATAAACCTGGACTAGGTACTAGTGTGGTTAACGGTCGTGGCCGACTCCCTCGCTGGGCTTCCGCTTGATGGTTGCCGAGGTGCATGACGTGCACATGGCGATAAGTGGCGAGAGCGTGTGTGACGAAGTACACCCCTGCAGGGTTATGATCTATTCGAATAGCCGCGCCCGCGGATATGGACTACTTGGAAACATATGTCGTTCATAGATAACTTCAATGGCTACTCATAAAATTGTCAAGATAAGCGTGAGTGCAGTGGACGGCAATTCCGTATGGAGACGGAATGATTCCACGATAGTGTATTGTTGTGGTGTTAGTGGACTCGTGTGCGAGAAATCAAGTTGTCAAAAATTATTTAAAAATGCAAGTTGTTTAGCCACGAGTCAAATGCTGGCTTTCCGCATGAAACCCCACAATACCCTTTTGATACCTTGCATGAGTAGTTAGTTATCCTAAAGTCTTGCTGAGTACCTTCGTACTCATGTTTGCTTAATAACTGTTGCAGAGGTTGCTAATGACCCTAATGGAGGGTTCTTCGTAGACATCGACGACGACGAGTAGCTGGTGTCCCAGCTACGATCTGGCCCTACGTTGGATCTGTAGTATAGTCAGGCCATGTGCCTTCTAGTTGCCCTGTCTGTACTCAGACAGTTTAAACTCTTCCGCTGGCTTGTAACTGAATGACTGCTATTATGGTTCGTGAGACCCTTAATGTGTAATATTATGTGTGTGGCTCTTCTGAGCCTCCTAAATAAAGCTTGTATGTTTATGGTTATGTTGTGATGCCATCGATTTATCTATACATATCGGTATGCCATGCGTACGTGTGTCGTACCTGATATGTATGGGGTTCGATTACCTAGTCGTAAACTTTAGTAGCACTCCTTACAAGGAAATGCCCCTTTGTGATCCAACGAGCCTTGGTAGTTCGCTACTGCTCCGGACACATTGGTTGACCGGCATGTGTCCTTCTTAGCTGCTGTGTCTGTCCCCTTTGGGGAAATGTCACGCGATGTAATGGAGTCCTTGTAGCTTGCTACGACTCGTCTACATTCGCTGTTGACCGACACCGGCTTTGTTGGGTCATGTATGCCTGTCCTTGTGCGGTACTGCCACTTTGGTTTATGACTAGACATGTCGATCCGGGTTCTTTGACATTGGAATGCTAGCGACACTATTGCATACATGAGTCAAAAGACGCAAACGGTCCCGGCTAAGGTAAGGCTGAAGTCGTGGAGTTAACCGTGCGTGAGACCGCAAAGGGATGCGATGTGTTACAGGCTGGATTCCTATGGCTTAGGATCGGGGTCCCGACACAAGCGCTATTGTTTAACGCCCTTAGCTAGGCATAAAAGGGATAGAATCACGTATCGTCGTCTTTGGTGCTCAAACCATAAGTGGCCCTCATCATGGATTCATAAGGCATTTTTATTTTCTTTCTTGGAAAGTTTTCCATGCGCTTCTTTAAAGGAAATTGAAATCTAATATTCCCTTCCTTCATATCGATGATAGCACCAATAGTCCTTAGGAAAGGTCTACCAAGAATAATAGGGCATGTAGGATTGCAATCAATGTCAAGCACAATGAAATCCACGGGTACATAGTTCCTATTTGCAATAATAAGAACATCATTGATCCTTCCCCTGGGTTTCTTGACAGTAGAACCCGCAAGATGCAAATTAAGAGAACACTCTTCAATCTCATTAAAACTAGAACATCACATAAAGACTTTGGAATCACGGAAACACTAGCACCCAAATCACACAAAGCATTGCATTCATAGTTTTTGATTTTGATTTTGATTTTGATCGTAGGTTCCCACTCATCATGAAGCTTTCTAGGGATAGAGAATTCCAATTCAAGTTTCTCTTCAAGAGATTTTATCATAGCTTCGATGATATGATCGGTAAAGGCCTTGTTTTGGCTATAAGCGTGTGGAGAGTTTAACATGGATTGCATCAAGGAAATGCATTCAATCTAGGAGCAACTATCATAATTGAATTCCTTGAAATCCAAGGTAGTAATTTCATTACTACTCAAAGTTTTAATATCTTCTACTCCACTTTCAATGCTTTTAGCATCAAGATAGATGGACTCCGAATCATTGGGGCACTTTTCAACCAAAGTGGATTCATATCCAGCCCCATCATCATTAGGTTTGACACAAGAAAACAAAGATTCAATGGGAGTCACACCAAGCACTTTAAGATCTTCGTGATTCTTATCACGAGAACACGCCTTTTTAAGCCATTCATGTCTAGCACGAATTTGGGCGGTTCTTTCTTTGATCTCAATCATGGAAACACGCATAGCTTTCAAAGTTTAATCCATATTGATCTTGGGAGGATCACATCTAACTTTCAAAGCATCAATATCACTAGACATTCTATCAACGCTCTTAGCCAAATCGTCAATTTTGAGTAGTTTTTCCTCTATGGACGCATTGAAAATCTTTTGTGAGTTGATAAAATCTTTGATATTACTCTCTAGATCAGAGGGTAACCTATTGTAATTTCCTTGAGTATTGTTGTAGGAGTTGCCAAAGTTATTAGAGGAGTTACTAGGAAAAGGCCTAGGAACATAGTTTCCTCTAAAAGCATTGTTGTTGCCAAAATTATTCCTACCAACAAAATTAATGTCCAAGCTAGCGTTGCTACTTTCAATCAAGGAAGACAAGGGCATATCATTAGGATCTAAAGGAGCACTTCTACTAGCAACCAAATTCATTAACTCATCCATCTTAGCACTCAACGAGTTAATTTCTTCTATAGCGTGTACCTTCTTACTAGTAGGCGACCTTTCAGTGTGCCACCGAGAGTAGTTTGTCATGATATTGTCTATGAGTTTTGTGGCTTCCCCTAACGTGATTTCCATGAACGTTCCACCTGAGGCGGAGTCCAAGATATTTCTAGAAGCGAAATTCAAGCCAGCGTAAAATATTTGTATAATCATCCAAAGACTCAAGCCATGAGCGGGACAATTTCTAATCATCAATTTCATTCTCTCCCAAGATTGTGCAACATGTTCATGATCAAGTTGCTTGAAATTCATGACATCATTACGGAGAGAGATAATCTTAGGCCGCAGAAAATACTTGGATATATAAGCATCTTTGCACTTATCCCAAGAATCGATACCATTTTTGGGCAAAGAAGAAAACCAATATTTTGCGCGATCTCGCAACAAGAAAGGAAAAAGCTTTAATTTAATCACATCATTATCCACATCTTTCTTCTTTTGCATATCGCAAAGCTCAATGAATGTATTAAGATGGTATGCGGCATCTTCACTAGGAAGGCCGGAGAATTGCTCTTCCATAACAAGATTCAGCAAAGCGGCAATGATTTTGTATGACTCCGCACTAGTGGCGGGAGCAATCGGAGTACTAATAAAATAATTATTATTAGTATTCGAGAAGTCACAAAGTTTGGTGTTTTCATTCAGGGTGACTTCAACAAGCAAGCAAGAACACAAGCGAACAAAGAGCAAGCGAAAAAAGGGCGAACGAAAAGGCAAACGGAAAAAGGCAAACGAAAAAGGCAAATTGTGAAGTGGGGGAGAGGAAAACGAGAGGCAACTGGCAAACAAAGTAAATGCAAGAGATGAGTTTGCGACACCTACTTGGATGAGTTCTTGACTTCATCCTCCCCGGCAACGGCGCGAGAAATTCTTCTGCTACGGCAACAAACAACAGTGCCAGAAATTGACACGTTGACGGAGACTGAACTTGCGTTGTTTTTCCCTTGAAGAGGAAAGGGTGATGCAGCACAGGAGCAGTAAGTATTTCCCTCAGTTTGAGAACCAAGGTATCGATCCACAAGGAGGGCCTCGTCAAGTCCAAAGTACGTGCGCAAACACAAACAAGTTCGCACCCAACGCTTCAAAGGGGTTGTCAATCCCTTCAAGATTGTTTGCAAAGTGAGATCTGAAGGCAGAAAGTGCAACAAAGTAAAAAGTGTAAGGCTGAAAATATGGTGTGGAGTAGACCCGGGGGCCATAGTGTTCACTAGAGGCTTCTCTCAAAATAGCAAGTATTACGGTGGGTGAATAAATTACTGTCGAACAATTGATAGAACGGCGCAAAGTCATGACGATATCTAGGGCAATGATCATACATATAGGCATCACGTCTGAGACAAGTAGACCGATACTTTCTGCATCTACTACTATTACTCCACACATCGACCGCTATCCAGCGTGCATCTAGTGTATTCAGTTCATGACGAACAGAGTAAGGCCTTAAGCAAGATGACATGATTTAGAGGGATAATCTCAAACCAATGATGAAAACCCCATCTTTTTACCCTTGATGGAAACAACATGATGCGTGCCTCGCTACCCCTTCTGTTACTGGGTCAGGTCACCACACGGTATGAACCCAAAACCAAGCACTTCTCCCATTGCAAGAATGATAGATCTAGTTGGCCAGACAAAACCCACAACTCGAAGAGAATTACAAGGATATGAAATCATGCATAAGAGAGATCAGAAGAAACTCAAATAAGATTCATAGGTAATCTGATCATAAATCCACAATTCATCGGATCTCGACAAACACACCGCAAAAGAAGATTACATCGGATAGTCTCCATGAAGATCATGGAGAACTTTGTAATTAAGATCCAAGAGGGAGAAGAAGCCATGTAGCTACTAGCTATGGACTCGTAGGTCTATGGTGAACTACTCATGCATCATCGGAGAGGTAATGGTGTTGATGAAGAAGCCCTCCATATCCGAATCTGCCTTCGGCAGGGCACTAGAACGGCCCGAGATGGGATCTTGCGGAGACAGAAGCTTGCGGCAGCGGAAAAGTACTTTCGATGATCTCCTGATTTTTTCTTGTATTTTAGGGAATATATAGGCGCAAAGCCTAGGGCAGAGGTGGCCCAAGGAGCCCACAAGCCAGGGTGGCGCGGGCCCCCCTGGCCGTGCCATGAGGGCTTGTGGGGTCCCTGCACGCCCCTTGCCGTGATTCTCCGTCTTCCCGATCTTTTTCTGTTTCAGAAAAAAATCTTTTTGGCAGTTTCATTCCGTTTGGACTCCGTTCAAAATCCTCCTCTGTAAGGGGTCAAAAACATGGAAAAACAGGAACTGGCACTTGGCACTGAGCTAATAAGTTAGTCCCAAAAAATATATAAAAGACATACAAAACGTCCAAAGTTTGACAAGATAATAGCATGAAACCATCAAAAATTATAGATACGTTGGAGACGTATCATACCTCGTATTTTATTTTCATCATGTTCACAAGGCCAACTTCCACTTGCCGGCTTGCAGAAAGACTCTCAAGATAACCAGCGTGCAATTATTCCATACTGAAAGTGTCATAACTTGGAAGCTCCGGTTTAGCCTTTACCTTGTTAGGCTGGACAGCTTCCTCCTTGGTGACAAGCTTTGCCAACACATTAGAGGGTCTAGGAGAAGTATAACTTGACCCAACGATGGTGACTTCCACATTCTTGTTACAAGAAACATCTTCAATGGGTTCCTGAGGAATGGGCGGACCAACATGAGTTACGAGGTCGGTTTGAATATCCATAGGCAAAGTAGGAGCTATTTCTGGTTCAGGATGAGGAGGCAAATTGACTTGGATTTCTTGATGTTTTTCAACACACTCAATGGCTTCAGGAGCTGTCGCGTCTGGATTTTCTGTCTCAATGATATCACGATTAGTAAATGACTTGCCAAGATTCGTTTTCTTGGCCCTGGCCCTACAAAACAAGAGAGCAGGATAAAGTATGCAAACTCAGAGTTTTAGCAAGCAAACATATGATACAAAGAAGGAAAAACGTATGCCTGGTTCATAACAAAGGGTGGCAACTTCATGGTAGTTGAGTCGCCAGATGTAGGGGGTGATTCTTGGTAATTTGAATCAACATGATTGAGAGGTTGTTTAAAAAGACCAACCTAAGGATGATACGGAGTTGGACTATGAGGCACCTCATCTTGTAGATTGCGAGCAACTCACTTGTTGGGTAAGCCGGTCACAAGAGTACCAAAGCTACTTTGAGTCTGGCGCCTTGAGGCATGTTAGGTCTTATTCAAAATAAAATCGGTATCCACATAAGCATCTGGGTGAGAAAAACTTACTTTCCGAATGACCCGCCTTATTTTCCTTGAAGACAAGGATTCCGAGCCAGAGGAAATAGAAATTACCTCAACATTGTCGGCTCAGATTGTAGGAACATCACCCTAATAGAAAAGGTGTTAGAAAATTCAATAAATGAATGGCTAAGGAAAACAAATATTACTTCCATAGATGCACCACCTGATGGAGACTCACCCCTAAATGATGGATCGGCCACAGCTGCCTTGTTCTTTTTCTTATTGGGGCTGGCTCTAGGCTTGCTAGGCGGGACTTTCCTTTTCTTCTTCTAGAACGGGGAAGACGCCTGCAAGGTTTGTTGATATAAGTAATAGAGCAAAGTATTTAAAATTTGGAAAAGCTTTACAAAGATGATCAAAAGATGGTTGGATAGTTTCTTACTGAAGGAGTCGGGTTGAGAGCATTAAAGAGCTTCAAGCCAATTTGATCACAAACTGCTTGAGGTTCCCCTAGTAGTTTCGTCACAATCTTATTTACGTCATCTTCTGCCAAAACCATCTCACTATATCTTTATGGATCATCCACACGACTGGAATAGTTGCACATCAAATCATTTCGGTGGCTCAACGGGAGGATCATCCAGGATACCCAACACCAGGACAAGTCCACTCCAGTAAAACCCCGAGTCTGTAGAGCCCCCAATTTTGGAAATACGAAAGCAAATTTATTACACTCTTCTTGAGAAGCCCGGCCGGGAAGTTTAAACTCCATAGGAACGCGGTTTGACTATAACCTGGTAGGGGGTTCTCGGTCGCGGGAGTTGTGTTCTGACAATAAAACCAAGTTTTATCCCACCCTTTGGGGTGACTCCGCAGGACAACAAAAGGAAAACCGCCATCTCTACGTATTTGAAATAAAATTCCACCTAGCTCTTGGCTAGGACCATCTGTGCACTCAGTCTGGCGGTTCAAATAGAAGAACTCGAGGAAAAGTGGGATAGTGGGTTCCATTTGCAAATATACCTCACGTAAGACTTGAAATTGGCAGAGGTTTGATATGGAGTTAGGGGCCAAATCTTGTGGGTGAAGGTGAAGGAAATTGAGTGCATCCCGGAAGAACTTTGTCCCGGGAGGAGAAAAGCCTCTAAAAATGTGGTTTATGAAAACTACAATTTCTCCTTCGTTGGGATTCGGGCGTGCCTCTCCTTGACGAGCCCGCCATCCAATTGCCACTTTGGATGGCAACAAACCTTGGTGTGCATATTCTATTAGTACCACTTCCGAAACTGGTGAAGGCACCCAATTATAGATGGAATTCTTTGACAAAATGAAACGCCTAGACACAAACAAAGGGGTTACCAGAACAATCATCTTATAATCAAGGATAAGACATACAAATGTCTATAGCAAAAGAGATGCCCGAAAGATAAGTTGGCACCCAAAAATTGACAATATCTACATATGGCGGGTTACGATCATAAGGACAAGCCGACGACTATAAAGGCGCCTTACACCAAATGGAAGGTTTCTTTTTTTATTAAGTACGGGACAAACAGGTTCCTACCAAATTGGCTATAATCATGGATATGAAAAGGTTCAGAAAAAGAATCAGTTGCTAAACCTAAACCATGAAAGCGGCAGTGGTGTGGGCCGCGGGTTCCTAGAAGGGATATGAGCATACTGCGCCTAAAATGGAACCGTTGTTTCCACCGCTTCATTCTTACAAAGAAAGGAGATTAGAAACATATAGGAAGTGACAATGGTGATGAACTAGCGGGAACGTTTCAGTTTCTTAGACGAACTTCAAACAAATCAAGTCAGAATCTAAAGGAAATAGAGATGACGTTGGGATGAATCTCTGAGGAGAGAGAGTGCCGCTGCAGCCTAGAGACGGTCTCCAGAGAGGGCAGATGAACAACAACAATGGTGCAACTAGACTTCAGGCTAGAGGAAGAAGAAGAAGATAAGATGAGGTAAAAGGTGAAAAGAGGGGCCTTCCACTAATATTTATAAGGAAATACCCGAAGTGGCGAGTGCTAGGCACGGGAATAGAGGAGCCGCAGTAAAATTTGGAGAAGGTGACGCCTCGAGTCTCGGGATAAAGATATGCGTAGAGATCTATTGTGATGTCACCATGTGTGCCCTAAATTACAGCGGGTGACATCATAGGCAAACGACGCACGGAAAATTACAAAGTCTCGCAATGCCATAAAGTGGCGGATACGCCTCTGTCGTATCTACTTTTCCGAACTCTTTTGCCCTTGTTTTGGACTCTAATTTGCATGATTCGAATGGAACTAACCCGGACTAACGTTGTTTTCAGCAGATTTGCCATGGTGTTGTTTTTGTGCAGAAATAAATTTCTCGGAATGTCCTGAAAATTTACGGAGAATTTTTCTAGAATAAAAGAAAAATACCTGCACAAAGATCCACCGGAGGGGGCGTGCCAGTGGGCCGCAAGCCCGTGGCCGTGGGGACACACCCCTAGGTCGCCCCGTGAGGGCTTGTGGGGCCCACGTGGCACCACCGCCCCCAAACTCAGCTCTATATCTTCCGTCTCGCTCGAAAAAAAATCAAAGAGAAGGTTTCATCGCATTTTATGATACGAAGGCGCCGCCACCTCCTGTTCTTCATCTGGAGGGAAGATCTGGAGTCCGTTTCGGGCTTCGGAGAGGGGAAATCGTTGCCATCGTCATCATCAACCTTCCTCCATCGACAATTCCATGATGCTCTTCATCCTTCGTGAGTAATCTCATCGTAGGCTTGCTCGACGGTGATGAGTTGGATGAGATCTATCATATAATCGACTTAGTTTTGACGGGGATTGATCCCTAGTATCCACTATGTTCTAGATTGATGTTGCTACTACTTGGCCATGCTTAATGCTTGTCACTAGGGCCCGAGCGCCATGATTTCAGATCTGAACCTATTATGTTGTCGCCAATATATGTGTGTTTTAGATCCTATCTTGCAAGTTGTAGTCACCTACTATGCGTTATGACCCGGCAACCCCAGAGTGACAATAGCCGGAACCACTCCCGGAGATGACCATAGTATGAGGAGTTCATGTATTCACCACGTGTTAATGCGTTGGTCCGGTTATTTATTAAAAGGAGAACCTTAATATTCCATAGTTTCCATTAGGACCCCGCTGCCACGGGAGGGATGGACAATAGATGTCATGCAAGTTCTTTTCCCTAAGCACGTATGACTACATACGGAATACATGCCTACATTAGATTGACGAACGGGAGCTAGTTACTTATCTCTCTGTGTTATAGCTGTTACATGATGAATCACATCCGTCATACTCATCCATCCCCGATCTACTTCCTACGAGTCTGTTACTACTCGTCCTTTCTATGTTACTTTGTCCATGCTTGTCCCTTGCTACAAAAGGGATTGGGCCACTTTGCTACTACTGTTGCTACTGTTGTTACTCTGCTGCTGCTGCTACTGATGTTCCTTGCTACTTGGCTATTACTTGTTGCAAGATCCTTTTTCAACACCGTTGTTAGGGAGGAATAGTTCTCCGCCCACGTGCAACTTACTCGCGCCATTGATACAACAGTTAGGAATAGTCTGCCGTCAACAGATCTGTTTCTGACACCGTTGTTATCATACTACTTTGCTTGCAGACACTAATCTTTTAGGTGTGGTTGAATCTGACAAACTCAGCTGCTAATACTTGAGAATATTCTTTCGTTTCCCCTTGAGGCGAATCAACAAATTTGGGTCGAATACTCTACCCTCGAAAACTGTTGCGATCTCCTACACTTGTGGGTTATCCATACCTTTTTCTGGCGTCGTTGCCGGGGAAGCACAGCTATATTCTCTGAGTCACTTGGGATTTATGTCTGCTGATCACTATGAGGAATCCGAAAAATCCAAGAACTAAAATATTGCCTTCCACTACTAGGAGAGGTAAGGAACTGCCATCTAGCTCTACACTTGATTCACCTTCAGTTATGAGTAAGTTTGCGACACCACCTCCTACTAGAAATCTTGATATGTCGCCTGTGCTTGATGATGCTACTTCTGCTGCCCATGATGCTTATGATGATGCTATGCTTGATACTATGCCTGATGACGCTATGCTTGATACTATGCCTAATGATGCTATGCTTGATACTATGCCTGATGATGCTATGCTTGATACTATGTCTGATGATGTTATGCTTGATACTATGCCTGATAATGCTATGCCTGATACTGCTTCGCCACTAGGTGCCCTTGATGCACAAATTGCTAGAAGTGCTGCTAGTTGTGATGATACTTCTGAAACTGCTGATACTATTGAAGTAGAGCCTGCTATTTTGCCTGCTAGAACTAGCTCTCCTATGCCTGAATTGCCTGTTGTGCCTGATACGTGTTATGTTATGGAGGGAGAGATAGATGAGGACTTTCTTGCATGTAAGGATAGATATGATGTTGAGAAACTACTGCGCAAGTGGAAAGAAAAATCTCTGAACGCTGGGATGAAATATGACCCGAAGTTTGCCACTTCGCCTATCTTTGTGACCGATAATGATTATGAATTCTTTGTCGACCCTGAGTTAATCACTCTGGTCGAATCTGATCCTTTCACGGTTATGAGTCTGAAACGGTTGTAGCCCATCTTACCAAACTACACGATATAGCCACCCTATTCACTAGTGAGGAAAAGATCCGCCACTACTATATCCTCAAGTTGTTTCCTTTCTCGCTAAAGGATGATGCTAAGACATGGTTCACTTCTCTTGCCCCTGGTTGTGTGTGCAGCCCCCAGGATATGGTCTACTACTTCTCTAAAAATATTTCCCTGCCCATAAGAAGCAAGCTGCCTTGCGGGAAATACACAACTTTGCTCAAGCTGAAGAAGAGAGTCTCCCACAAGCTCGGGGGAGGCTTATCCAGCTACTGAATGCTTTTCCTGATCACCCTCTTGAGAAGAATGAGATACTTGATATCTTCTGTAATGGACTTACCAATGCTTCCAAAGACCAGTTAGATAGTTGTGCCGGTTGTGTTTTTAGGGAACGAACTGTAGAACAAGCTGAGATCCTACTGAATAACATCTTGTGCAATGAGAATGCTTGGACTATTCCCGAACCACCTCCTAAGCCAACTCCGAAGAAAAGAGGTATTCTATTCCTCAGTCCCAAAGATATGCAAGAAGCCAAGAAATCTATGCGACAGAAAGGCATTAAATCTGAAGATGTCAAAAATCTACCACCAATCAAAGAGATCCATGGTCTCGATAACCCGATACAGGTAGTAGAAGTAAATTCTCTGCGTAGGTTTGATGAGAGTGATATTCCTTTTGATAAACCTGCTAGCTTATGCATGGATGAATTTGATAACTTTGTTGCCAAATAACAAAGTTTCAATGATTATGTTAGCTGACAATTGGAAAAGAATGCTTGTATGCTTAGTCATTTAAGTGCTTGTGTGGACAGAAACGTCAATGATCTTAAACTTCTGAGTAAACATGCCTCTATGGTTACTACTCAGGTAGAACAAGTACTTAAAGCTCAAAATGACTTGCTCAATGAGTTGAATGACAATTCTGTGAGAGTCGTCACTAGAGGCGGTGGAATGACCCAGGAACCTCTGTATCCTGAGGGTCATCCGAAGAGAATTGAACAATATTCTCAAGGAGTTAGCACTGATGCACCTAGTCATCCTAGAAAGAAGAAGAAAGGTCATAGGAACCTGCACACTAGCAACCATGTTGCTAATACACCTGAGAGTCCAAACGATGCCTCTGTCTCTGATGTTGAAGCACAATATGGTGATGAACGTGAGCCTAATGATAATATCAATAGTGATGTTCATGTCGATGCTCAACCTAACAATGAAAAGGATGTGGAGATTGAACCTAGTGTTGATCTTGATAACCCACAGCCTAAGAATAGAAGATACGATAAGAATGACTTCACTGCTAGGAAGCATGGTAAAGAAAGGGAACCATGGGTTTAGAAACCTATGCCCTTTTCTGCCAAACCATTCAAGAAAAAGGATGATGAGGATTTTGAGCGCTTCGTTGAAATGATCACACCTGTCTTTCTGCAAATGCGTCTGACAGATATGCTCAAAATGTGTTTGTATGCTAAGTACATGAAAGATATTGTGACTAATAAGAGGAGGATACCTGATCTTGAGATCTCCGCCATGCTTGCCAATTATACCTTCAAGGGTGGAACTCCTAAGAAACTAGATGATCCTGGTGTGCCCACTATACCTTGCTCCACTAAAGGCAACTATGTTAGAACTGCGTTATGCGACCTTGGAGCCGGTGTTAGTGTTATGCCTCTCTCTCTTTATCGTAGACTTGAACTGGATAAGTTGACACCAACTGAAATCTCTCTACAAATGGGCGACAAATCAACTGCTTTCACTATCGGCATTTGCGAGGATGTGCCTGTTGTGGTTACTAACACCACTATCTTAACAGACTTTATTATCCTGGATATTCCCGAGGACGATGCCATGGCTGTCATCCTCGGAAGACCCTTTTTAAACACTGCACGGGCTGTTATAGATTGCAACAAAGGCAATGTCGCTTTCCATGTCAACGGTAATGAGCATACGGTGCACTTTCCGAAGAAACAATATCGAGTACATTGCATCAATGCTATCGAAAAAACTTCATCGATTCTTATTGGGAGCTTTGAATGCTCTATTCCCCGTGTCAAGATGAAGTACGATTTGCTTATTGGGGAGATACACATCCCCATTGAGGTGACCTAGTGACTATTCGAAAATTCTCCGCTCTCTTTGGCAATTCGAAAAGTTTTGTCGAGGGGATTTGATCAACCCTGTTGACGGATTTCTTTCGATGACCATGAGATGGATGAATCAAGGAATCACAAACCTCTATTCCAAGCTTTCACTTTAGGTTGCTTAGAAGGAAAATGATAGATTTAGTTTAATTTTCCCTGTTTTCTGTTTTATCGTCCGGTAGAAAAGTACCCCGAAAATAAAAGTTCTCCGAACGTCCTGAAAATCAAGTATATTTTTTCTGGATTTTTTTGAAAAATTCTGAGACGAAAAGCTTGTCTGGGGGCTGCACCAGTGGGCCACAAGCCCTTGGGGGCGCGGGCACCCCCCTGGCCATGGCACCCAGGGTTGTGGGGCCCACAGGCACCCCCTCCACTCATTCTTTCTCTCATCTGGTTCTCCTACCTCCAGAAAAAATCATTTCGCAGCTCAAACCTGTGTTCTTGCTCCTCTTGCTGGGATTTTCGATCTCTTTGCTCAAATCACCGTTCTCCGAACTGTTTTGGGGAAATTACTCCTTGGTAAGTGACTCCTCCATTGGTCCAATTAGTTTTTGCTCTAGTGCATTATACTCCGCGTATTTTTGCTGCCTTGGTGACCATGTTCTTGAGCTTTGCATGCTGATTTTAGCTGGTCCCAAGTAGTTTTGATGCGTAATATGGCCTCTAGGCACTTGTGGGAGTAGTTGCTACTAGTTTAGTTGAGCCTTGTTCATTTCTCCTTTGGGTCACTGAATTTTTTTGAAAAGGAAGATGTTCAAAGAAGCTTTCATGGTGGTTCCTCAAACCAGAGAGGTCCCCGTCTTGCGAATCGGGAGGCTGATCCTTACCAACCAAGGGACGGGCAGGTACAACCACGTGAATGTCCCTCTGATGAATTTATGATTGAGGCAGGTTTCAAAGATGAGTTTGATGCACTTGTTCACAACGTCGGACTCGAAGAATTCATCTCCGATAAATGTGATCAGTATGTTGCTCTCACTGCCTCTTTTGTTCGTAGATTCAAATTTTCAGCTGGCCGTGAAACATCAGTACTGTTTGATCTCTGTGATAAATTGTATACCATGGATTTAGAGGATTTCAGTAGAATTTGCAAAATACCTATTTGGGGCAGCCTCAATGATCCTCCTAAATCTTCTGTTAGAGATTTTTGCTCTGGTATTAGAGTTGGAGAAACTAGAGACATTACGCAAGCTACCATGGGGAGTATTCATTTTCCTGCCTTGCATTATTCTGCCCTCTTCATAGGCAGATGCACTAATGGCAAGATTGAGCATTGTCACCTCTGCGCACCCGACCTTAGTATGCTTAAGAGCGCAGTAGCGGGTGACAAAAGCTTGAACATGGAAGCTATAATAGCAAGGAGGCTGAATAAGAATGCGTCGCTTTGACACGCCACCAGTTCCTTGAGAGGGATGATGAATCCCTCCTATACCGTTTGATATTTAACCGGCAGCGTGTTTTCCATATTACCCTTCCTGCTCCTGCCTTCTTTGACTTTCAGGTAAAACGGAGATATTACATAACCAGAGGAGAGGCAGAGGAGTAGAAGAGGGAGGCAAATGTTGCTCGTCTCCGTGAGGCAGCTATTCAGGCAGTGCGTGCATCGCTCCCGTATAACCCCTATTATGATTTTGGGTTTCGCCAGGACCATCCTTGGGAGTAGACCAGCTTAGGCCAAAAGCCTAAGCTTGGGGGAGTACGTGTTCTCACTGACTTTACATTCTTGCTTATGCTTTCACTTTGTTAGCCGGTGTTCACACTTTGCCACTATATCATCCATGCTAGTTTATTTTCTTTTTCCTGTTTTTTTCGTGTGTCTGTCTAGTTTGAGAAAAACCAAAATATTTTCTTTATCTTCTTTTTGCTTGTCGGGAGCTTTCCCGTGTAGATAGTTTTGTTTTTTCTTTGGGTCAAGGTAGAAGATATTGGTTACAATGTTTAGTGGCTCTTGCATGCATACCTGTTTAGCTTTCAAAGAGCCATATTACTTTGTCTTCTCCTTTGTGTTTGCCTGCGGATTCCAGCTTTAGTCCAATGCACGAGCACGCTTATTATTGTTCACATCGTTTGGTCGTGCAAGTGAAAGGCAATAATGACGACATATGACGAAGTGACTGAGCCTGGAAAAGCTGGTATGAACTCGATCTATTTTGTTTTTGTAAATATGACTAGCTCACTATTCCTAATTCGGCTTTGTTGTGAGAGAAACATGTTTGCAATGACAACTTAGAGATCATAGTTGCTTATGCCATGCTTACTTAGCTAGGAACTTATAATGGTTTGTCTTGGTTGCCAACATGAATGTTGAGATGACTATGATGTAGTATGATAGGATGGTATCCTCCTTTGAATGATTCAAGTGGCTTGACTTGGCGCATGTTCACGCATGTAGTTGAAACAAAATCAAGATAGCCTCTATGATGTTCATGTTCATGGTGATTTATGTCCTACTCATGCTTGCACTCAATGTTAGTTAATCTCAATGCATTTTGATGACTGTTGTCGCTCTCTAGTTGGTCGCTTCCTAGTCTTTTGCTAGCCTTCACTTGTACTAAGTGGGAATACTGCTTGTGCTTCCACTCCCATAAACCCAAAGTTGTTCCATATGAGTCCTCCATACCTACCTATGTGCGGTATCTACCTGCCGTTCCAAGTAAATTTGCATGTGCCACTCTTTAAACCTTCAAGAAATAATCTGTTTTGCATGCCCAAACCGTTCATGTGGTGACAGGGGGCTATTGGTATCTTCCATGCTAGGCGTCTTATCCTCGATATGTGTTTATTCACTATCATTCACGAGAAAGGGGCCGGTAATTGGAATTCCCAGTTCCTTCTCAAATCGAAAAGATAATTGCAAACAAAATTCCCCAGGATTGATGTTGGTATGGATGGTACCCGAGGATTCGGCTAGCCATGGAGTGTGATTGATTGGTGGTGGGGGAGTCAAAACTTTACTTTTCTGTTTGGGAACCGCCTATAGCATGTGTAGCGTGGAAGATGTTGAGAACTCTTAGTCATTGCATTGACAATGAAAGCATGCCACCCAAAATTATTATCTCTGTTTTCAAAGCTTGAACTCTCGCACCTCTGCAAATCAATGCTTCCCTCTACGAAGGGCATGTCTATTTATGTTCCTATTAAGTCATCCTCCTCTTATAAAAGCACCAATTAAAGAGAACCTCTGTCATTTTTATGCTTTGCTTTTAACTGTGTTGAGTATGACTGTGACTGGATCTTCTTTGCCATGAATTACAATGTTTAGTCAGCCCTTGGTCTTTGAAGGTGCTCTACATTTATGTTTTGCGGTCTCAGAAAGAGCTAGCGAGATACCATCTGTTCGCACTACTTCATGTTGTTTTCATTGAAGTGTTGACATTTGAGGCTTATTATTATTTGCTTGCTAGTTCATTATGCCATTGATATGAGTTTACCGTGAGACCTAGATGTCATTTGCTTATGTGGTTTGCTTGTGATCTTGCTGAAACTCTGGATATGAGTTAGACATAGTTACAACAACAAGATCAAACAGAGTTCGTCAAAGTTTTTGTTTTGTCTCTTTTAGTTTGTTAACTGAATTTCTTGAGGACAAGCAAGGCTTTAAGCTTGGGGGAGTTGATACGCCTCCGTCGTATCTACTTTTCCGAACGCTTTTGCCCTTGTTTTGGACTCTAATTTGCATGATTTGAATGGAACTAACCCGGACTAACGCTATTTTCAACACATTTGCCATGGTGTTGTTTTTGTGCAAAAATAAAAGTTCTCGGAATGTCCTGAAAATTTACGAAGAATTTTTGTGGAATAAAAGAAAAATACCTGCGCAAAGACCCACCGGAGGGGGCGTGCCAGTGGGCCACAAGCCCTGGGCCGCAGCCACCCCCCTAGGCGCGCCGTGAGGGCTTGTGGGGCCCACGTGGCACCACCACCCCCAAACTCAGCTCTATATCTTCCATCTCGCCCCAAAAAAAATCAGAGAGAAGGTTTCATCGCGTTTTACGATACGGAGGCGCCGCCACCTCCTGTTCTTCAACTCGAGGGCAGATCTGGAGTCCGTTTCGGGCTCCGGAGAGGGGAAATCGTCGCCATCGTCATCATCAACCTTCCTCCATCGACAATTCCATGATGCTCTTCATCGTTCATGAGTAATCTCATCGTATACTTGTTGGACGGTGATGAGTTGGATGAGATCTATCATGTAATCGACTTAGTTTTGACGAGGATTGATCCCTAGTATCCACTATGTTCTAGATTGATGTTGCTACTACTTGGGCATGCTTAATGCTTGTCACTAAGGCCGAGTGCCATGATTTCAGATCTGAACATATTATGTTGTCGCCAATATATGTGTGTTTTAGATCCTAGCTTGCAAGTTGTAGTCACCTACTATGTGTTATGACCCGGCAACCCCGGAGTGACAATAGCCGGAACCACTCCCGGAGATGACCATAGTATGAGGAGTTCATGTATTCACCGCGTGTTAATGCGTTGGTCCGGTTCTTAATTAAAAGGAGAACCTTAATATCCCGTAGTTTCCATTAGGACCCCACTACCATGGGAGGTATGGACAATAGATGTCATGCAAGTTCTTTTCCCTAAGCACGTATGACTACATACGAAATACATGCCTACATTAGATTGACGAACGGGAGCTAGTTACTTATCTCTCCATGTTATAGTTGTTACATGATGAATCACATCCGTCATACTCATCCATCGCCGATCCACTGCCTACGAGTCTTTCACTAGTGGTCCTTGCTATGTTACTTTGTCCAGGCTTGTCCCTTGCTACAAAAGGGATTGGGCCACTTTGCTACTACTATTGCTACTGTTGTTACTCTGTTGCTGCTGCTACTGTTGTTCCTTGCTACTTCGCTGTTACTTATTGCAAGATCCTTTTTCGACACCGTTGTCGGGGAGGAATAGTTCTCCGCCCACGTGCAACTTACTGGCGCCATTGATACAACAGTTAGGAATAGTCTGCCGTCAACAGATCTATTTCTGACACTGTTGTTATCATACTACTTTGCTACTGATACTTTGCTTGCAGACACTAATCTTTCAGGTGTTGTTGAATCTGACAAACTCATCTGCTAATACTTGAGAATATTCTTTCTTTTCCCCTTGAGGCGAATCAACAAATTTGGGTCGAATACTCTACCCTCAAAAACTGTTGCGATCCCCTACACTTGTGGGTTATCACTAGCGTTTGGAGAAACTCGGAAGACACAAATCAAAGGCAGAATCTACGCTGCCTAATGGAAGCAAGGAAGACTTACCATGTGAGCCGCATGGTGGCCCACTATGTGAAGATAACGACTTAAGGCCCACGAAGTGGAAGACGCCAGAAGCCTTCCTAACTTGGGAAACAAGATAAGGTAGAACTGTAACAGGTCACGCAACATAATATGACTCAGACTCTTGTAAACCCGGGGGCCTCAACCTATATATAAAGGGGGGCCCTAAGGTCAATAAGACAAAGAAGAAACTCTCGAAAGCTAGGTTAGTTATTCCGCACCCTTGTAATCAATATCGCCATCAATATAGACACCAAAGAAGGACTTAAGATTTTACCACCATTGGAGGGGCCAAACCTGGGTAAATCCGTCTCTCGTTCCCGATCAACCCCTTCGAGTCGCCACATAGCAATGATGACCTCACACCTAAGTTCACCGATGAGAACATCTGCGCGACAAAACCAAGACAAGACTTGCAACAAGTCTATCAAATTGTTCAAAGTTAAATGGTCACACCATTCCGATAAAGAAGCCACTTGGGAACGTGAGGACCTTCTCCGTTCTGAATATCCTCAGTTCTTTCAATCCTAGATCTCGGGGTGAGATCCTCTTGTAGTGTGGGAGAGTTGTAACAGCCCAAGTGTAACCCAAGCTTGTAAGCATATTCTTGAGACCATAATGTTGAGTGTATGCCATGTTTGTCTTGTGTGTTTCATCTTGCACTTCATCATCATGTCAACTCATGACCATGCTTAGTTTTCCTTGTGGTTGCAATTGCAAGCATTGTAATTTGCCATGTGTGAACCTTCCATGTTACGCCATAATGTGGTAGGGATTAATAAAGGTTGCTTCTTGTCATTATTTTCAATCATGGCATCGTTTCTTCCATTCCATATTTTTGTTGTTGTTGCAATGTGATGTGTTGAATAAGGTGTGGTGTGCTGATTGTGTGCTTGCAACCAAGTGGTATTCCTTTGTGTGAACAAAACCTCCCTTCAATTTCTTTTCAACTACATCCACATCTCTCTTGAATTCAAATTTGTTCCATGTGGTGATTTTACTAGCCCTAGTCCTTTAAGTAAAATGTTGGGGAGCTATCAAATATTCTGCAAATCATTTTAAAATTACTCTTAGATTTGTGTTGCTCTCCTCCTTTAAATATTTTGTTGCAAATAGCTTCAAATGGCAATAAAAGGCATTTTATTGTCGTCACATGAGCTCCTATGGTAGCATCAACATGTAAACCAGAGCATCACATGAGCTCCTATGATAGCATCTAAACATGAACAACAGCTCAAACCCCATAATAGAATGGATCCACAACTACAATGCTCAAGTAGGAACTGATCCATGAGTAGGGCATAGAGCATCAACCAGATGAGCACCACATCGGTATAGCCACAACCAAGTTGTAACAGCCCAGTTGTTTTCTTTCCTTATTTGTATCCCTTTCCAATTGTGGAGACCTTGTTGAACTCATGTATGGAAGTTATGAGGATGTTATCATTTCATGTGGCCATCATTCCATGGAATCATCTTGCATTTCTTACTTGTGGTATGCTGGTGTTTGATCCATCATGGATTGTGCTAGAGTTTATACTTGGTGTGTGGTGGAGAGTAGTATTTCAAAACCTTGCAAAAACCCTCATTCCATTATTTATTTTAACTTGAGTTTTTAACTAATGTTTGGACCTGTTATAAAAATGTTATTATTTTAGAGGTTTTATATGTGAGTGTAGGAGTTGTTCTCATTGTTGTTTTGGACTTTGGTTTATTGAGGCCTTATAAATAAAACAACAACTAATTCTGTTTTAAGTGTGTTTTTATCTTGTCCTAAAAAGCTGGATCTTAATTTAGTTAAATAGGGTATAATTCCCTCATGCCCTATCTATTTTTCTTTTACCAAAATCCTTTTGATTGCCTTTGTTTGGAAATTTTTGGTGATAATCTTATTTCAAAAAGGAAAACCTTTTACCTGCTCGGTTTAGCTATGCGTGAGAGAGAGCAGTGGGCTTGGCCATGGCCTCGAGCCCAGAGAGCCACGTCTTCTCCTCCTTTCCAGCGAGACGCCGAGGCCCCACGCATCAGTGGCTCATCCCCCTCCACCTTTTCTTCCCGACAAGTCCCTCCTCTGCTCGTGCATGCACATGGGCGCCGGACGGCCGTTCCTCCCTCCTCCTCCTTTATAACACCCCTTGGCGTCCGTGCCTAGGGTTCCTCCATCGCGCCGCCATCCTCGCCTCCTCCTTCTCCTCCATTTCCTTCCCCAAGGTAAGATTCTGTAGAAGGTTCAGAGAGCCATCATAGAGAGGGTGAAGATCGCCGTCGTCCACACCGCGTCCTCGTTGTCCCCAGCATCGGCGAAGATGTCCAAGAGCTCGGGGCTGCTCCCCGTGTTCCATTCACGGCGTTAGGAGCCCCGGAGAGCCTCCACGTCGACGAGCCCTTCCTCATCAACGTTGCCGCCGTTCTGCTCCGCCGCAGTTCTTCTGTGCTTCGACTCCGGCGTTCGTCTCCTACCCCTTCTTCCCCTTCTTGGTTCGGTCGACCCCCGTGGTGAGCCGTCTTGCTGCAGCCGTTCCCCATAGCGCATGCGTAGCCGTAGTAGCGTCTCTGGCGAGCCCGTGTTCGTTTCAGCCGCAGCTCCGCCGTAGGGAAGAGGTGCTTAGCGCAATGACGTCCTCATGTGATATATGCGGGGATGGGTTCCTCTAGGATCCCGCAACCCCCGCCGGAGGTCTTCCCCGTTGATAGTGGCCCGTGTGATCGTCGGTGAGCGCCTCTATTCCGGTCGCCGCGGTTCAGCGTAGGACAGTGGGGCCTGCTCAAAAGAGCAACACCCCCCCTCTGTTGAGAAACGATTAGCTAGCGCAGTGGCATGTGCACTTGGGTGACGACCAGCAGGTCGTGGGTTCGACTCCCTCACCCCCTTTTTCTTTTTTTGGTTTTGATCTTTTGCTGTTTGTTTTCTTGATGCTTTCCCTCCTGTTTTGCACTAGGTGTATTATTATGCTTGTGTGTATGTTTGCTTGAGGGTGTGGGTGTATGTGGGTGTATGTGTGCATGTGCATATGCACATATGCACTTGTGCAAGTAGGCATATTTATACATATGTGTATATATACATATGGTGTGGTGTGTGTATCTACTATGTGTGTGTAGATTCTTGTATGTGATGTGCATATGTAGAGTAGGTGTGTTTGTGTGTGTGAGAGAGAGACCACATATACATGTGCTTGTGTGAGCACATATCCCTTGGGCATGTGTGTGTGCTCATGTGTGTGTGTGTGTGTGTGTGTGGATGAACACATCTCCCCATGTAAGTTTATTTTTGTGTGTGATGCTATGCCATGCATAGGTATTTTAATGTGTGTCTAGTCTTTTTCTCGCAGGTGTCCAAAAGTGGACATGCCAAATATGGCAGCTTCCATATATTGCAATAAGTAACTTGTAGCTTATATGTTTCCATGTGCTAATGTTTCGAGCTACAATTGTGCATTGATGATTCATGTAAGTACATAGGTATGAATATGAGTTTTGGGGTAGAATCATCCTAGGAATCCATTGGTGCAATCAGATTTCACTTTAGAGCAACTTCATAAAACTGCTATTTTCTATTGTGATGCCCTTTTGTCCTTTTTCTATGATTTTATCTATGCATCTTTAAAACTTGCCGTCAACATGAAAGTGTTAGTTAAACTTGTTGTGGATGTCCTAGTATTTTTCTTTCTTATGCTAAGTCAACATATAAGTGGAAACTTTTCTCTAAACTTGCTATGATATTTGTTTTCTGCATGCTCTAATTTTCACTAAGTCTGGGAATGAGGAGTTATTTTATTCCCCTATTCTTTTGGTTATATTTGCTCCTCTGTTGGGAATTAGCCCAAGCATCAAACTAATGTTTGTTTGCTGATATGTTTGTCTAGCTCTCTATAAAATTTCATGCTTAGACACCTCCTGCAGATATCATTTTGGAGGCTGCCAAAATGCTTTAGAGCATAAGCAGCTGGTGAAAATTTGTAATTTTCACTAAGTCCCAATCTGTGATATTTTGTCCAAATTAGAGGATGTAGATCTGCTCATGGGTGATTCCCTTGCCTTAGCTTTTTGTCAGAGGTCGTAATTCAGTTGGATGGCTTCAGTTTCGTGTCTTATTTGAATTGATTGGAGGGTTGTAGCTACTATAGATGTTGTATTCAAAGTGCCATGTTGCTGTTAAAAACAGATTGTGTGCCTAGATGGTTGTAGAGCTTGTGTGAGCTTTAGTTGATAGTGTGGTGTTTTCTCGACCACCATTCCACTTGTATCTTGATGCTTGATCACTTGGCAACCTGGTTACACCAGTGAGTGCCCATTTAACTGAATTTGTGGTAGTTTGAACCCGTAGACCTTCGTAACTTGTTTTGTAGTTTTCGGTTGATCCGAGACTCCGTTCACGAAGTTCTTCATATGTTTTAGCTTCGTTTTGTCATGATGCACATGATTATGCCATGTTCATGCATGTCAAGATAAATTAACATGAGGTTCTGTCCAGTATATAAATAACTCAACTAATGCATGTGAAAGTGACTAGAATAGTGGTGCATGCTTCCTTCTTCACACATGCATCATATTGATTGTTGCCTTATGTTTCGCCGGTGTTTATTTGTTGTTATCTTATCTTGGGTAGTGTCGTGGTTTTGTCACGGTAGATGTCCTCGTGAAATGACTTAAAGATGGAGCCATCGCACCTTGGTGGCGACTCGAAGGGGGTGAGCGAAAGCGAGACTCAGATTTACCCAGGTTCGGCCCCTCGTGAGGAGGTAAAATCCTACGTCCTATTTTGTGTGGATTGATGGTGATTTCGATTACAAGGAGGGTGTAACTCGCCTGACCTAGCTCTTGATTCTCTCTAACCCGCCTGACCTTTCCCCGGGACTCGCCTTTATATACAGGTCGAGGCCTTGGGGTTTACAAAAGTCCTGCCATGCTACTCCTTGTGGCTTTTCCTATCTCTGAGTCGCCATGCTCTCGACGATTTGGAACTCCCTTGGTAATCTACCATCTGCACGACCTGTTGAACCGCCATCCAGCTTCTGGGCCACAAGACACGTTTCGAATGGCAAGTCGCCCCTTTGACGACCTGTCCCACTAAACACGGGTTATCCGCAGGTAATATCCCCAACATTAGGCCCCAGATTGTCTTGAATTCATTCATGTCAATAAACCTTCACCAATTTGGGGCGACCCTTACCATTTCTATCTTTCGACAAACGATAAGTCACCACTCATTGTAATTTTATCTGACCCGCCGTGTAATCTTTGATGACATGACCTTATCCCCTTAATTCCAGGGTCTTGAATACCGCAACCACCCAACAGATCTTTTTCTCCATATTCACTTATCCCGAAAACCTAGGCGCCATTATCGCAGATTCTGACTTGTCGCCTCGATCTCCGCCTTGACAGCCTCGATTCCCGTTCCGTCCCTTTAAATAACCGCAGGAGAAATGGGGGGGAGCTCCGTCACCTACCTCCATCTCTTCCCTCGTCTTTGTCACGCCCAAGATGCGACCCTATCCTCAATTTGGCACGAAGGCCTCGTCAGGGATAGAAGCAACAGTACATTACATCAGAGTCACAACAGTACATTACATAAACATCAAGAGTAAGAGCAGGGTCCGACTACGGACGAAAACAAACGAGAAAAAAAGAACGATGTCCATCCTTGCTATCCCAGGCTACCGGCCTGGAACCCATCCTAGATCGATGAAGAAGAAGAAGAAGAACCAACTCCAAATGAACAATCAACGCGCTCATGTCAAGTAATCTTTACCTGTACCTGCAACTGGTGTTGTAGTAATCTGTGAGCCACAGGGGACTCAGCAATCTCATTTCCAAAGGTATCAAGACTAGCAAAGCTTAATGGGTGAGGCATGGTTAAGTGGTGAGGTTGGAGCTGCGGCTAAGCATATATTTGGTGGCTAACTTACGAGCACCAAAAATAAGAGGGGGAAGATCTACGCATAACGGACGTGAACTACTCATGATCAAAAGTATGATCCTGAACACCTACCAACGTCAGACATAACCCCACCGTGTCGTCGATCGGAGAAGGAACTCACGAAAGAGACAGTCACGGTTACGCACATAGTTGGCAAGTTTTAATTAAGTTAACTTCAAGTTATCTAGAACCAGTGTTAAACAAAGCTTCCACGTTGCCACATAACCGCGGGCACGACTTTCTGAAAAGATTTAACCCTGCAGGGGTGCTCCAACTAGTCCATCACAAATTACCACAAGTCGCATAGAAATCCTCAATCACGAAGCTCGCGATCTCGTCGGATTCCATAGTGGAAAACCTCAACTCTGAGATTACCCAAAGCTTCACTGGAATCCCGATGCACAAGATATTTCGCCAAAGGTAAAACTAATGCAGCAAGGCCGCCCGACGTGTCGACGATCCTGATAGGAGTCGCGTACCTTGTTCTCAGCACAGGACGGATGAGCTAGATGTCGGGATCGCTAAACCTCCGGGTGACCAGAGGGGCGCCGGACATCGCTCAGGTGGGGCCAACACTCATGAGGAGCACTGGCCCGGGGGTTGATTAAATTAGTCCACGGGTGCCGACGGGTCCCTATGCATTATTATTAGGTTATTAGGCAAAATGTAGTACCAAAGTTGGGGCTTGCCAGACCAGCTTTAATCTAAAACGAATTATCAAGGGGGTCCCGATAACAACCCAGATCGTGTTAGGAGTGCTCAATTATGGAACATAACACCGGTAGCCAAAACTAAGGGGGCAAAGGTGGAACAAAACACCAGGCTAGAAAGGCCGAGCCTTCCACCTTTTACAAAGTATATAGGTGCATTAACTTAAATAGCATTTAATATGGTGATATAACAAAGGAACCCATGTTTTCACATGGATGCAACTGCACCTGCAACTAGCAACGCTAACACAGGGTTAAGCAAGCGGTAACATAGCCAATCAGTTGTTTGGTAGGTTAAACAGGTTGAAGGTTTCATGGCAATGTTGAGAGGCTGATATTTAACATGTGGTAGGCAACGAGACATAAACGACAGCAACGGTAAAACTAGCATGGCAATGATAGTAATGGTATCTGGGGAAATGGTCATCTTGCCTGAGATCCCGCTTGGAAGAAGAATGCCTCCATGAAGCAGACGAACCGACGTAGTCGAACAGGTCCTCACAATCCGACACGCTTGCGGAACTCTATCGAGACAGAGGAAACCGGAAACACAAATCAACACAAGATATTCACCACACCATGCACTACACATATGATGCATGAGCAGCTCAAAACATGCAAGTCACGGTCATGACAAATCACACAATCAAACACTACACATTAAGTGAAGTTCAATATACAACGAGTTGCATATTGATGAAACTCCACGTTAATTTTTTAGTTCTATCCCGATTAGGTACACGACAATATTAAATGTGGTTAAACATGGCAAGAGGTGAAACGTAATTAAACAAACTACCTAGGCATTTTAAATGAGGACGGAAATGACATATAGCACCTCCGAGATGACCTCACATGTTAATTTACAATTCTGTCCAGATCTGAACTAATGCTTTTAATTAGTTGTTAAACAGAAACATAAATAGGTTCGCGTGATTCTACGCGTCATTTCAAGCAATCTACACATAGAGAACATCTCCAACGGAGCTACGGTTCAAAAGTTACAAGCACCGCAAGATATGATGGCATGAATGCAATATATGTGCAACGACGGTCACGAGCACTACAAAACATACAACCAGCAAGGAAAAATGAAACTACACGAGATTATAAGCAAGTTTCACGTAGGACATGATCAAATCGGAGCTACGGATCAAAAGATACGAGCAAAACAAGAAATCACTACAATCTGCAAAATCAGCCACATAGCATTTTCTACGCCCCACAACTACGGGCTACACAACTCCGATAATCTCAAGAAAGTCATGACATTAAATAGGGTAAGAAGCACTACCACGAAAAACTAACAACAACTAGCATGGCATCATGGATCACTAGGGAAAGAAGTCACAAAATGGCATCCCACACACTATTTCAGACTTAGTGAAAATAACACCTCATGAAAGTGCAGTTTTCGATCTGAAGCAATATTGACAGCACCAAAACCATAAGCTACAGGACTCCAAATGGCATGAAATTTAACAACATGCTAGAGAAACATAAGGGCTACAACTAACTCCATTGGACCAACCTCAAAAGAGCTATAGATCAAAAGATAGAAGCAAGACAAGACAACAACAAAATATAACAGATTCCAGACTTAGAAATATTTCAGCACCTCCCATTCAGCACTATTTCTACCAACTTGAGGGCAATCAAACCACACCTAAACATGCATTTCTATTGCAACTAAAAATACCAGGGGCTAGACTAAACACCCAAGAACAACTCCCTAGTTGACAACTTAATCAAACGAAGCACGGAATAAATCATACGAAATAGACAAGAGGGCAACATGGCAAAATATCGCGCGAACTAACTTACTCAAAAGCTAAAAATAATTCAACAGAAAAATCCATGGGATTTTTCTACCCCGAAATCATATAAAATATGTGGGGTTGCACAACAAAAATAATACCACACGTAAATGCGGGAAAATAACCTATACACGGGAAAATAAACTAGCGGCAATCCCTACGCGCAAAAATACAAATGACTGCTCTAAAATACATGGAAAAATGGTTCCTAAAACATGGGCATTTTATCTACGGCATACGAGCAATCCAGACTTGCGGGAAAAATAAATACGGGACGTAACAATATAGACAACACGTTATTCTAGGCATATGGCACGCTAAACGACGTCAAACAATTATGCAAGTTGCGCCAACGTATTCTACACGAGAAACTACATGAAATACATATATTACTCGCTTCGTTCCGACTTACGGATAGTAATCTACGGGCGTTTTAATACCTAGCATGACCCCAAAAATATTAAATCGCAGATTAATTAGAAAAACCGAATCGGGCCGAATCTACACAGGGCATTGAGCGCAAGATAATTAAATAGCGCTACGGGCGGGGATTAGCGGAGGCGCTCACCATGGGCTTCTTGGGCCGGCCTGGAGAGGAGGCGCTGGAGGGGGGTCGGTTGCTGGGCCCGGAGCTTGGGGAGCGAGGCGGAGTGGGCCGGCGGCTTGTCGGGCAGGAGGCCCACTCGACCAGGCGAGCGCTGCGTTCCCCCCGTCGTTCTCCTCGAACCAGAGGAGGAGGCGGCGTTGTTTCTCCCGTGAACCGAGAGCAGGAGGCGGTGCTGCTTGGCTGCGAGGGAAGGGGAGCCGGTGGGGGCCCGACCAGATCTGGATGGATCCGGGCACGGGAGCCCCAACCCCGGCAGCGGGTGCGAGCCTCGGCTCAGGACGGCGCAGATCGGCCCGACACCTGCATGGGAGAGAGAAAGAGGTGAGAAGCGAGAGAACTGCGGAAAGAGGAGTAGTAGAGGAGCAGGGCAAGGCGGCCTGAGGAATCTCCGGCGAGCGGCTGCTGCTGCTGCGATGGGGAACTCGGGGCAGGAGGGGCGCACGAGCACAGGCACAGAAGGCGCTCCATGGACGGGAGGATATGCGGGCATGGGAAATCCCCTATGGTCGCCCGGATATTGTCCACTTGGGTGGACATTGTCCGATAGGTGCGATTTGGGTCTATTCTGAGCCATTAGATGCAAATCCAATGGCCAGATTTGGTCAGAGGGTTTGGACTGCGGGATTTAGAGGGTTAGGCCTAGCAGGTGGGTTTTTTTGAGGGGGTGGCTGCAAAAATGACTAGGGGAAACCCTAGTGAAGTGAGAGGGTTCTCTCTAGGGGGTGCTACTTATATAGGGTTGGTCTGTGGAGGGGTGGACCTCGACCGTCCGATCGCGATCCGATGACCACGAACGGAGGAAGTGGCTAGGTGGCACTGATGGGCTGTGTAGATGGGCTAAGTAGGGATGAGAGGGAAAACAGGCGGCGCGGCAACGAATTTTAAAACACCGACACACGCCCGACGGTAGACCGAATACGGTGCCGCTATGGTCGACCGTTCGGGTACCAGACGAACTCCGATCGCGACGAAACTTGACAGGCGGCCTAGCTATATTAAAATAAGACCGCACATCAAATCTCAACCCGATGAGAGAAAGTTTTACGCACACTTTTGAACAGGGTTTGACGATGCCGCGGGCGCGTGCAAGTGCGGTGGGACTCAGAACGGACAACGACGTGAACCGGCAACTAATAACGGATGCAAGTTTTGAAAACGGGCGGCAACAGAGATGTCGATGCAATGCAGGTGATACGCATGATGCGATGATGATGCAACAAATAAAAATAGACACACGACGAAAACGGAAAGAGAGGGGAATCTTCTGGAACGTCAGTCTCGGGCTGTCACAACTCTCCTACACTGCAAGAGGATCTCGCCCCGAGATCCAAGAATGAAAGGGGGAGAGGATGAGAAAGAATAAGTGGTAAAACTTAGTCGCTTCTTTGACAAACTAGTGAAACCAACGATCCTTGAAGGTTGCAAAGCGATGAGGAATAATATGAGAAAGAAGCAAGAATTCACGGAAAATTTCGGCAGCACTTCGGTAGGAAAATGGGACAAAAAATTCGATAAGATGGAAGAAATAGACAATATTCATAACAAACAACTAAATAGAACAAGGGAACACCACAATCTTGATAGAACAACAAGATTAACCCAAAAGAGCAATATCACAAAGCCTCCGGAACAATAGAATAGGAACTAGCTCATACAGAAGAAGAGAATGAAGAGAGAATGACAACTACTATCACGATAGAATTGAAGTGCCTCTGGATAGAAGAATAGATGGAGTAGTTGGAAAGCCAACAATGAAAAGAACAACATAGTAGTGGGCTTATGAAAATCATCTAAACAAATATGAGGTGACAACCACCCACTAAAAGAAACAAGGATAGTTGAAAGCAAAGATAAGAAAACTTCATACACCAAGAGGGTACATTGAGAACTAGGATTAATGACAAGCACCATGATAGCAACAATCCATAGGAAAAGCTTTAGGTGAATCCGAACCAAGATAGCTCAATGAAGAAATCATGGGTTGCAAATATCTCATGATCATAGAATTGGTGGATTTAATTATCTCATTCTTGAAAGGAAAACTCTTCGAGGCTCCTACACTAACAAGAATGCTATAATACCACCTCAAAGGATAAAGGAAGAACAATTGCACATATGAATGCAAGAGAAAGGATACTTGAGGTTCTCCAACAAGAATCTTGAAGAACACTTCAGAATGAATGAAATCTTGATGAACCACCATGAAGAACCTCCGAATACAAATGAATGACGCAACGATATGAATGTAGAAAAGAATAAGATTATGACCTTGCCAAGATTAGATGAGGCCTCACCAAGTGATACTTAAGAAGAAAAAGAAAGATAGGCACTTGAGAAAAAAAAATTGATATCATGAGCCACTCCGGAAGAAGAATGGAAGTGTCTTCGAAGAAGGAAGAACAAGAATAAGAATTATGTTATGCTCATCCTTCATCAAATTAAATTGATGACAAGCAACGGATTTAGCATATCACTTATTCTACTAGAAATGAATCTTGAAGAGGCAGAGAGATAAACACCACTTGAGGCATGATCGAAAGACGCACCGGTAAGAATTCACAACTGAATGGGAATTCCAAGAATGCATGGAAACACATGAGACTGAAGAGATCATGATCCACCTAACAAAAAAAACTTGAATAAGGCACCGGATAATCGAGAGACGAACGAAGAGACTACAATTGAGAAGAATTGAGGATGAAAGTCGAAAGCTGAGAACGAAGAGTCTTCTGAAATGATGGCCTTCGGAGGATCGAGAATGAAAACAACTCAGAAATGCACCGGATAGCAAGAAATGAATCACTCATGATTGGAACAAATAAGTTGATGGCACAAAGCTGAAATGATGACTCTTCAAAAAAACGGACCAAGATTTGAGAGAAACACTCCTTCGAATTGCAAGCTGAGAATGATGACGAGAACAACACTACCAAGAATTAATGAGACACTTCGGGATAAAGAATATGCAAGGTTGAGCCAAATGAGAATTAATTCAACTAGATCTTGAAGAAGTAATATGACTGATGGAATTCATACTTACGTCATAGTTGAAATAATTAGAGATCTCCGAGAAAAGATTAAAGAGGCAGGAAAGATCCTGGGAACGAACCTGTGGGTTATGGGCCCACTCAAAGAACTCACCATTGAAAAGATTTCTTGGAAGAGAGATATTGCACCGGTATGAAGAGAACTAGATGAGGTTGAGAACCTCGAAATAACTGAAGGGTTGAAAAACCAGAACTTCTGAAATATCTTTAACACTTCGGATAGAAAGAGAGAGGAATTAATAAACAATATAGGCTGAAATAATTTCCAACGTCGGAAAGAATTACAAGGATAAATAGGATATAATGAACACGGATAATTAAATTCGATTTGCCGGAAAAGATGACAACAATGAACAAATATGACACGAATCTCCTGAGAATCTTCACAATGAATCACCGGGTAAGAGAGAAAAGAACAGACATCGGAAGCTATAAAGAAATGAAATGCACTTGGATGAAATCCAATCACTGAAGAAAAGGGAGGGAGGGCGGGGAAAAACAACGACAACTGGGACACATGAGATGAACTCCAGACAAACGAGAGAATGGTCTTGCAAAAATTAGATAAGATTGAATTCAGTTGAAGAGAAGCACACCGGTTGAATAGAATTGATACGATGACTCCGGTTGAAAGGAATTGATAAGACAACTAATTGAGCAAAAGAATTAGCATTCACATAAAAATATGAGAACACCTCTTAGGAAAGATCTGAAATCACCACATGACATCGAAGCAACTTGAATTACCATATTCAGCAAAAACGAGTGATGAGGCTTATGAAACAAGCCAGAACAAACTCATGAGAAAGATTTCGTCCGATATTTTCGTGGGCAGGAATCCACTAGATGTCGAACCCCAACCTAACATCATGCATTTGTTGGAAAAATGTCCTATAAGTAACTACTTGAATTCCCACCTATGAATTCCCGAAATATCTGGTCATGCAATCTGGTACACGGATACAAGGAGTAATATCACACAACTCCTATACTAACCCGTCACTTGTATCACATCCGTCAACGCACAACCAGAATCTCGGACCTTCATCTACTACAGACCCTCGTGATCACAATGATACAAAGTATGGCAGTACTCCCGAACAATCTGCACCAGTACTGGGGACATCGGGGTTATCTCGCCACTACTGGTATTGAAGAAATTACGAATATCCTTCGTACTGAGATACTAAGAAATCTAAATGATAACGATGTGCTCAAGAATCCCCTGGAGCTCAACTCCCCTCAAACTTAAAGCAGATAGGAGGCACCAAGACAGAACTCTGTCACATCGGCATCATATAGATTCTAAGAATATACGCGTGATCCGAAAAAAAAATTGAGTGAGAAGAGGAGTAGAATTAAATTATTACGTCAAGATTCCTCACCAGAGCATAGAAGAGGAGAAAAAAGAATCCTACTCTCCGATATATAACTAAGACTCAAATAGTTTTTCGCTAGACTCGACTCGGACAAGTTCGATCAATCAAGGGGGCTCCTAGGTCGGTACTGCTCTGATACCAACTTGTCACGCCCAAGATGCGACCCTATCCTCAATTTGGCACGAAGGCATCGTCAGGGTAGAAGGGCATCTCGTCGTGTCGCAAGAATGGATATCGTTACAAGTACATGTACTGAAAAGAAGAGTTATACATAGAGAGTTGGCTTACACTCGCCACAAGCTACATCAGAGTCACAACAGTACATTACATAAACATCAAGAGTAAGAGCAGGGTCCGACTACGGACGAAAACAAACGAGAAAAGAGAACGACGTCCATCCTTGCTATCCCAGGCTACCGGCCTGGAACCCATCCTAGATCGATGAAGAAGAAGAAGAAGAAGCAACTCCAAATGAACAATCAACGTGCTCGCATCAAGTAACCTTTACGTGTACCAGCAACTGGTGTTGTAGTAATCTCTGAGCCACAGGGGACTTAGCAATCTCATTTCCAAAGGTATCAATACTAGCAAAGCTTAACGGGTGAGGCATGGTTAAGTGGTGAGGTTGGAGCAGCGGCTAAGCATATATTTGGTGGCTAACTTACGAGTACCAGAAATAAGAGGGGGAAGATCTACGCATAACGGACATGAACTACTCATGATCAAAAGAATGATCCTAAACACCTACCTACGTCAGACATAACCCCACCGTGTCCTCGATCGGAGAAGGAACTCACGAAAGAGACAGTCACGGTTATGCACACAGTTGGCAAGTTTTCATTAAGTTAACTTCAAGTTATCTAGAACCAGTGTTAAACAAAGCTTCCACGTTGCCACATAACCGCGGGCACGGCTTTCCGAAAAGATTTAACCCTGCAGGGGTGCTCCAACTAGTCCATCACAAATTACCACAAGCCGCATAGAAATCCTCAATCACGAAGCTCGCGATCTCGTCGGATTCCTTAGTGGAAAACCTCAACTCTGAGATTACCCAAAGCTTCACCGGAATCCCGATGCACAAGATATTTTGTCAAAGGTAAAACTAATCCAGCAAGGCCGCCCGACGTGTCGACGATCCCGATAGGAGTCGCGTACCTCGTTCTCAGGACACGATGGATGAGCTAGACGTCGGGATCGCTAAACCTCCGGGTGACCAGAGGGGCGCCGAACATCGCTCAGGTCGGGCCAACACTCATGAGGAGCACTGGCCCGGGGTTTGATTAAATTAGTCCGCGGGTGCCTGCGGGTCCCTATGCATTATTATTAGGTTATTAGGCTAAATGTAGTACCAAAGTTGGGCCTTGCCAGACCAGCTTTAATCTAAAACGAATTATCAAGGGGGTCCCCATAACAACCGTGATCGTGTTAGGAGCACTCAATTATGGAACATAACACCGGTAGCCGAAACTAAGGGGGCAAAGGTGGAACAAAACACCAGGGTAGAAAGGCCGAGCCTTCCACCTTTTACCAAGTATATAGGTGCATTAAATTAAATAGCATTTAATATGGTGATATAACAAAGGAACCCATGTTTTCACATGGAAGCAACTGCACCTGCAACTAGCAACGCTAACACAGGGTTAAGCAAGCGGTAACATAATCAATCAGTGGTTTGCTAGGTTAAACAGGTTGAAGGTTTCATGGCAATCTTGAGAGGCTGATATTTAACATGTGGTAGGCAACGAAACATAAACGACAGCAACGGTAAAACTAGCATGGCAATGATAGTAATGGTATCTGGGGAAATGGTCATCTTGCCTGAGATCCCGCTTGCAAGAAGAATGCCTCCTTGAAGTAGACGAACCGACGTAGTCGAACGGGTCCTCACAATCCGACACGCTTGCGAAACTCTATCGAGACGGAGGAAACCGGAAACAAAAATCAACACAAGATATTCACCACACCATGCACTACACATATGATGCATGAGCAGCTGAAAACATGCAAGTCACGGTCATGACAAATCACACAATCAAACACTACACATTAAGTGAAGTTCAATATGCAACGAGTTGCATATTGATGAAACTCCACGTTAATTATTTAGTTCTATCCCGATTAGGTACACGACAATATTAAATGTGGTTAAACATGGCAAGAGGTGAAGCGTAATTAAACTAACTACCTAGGCATTTTAAATGAGGTCGGAAATGACATATAGCACCTCCGAGACGACCTCGCATGTTAATTTACAATTCTGTCCAGATCTGAACTAATGCATTTAATTGGTTGTTAAACAGCAAAACAAATAGGTTCACGGGATTCTACGCATCATTTCAAGCAATCTACACATAAAGAACATCTCCAACGGAGCTACGGGTCAAAAGTTACAAGCACCGCAAGATATGATGGCATGAATGCAATATGTGTGCAACGGCGGTCACGAGCACTTCGAAACATACAACCAGCAAGAGAAAATGAAACTACACAAGATACTATGCAAGTTTCATGTAGGACACGATCAAATCGGAGCTACGGTTCAAAAACTACGAGCAAAACAAGAAATCAGTACAATCTGCCAAAATCAGCCACATAGCATTTTCTACACCCCACAACTACGAGCTACACAACTCCGATAAACTCAAGCAAGGCATGACACGAAAGAGGGCAAGAAGCACTACTACAAACAACTAACAACAACTATCATGGCCGCAAGGAGCACTTGGAAAAGAAGACACGACATGGCATCGCACACACTATTTCAGACTTAGTGAAAATAGCACTTCATGAAAGTGCAGTTTTCGATCTGAAGCCATATTGACAGCAGAAAAACCTATAGCTACAGGACTCCAAGTAGCATGAAAATTTACAGCATGCTAGAGAAACACAAGGGGTACAACTAACTCCATTGGACCAACCTCAAAAGAGCTACAAATCAAAAGATACAAGCAAGACAAGACATCAACAAAATATAACAGATTCCAGACTTAGAAATATTTCAGCTCCTCCAAATCAGCACTATTTCTAGCAACTTGAGGGCTATCAAACCACACCTAGACATGCATTTCTATTGCAACCAAAAATACCAGGGGCTAGACAAAACATCCATGATCAACTCTCTAGTTGACAACTCTGTCAAACGACGCACGGAATAAATCCTACGAATTAAACAAAAGGGCAACATGGCAAAATGTCGCGCGAACTAACTTACTCGAAAGCTAAAAGTAATTGCACAAAAAAATCACATGGATTTTTCTACCCCGAAAACATATAAAATATGTGGGGTTCCACAACAAAATAATGCCACACGAAAATGCGAGAAAATAATCTAGACACAGAAAAATAAACTAGCGCAATTCCCTACACGCAAAAATACAAATGACTGCTCTAAAATACATGGAAAAGTGGTTCCTAAAACATGGGCATTTTATCTACGGCATACGAGCAATCCGGACGTGCGCGAAAAATAAATACGGGATGTAACAATATAGACATCACGTTATTCTAGGCATACGACACGCTAAACGACGTAAACCAATTATGCAAGTTGCGCCAACGTATTCTACACGAGAAACTACATGAAATACATATATTATTCGCTTCGTTCCGACTTACGGATAGTAATCTACGGGCGTTTTAAAACCTAGCATGACCCCGAAAATATTAAATCGCAGATTAATTCGAAAAACCGAATCGGGCCGAATCTACACAGGGCATTGAGCGCAAGATAATTAAATAGCGCTACGGTGGGGATTAGCGGAGGCGCTCACCATGGACTTCTTGATCCGGCCTGGAGAGGAGGCGCTGGAGGGGGGTCGGTTGCTGGGCCGGGAGCTTGGGGCGCGAGGCGGAGTGGGCCGGCGGCTCGTCGGGCAGGAGGCCCACTCGACCAGGCGAGCGCTGCGTTCCCCCCGTCGTTCTCCTCGAACCAGAGGAGGAGGCGGCGCTGGTTCTCCCGTGAACCGAGAGCAGGAGGCGGTGCTGCCTGGCTGCGAGGGAAGGGGAGCCGGTGGGGGCCCGGCCAGATCTGGATGGATCCGGGCATGGGAGCCCCAACCCCGGCGGCGGCTGCGAGCCTGGGCTCAGGACGACACAGATCGGCCCGGCACCTGCACGGGAGAGAGAAAGAGGTGAGAAGCGAGAGAACCGTGGAAAGAGGAGGAGTAGAGGAGCAGGGCGAGGTGGCCTGAGGAATCTCCGGCGAGCGGCTGCTGCTGCTGCGATGGGGAACTCGGGGCAGGAGGCGCGCACGAGCATGGGCACAGGAGGCGCTGCCATGGACGGGAGGATCTGCGGGCATGGGAAATCCCCTGACCTTTCCCCGGGACTCGCCTTTATGTACATGTCGAGGCCCTAGGGTTTACAAAAGTCCTGCCATGCTACTCCTTGTGGCTTTTCCTATCTCTGAGTCACGGTGCTCTCCACGATTTGGAACTCCCTTGGTAATCTACCATCTGCACGACCTCTTGAACCGCCATCCAGCTTCTGGGCCACGAGACACGCTTCGAATGGTAAGTCGCCCCTTTGACGACTCGGCCCACTAAGGGCGAGTTATCCGCAGGTAATATCCCCAACATTAGGCCCCAGATTGTCTTGAATTCATTCATGTCAATAAACCTTCACCAATTTGGGGCGACCCTTACCATTTCTATCTTTCGACAAACAATAAGTCGCCACTCGTTGTAATTTTATCTGACCCGCCGTGTAATCTTTGATGGCATCACCTTATCCCCTTAATTCCATGGTCTTGAATACCGCAACCACCCAATGGATCTTTTGCTCCATATTCACTTATCCCGAAAACCTAGGCGCCATTATCGCAGATTCTGACTTGTCGCCTCGATCTCCGCCTTGACAGACTCGATTCCCGTTCCGGCCCTTTAAATAACCCCATGAGAAATGGGGGGGAAGCTCCGTCACCTACCTCCATCTCTTCCCTCGTCTTCCTCGCGCTTTTCCTCTTCCTGCGCCAGCACCCCAACGTCGTCACCGTCTCCTAAAGCTCCTCCGTCGACCGTGGTCTTCCGGGCGCCTTCAAGTCAACAAGAAGCACAAAGTTCTCCGCTTTCATCCGCGGCACCGGTCTCCTTTCCTCGGGTACACACATTCCATTATTAGGATTAAGCCGAGAATGCCATGGCCATTGTTCCTGCGAGCTAGCTCCGTGACGCGACAAACGCCCCTTCCTGCTTTAGATTCGCTTTATATCTTCGTAGTAGATTCAGGCATTGGCAAACCATGGCCACTCTATCGCGTCCTTTCGTTATCTTGAGCCTTCACATCGTGGATCCAATATTGCCGCTGCCTTATGTTCATAGCCTTTCATCATTTTTCCGAGCATTATTCCTTTATTTTGATCCACTCGTAGATCCATAGTTTACTGCTTGTTTTTAGAAACATGTTTTTTCATCTCCCGAGAATATCCCTAAGGACAAAGGACCCTTGAGAGTCGCCGTTTAGCTCCCGCTTCCATAGCGACTTAAATTTATCTCCATAGCTATGCCCCCTTCCTTTCCAATTGAAGAGCGAGTTATAATATTTCAAAGATACTTCCATGAACCGCCCGAGTAGCGAGTTATGAAGTATGTCACCCATTGGCAAGTCACCAAATCCTTCTTGAACATACTGTAGACCCATACTGGCGAGTTGGAACACTTCATAGTTTTTACTGAATCGCCTTGTTCCCCTCTCTTTTGTAGTCATGGCTATTTCGAAGTGCAATTGGTTACCAACAAAAATCGATGATGCTACTCTCGAGAAGTTTGTTAAGGCGGGTCTTCTTGACAACAAGGAAACCATTGGTTGGAGAACCGCCCCGGGCGAGTTGATTCCCAATCCCGCTGGAGGAGAAGTAGTCATTTTTACCGATTACCTTGAACGAGGTTTTAAACCGCCCGGGTCCAAGTTTTTCCGAGACGTCTTGCATTTTCTTAACGTCCATCCTCAAGACTTGGGACCCAACTCCATCAGCAACCTTTACCAGTTCCAGATCTTTTGTGAGGTATACTTGCAGAGAGAGCCCATGGTTCCTTTATTTTGGAACTTCTTCCATTTCAATCGCCAGACAAAGTTTACCAACGGTCCCAACCATGAACTTGGACGAGTCAACATTCAAAGACGTCGCGGGCGTGGATTTCCATCACTCCTTCTGCCCATCCATCCCAAGGGCTGGGCCGAGTCATGGTTTTATTGCCGAGACACCTCTCCACTTGGCGAAAAACCACTCCCGGGTTTCAGAGAAGATCGCGTGCCTATGGACTTCAAACTGCCCGAGAAACTCACAGAAGAGGAAGAGTCAGAATTTATCCCCGTTTTCTCCGAGTTACGGTCATTGACCAACAACGGGCTCATCGGGATCGATCTGGGTGGAGTGGAATATTCTTCCGTTGAGTCGCCGAGACGGGTTAATGTATGAATATGATGGTACGGTAAACCATCCGCAGTGCTTCCACCACAAAAGACTCTGAGAGAGTGACATTGTTGGAATCATCAAGAAGCTAACCGGTGAGCCTTTGGAAGAATGTGCCAAGATTGGGCTCAAGGCCTTCTTCCGCTCCAACCCGGTGCCGCCAGTAAGAATCCAAGCCGCCTTTCGTTTCTTTACACTTATTAATGCTCTTGGTTTGAAATTCACTTCTATTCATCACAAAAGTGATCCATTTTGGCGAAGGGGCCCCAAAGTGACCGCCCAAAAGAACACCAAGCCGCCACCAAAGAAGAAGAAGAAAACAAGCAAAGGTAAAGTCGCCGCCAAAGATTCATCTGTTGTCGGCGAGTCACGAGCTGCCGAAGAGCAGTAAGAGGTAAAACTTCCCCCTCACTCATTACCTGTGTATTTGAACTCATGCTTATACCATGCGTCTTTATGTGTAGGGCAAGGACAATGAGAGCCAAGATGATGCGGTCGAGGTAATTTCTATTTCTTCCAACTCACCTTCCCCTTCTCCTAGACCAGCCAGACGGATCTGTGGGAAAGTGCCCATGTCTCACCCATATGCTTATATGGACCCTGATTTCCTTTTGAAGAAAGCAAGATATACCCCCAAGCGCAAAACTCGTAGTCACTCTGGCGACTTAATCTCCGGACTGCCTGAGAATACAACCGATCGGAAGCACACCAGCGAGGTACACTTTTGTTTTACCATACCCTTCCTTGTATAAAATATGATTCTCAACTTCCTTAACTTTTAAGCTTTTATTCTACCAGACTTCTCCCCCTACATCTGGCGACTCAGCAATATCAGCTCTCCCGCCGATGGTTCGTGTGCAAGGGTTATTCCCTTTGTTAATACCAATGTCTTCTAAATAACGATATGTGCTTTTAATCTTGGTGTCTTTGTCTTAGAGCACAAGCGAAGAGGATGAAAACTGGTGACTTATCTTCTGCTCCTAAAACAACTGAAGCCTTAGGCACGAGCACCTCTGTGCCGGAGATTGATGAGGAGCAAGCGGCGGCTCATGATATTCCTGAGGACGATATTCCCGATGTCTGGGATGACTCACCCGTAATTTTGAAGGAAACTGCTGACAAGGTTAACACGCCAAGCCCTCTCAAGGTGACTGAAGATCCAGTTGATGTCGTAGTCACCGGTACTGGCTACTCCACTCCTCTAGTTGTGGTACTGTCCAAGCATACCTCCAAGGAATCTCGTTCTTCCATTGATCAAGAAACCAGTAAATTCAAGCTCCCCCATTATGATAAGCTGGAATTTGACCAACTTTGCTCTGGCTGCACAAGTCGCCTAGAGACGAGTTATGAGATGAACAAAAGGTTGATTCCTCTTATGAAGGTTAAGTATGAGGTACATCTACTTATGTATTCTCTTCCACCCATTAGCCTTCCAAGGGCCGGGTCATATTTTCAAAGATGAGGCGGGTCTCAAATATAATTAACATCTTCAACCTGTAGCCCCCAAGGGTCGGGTCATCTTTTGAAAGATGAGACGGGTCTTGAATATAGTTAAAATCTTCAACCTGTAGCCCCAAGGGTCGGGTCATCTTTTGAAAGATGAGTCGGGTCTTGAATATAGTTAAAATCTTCAACCTGTAGCCCCCAAGGGTCGGGTCATCTTTTGAAAGATGAGTCGGGTCTTGAATATAGTTAAAATCTTCAACCTGTAGCCCCAAGGGACGGGTCATCCTTGAAAAGATGAGTCGGGTCTTGAATATAGTTAAAATCTTCAACCTATAGCCCCCAAGGGTCAGGTCATCTTTTGAAAGATGAGTCGGGTCTTGAATATAGTATGTCTTTGAATAAAATCATACATTAGCCCCAAGTGTCAGCAGTATTGCTTGCAATAATGTTAAAACTTGTCTCCCCAAATTTTATGTGCAGGAGGCTGTGAGCCAGACTGGGTCAGCTTTAGCCGACTTAAGGAAGAATCTGGCTGAACAACAAGATGCACAATCTGAGTCGGAGAGGAAATACCGCTTGATTCTGGCTGAGCTGGAGAGGATGAAAGCTGACCATCAAAAACTAGAGAAGAAAGCCAAAGTTGACCAAGCCGCCATCCTTAAGCGTGCTGAGCAAGGTGAGGAAAAATTGGAAGCCACCCAGCAAAAGCTTTCCAGCTTAAAAAGCACATTTCCAATATGACTGTCACTATGTTTGGTAAGCATTAACCCTTGCCTTGTGAAGAAAAAATCTGGTCTCCCAAAAACTATCAAATACTGATGTGTCCTTTGTAGGTTCACGAGCCGCCAATCTTCCAGACGACTGCATGCTGAAGCTAAAGGCTATATATACCTTCACCGAGCAGCTATATACCGGGGGCGTGCTGACGATTAAGGTGGTGATGGGTAGCAAGGAGCCAGCCAAAACCATCAAGAACATGCTCAACTATCTGTCCACATTGCCTCCTCAAATAGAGGAACTGAATAGATCAACCGCCCAAAAAGGAGTCCTGAACACCCTAAGTCGGTGTTTAGCCTATGCCCCGGACCTCAAACCAGAAGAAATAGCCGCTAGCTACCCTGAGCTGAAGGACGACGGGTCAGAGTTCACCTAGGAGGACTACCACCGAGTTATCATAGAATCCCGCTTCTCAGCGACTCAACTGGCAGCCAGCTTGGATTTGAATAAATACCAAGCCGCATATGACGAGAAGAAAAAGAAGGTGACGCCTCCCTCGTACGAAATTGCTAGCTTGGTTCCTCGTCGACCCAAGAATCCTTTTGACCTTGACATGGACCTATCCCTCTTCCTTGATGATGAAGATAAGTTCGTTGCCCAATCCAAGTGTAATTGGGAACTGGTTGACTTACAAATCGAAGGCGGAGAGAGCTTAAGGCAAGGTGACTCGGAGGCGGCTTGATTCGTCCCTAGGTGTGAGTGTGACTTTAAAAAGACAATCTGATCCTTTTTTCACTGGGGGATGACACCCATTTTGGCCATGCGAGCCATGTAATAGCTTGTTAGATTTTGTGGAACAACAATCAGTCAGTAGTACCATTTGATGGAACCTTTCCTAAACCACTTTTATTCCTTGAATCTATGCGTGAATCGCCTGTAAATTTGATGAACCAGGGAGTGTCATAATTTGACAAAAAAGTCTTCACCTTATGTGTGATGAAAAACATAAGCCGACTCAGTGAGTGCATGGCAAAGAATAGACCAGCCCCCTGGATTATGGCAAAAAATAGATCAGCCCCCGGGGATAGGGCAAAAAATAGATCAGCCCCCCGGGTTATTGCAAATAGTGGTTAAGAAAATGAATCGGGGCCAGTTATAACCATAGGCCGACTCAAAGATATTAGGACACCTTGTGGTCTTGCCATCAAGAAATAAAATTTTATCGACTCACTGAGCTACGATAGGATAAGACGAGTTTGCAAAACTCTAGTGTTACCCTTAGAAGGCCTTTGCAAAAAGCCTTGTTGTTTTAGACCGGCTGATCAGGCGCGAGTCAAGCTTCTGTGAAGCAGGTTCAATGAACCAATGGTTTCTCTATTTCCCATTTGTGACTCTGGCCAGTACCTTTTATGTTTTAACCAAAGCGAGTTCAGGGTCCAAATGACGGATTGACTCGCCCTTAGTACATAGGTCCGTGTGGCGACTTGTTCAACAAATAGTCCAGTATAACCATTTGTAATGCGGTAATTTTTCGCTAGCCAAGAGGGTATTCAGGCTGAACTCAATGAGTGGAAGCCCCCAAGTGACCTATGATTCAGGAAAAAAATGGGCATAGGATCACAGAAGCGTATACGCTCTTACTGCGAAACGACTTGGGGACTAGTAGCCCCCAAGTAAGACGGCTTAATTCTCAAAACCACATAAGGCGCCTATGTTTGAACCGTGCAACGTGGCAACATTGGTCCTCTTTGGCTTTATCAAGGCCTAGTTTTGAAGTAAGTGCAGCATGGCGACTTATGCTCTTTGACTTTAATAGCGTCCATGTTTGGACGACTTATAGAACAATAAAGACTCATGCTTTCAAAAGCTGAAACGGCAAATGACCCCGAAATTCGTGGGTGTCGGCTTTATTGCTTTCATAATCCATGGATTACAATTTTCTGAAAACTGGTAAAAAAAGGAGCTCATGGCTCTAAGTGTAGTAAGGTCGCATATGGGCTATGTTCCAGGGGCGAGTTGACTCAACCGCTGTAGTTGGCCGATCCGGGCGAAGATCCACCAAGTAATATGAGCCATTTCAAAGATTCTTGCTGATGACAAACCGTCATTCCCACGGAGGTGATAGCTTGTGCATACTAGTATGATCTTGAATCAAACGGGGCACCAAGTCGCCTTCTTGGAAAGTCCGGCTCTTGACCCGGCGGATGTGGTAACATCGCAAGTCTTGTTGGTAAATCGCCGATCGTGATGCGGCCAAGTCACGTTCCTCCTCCAAGGCGTCCAACGAGTCTTGTCGCGCTAGCTCGTTGTCCTGCTCCACATAGGCGGTGACTCGTGGTGAATCGTGTTTGATGTCACTTGGTAACACCGCTTCTGCTCCGTAGACCAGAAAGAAATGAGTAAAACCCGTGGAGCGATTTGGAGTTGTCCTGATGCTCCATAATACTGACGGCAACTCCTCCACCCAACACCCTGGAGTACGTTCCAAAGGTACCATGAGCCGAGTCTTAATCCCCCGCAATATTTCCTGATTCACCCTTTTCGCCTGTCCGTTAGACTGGGGATGTGCAACCGCGGAAACATCAAGCCGGATATGCTCTCGTGAACAAAACTCTTGCATTGCACCTTTGGATAGATTAGTACAATTGTCAGTAATGATACTATGAGGATATCCGAATTTGAAAATCAGTTTCTTCAAGAATTTGACGGCCGTATCTGCATCACAGCTGCTAACAGGTTCCGCCTCCACCCACTTGGTAAACTTGTCAACCGCCACCAATAGGTGAGTCTTTTTAGTGGAAGACATCTTGAAAGGGTCAACCATATCAAGCCCCCAGACTGCAAATGGCCAAGTGATTGGTATCATCCGCAATTCCTGAGCCAGCACGTGCATCTGACGTCCAAATTTTTGGCAGCCATCACATCAGCGAACGATCTCCTCTGCGTCTGCATGAGCCATCAGCCAATAGAACCCATGTCTGAAGGCCTTAGAAACCAAGGATCGGGACCCAGCATGATGACCACAATCGCCTGCGTGAATCTCATTAAGGATCATACATCCTTCTTCGGGAGAGACGCATCTTTGAAATACCCCTGAGATGCTTCATTTGTGTAACTCGCCATTGTGTATGACCATGGATTTACACCGACGGACGAGTTGGCGAGCTAATAACTCGTCGGTAGGTAACTCGTCTCTGGTGAGATATGCCATGTAAGGGGTCGCCCAATCTGGAGTAGCGTGAAGAGCCGCCATGAGTTGAGACTCGGGGTCCGGTACCGCTAAATCTTCCTCTGAAGGCAGATTTACCGAGGGGTTATGCAATACATCCAAAAAGACATTGGGAGGAACTGGCTTACGTGGCGAACCGAGACGGGAAAGAGCGTCTGCTGCTTCGTTAAGTCGCCGATCGATGTGATCCACTTGATAACCATTGAAGTGACCCATTACATCTCACACAACTCGTCTATATGCCGCCATCAAAGGGTCTCGTGAATCCCAGGTGCCAGAAACCTGTTGTGCCACAAGATTTGAATTGCCCAGACACCTAACTCACGTGAGTTTCATCTCTTTGGCAAGTCGCAAACCATGGAGCAAGGCCTCGTACTCCGCTACATTATTGGTACATGGGAACATGAGCTGAAGGACATAGCAAAACTTGTCACCTTGAGGCGAAGTTATCACCACACCAGCCCCCAAGCCTTCCAATTGCCTGGACCCGTCGAAATAGATGGTCCAATAAGTATGATCGGGCCTCTCCTCCGGGATTTGTAACTCGGTCCAGTCATTGATGAAATCCACGAGTGCTTGAGATTTGATGGCCGTCTGAGGCGTCTACCGCGCATAATGGGATCCGAGCTCGATGGCCCACTTAGCAATCCGTCCAGTGGCCTCTCGATTCTGTATGATGTCGTCGAGGGGGGCGGAACTGACGACCGTGATCGGGTGTTCCTGGAAGTAGTGCTTCAGCTTCCGACTCGCCATAAACACCCCAAAAACCAGCTTCTGCCAATGTGGGTAACGTTTCTTGGAGAGGGTGAGGACCTCGTTGATGAAATACACCGGTCGCTGGACCAGATACTCCTTTCCTTCTTCCTTCCGCTCGACAACTACTACCACATTGAATGCCTTGGAATTGGCTGCAATGTATAGGAGCATAGGTTCCTTGTCCGACGGAGCCGCCAACACTGGCGGGTTAACTAATTGCCGCTTCAAAGCTTCAAAAGCTTCGCCGGCTTCGTCCGTCCATACGAAACAATCAGTTTTCTTGAGCAACTGATAGAGAGGGATGGCCTTTTCCCCGAGGCGACTTATAAAGCGGCTCAGAGCTGCGATTCGACCCGCCATACGCTGGACCTGGTTAACGTTGGCCGGTTTCCCTAGTGAGGTAATTGTCTCAATCTTGTCCGGGTTGGCCTCGATGCCATGCTCCGACACCAAGAAACCCAATAACTTCCCCGCAGGGACACCAAAAACGCACTTGGTGGGGTTATGCCTCATCTGGTAAACGCGCGGGTTGTCAAAGGTTTCCTTGAGATCCTCCAAGAGCGACTCCTTTCGGTGAGACCTGACCACGATGTCATCCACATAAGCGTGGACATTACGACCTATCTAGTTGTGCAAGCAATTTTGGATGCAACGCTGATAAGTCGCCTCCGCACTCTTGAGCCCAAACGGCATAGACACGTAACAGAAGGCCCCGAATGGGGTTATGAAGGATGTCTACTCCTGATCCGCCACCGCCATCTTGATCTAATGGTATCCCGAATAAGCATCCAAGAAACACAGACGTTCACAACCCACCGTCGAGTCAATAATTTGATCAATGCAAGGAAGGGCGAAGGGATCCTTCGGACAGGCTGTGTTGAGGTCAATGTAGTCGATGCACATGCGGAAAGTGTCGTTCTTTTTTAGCACCAGGACCGGGTTAGCAAGCCATTCAGGATGGAAAACCTCAATGATAAACCCGGCGGCCAGAAGCCGGGCTACTTCCTCTCCGATCGCCTTACGACGCTCTTCATTGAACATGCGAAGGTACTGTCGAACTTGCTTAATTTTAGGGTCAGTATTAAGATGGTGCTCAACGAATTATCTCGGCACACCTGGCATGTTAGAAGGTTTCCATGCAAAGATGTCCGGATTCTCACGGATGAATTCGATGAGCGCACTTTCCTATTTGGGATCGAGACCCGCCCCAATAGTGAACTGCTTGGTGGAGTCGCCAGGTGCAAAGTCTATAACCTTGGCGTCGTCCGTCGGTTTAAACTTGAGGGGTGGCTCAGAATCGATGGTTGGCCTCTTGAGCGGCGTCATGTCTGCCGGGTCAACATTAGCTTGGTGAAATTTGAGATCCTTGATATGTCTCCAACGTATCTATAATTTTTGATGGTTCCATGCTATTTTCTTGTCAAACTTTGGATGTTTTGGACGACTTTTCTATCATTTTTGGGACTAACTTATTAACTCAGTGCCAAGTGCCAGTTCCTGTTTTTTCCGTGTTTCTGACCCTTTTCAGAGGAGGATTTTAAACGGTGTCCAAATGGAATAAAACTTACGAAAATATTTTTTCCGGAACAGAAGATACGCACCAGACTTGAGAACCAAGGCACGGGCCAGCAGGGGACCCCACAAACCCCCTAGGCGCGGACATGGGGGATTGCGTCTAGCAGTCTTGCGGGCCCCCTATGGCTCGTCTGCCCTACCTCTTCCGCCTATAAATTCAGAAAAATTCCAAAACTGACCAGGAGATCCACGAAAATACATTTCCGCGGTCGCAAGCTTTTGTCTCCGCAAGATCCCATCTGGGGCACGTTCTGGTGCCCTGCCGGAGGGGGGATTCGGATACGGAGGGCTTCTTCATCAACACCATGACCTCTACGATGATGCGTGAGTAGTTCACCATAGACCTTCGGGTCCATAGCTAGTAGCTAGATGGCTTCTTATCTCTCTTCGATCTTCAATACAAAGTTCTCCATGATCTTCATGGAGATCTATCCGACGTAATCCTCTTTTGCGGTGTGTTTGTCGAGATCCGATGAATTGTGGATTTATCATCGTATTATCTATGAATCTTATTTGAGTATCTTCTGATCTCTCTTATGCATGATTTCATATCCTTGTAATTCTCTTCGAGTTGTGGGTTTTGTTTGGCCAACTTGATCTATGATTCTTGCAATGGGAGAAGTGCTTGGTTTTGGGTTCATGTCGTGCGGTGACATCACCCAGTGATAGAAGGGGTAGTGAGGCACGCATCGTGTTGTTGCCATCAAGGGTAAAAAGATGGGGTTTTCATCATTGGTTTGAGTTTATCCCTCTACATCATGTCATCTTACTTAAAGCGTTACTGTGTTCCTCATGAACTCAATACACTAGATGGATGCTAGATAGCGGTCGATGTGTGGAGTAATAGTAGTAGATGCAAAAAGTATCGGTCTACATGTCTCGTACGTGATGCCTATATGTATGATCATTGCCTTAGATACCGTCATGACTTTGCGCGGTTCTATCAATTGCTCGACAGTAATTTGTTCACCCACTGTATTATTTGTTATTTTGAGAGAAGCCTCTAGTGAACACTATGGCCCCCGGGTCTACTTCACACCATATTTCAGCCTTACAATTTTACTTCGTTGCACTTTCCGCCTTCAGATCTCACTTTGCAATCAATCTTGAAGGGATTGACAAGCCCTTTGTAGCGCTGGTTGCAAGCTCTTTTGTGTTTGCGTAGGTACTCTCGACTTGGCGTGATTCTCCTACTGGATTGATACCTTGGTTCTCAAATAGAGGGAAATACTTACTGCTCCTGTGCTGCACCACCCTTTCCTCTTCAAGGGAAAAACCGACGCAAGCTCAAGAGGCAACAGAAGGATTTCTGTCGCCGTAGCAGAAGAATTTCTGGCACTATTGCCGGGGAGGATCAAGTCAAGGACTCATCCAAGTAAGTGTCGCAAACTCATCTCTTGCATTTACTTTTTTGCCTCTCGTTTTCCTCTCCCCCACTTCTGAAAAACTAAAATTTACAAAAATATTTGCCTTTTTCGTTCGGCCTTTTCTCTCGCTTGCTTTCTGTTCGCTTGTGTGCTTGCTTGCTTGCTGAAGTCACCACGAATGAAAACTCCAAACTTTGTGACTTCCCAAATACTAATAATAATGATTTTATTAGTACTCCGATTGCTCCCGCCACTAGTGCGGAATCATACGAAATCAACGTTGTTTTGTTGAATCTTGTTATGAAAGAGCAAGTCTCCGGCCTTCCTAGTTAAGATGTCGCATCCCATCTTAATACCTTCATTGAGCTTTGCGATATGCAAAAGAAGAAAGAAGTGGATAATGATGTGATTAAATTGAAGCTTTTTCCTTTCTCGTTGCGAGATCGAGCAAAAAATTTGGTTTTCGTCTTTGCCCAAAAATAGTATTGATTCTTGGAATAAGTACAAAGATGCTTACATATCCAAGTATTTTCCGCCGGCTAAGATTATCTCTCTTCGTAATGACATTATGAATTTTAGGCAACTTGATCATGAACTTGTTGCACAATCTTGGGAGAGAATGAAATTGATGATTAGAAATTGTCCCACTCATGGCTTGAGTCCTTGGATGATTATACAAATCTTCTACGCTAGCTTGAATTTTGCTTCTAGAAATATCTTGGACTCCGCCTCAGGAGGAACGTTCATGGGAATCATGTTAGGATAAGCTACAAAACTCCTAGACAATATCATGACGAACTACTCTCAGTGGCACACTGAAAGGTCACCTACTAGTAAGAAGGTACACGCTATAGAAGAAATTAACTCGTTGAGTGCTAAGATGGATGAGTTAATGAATTTGGTTGCTAGTAGAAGTGCTCCTTTAGACCCTAATGACATGCCCTTGTCTTCCTTGATTGAGAGTAGCAACGCTAGCTTGGACGTTAATTTTGTTGGTCGGAATAATTTTGGCAACAACAATGCTTTTAGAGGAAACTATGTTCCTAGGCCTTTTCCTAGTAACCCCTCTAATAACTTTGGCAACTCCTACAACAATACTCATGGAAATTACAATAGATTACCCTCTGATCTAGAGAGTAATATCAAAGAGTTTATCAACTCGCAAAGGATTTTTAATGCATCCATAGAGGAAAAAACTACTCAAAATTGACGATTTGGCTAGGAGCGTTGATAGAATGTCTAGTGATATTGATGCTTTGAAAGTTAGATGTGCTCCTCCCAAGATCAATATGGATGAAACTTTGAAAGCTATGAGTGTTTCCATGAGTGAGAGCAAATAAAGAACCGCCCAAATTCGTGCTAGAAATGAATGGCTTAAAAGGGCGTGTTCTCGTGATAAGAATCACGAAGATCTTAAAGTGCTTGGTGTGACTCCCATTGAATCTCTGTTTTCTTGTGTCAAACCTAATGATGATGGGGCTGGATATGAATCCACTTTGGTGGAAAAACGCCCCAATGATTCGGAGTCCATCTATCTTGATGCTAAAAGCATTGAAAGTGGAGTAGAAGATATTAAAACCTTGAGTAGTAATGAAACTACTACTTTGGATTTGAAGGAATTCAATTATGATAGTTTCTCTTTGATTGAATGCATTTCCTTGATGCAATCCATGCTAAACTCTCCACACGCTTATAGCCAAAACAAGGCCTTTACCGATCATATCGTCGATGCTATGATAAAATCTCTTGAAGCGAAACTTGAATTAGAAGTTTCTACCCCTAGAAAGCTTCATGATGAGTGGGAACGTACTATCAAAATCAAAATTAAAAACTATGAATGCAATGCTTTATGCGATTTGGGTGCTAGTGTTTCCGCGATTCCAAAGTCTTTATGTGATGTTCTGGGTTTTAATGAGATTGAGGAGTGTTCTATTCATTTGCATCTTGCGGATTCTACTGTCAAGAAACCCATGGGAAGGATCAATGATGTTCTTATTATTGCAAATAGGAACTATTTACCCGTGGATTTCATTGTGCTTGACATTGATTGCAATCCTACATGCCCTATCATTCTTGGTAGACCTTTCCTAAGGACTATCAGTGCTATCATCGATATGAAGGAAGGGAATATTAGATTTCAATTTCCTTTAAAGAAGGGCATGGAATATTTTCCTAGAAAGAAAATAAGATTGCCTTATGAATCCATGATGAGGGCTACTTATGGTTTGAGCACCAAAGACAACGATACGTGATTCTATCGCCTTATGCCTGGCTAAGGGCGTTAAACAATAGCGCTTGTTGGGAGGCAACCCAATGAATTTATCTTTTTCTTTCTGTTTGTTGCATCCACAACATCATAATTCTGTCATGATTGTGTCTTTTGTGTTTCTTTTTGTGTTTGAGCCAAGCAAAACCTTTATGACTTGTCTTGGTGATGGTTGTTTCACCCTGCTAGAAAAAGACAGAAACTTTTCGCTCAGGAGATTATTTTTCATTATTATTCAGATAGAGCTTTTGAGTTGATTCTTTTTGCTGCTGGTTGATATTCCTTTTGCCCAGGCAGTCGTAATTTTTCAGAATTTCTGAGGTACCAGAAGTATATGAAGTATACAGATTGCTCCAGACTGGTCTGTTTTTGACAGATTCTGTTTTTGTTGAGTTGGTTGCTTGTTTTGATGAAACTATGGATAGTATCGGGGGGTACTACCCATGGAAAAGTGAGAATACAGTAATCTAACACCAATATGAATATAAATCAAGTTTTCTACAGTACCTAAAGAGGTGGTAGTTTGTTTTCTTGTGCTAATGATATCACGAGTTTCTGTTTAAGTTTTGTGTTGTGAAGTTTTCAAGTTTTGGGTGATGTTCTCATGGAAAAAGGGATAAAGAGTGGAAAGAGCTCAAGCTTGGGGATGCCCAAGGCATGCCAAGCCAAATTCAAGGACAACAAAAAGCCTAAGCTTGGGGATTCCTCAGGAAGGCATCCCCTCTTTTGTCTTCAATCCATCGGTAACATTACTTGGAGCTATATTTTTATTCACCACATGATATGTGCTTTGCTTGGAGCGTCTTGTATCGTAGGAGTCTTATCTTTTTGTTGTGTCACAATCATCCTTTCTACACACCTTTTGAGAGGGACATGCACTCATCGTGAATTTGCTAGAATGCTCATCGTGCTTCACTTATATCTTTTGAGCTAGATAATTTTGCTCTTTGTGCTTCACTTAGATCTTTTAGAGCACGGCGGTGCGTGACTTGGTAGTTGGTTTGTGCTATGAAAGTAGTCCCAAAGGTGATAGGTACCCAAAGAGGATACAATAAAAATTCCACCTTCATGTGCATTGAGTAGAAAGAGAAGTTTGATTCCTCTAAATTAGTTTTGAGACGTGGATTTGGTAATATTAAGAGTTATTTTAGTAGGGTGTTGTGAATCTAGAAATACTTGTGTTGAATTTAGTGATTCCCGTAACATGCATGTATGGTGAACCGCTATGTTAGGAAGTCAGAGCATAATTGATCTATTGATTGTCATCCTTTGTGTTGCGGTCGGGATCGCGCGATGGTTAACACCTACCAACCCTTACCCTAGGAGTATGCGTCTAGCACTTTGTTTCAATTACTAATAAAAAACTTGGGCAACAAGTATGTGAGTTCTTCATGACTAATGTGAGTCCATGGTATATATGCACTTTCACCTTCCACCATTGCCAGCCTCTCTAGTACCGCGCAATTTTCGCCGGTGCACAAACCCACCATATGCCTTCCTCAAAACATCCACCATACCTACCTACTATGGCATTTTCATAGCCATTCCGAGATATATTGCCATGCAACTCCCATCGTTCCATCCCATGACTTGTGCCATCACTCTCATATTGCCATTGCATGATCGTAAGATAGCTAGCGAGATGTTTCAACGTCATACGCCAAGCTAGATCGTTGCATATCCCGGTACACTGTCGGGGGCATTTCCTATAGAGTCATCATCGTTCTAAGCTTTGAGTTGTGAGTAAATAAAAGTGTGATGATCATCATTATTAGAGCATTGTCCCATGTGAGGAAATAAAAAAAGAGGCCAAAGAGCCCAAATAAAAAAAGGGAGAAGAGAGAAAAAAAGGCCAAAGAGCCCAAATAAAAAAAAAGAGAAAAAGAGAGAAGGAACAATGCTACTATCTTTTTCCACACTTGTGCTTCATAATAGCATCATGTTCTTCATGATTGAGAGTCTCTTGTTTTGTCACCACCATATGCTAGTGGGAATTTTCATTATATAACTTGGCTTGTATATTCCAAGGATGGGCTTCCTCAAATTGCCCAGGTCTTCGTGTGCAAGAAAGTTGGATGCACACCCACTAGTTCTCCTTTTGAGCTTTCACATACTTATAGCTCTAGTGCATCCTTTGTATGGAGATCCCTACTCATTCACATTGATATCTATTAATGGGCATCTCCATAGCCCTTTAATACGCTGAGTCAATGTGACCATCTCCCCCTTTTTGTCTCACAACCACCATCACACTCTATCCCACCTATAGTGCTATATCCATGGCTCACTCTCATGTATTGCGTGATAGTTGAAAAAGGTTTGAGAAAGTAAGAGTGCGAAAACAATTACTTGGCCAATACCAGGGTTGTGCATGATTTAAATTAGTTGTGTGAGGATGATGGAGCATAGCCAGACTATATGATTTTGTAGGGATAACTTTCTTTGGCCTTGTTATTTCGAAAGTTCATGATTACCTTGCTAGTTTGCTTGAAGTATTATTGTTTTCACACCATATTTTCAGCCTTACAATTTTACTTCGTTGCACTTTCCGCCTTCAGATCTCACTTTGCAATCAATCTGGAAGGGATTGACAACCCCTTTATAGCGTTGGGTGCAAGCTCTTTTGTGTTTGCGCAGGTACTCTGGACTTGGTGCGATTCTCCTACTGGATTGATACCTTGTTTCTCAAACTGAGGGAAATACTTACAGCTCCTGTGCTGCACCACCCTTTCCTCTTCAAGGGAAAAACTGACACAAGCTCAAGAGGAAACAGAAGGATTTCTATCGCCGTAGCACTCCTCAGCCGCGCAAGCCGACTCGGCGTAAGCTGCGTCTCCTTCTTCACATTCTTGAGCTATCTTCCTATCTCTACTGATGGTAATAGGACCCTTAGGGCCGGGCATCTTGAGTTTGAGATAGACATAGCATGGGCGGGCCATGAATCTGGCGTACACCGGCCGTCCAAACAACGCATGATAGGGGCTCTTGATTTTGACCACTTCGAACAGGAGAGACTCGCTCCTATAATTTGACTCTGTGCCAAAGACCACGCTAAGTTTAATCCGCCCAATTGGATACACCGACTTACCGAGGACGATGCCACGGAAGACCGTGGATGATGGCATCAGGTCTTTCTCCAAGAGGTTCATCCGTCGGAAACTATCGAAGTATAATATGTTGATGTTGCTGCCTCCATCCATGAGGACCTTGGAAAGGGTGTACCCTACGACTTGGGGAGCCACAACCAAAGCAAAGTCGCCAGGGTTGTCTACTCGGGGGGGTGGTCTTCCCTGCTCCAGGTTATGGGCTGTTCAGACCAGTGAAGGTATCGAGGGAACTCCGGCTCAGCTATGCTGAAGGTTCTGTGCTTCACCTTATGATCCCCCTTGTAGGTGCTGGTGGTGAACATGTGATACTGCCCATTGTTCAATTCTTTGGGGTTATTCTGAAACCCGCCACGATCTTCTTGTTGTTGGGGATCCCCTTGCGGGGGGGGGGGGGGGGGGGTTGCTCGAACACTCCCAGCGGGTGGTACTAATGATTTTAAACTTGGTACTACCCAGCGTTGGGCTGTGACCGGCCCTATGGTCGTGGGTTAGGAAAATCACCGAACGGGACTTGGCGTGACCCGGATGCGCCGGGTTGTTCCTGTCGCTGGCCCTGTTCACCACCTTGACCTCTTCTGAGCGCCTTGGCCCGGAATTCCTGCATCACGTAGCAATCCTCCCAAGAGTGAGTCGTTGGTCCCTCCGTCATGGCATGCTGCGGACAAGGGCCTTTGAGCATCTCGTGATAATTGCGCGGTTTCTTCCCACTAAAGGCCCACTTCTTCTGGCGCAGGTTTCCGTTGCCGGTATTAGTATTGGCGACAAATTTCGTAGTACCTTCCTGTTGTCTCTTTTTGTCGTGCCCACCAGTGTGGTGGTTGCCCCGGCCCTGAAACTGAGAATGGCCCTTGTGTAACTCGCCCTTCCTGGTGGTACTAACTTTGTCGTCGTCCTCTCCGGGATCCTTGGTGGCGTCCGACTCAGCATACCTAGTAAGGGTATCCAATAATTCACCCATGTCCTGTACTTTCCACTTAAGTCGCCCTAGCTTTACTACCAGAGGTTCGTAATGGTAGTTCTTCTCCAGGATGAACACCGCTTGAGCCGCCGAGATGCCTTCTGATGAATGAAGAACTTCCGCGGCTCGCCGGGTCCAATGGTGGGCCGACTCATCCGGCCGCTGAACACAATGTTGTAGGTCGACGATGGTCATCGGGCGTTTGCAAGTCCGTGTGAAATTCTTGATAAAGCGCTCTTTTAGCACTGCCCAGGTGTTGATGGAGTTGGATGGTAAGTTTTTCAACCACGAATGTGCCGCTCCTTCGAGCATCATAGTAAAGTACTTAACGCAAACCGCCTCATTTACGTCGAGCATGTCCATCGCAAGTTCGTAACTCTCGATCCATGACCCTGGTTCGAGATCCGGCGAGTAATTAGGGACCTTCTGGGGGCCTTTGAAGTCCTTTGGCATTCGCTCGTTGCGCAGAACCGGTGCAAGACTCGATACCCCGATGTGCTTGCCTCCGGCATCCAGGGGCGCGGGAGGTGATGACGTGTAATCCGAGTAGACTGGACCCGCCGCAGCTGCTGTTTCTATTTGATGCGCAGCTTGTGCCGCGTCCATCATATCTTGAGCTCGCGTGTCGGGCATCCCGAACGGGTTATGTTGAGGGAATTGCCGCGGCCCGCTGGTTACCGATGGTAAGTCCTCGTGGCGACTCCTGGTGTGGCTCGCCTGAGGCGTGGAGTGCAGTCGATCGAGGCTATGAGAGTATTGCGCGTGCTGGACCACGGCCGTCTTTAGCATCTTGATGGCGTTTCTGGACTCTATCTCGGCCGGGGAGTTTCCGTAAATCGGCAGGGACTCCAAGTGGCGGGTTGCCGCCAGCACATTGTCCACGGGATTCGAGAAGTGGCCTCGTGGCATCTGGAACCGAGTCGCATCGGCATCCATTGGTTGAGGCGGCGGTGGATTGGGCGGTGGAACCGGACCTCCCCTCGGAACAGTTTGTAAAGGTCGATCAGGACCCCTCCCGGTGGTGCGCAGGGTGTCGAAAAGGCAAGTTGGATGTAAGTCGGCCGGGATACGCCCGTGGTGCCTCCTTTGGTGAAGGCGTCGGATGCGTGCTACTGTCTCTCGAGTCGCCAGCCTTCGGTGTTCAACCGCTCCGTCTCTGCTGCGATCGCAGCCTGCTGCGTCTGCACCCTAGCGGCTTCTGATTCCATGTCCCACTGCACCTTGGCCATCGCCTCCCGCAACTTTGCTAGCTCGGCGTTAATAGACTCCTGATTCTCGAATGTGACGGTGGTTTCCATAAGGCTGGCAACCTCCCCCGCTAATTCCGCCATGGTTTGCGCTGGGGGTTTGGACGTCCCACCAGTCTCGTTGTTGCCGGTTGGATTTTGCTGAGGCTGCGCTGACCCCGCCATGTAGATGGCGATTTGTCGATGGGATCTCTCGAGGACCTCGGGGCCCATTTCCAATGACAACCCTCCGAGATGTCCTTCCTGGAGAGGGTGGATTGAATCTGTCTCAGCCATGGATGACTCGCCGTCAGAATTGACGGGGGTGATCTCCTGGACCGCCGCTTCGTCTTGTATGTCGTTTCCCTGCGTAAAACCGACGAAAACATGGCGACTCATGTCCCGCCGTGTGATGGGGAGGACGTGCCTGGCCGGCTCGATGATGTCGGTGGAGGTGTCCGGCTCAGGCACGAGCGTCCCAATCATGCAGATGAAGACGTTGATTTTGCCGAAGGGGACTCGGTAGCGAGTTGCCGATGCAGTACCTCCTGTGGCATCTCTTTGTCATGATGTCGGCCGCATAGCTTTCTAACCCTAGTAGGGCTCCCTTCGAGAACTCAACTCCACCGTGCGCTAGCCCCACGGTGGGCACGAACTGTCGTGGTTTTGTCACGGCAGATGTCCTCGTGAAAGGACTTAAATATGGAGGCATCGCACCTTGGTGGTGACTCGAAGGGGGTAAGCGAAAGCGAGACTCAGACTTACACAGGTTCGGCCCCACGTGAGGAGGTAAAAGCCTACGTCCTGCTTTGTGTGGATTGATGGTGAATTCGATTACAAGGAGGGCGTAACTCGCCTGACCTAGCTCTCGATTCTCTCTAACCCGCCTGACCTTTCCCCGGGACTCGCCTTTATATACAGGTCGAGGCCCTAGGGTTTACAAAAGTCCTGCCATGCTACTCCTTGTGTCTTTCCCTATCTCTGAGTCGACGTGCCATGATTGGGAACTCCCTTGGTAATCTACCATCTGCATGACCTCTTGAAATGTCATTTGAATGGTAAGTCGCCCCTTTGACGACCCAGCCCACTAAGGGCGGGTTATCCGCAGGTAATATCCCCAACAGGTAGCATCGGGAACGGAGAGCGAGTACGTGGATTCTGGAGAGTTCGTGCAGGAAGAACAAGAGCAGTTCCAGGCTGAAGAAATCACAGGCAAGATGATTGTGTCCTTGACGCCATTTCTAGCTTTGTTATGCTTAGAATCACGTTTCCATCGTTACATGCTCGCTGCCTACCACATGATATAAATGCCATCTGTCTTTGCCCTGAACCCCAAACACTTCCCATTCCTAGCAAATATTGTTTGGCTAAGTAGGCTTGCTCAACCTCTAATGGATAGCTTTGCTAGTTGCAGGTGCTAGCTGGTCCATGTGATAACATGGGCATTTTGATATCATTATGTTTAACTGCTATTTAATTAATGCACCTATATACTTGGTAAATAACAGAATGCCTAGCCTTTTGCCGGGTGATTTGTTCCGTTGTTGCTGCCTTAGTTTCGGCTACCGGTGTTTTATTCCATAAGTGATTGCTCCTAACACGTTCGAGGTTGTTATGGGAACCCCCTTGATAAATCATATAGTGTTAAGGCTTGTGTGGCAGGACCCAACTTTGGTTTTAATCTACTAATAACTTAATAATTAAATGCATAGGGAATAGCTACCCCGAGGAATTAATCAACAACCCAGGCCAGTGCTCCTCATGAGTGTTGGTCCAAACTAGAGCACTTTGCGGGGCCAACTCAGGGCAACTTGAGTGATTTCTATCAGGCCACTGTACGCGTGCTTATCCGTCGTGTCCTGAGAACGAGATACGCGGCTCCTATCGGGTTCGTAAGCACCTCGGGAGGTCTTGCCATATTTGTCTTACCTTAGCGATATATCTTGCGCATTGGGATTCCGGTGAAACTTTGGGTCTCCTCAAAGTTGAGGTTTTCCTCCTAGGAATCCAACGAGATCACGAGATTCGTGATAGAGGATTACTATGTGGCCTGTGGTAATTTGTAATGGACTAGTTGGAGCATCCCTGCAAGGTTTAATCTTTCGGAAAGCCGTGCCCGCCGTTATGTGGCTAAGATGGATATTTTGTTAACATCCGGTTCTAGAAAACTTAAAGTAATTCTAATAAAACTGTCAACTTAGTGCGTAACTGTGATTGTCTCCCTTAGAGCTCCTGCTCTGATCGTGAAAACGGTGGGGTTATGTCTGACGTAAGTATGTGTTCAGGATCACTTAGTGATCAATCTAGTGTTCAACCGACTTGCGTAGTCCACCATATGTTTACTCTGATCATCGTAAGGTAGCCACCATATATGCTTAGTGTCGTGGTTTTGTCACGGCAGATGTCCTCGTGAGAGAACTTAGGTGTGAGGCCATCGCAACCATGTGGCGTCTTGAAGGGGTTGCTCAGAATCGAGAGACGCGAGTTTACCCAGCTTCGGCCCCTCCAATGGAGGTAAAAGCCTACGTCCTGCTTGTGTTCCATTGATGGAGATGATGATCTTGATTACAAGGGTGCAGATTCGCGACCTCTAATCTCGTGGGTGTCTAATCTGTCTATCTCATGATCTGTCTTGTCTAGACCTAAGCTATGTCTCTTGCCTTCCCCTCTTGGGGCGCCTTACCCCTCCTTATATAGGTGGAAGGGGTAGGTTTACATGTAGAGTCCTACTAGCAGTAGGAATAGGACTAGTCTCTCTTGAATCCTAATTCATGTCTTGTTTCCTTCTTGTGGGAGTCTTTCCTCTTCTTGGGCCTTCTCTTGTGAGTCGGCCCTCCTGGCCTCTCTATGAGTCGCCTTATGCCAGGGTGCACGCTGGGCCTTGGGCCTTCGTCATTTATCTAAGTCGCATGTGGGGACAAGTATGAGTCGCCCGCCAGGTCACTGCTAAGTCGCTGGTGAGTCGCCAAGTCCTTTGGCGGGTCATACTCCAAGTCGGGTTACATTGCGGGGTATATCCTCGACATTAGCCCCCAAGGTTAGCTTGAATTTATTCATGGTAAGCTCCTAAAATAAGAATAATAAATAAGTAAGGGACCAGCTTGCTCCTCTGGCCGGCTTGATTTACTGAAGTGGCTCCTTGAAAAATCCGGGTTTCTTCGAGCCGCCTTCAATCATCTCGTAGGTACGTGTCTTTTGCAATAAAATACATATGTCATTGAGTGGGCCTCCAATGCTTTGGCTTGATGAAAAATTGGGGAATAAGAAATCCACACAATGTTGAACCAACTTCTCCTGCTTCGGCGGGTTATGATTGACAATGGAGGATCATGATTGCTAATGGTGGGTCATGATTATTAGTAGTGCCCCGTCAAACAACTGAACTCCAATTGACAAGTCCATGTGATGTTGAGCCGGTCTTTCAATGCTTCAACTGTAGCCCCCAAGGGCCGGGTCATCAGTGTGTGATGGGCCGGGTCTCCAATTTGAACCTCATGATCTATGAAACAACTTAGTGATGTAGCCCCCAAGGGCCGGGTTGTCTTGCCTGCAGCAACATGGGACTTTAGAAATTATGATCTGAATAGTGTAGCCCCCAAGTAACGGGTCGATTGCTTGCGGCGACTTGGGACTTCCACGTTCTTCTCCTTGGGCAGCAATGTGTAGCCCCCAAGGGCCGGGTCATTATAAAAATGATGAGTCGGTTCTTCCTTGAATCCATACTTGAATAAAGAGTGGTATGTAGCCCTCCAAGGCCGTCTTATCTCCTTGAGGTAGTCGGGTCTGTTGATGATGCGATGATTTGAAAAGCGGATTGCATTAGCCCCCAAGTGTCATGGTGTATGCTTGCAGCGACATGGGCCTTTCATACTTTGATGTAATCTTGATTTGAATAATGTAGCCCCCAAGTGTCGGGTTGTGTGCCTGCAGCGACTCGGGGCTATTCCTTCCATTGTAGAATAAAATCATATCCACTCTATTAGCTGATGATGCCTTTGTGATAAAAGAAATCCTTGACCGTGGTTGCAATGTAACCCGGCAAATATATCCTTGAGAAATCTATATGTCGGGGAAATCCATAAGTGTTGTAATTTACTACAGAACACAAGTAGAAGAAATCCAAGGGCCGGTCAATTAGATGACTCGGCATTATATGTGATAGGGTGGCTCTTTGACAATAGTCAATTCTTCCGAGCTGGCTTTAAAAACCCCCAATCATTTAACACTGGTTATGATAAACCATGATAAAAATCCAACCAAATTGGCTATTCAAAGATTTATTTGCACCTGCAAGAATTTATGCTTTGACCCGGTTTGAAGACCGGCATGATATGTATGTATGATGTGTGATGCAATGCAATATGATGCATGTATATGATATGATAAATATGGCATCAAGCTATTTTAAATAAGCCGGCTCAGTGAGTCACGGTGGCTAGCACCTCAGTGAGTAATGGGTGATAATAAATAGCAATCGGCCCAAGATATTTTGAGGCGAGTCAGAAAAAAGCCTGAAAAACCTTGTGGCAGTGCCAGAAAGGTAAAAAATAGCAATTTCGTCGGCTCATCAGGTCGCGACAGGATAGGGCGAGTCAAACAAGCTCAAGCGCCACCCAAAATAGTAATTTCGTCGGCTCATAAGGTCGTGACAGGATAGGGCGAGTCAAACAAGCTGAAGCGCCACCCAAGATAAATAATTTTGTCGGCTCATAAGGTCGCGACAGGATAGGGCGAGTCAAACAAGCTCAAGCGCCACCCAAGATAAATAATTTTGTCGTCTCATAAGGTCGCGACAGGATAGGGCGAGTCAAACAAGCTCAAGCGCCACCCAAGGGAGACTTTTGTATCAAAAGCTCAAGTATTTAGACCGGCTGATCAGGCACGAGTAAAGCTTCAGTGAAGCGGGTTCAACGAACCAATGGTTTCTCTATTTTCCATGTGAGGCGCTTGCCGGTATCAAACATGTTTTAACCAAGGCGAGTTCAGGGTCCATAGAGCGGAGCAACTCGCCAAGATTTCATGGGTCCATATGGCGATTCGGCCAACACACAGTCCAGTATAACCATTTGTAATGCGGTAATTTTTCGCAGGCCAAATGGGTAGTAAGGCTGATCTCAGTGAGAGGAAGCCCCCAAGTGACCTATGATTAAGGGAAAGACCGTCATAGGATTATAGAAGCGTATACGCTATTACCACAAAACGACTTGAGAACAAACCGCCCTCAAGTAAGCCGGCCTAATCCATAGAATCATATAAGGCGCCTATGTTTGAACCGTGCAACGTGGCAACTTTCGTCCTCTTTGGCTTACCAGTATCCAGTTTGAAATAAGTGCAGCATGGCGACTTATGCTCTTTGATACTGATAGCGTCCATGCTTGGATGACTTTGTGAATCATCCGCCAATAAGGCCGGGCACCCATGTTTGGGCAGTCGCATCATGGCGACTTGTCTTCTTGGCGATTCTTAAATCTTCTCGTCAATGAGGAAGCAGCCCCGGAACTGGCTTAGTTTGAGCGTGCCGAACCATGTCCATGTAGCCTCTGAGTCTTAAGTCGACTCAAGGAGGCGGCTTGAGATTCTCCATACTTGATTGTGGCATAAACCGGCAGAGAAAAGATACTGGTACTCGCGCCATCTCCGAGATATAAAGCAACTACACCGACAAGTTGATGTTGTCCGGACCGTGAGGGTGGCGACTTGTGTCCTCCTGTTGGGCGGCTCGTATAGGCGAGCACTGCACCGACATGTTGATATAAACCGGACCATGGGGGCGGCGACTTGAATGCGAGAGTTGTCTGGCGTTTTGGCATGGACTTGAGAATCGGCCACGACATATTAAACCTCCTTTGATCATGCGGACGTGAGAGTTGGCCGCGATATTGTAAGTGCCCTTGGTCGCGCGGATGTAAGAGTTGGTCGCCTCATTGTAAACCATCTTGGTCGCACGAACGTGATAGTTTGCCGCGTCATTGTAAGCCGGTGCCGACTGCGAGTCGCCCACGTCATTGTAGTCCGACGCGGACGAAGAATCGTCCATGACATTGTAGGCCAATACAAATAGTGAGTCGCCCGAAGCGTCGAGTGACACGAGCTTCATACTCGCAACATGACGTCACTCTTGTATTTGAGTAATTGTCCTGCGTAGTAAAATATTACAGGTCAAAGTAATTGTATTCATAAACAATAATGTATGCTAGAAATAACAGGAAGGATATCACCTAATGATTTTATCGAATGAAATACTGATGACCCATACGCACATGTTGGTGTTGCGCTGTTGTATTTTCAGATGTTCCCTTGTACTCATAGCATTTTTTTTGAGCAATCCACGTGGATGCATGCCCATGCACATGGATCAAATCACATCGTCCATTGTGGCTTGGCTTCTTTGCCGAGCGTGAGTTATTCCGGTCTTGCCATCCTTACCAATACTGCTATCCACGAGCTCCAAAGGTTTTCCAGCGGCCAAAAGCTCGACGGGCCGGCGCATGCTCGTGGGAGGAGCCGCCCCAGCTAACGACGGCGCATCATGATATGAAAGAAAACCGGTGTAGAATAACGTTTCCGTGGTATATCGTCATTTTTGTTTTAAGTAATTGCTCTCTGTAAAAAGAGTACAAAAGAGAGTAACTGTTCTCGGATGAATCAATGTATATATCAAAAATAGAGTGGAAAAATATCACCTGACGATAACTTGTTCGATGATGATTGCGACTGGCTTATCGAAGAACATAGTTGATATATGTATACTTTGCACGGACCAAACCCGATCGCGACCACTTCCATTTGTAAATTAATTTGATGGTCATTTGGCGTCCATGCATATACTGAATGTGCACGTCAGCTAGTACCAATTGGCTTCTCGTGACTTCACTCTTTCACAAAACCATATGGAGAGCACCGGGCCGGGTGACTTCCAAAGATGCTTGACGGCACTGTAATTTCAAATAGCTCTCGGCTTTCCTTTGTGGTCTTAACTGAAGTAGAGTGTAATAAGAAAACCATCTTCAGCCAATCGCGCCATCGTCATGGTAAATCCCTGATGATACAAAGGGCATCATGAAGACCGCGACCAACTTCAATCAATAACCAACCGGTTGGATCCACGGACAAGCACAGTTGCAGTCCTCCCCGTGTCCCTGATGCCAGCAATCTTGACAATCTTGCCATCTCCGGCAGACACTTTTTCAACAACATCAGCATACCCAACTTTATCCTCATGGAAATGTTGAATGTTGGCAATTGGCAGGCAGTTGAAAGTCTTGGTGATGAACCCAATCTCATCCCTCTTCACAACCTTGATCAACAGAATCTTTATCCTTTGCATGAAAAAACAGCGAACATTTAGTCTTGAACCCGGGGTCTTGGTCGCTCGTGGCGCCCGGTGGTGGCTTGAGCTGTAGGCGCGACGGGGCGATTCCCTGGCGACGGTGAAGGCGTGATGCTCAAGCGGCGACTCTGATGCGATGTGGAAGTGGCCGGCAAGGGCACAGAGCATGGCGAGTTTTCCTGGACGCAAGGTGACTGTGACGCGACGCGGCGGTGGTCGGCAACTCGAAGCGAGGTGAGACGTTGGCGGCAGGCGACTCGAGGCGAGGCGAAGCCGCAACAAACAGTATGGCTCAGGATGAAGTTGGCTCGAACACGGCTGCGGCATCGGGTGGTACGGGAGGTGTGGCGAGGAGCACGTAAACATGGGTGGCTTAGATGCCTGGAGACGAGGCCACGACAACAGTGAATTGAGGCGGCGGAGGCGGATGCCATGGTGGCTCGAGGCAAGGCAGGGCGAGGTGATGCGAGGCAGCGGCTGGCCAACAACAGGGCACAGCAGCTGCGGCAGTCTGGAGCAGGGACGAGAGCTGCGCGATGCATAGTGGTAGGCGACAAAGAGGCGAAAGGTAACGAGCAGCTCAAGGGATCGATGGATTGTTGAATAAGCTACTGCGGCTACTTCCGACGCCTTGATCTATCCTCAAAGCAACCGAACTCGAATCCTTGTCGGTTTGGACGAAACGCCAGGTCGCATGTGACGGCCCGGACAGAAACCCTGGCGGCGGCATCGCCGGCTCGGACACGGAGCGTGGCGAGTCCTTGTACTCGAAGCCTGGGACATGGACATGGAGCAGCAGAACTTGGCGACGATGGATGTACCGTCGTAAGGAAACTTTGGAGTGCAATAGGTCCTTTTTTTGGTGAAGCACGGTCGCTGCAGTGACTTGATTCACGGCCAACGCGAGACGCGCTGTAAGGTTTTCTCGCGTCGATCTGTGAACACGGCGGTGCGCCCGATGGAGATCCCATTGGTCTCGACGAGTTCGACGAAACTGCGACTTGACGAATCGTGGGACAATAGCGACGTGTAAACTGCAACCCTAATTTCTCTTCATCTCACATCTGGTTATTTTGATCGCTCGTCCTGGAGATGACGTAGATTCACCACGTTGTTTCTTCTTCGTCCGTCAAATCTTCAAACTTCTCAATCCCTAGTAGAGATCCCTCCAAGAACACAATTCCACCGTGCGATCAGCCCCACGGTGGGCGCCAACTGTCGTGGTTTTGTCACGGCAGATGTCCTCGTGAGAGAACTTAGGTGTGAGGCCATCGCAACCATGTGGCGGCTTGAAGGGGTTGGTCGGAATCGAGAGACGCGATCTTACCCAGGTTCGGCCCCTCCGATGGAGGTAAAAGCCTACGTCCTGCTTGTGTTCCATTGATGGAGATGATGATCTTGATTACAAGGGTGCAGATTCGCGACCTCTAATCTCGTGGGTGTCTAATCTGTCTATCTCATGATTTGTCTTGTCTAGACCTAAGCTGTGTCTCTTGCCTTCCCCTCTTGGGGCGCCTTACCCCTCCTTATATAGGTGGAAGGGGTAGGTTTACATGTAGAGTCCTACTAGCAGTAGGAATAGGACTAGTCTGTCTTGAATCCTAATCCGGGTCTTTTTTCCTTCTTGTGGGAGTCTTTCCTCTTCTTGGGCCTTCTCTTGTGAGTCGGCCCTCCTGGCCTCTCTATGAGTCGCCTTATGCCAGGGTGCACGATGGGCCTTGGGCCTTCGTCATTTATCTAAGTCGCCTGTGGGGACAAGTATGAGTCGCCCGCCAGGTCACTGCTGAGTCGCCGGTGAGTCGCCAAGTCCTTTGGCGGGTCATACTCCAAGCCGGGTTACACTGTGGGGTATATCCCTGACACTTAGTGTCGTGGTTTTTTCACGGCAGATGTCCTCATGAAAGGAGTTTAAGATGGAGGCATCGCACCTTGGTGGCGACTCAAAGGGGGTGAGTGAAAGCGAGACTCAGATTTACCCAGGTTCGGCCCCTCGTGAGGAAGTAAAAGCCTACGTCTTGCTTTGTGTAGATTGATGATGGTTTCGATTACAAGGAGGGCGTAACTCGCCTGACCTAGCTCTCGATTCTCTCTAACTCGCCTAACCTTTACCTGGGACTCGCCTTTATATACAGGTCGAGGCCCTAGGGTTTACAAAGTCCCGCTATCCTACACTTGGTAGTTTTTCTTATCTCTAAGTTGCCATGCTCCCCACGACCAGGAGATTCCTTGACGTTCCATCATCCGCACGATCTTCTTGAACCGCCCTACAACTTCTGGGCCACTGGTCACATGGCCAAAGGTGAGTCGCCCCTTTGGTGACCCGGCCCATTAAGGGCGGGTTACCCACAGGTAACATCCCCAACATTAGGCCCCAAATTGTCATGAATTCATTCGTGTCAATAAACTCCCTTCAATCTTGGGGAGACTCTCCTCATTTCCAGCCTTCGGCGAACACTGAGCTGCCATTCATGGCGCTCTAACCTGAGCCGCCATTCAGTATTAAAGGGTGTAGCCTCATCTCCTCGGTTCCACTCCGCAAACACTGTAACTGTCAGCGAATCTTTCGCCCATAATTGTTTATCCCGAAAATCTAGGCGCCATCATTGTGTTTACTGACTTGTCGCCTTGATTCCTGCATTGACAGCCTCGTTTCCCATTCCTGCTCGTTAAATAGAGAGAGAAATGGGGGGGGAGAAACCTCGTCACCTACCCCCATTCCACCTTCATCTTCATCTTCGTCTCCGCGCACCGGCCTCCCAACACCGTCTCCGAGCTCCAGCGCCCCAGCGTCGTCCCCGGCTCCAGCGCCTGGCTTCATCCTCAGCTCCCGGGGTCTTTCTCCATCGACCGCGGCTCTCAAGGCGGCAAGGAACACGAAGCCCCGAGCCTCCGCTCCCGGCGGCGATCCCTTGTTGTCAGGTACACTCCTTCCCTTTCTTAGGTGTAGACCAAGAACTCCATGGCCGTAGCTTTCTTGCCAGCCAGCTCCATATTAGGATGAACACCTCAAGATATGTTAGATCTGCTCCCCGTTGCCATGATTAGCTTCAGATTGCAATAGGCATCGGCCATTTTAATCTCTGCCTCCCGCTAGTCCAAACCCATGTTCTGTTGACGAGCTCTGTAGTTGTACTATACATGCAGTTCATCACCATTACCTCGGACGATATTTTCTTATTTTTTACCTGTCCGTAGATCCATAGCTTTCCGCATGTCCATAGAAACATGTTTTTTCACCCATTGAGAATATCTCTAAGGACAAGAACGTTTCCGAGAGTCGCCTTTTAACTTCAGCCTTCATGGCGACTCAGTTTAATTACTGTAGTCAGGACGCCCCTTCTTTCAGTCTGGTGGGCGAGTTACCAAACCTGTCACGCCCAAGATGCGACCCTATCCTCAATTTGGCACGAGGGCCTGGTCAGGGATAGAAGCGCATCTCGTCGTGTCGCAAGAACCTGCAACTGGTGTTGTAGTAATCTGTGAGCCACAGGGGACTGAGCAATCTCATTTCCAAAGGTATCAAGACTAGCAAAGCTTAATGGGTGAGGTATGGTTAAGTGGTGAGGTTGCAGCAGCGGCTAAGCATATGTTTGGTGGCTAACTTACGAGTACAAGAAATAAGAGGGGGAAAGATCTACGCATAACGGACGTGAACTACTCATTATCAAATGAATGATCCTAAACACCTACCTACGTCAGACATAACCCCACCGTGTCCTCGATCGGAGAAAGAACTCACGAAAGAGACAATCACGGTTACACACACAGTTGGCAAGTTTTTAATTAAGTTAACTTCAAGTTATCTAGAACCAGTGTTAAACAAAGCTTCCACGTTGCCACATAACCGCAGGCACGGCTTTCCGAAAGATTTAACCCTGCAGGGGTGCTCCAACTAGTCCATCACAAATTACCACAAGCCGGATAGAAATCCTCAATCACGAAGCTCGCGATCTCGTCGGATTCCCTAGAGGAAAACCTCAACTCTGAGATTACCCAAAGCATCACCGGAATCCCGATGCACAAGATATCTCGTCAAAGGTAAAACTAATCCAGCAAGGCCGCCCGACGTGTCGACGATCCCGATAGGAGTCACGTACCTCGTTCTCAGGACACGGCGGATGAGCTAGACGTCGGGATCGCTAAACCTCCGGGTGACTAGAGGGGCGCCGGACATTGCTCAGGTGGGACCAACACTCATGAGGAGCACTGGCCCGGGGGTTGATTAAATTAGTCCGCGGGTGCCGGCGGGTCCCTATGCATTATTATTAGGTTATTAGGCAAATGTAGTACCAAAGTTGGGCCTTGCCAGACCAGCTTTAATCTAAAACAAATTATCAAGGGGGTCCCCATAACAACCCCGATCGTGTTAGGAGCGCTCATTTATGGAACATAACACCGGTAGCCGGAAAGTAAGGGGGCGAAGGTGGAACAAAACACCAGGCTAGAATAGGCCGAGCCTTCCACCTTTTACCAAGTATAAAGGTGCATTAAATTAAATAGCAATTAAATATGGTGATATAACAAGGAACCCATGTTTTCACATGGAAGCAACTGCACCTGCATCTAGCAACGCTAAAACAGGGTTAAGCAAGCAGTAAGATAGCCAATCAGTGGTTTGCTAGGTTGAACAGGTTGAAGGTTTCATGGCATTGTAGAGAGGCTGATATTTAACATGTGGTAGGCAACGGGACATAATCGATAGAAGCGATAAAACTAGCATGGCAATGATAGTAATGGTATCTGGGGAAATGATCATCTTGCCTGAGATCCCGCTTGGAAGAAGAATGCCTCCGTGAAGCAGACGAACCGACGTAGTCGAACGGGTCCTCACAATCCGGCACGCTGCGGAACTCTATCGAGACGAAGCAAACCGGAACACAAATCATCACACGGAATTCACCACACGATGCAAAACACAAATGATGCATGAGCAGCTCAATACATGCAATTCACGGCATGACAATCCACACAATCAAACACTACACATTAAGTGAAGTTCAATATGCAACGAGTTGCATATTGACGAAACTCCACGTTAATTATTTAGTTCTATCCCGATTAGTTACGTGGCAATATTAAATGTGGTTAAACATGGCAAGAGGTGAAGCGGAAGTTAAACTACCTATCTAGGCATTTTAAATGAGATCGGAAATGACATATAGCACCTCCGAAACGACCTCACATGTTAATTTACAATTCTGTCCCGATCTGAACTAATGCATTTAATTAGTTGTTAAACAGCAAAACAAATAGGTTCACGTGATTCTATGCGTCAAGGCAAGAAATCTACACATAAAGAACATCTCCAACGGAGCTACGGTTCAAAAGATACAAGCACCGCAAGATATGATAACATGAATGCAATATGTGTGCAACGGCGGCTACGAGCACTTCAAAACAGACAAACAGCAAGAGAAAAAGAAACTACACGAGATTCTAAGCAAGTTTCATGTAGGACACGATCAAAACGGAGCTACAGTCCGAAAACTACGAGCAAAACAAGAAAACACTACAATCTGCCAAAAACAGCCACATAGCATATTCTACGCCCCACAACTACGGCTACACAACTCCGATAAGCTCAAGCAAGGCATGGCACGGAAGAGGGCAAGAAGCAATACTACAAACAACTAACAACAACTAGCATGGCATCATGGATCACTAGGGAAAGAAGACACAAAATGGCATCTCACACACTATTTCAGACTTAGTGAAAATAACACCTCATGAAAGTGCTGTTTTCAGCCTGAAGCAATATTGACAGCAGCAAAATCTATAGCTATAGGGATCCAAAAGTCATGAAACTTCACAGCATGCTAGAGAATTACAAGGGGTACAACTAACTCCATTGGACCAACCTCAAAAGAGCTACAGATCACAAGCTAGAAGCAAAAAAAACAGCAACAAAATAATAACAGAATCCAGACTTAGAAATATTTCAGCTCGTCTAAAACAGCACTATTTCTAGCAACTTGAGGGCAAGAAAACAACACCTAAACATGCATTTCTATTGCAACCAAAAATACCAGGGGCTAAACAAAACATCCAAGTTCAACTCCCTAATTGACAACTCATTCAAACGAGGCACGGAATAAATCCTACGAATTAAACAAAAGGGCAACTTAGCAAAATATGTCGCGAACTAACTTCCTCAAACACTAAAACTAATTGCACAGAAAAATCCATGGGATTTTTCTACCCCGGAAACATATAAAATATGTGGGGTTTGCAACACAACATAATGCCACACATTAATGCGAGATAATCACCTATATATGGGAAAATAAACTACCGGCAAATCCCTACACGTAAAAATACAATTGACCGCTCTAAAATACACGGAAAAATAGATTCTAAAACATGGACATTTAATCTACGGTATACGGGCAGTCCGGACACGCACGAGAAATAGATACGGGCACTAACCTAATGGGACAGCACGGTAAACAGTGCATTTGGCACGTAAAACTACGTCAAATAAAAATGCAAGTCTTATAATCAGGTTCTACGCGAGAAACTACATGTTTTACATATATAAAACGTTGCGAACCTACTAACGGTTGAAAAGATACACGCGTTTTAAAATACGTCTATATCCTGGAAAAAAAACTAAATTCGCAATAAATCCCAAAATACTATTGGGCCGACTCTAACTATTGGGCCTACAGTACACGGACGTGAAAAACTAGACAACGCCCTAGGCGTACAATAGAGGTGAAGTGGGGGCTAATCACCTGATGGGCTCGGCCCATGACGGAGGTGGGCGGTAGGCCGGCCTGGGGAGAGGTGGAGCAGATGGGGCGGTTGGGCCGGCTCGGCGCCACCTGGGCCGCGTGGGGAGGCAGGCCTGGGCCGAGCCACGTACTCGCGACGGAAGCCGGTCAACGCGGGGGCGAGGCCTCGTCCTCCCGTGCTCTCCAGGAGCACAAGGACCTGTCCATGGCGGCGGCTACAGGGCTCGGCAGCGAAGGGGCTCCGGTGGAGGGACGTGGGCGATGGGACGGCCGGGGTCCGGCGGATCCGGTCCTCGGAGACTCATTCCCGGGGGAGGAGGAGGTAGGGTCGGCCGGTGCTCGGAGATCGCGCAGAGGCGGCAAGCTCCTGGTAGCGGCTTGTTCCCTGCACAGAGAGAGAGAGAGAGAGGGAAACGATGAGGGAGAGGGAAAGAGAAGGGGAAGGGAGGAGGAGGCCCGGCGGGGCTGCTGCCGGCTGCTCCGGCAACGCGCTCCGGAGGGCTTCGGCCGGTGGCTACACGGGCACAAGCACGGGAGGAGCTCGGGGAAGGAAGGATTTTTGCCAAGAGGCGGTCTGGTCCGTCGGATCCTCGATCTGACGGTCCAAATCGTCCAGATCGGATCTGGAGGAGGAGAAACTGGTGGTGGCTGGGACGGATTTCGAGGAGAAGAGAGGAGAGGTGGGGCGGCGCGGATCCCGAGGTGGGATTAGGGTTAGCTGCCTAAGTTTTAGGAGGGGGTCTATATATAGACAAACGGGGGGCTCGGTTAACCGGAATCGCGTTCCGGATCCAACCGCGGGGTCGGATTCGGACGATTCCGAACGCGGGTATGGGTACGCGGCAGTGTAGAGGAAATATCCGGAGACGAAAGGGAGAACGGGCGGCGCGGCACGAATTTTAAAACACCGACAGACGTCTGACGGTAGCCCGAATACGGTGCCGCTACGGTCGACCGTTCGGGTACCAGACGGTCTCCGATCGCGACGAAATTCGACAAGCGGCCTAGCTATATCTAATCGCGACCGCGTGCCAAGTTTCACCTCGATCATAGAAAGTTTTAAACGCACTTTAAAAACAGGGTTTCGACGGTGCCGCGGGCGCGTGCGAGTGCGGTCGGGCTCAGAATGGACGACGACGCGAACCGGCAACTAACAACGGATGCAAGTTTTGAAAACTGGCGGCAACGGAGATGCCGATACAATGCTGATGATGCGCATGATGCGATGATGACACGACAATTAAAATAAGCCACACGACGAAAACGGAAAGAGAGGGGAATCTTCTGGAACGTCGGTCTCGGGGTGTCACAAAACCCTTTTGTGAACACCATAGACCCGTACCAGCGGGTTAGAATACTTTCTAATATTTGCTGAGTCGCCCCGCATTCCGTTTTTTAGTAGTCATGACCATCACGAAGTGTGACTGGTTGCCAACCAAAGTCGACGATGCCACACTCGAGAAATACGTCGAGGCGAGTCTCCTTGATAGCAAGGAGACTATTGGTTGGAGAACCGCCTCGGGCGAGTTGATTCCCAACCCTGCTCCAGGAGAAGTGGTGATCTTGACCGACTACCTCGAACGTGGATTCAAGCCGCCTGGATCAAAGTTTTTCCGAGATGTCCTGCACTTCCTCAACCATCATCCTCAAGACCTAGGACACAATTCCATCACCAATCTATGCCAGTTCCAGGTCTTCTGTGAAGTGTACTTACAGAAGGAACCCTCGATCCCTTTGTTCTGGAACTTCTTCCAGTTAAACCGTCAGACCGAGTTCTCCAACGGTCCCAACCATGAGCTTGGAGGAGTCAACGTTCAGAGACGCCGTGAGCGTGGATTCCCGGCAGTTCTCTTACCCAGCCACCCTAAAGGATGGGTCGAGTCATGGTTCTACTGCCAGAACACTGCTCCACCAGGCAAGAACCCTCTTTCGGGTTTCAGAGCAGACCGCTTGCCAATGGATTTCAAATTTCCTGACAAGCTTACCAAGAGGAAGAGTCGGAGTTCATTTCGCTCTTTTCAGATCTGAAATTCTTGTACAACAACGGGCTCGTCGGGATCGACCTGTTCCGCTGTTGGATAGAGTGGAACATCCTTCCCTTGAGCCGCCGCGACGGGTTGATGTATGATTATGATGGCACTTTGGAGCATCCAGAGCGTGCCAGTTGCCGCCAACTTTCAGAGAGCGAAATCGTCGGAGTCATCAAGAGATTAACTGGCGAGTCTCTGGAAGAATGTGCCAAGATCGGCCTTAAAGGCTTCTGCCATGCCAACCCGATGCCACCAGTAAGAATCTAAGCCGCCATTTGTTTTGTTTATACTTAGCAATCCTTCGTGGTTAAAGAATTGCCTCTGTTTATCAGAAAACCGATGTGTTTTGGCGGAGGGGTCCCAAAACCGTCCACCCAAAGTCCACAAAGGTGCCAACCAAGAAGAAGAAGACGGTGAGCAGGAAGAAACCCGCCACCAAAGATTCATCTTTTGTTGGAGATTATCACGCAGACGAGGCGAATTCTAAGGTAAGGCTTTTCCCTCGTCCCTTCTCTATATGTTCCGACTTAAGCTTATACCATATTATCTTTACATGTAGGGTGATGACGATGAAAGCAAGAATGATGTAGTCGAGGTAATTTCCATTTCCTCCGACTCACCTTCTTCTTCCCCTAGACCAGCCAGGCGGATCTGTGGAAAATTTCCCATATTTCATCCTTATGCTTATATGGATCATGATTTACTTTTGAAGAAAGCAAAATTCACCCCCTCTCGCAAGACCCACAGTCGCTCTGGCGACTTGGTTACTAGACTACCCGAGAAGACGACCGCTCGGAAACGGGCCAATGAGGTACACTTTTGTCTTGTTATATCTTTTGCCGTGTGAAATATAACCCGCCATTTTTGTTACCTTCAAGTTTTTGTCCTGTCAGACTTCTCCTCCCACATCTGGCGACTCGGCCATCTCTACTCTCCCGCCGATGGTTTGTGTGCAAGGTTAAGTCTTCATTGTTAACCCCAAGCTTCCTAAACAATAACATGTCCTTTTATCCTTGGTGCTTCATCGCAGGGCACAAGCAAAGAAGAGGAAGACCAGCGACTCTCCTTCTGCGCAACGAACATCTGATGCCTTAGGCACGGGCACATCTATTCCTGAAGCTGAAAGGGAGCAAAAGGCGGCTTGCGATATTCCTGCAGGCGATATTCCCGACGCCCGGGATGACTCGCCCGTCATTTTGAAAGATAACGCTGGCCAAAGTAACCCGCCGAGCCCTCTGAAGGCGACCAACGACCCAGACGTCATGGTTACCGGCTTTGGCTACTCTACCCCTCCAATTTCCGTGCTCTCCAAACATACCTCGAAGGCAAGTCTCCTTTCCCCTGATGGCGACTCAGAACACCTCAAACTTCCCCAATACGAGAAGCTGGAATTCGACCAGCTATGTTCGGGCTTCGCAACTCACCTGGAGAAGGATTTTGAGCTGAACAAAAGCATGCTCCACCTTATGAAGACCAAACACGAGGTATGCGAATATATGTTCCTATACTCATTAGCCTTCCAAGTTCCGGGTCATCTTTTTGAAGATGAGCCGGGTCTTTACAGTAGAAAACTTCAACCTGTAGCCCCCAAGGGTCGGGTCATCTTTTTTTAAGATGAGCCGGGTCTTGTAATAGAAAACTTCAACCTGTAGCCCCCAAGGGCCGGGTCATCTTTTTTGAAGATGAGTTGGGTCTTGTAATAGAAAACTTTAACTTGTAGCCCCCAAGGGCCGGATCATCTTTTTTGAAGATGAGCCGGGTGTTGTAATAGAAAACTTCAACCTGTAGCCCCCAAGGGCCGGGTCATCTTTTCTGAAGATGAGCCGGGTCTTGTAATAGAAAACTTCAACCTGTAGCCCCCAAGGGTCGGGTCCTCTTTTTTGAAGATGAGCCGGGTCTTGTATGTGGTATGACTTTTTGATAAAAATGTGGGGACCCCGACTGGTAAGTCGATCTCGCCGTGCCCAGTGATCCCAAGGATCAATGCTCACTGAACACAGATACTGAACAATAGAGTCTTACATCCATACATACCGTTTGATACAATAAATGACCTCTTCGGTCGAGTCTTACATACATAGGGCCTTAAAGGCCAAAGCACCAAACTAGACCAATAGCTGAATTATTGGTTTAAAGCGTGAACCCATGCCATCAGCCTTAACCTTTAGGCATTCTGACTGGGAAGCATCCTAGCTCGCAAGAACGTCACCGAGTTAATCTTCACCATATCCTGTCTTTCACACCTGGTCAATGAAATAACCAGTGGCAAGCCAATGAGTACTTTGAATGTACTCGAAAACAACCCATGATACGAACAATGAAAGTGAAGGATAACAGTATCCAGAATCTTTAGTGTAACACATCTGGGTGGAATGATCATGTATATGCATCAGGTTAAAGAATTACTTTTGAAGAACAGGTTACAGATATCAACATATCTGCTAAGGGTTGAACCATCCGGGTTCACCCTATATGCCAAGTCATCGGACTTGTCATAACCTCGATGTATAAACTGAGGGCTAAACCATCTGGGTTCACCCTATATGACAAGTCACCGAACTTGGTCATATTATTATGATTATAACAACACTTTTTTAACTCCACACACACACTCACACTTGGTTTATGCGGAAACGCTGGACGTAGTTTAAGCAGCACCACGCAACTGTCCTTGACCATGGACACAACTATTCGAATAGTTTGACACTCTGCAGAGGTAGTACACTGGACCCACGAGAAAGGGGAAACTTCCGTGTCATCCACGACTCGTGGTATATGACGTATACCCGAGGTAAGTACCCGATCAGCATCTTTCCCCTGACGATACTAGACAAAGAGGTCCACTTGATTGGTACCCATCCCACATGTTGTACGTCTTACGAGCACCGACTCTGGACAGTATCAACCATGCGGGGACCAACGGTGTGCCTGGAACTCATAATAATGGCATAGTCGTACTACCTGGCACGACCCCATCACGAGAGTGACACCGATCACTCCCGCCACTAGTAATGTGGCTCTTTGCTAGTACCGACCAGAGTAATCAACCAAGCCCCATCCTATAAAAGATGTATCATGGTCGTACTGGTAAGGTTGGGACGGTCGACACATCATAAATCTAATCCCATTTTCGAAACCATCCTCACACAAAAACACCGGTGCATCACTTCACCAAAAGTGATCACCAACTCATCATCACTCTCGGGCATTAGTGGCACCCGACGGGGTTTTCATAAACTCTTTATTTTATGACATCAACATGCTCATGATAATATGCTCTATCTTTACTTGTCAACATGGTATTAGCATGACCCTCAAGGGGTAGGGTCAAGTTCAATCAGTGATCTTACTCAACTAGTCAACATGACAGTAGCATGATCCTCATAGATGGTAGAGTCAGGCTCATCATGCTTGTGCTCCGAGGAACCATATGTATGACATCACTATCATGCAAGTGCTTCGAAGAAGCCTTCGGTACCATCACCGCAGTGATGAACCGGCATCGTGATCTCATGCAACGGGAAAATACCAACTATACTAGCATGCAACAATGTTTATGATCAAGTCATGGTCAAAGGGCTGCTTTCCTTGCTCACGCAAGTCCTCGGGGTCTTCGAGGTCTTCCGCTCCGTCCCCGAATACTCCGTCTATCGTCAACTATCGTCGGAAATAACCATAGTAAGCCACACATCAAGCAAAAATAAAAGTGTTCTATAAATAGAAGTTTTATTTTTCTTGGACCTCTCTGGTCATAAGAAAAATACCTGAAGCTTCTCACAGGAGATTTGAATCATCAAGGATTTTTGAATAGGTGAAAGGAGCAATAGGTAATCATTGAATAAGCCAACAGAAATCATTCTGTTAAAAATGAGTGGAGGCACCCATTTAACAGAGAAGGATTTTAGAAATATTTAGGAAGTGGTTTCACTGGATTTGGAGATGGTATGAATATGCTAGAGATTTTACAAGGTGGAATAAATAGCAATAGAAGCTATTTATTTATTGCAACACAAGTAAGTCACACAAAAATGTTGACCAGGGTTCTAAAAATAGAGAAGGATTTTAGAAGGCTCTCGGAGTTTGAATCACTCCATTTGGAGTTTATTTGAATCCTCTAGGATTTTTGAAAGGTGGGATATGTTATATCCAAATTGGGATTTTAAATAAAACACCACATAAAGTTGGGAGGGAAAAATGTGCACAGCACAAATCTTGATAGGCCTTGATTTTAGAAACCTGCAGAATTTTGAATCAACATTTTTGGAGTTAGAATGAATTTATGGGAGATTTTTAAAGTTGCACATAAATGAAAAAGACAATAGGGGGCCTCCAGACTTAGCTATATTGCGCACAAGGCGCTAGAGAAGGAGGTGGGCCGGCCCGGTTGCGCAGACCGCCTGGGAGGTTGCTGACGTCGAAGGCGTACCATGCATATGCGCCTTCGCGCGCGGGAGGCGCCAATCGGCCAGGGCGCCGCCACTTAAAACTGGGGCCGACTGGAGAGAGGCTGACGCGGGGGCCCCGCCCGTCAGCTTCGTCTCCTACCTCCTGCTGGCATGGAAGAGCAGCAGGGGAAGGTAGCCGCGTGGGCGCCGTGTCTCGGGCCACCCCCTGCTCGGGCGAGAGCGCCGACGGGCTCAGGAGGTCGCGCCGCCTTCATTCCCCACCCACGTCGCCCGTGGAGAGGGCTGCAACAGGAGAGCCGCGTGCATCTGCAGGAGGCCGACGACAGCCCAGGTGGCTGCTCCCCACTGCGAGGAGGAGAAGACGAATGGTCCCGAGGAGTCCCCGGGGTCCTGGGTGACGGGGGAGGCTCAAGGGAGAGGGGATGCGCCCTGGGGGTGCTCGGATTCGAGCGGAAGCCGCCGGGTAGCTTCGGCCATGCTGGCCATGGAGAGGAGAGGGGCTCAGAAGGAGCCGAGGGTTGGCTTAGAGTCCAACCTAGCAGGTGAGGGAGAATGAGGGAGAGCAAGGAGGAGAAGAGGGCTCCAGGGAGAGGAGATAGGAGAGGGGAGGGCCGAGAGAGCTCGAGAGCTCTCGGTGCATGGTCGCCACGCATGCCTGAGGGGTCTTGGAGGCTTGCTAGTGGAGGGGAATGGCTTGAACGGTCAACATGGTGCTCTGAGACATGCTGGGGCAACCTGCTGCTGCGGGACACGAGCTAGGGAACAAGGAAATGGTGCAGAGCACCATTAGTGCAGGCTGACAGCGTGGTCACCATGGCAACCCGTATCTACATGGTCCAAATGGACAGTCAAACGTGTCTAGCACGTAGGGCACACCTGCAGAAACGGAACTCTGGAGTTTGGAAACTAGCAGAGTTGGTTTGAACTAGTTTTGACTGCTGTAAACATTTCAGCAGGAAACTAGGGGCTGATACAAATGGTTTTCACACGCAGAGAGGGGAGGTGAAACCATGTCCTGGAGCATCTGGTATGGAAGGACTACATATCTGCAAAAATCCAGCTCAAGAAAAGAACTGTAGCTAGCATTTGCTGTACAAAGCTACTTTTCAGCCAGAAATGAACTTGAGGAGGTGCTGCTCATTTTCTCCACATGAGTATGCCATATCTTGGTTCTAAATGAAGCCTTGGAATATAATGGATGCTCTGGAAAGAGTTGGGGGTGATAGCTTAAGCAGAATAATAGAAAGAAGGGTAAAACAATGCTCCCAAGGGTGAAAATGAGAGAAACTTACAAAGGGTCCTTCCCCAATAATTGACCAGTGGCCATGGGAAAGTTACTGGAGGTACAATATGACTATGTCAGGCTGTGGTAGAAAGTTGAGCTCAAGGAATAAAGTGGAAGGGGCAAAAGAAGCCAAATTAGTGAGTGCACACAAGGTGTTTGATCTGTGGTTAGGCTATCAGATGGATTCCAATGGCTATGAAACTTAACAGAACCCAATAATAGATGAAAATAGGCTTGCACACCAAATTTGGGATTTCCTGGAGAAGTTTTCCAATGTAGACTTGAAAAACCCTAGAAATGGGCAGAAATGGGTTTCTGCTTAGAACCCTATTCAAATGAATTTCCACAAATACGATATTTGGTGTAGGGACATTATTTGAGCATTAAGGCATGCACAAAAAGTTTGAGGATAATTGGAGAAACTTTATAATGTAAAGTTTACCAAAGTCAGAAATCAACAGATAGGGTTTTGAGGGTCTTAGGACAAGTTCCTCTATTCTCCTTGGTGTACCACTTGGTGTGGATGCCTCATTGTAGTACTGGAACATGTCCACTAAATTTGAGCACAATTGGAGACACATCACAATGTAGAGTTGCTCAAATTTGATTCTGGACAGATAGGGCTTTAGAGTGATTAGGGGAGTCAAATCAACTTGGATTGAAATGAAACTTGGCAAGATCATCAAGAATATCATAGATGACATGCTAACATTTGACTGGAATTTATTGAGAATATTTCTTATAGAAATATTCCAAAAGCTTGAAATAGGCAGGAATGGTTTTGGAGGAGTTTGCCCAATATTTTGAACATGACCATGGGTTGAAACTCATAAATATGGGGTAAATATATCTAGTGAGTTTCCCTAAATTTTTTTAAATATTTTGAAGTCAATAAAAATAAATTTCCTTCATAGGAGACCATTTCTGGCCTCACGAAAGGGCTTTTAAATAAAATAATAAAATAACTTTTAAAATAATAATATGGTGGTTTTTGAAAGTCATTTTGATAATGGTTTTAAATAAAACAATTGGTGCAAAAAGAAACTCCCTAATTTGAGGACTTGTAGTACAAACCTCATCTCAGGGGTTTGAAAGTTTAATTCAAAGAAAAGCTTTTTGGTGAAAAATAGATATTTGGTAAAAATAGATATTTGTCCTAAACACATGGTATGACCATTAGGCAGGAGATCATGGAGTGAGGAGGTGATTAGGAGGATGGCAAGAATTAATGGGGATCAATCACATGCTTTTAAACAAACAGGCACACAATAGTCACTCCAAGCATCACAAGCATTCACAAAAAATATAATTGGTCCTAAATTTTGAAATAAGTTAATTAGTCAAGGAAGCCAAAAACAGGGTGTGACAGACCTTACCCTCTTTAGAAAATCTCGTCCCCGAGATTTCTAGGCTAGGGGTTGGTGAGATACAAAATCTTGAGTCGGAGGTAGTCTTCATGTCCCCATGTTGTTGTCGTGGTCTTGAGGTGCTTGATGATACAACTTCGATTGTCCGCACGTCCATGACTGATCGTGAGCGGCATCTGGCAATAAGTTAGGCTTGATCGAGGTCAAGGGCTTGGTAAGCTAAGTCCGTGCAAGGTTCTCGCTTGCGAGTGTATTCCAAGTGAGAATACGTGGCAAGATAGTGTGTCTAGGATCTGGTCCGGGCTTCGCATGTCGGTTCGTGACATCAAGATGTCTCGTGTTAGAACGCACTGCCCAAGTCTTCACATGGCTTCCTGCTTACGGGGAAGTCCTTGACTTCCTTTCAGCAGTCAAGCTATGGTCGCAAATAGTCTTCGTAGGCTTCTCGTGGAAGGGTCCGGGTTGGGTCTCACCTATGAGTCTAAGCTCGGAGGCTCAGGTCCCGAACAGGTCCTGCCATCTTGGAAGTTTGCGAGGGTTTCTGGATAAGCTGGCTACCCAAGAGTATAGACTAGTCATCCATTTCCAAGGTCTGCGACTCGGCAAGCGGAAATCACCTTTAGCAGGTTTCCACCACGACCTACTAGTACTTTCGTCCTTGATTTGGACCAAAGAGAGGTCGTCTGTTTCTTTCGCTTGTCCAAGGGCTTCGTCATCTTGAATCATCGAGGCTTCTTGACGTTGTTGACGTGGTCGGTGCGCGGTCGGTGGTTGACTTCTTGTTGCTTCATTGTCATTGTCGTGGCTTCCTCGTCACGGCGGTTCTTCGTCTTGACTTGAGTAGGATAGACTTCCGTCGTGTTGGGACTGCTTCGAGAAGCTCACCTTCTCGAGATATCACCGTACCCTCGAGAGGCATAAAAGTCGGCGTTCCAGGGTTCGTCCAAACATGACTAAGGTGTGTTCTTCCTCTTACTAGGTGAGTAAGGATGTCATCAGTGAGGATGACATCATACCTTCCCCAAACACTCATGGGTCAGGCGAGGAGAACGGGGACTTGCTATGGGCGGGTACTGGCCACATTTTAACGACTTAGTGTTGTTTTCTATGGTCTAGCCCGTCCATCTTGTGGCTAAGCAAAGCTTTAGGGTCTTAAGGAAATTAGGATGTGGGCGAACAGTTATCATCTTATCTCTAAGCACATTCCTTAGATGCCAATAGTTCGACCGCTAACTTGAGACAACATCACCTCATCTCATCAAGGATATCATCCTACGTGGGTCAACTCCACACCGCTCAAGCTAGTCAACTCCGGGTTGAGGGAAGAGCTAAACCCAAACACTTACAAGTATGGCGTAGCCCCCAACTGTACATGCATTACTATGCAAGGACCTTGGGGAGACATACAGCTACCACGATTGAATATGAGGCACAACAAATCCAATTGTCCACCTAAGTCATCCAATGGACAGGGTACTACACTACTATATTAAGGAAACACGTAGTAGACCAATCCAATATTTTGTTTCCTTCCTATGAATCCGATCAAGTGATCCATCAATCTGATCAATCATTACTAGACCTATCACTCTTACAAATCCAACACGGATGGGGGTTCTACACAATCTCTTAGAGTCCTCATAACTCACATATTACTGCAAGAATTACGTCATAGTATATCCACCAACTTCAATAATCATGGCCATCTAATCTCCAAGGCCAAACTACATAGGTTGTAAATCTATTTGACAACTCCAAGTATACGTACTCTATATCCACCGAGAAACAAGGTATCATGATCGAGATTAATGAGCTAAATCCAATTTACTCCGAACCATGTGGTCTTTGTCATCCTCAATACTCTATTAAGATTACCTATTTAAATCCAAGACTCAAATCCAATAAGAAGTCTACTTGATACTGCAAGTCATCTTGGCAACACATCAAATCATGCCAACTACTAGCTAAAGTCATGTATACCACCAAGGATAAGGTTCACGATCATAATCATCCTACTAAATCCAATCTTACTCCAGATTATGCAGGTTATACTACTGTATCCACTCGTTCCACCAAGTCCACCTACCTTTATAAGGGTCTCATGATCCACCAAAATAGTCTAGCGACATCCTCAAGACATCTATTATCATCTCCCTGACGGTCTAATGCTCTCATATCGGAGATCGGTCCTCTTATGGCATCAAGGTTACAGTGATATCTTGAGATGGAAGGATACTTGTTCACGGTGATCACTTGTTCCATTGAGAACCCGGTGCTCAGCGGGGTTTATCGGGGACCTACACGAGTTCTGGCAAGTCCGTGTACTAGACACGTGACCAGAAAATTCGAGTCGGAAGGGCTTGTGGAGGTTAGTCTGGTCTAGTGTGGTTTTCCAACCTCGAGGGGAAAAGCACACTCCTACGGTCCGCGTGTGGTTAAGCTTAGCACAGTCAGTGTCTTCAGCGTCAGCCGTCCTTCGAAGTTGATCTCTCGGTGCATCTTACCTTGCCGTCTTCAGTTGTCGAGAGGGGTGTCAGAGAGAGAGAGCACCAAGGGGAAGGTCTAAGGGTCTTAGTGCAATCAAACAAGCGTTGAAAAATGAACTCAAACAAGTGCAAAAATTATTTTTAACATCCAAATAAGACAAGTGATATAACTGCATGCTTGTTGCCTAAGCAAAAGCGTGACTCATATCAAAGCACAAACAAAAAAAACAAACAACACACAACATGGTCCATCCGAACCATTTCACGGTCTCGACTTCGCATAGGGGATTCACGACTCATCCTATCCTAGGTTCAGGGACTCGACAGTCGTGCTTGCTTCTTGCTCCGGAGAGGAGACCGCTAAGTCTTCTGGACCTTCTCAGGGTGTTGTCACGCCTCTTGTTGTCGCTTGCTGAAGCAATTTGCTTGAGTTGTAGAGAACTCTTGTTGTCTTCTCGTCTGGAAAGTTGCTGACGAAGGTGGTTCTTCATAGCTGTCACTGAGAGGGTCTTCTGTTGTCTTCATGATCTTGTCAGTGTATTCTTGTCTTCCGAGGCTTCGAGAGTCTCAGGTGGACACCTTCATGCACCGATATTTGCATGACATGATAGAGTTCTGATCTGTCAATCATACTAATTGCAATATCGACACCTAGAGCGGGGGATGAAGAGAACCGTTTTCCTGCTCACTAAGGTGAGGCGAACCAAATGGCAAGATTCTCATCCACCGGTGGTGGTCGACACAATTACTTATAACTGACAAGGTCGCTCTACTAGTGATGCAGATCAAGGTTTGCATATATTATGTCCATATTATCGTAGGCGAAAGTGGCATCACTCTAGAACAGTGCCCAGGGTTTCACCATCTTCTAAGCCTCGATGTCCTCGTTCCTCTTAGAGGTACTTCTGTTGGTGTCGTCTGGTCGCGGAGTTGTCTTCTCTGTCCTTTATCACAGGTGTTTGCCTGGAAAGGTTACTTCCTTCCGGGCTGCCCACGAGGATTTCAATTTATCCCGTGGTCAGAAGTGCATAAGGTTCTAGCGACCATTAGCAAGTTTTGAAAAAGTAGACGCGGAGTGTCAAGAAAATAAGAGTGGAAGGCTAGAGCATAACCTTCAATTTCTTTGAAGTTTTAGGAGAGTTGAGAAAATATATAAGTTTTGTAAGTATTTTGAAGGATCCGGAAAGAAGTTTTATCCTAACTAATGTCCATGCTAACTAAGGGCTTCCTACAGTCAGGATGGCTCTCATACCAGCTCTGTGGGGACCCCGACTGGTAAGTCGAGATCGTCGTGCCCAGTGATCCCAAGGATCAATGCTCACTGAACACAGATACTGAATAATAGAGTCTTACATCCATACATACCGTTTGATACAATAAATGACCACTTCGGTCGAGTCTTACATACATAGGGCCTTAAAGGCCAAAACACCAAACTACACCAATAGCGGAATTATTGGTTGAAAGCGTGAACCCATGCCATCAGCCTTAACCTACATGCATTCTGACTGGGAAGCATCCTAGCTCGCAAGAACGTCACCGAGTTAATCTTCATCATATCCTGGCTTTCACACCTGGTAAATGAAATAACCAGTGGCAAGCCAATGAGTACTTTGAATGTACTCGCAAACAGCCCATGATACGAACAATGAAAGTGAAGGATAACAGTATCATGCATCTTTAGTGTAACACATCTGGGTGGAATGATCATGTATATGCATCAGGTTAAAGAATTACTTTTGAAGAACAGGTTACAGATATCAACATATCTGCTAAGGGTTGAACCATCCGGGTTCACCCTATATGCCAAGTCATCGGACTTGTCATAACCTCAATGTATCAACTGAGGGCTAAACCATCCGGGTTCACCCTATATGCCAAGTCACCGAACTTGGTCATATTATTATGATTATAACAACACTTTTTTAACACCACACACACACTCACACTTGGTTTATGCGGAAACGCTGGACGTAGTTTAAGCAGCACCACCCAACTGTCCTTGACCGTGTACACGGCTATTCGAATAGTTTGACACTCTACAAAGGTAGTACGCTGGACCCACGAGAAACGGGAAACTTCCGTGTCATCCACGACTCGCGGTATATCACGTATACCCAAGGTAAGTACCCGATCACCATCTTTCCCCTGACGATACTAGACAAAGAGGTCCACTCGATTGGTACCCAGCCCACATGTTGTACGTCTTACGAGCACCGACTCTGGACAGTATCAACCATGCGGGGACCAACGGTGTGCCTGGAACTCATAATAATGGCATAGTCGTCCTACCTGGCACGACCCCATCCCGAGAGTGACACCGATCACTCCCGCCACTAGTAATGTGGCTCTTTGCTAGTACCGACCAGAGTAATCAACAAAGCCCCGTCCCATAAAAGGGGTATCGTGGTCGTACTGGTAAGGTTGGGACGGTCGACACATCATAAATCTAATCCCATTTCCGAAACCATACTCACACAAAAACACCGGTGCATCACTTCACCAAAAGTGATCACCAACTCATCATCACCCTCGGGCATTAGTGGCACCCAACGGGGTTTTCATAAACTCTTTATTTTATGACATCAGCATGCTCATGATAATATGCTCTATCTTTACTTGTCAACATGATAATATGCTCAAGGGGTAGGGTCAAGTTCAATGCAGTGATCTTACTCTACTAGTCAACATGACAGTAGCATGATCCTTATAGATGGTAGGGTCAAGCTCATCATGCTTGTGCTCCGAGGAGCCATATGTATGACATCACTATCATGCAAGTGCTTCGAAGAAGCCTTCGGTACCATCACCGCAGTGATGAACCGGCATCGTGATCTCATGCAACGGGAAAATACCAACTATACTAGCATGCAACAATGTTTATGATCAAGTCATGGTCAAAGGGCTGCTTGCCTTGCTCACGCAAGTCCTCGGGGTCTTCGAGGTCTTCCGCTTCGTCCCCGAATACTCCGTCTACCGTCAACTATCATCGAAAATAACCATAGTAAGCCACACATAAAGTAGAAACAAAAGTGTTCTATAAATAGAAGTTTTATTTTTCTTGGACCTCTCTGGTCATAAGAAAAATACCTGAAGCTTCTCACAGGAGATTTGAATCATCAAGGATTTTTGAATAGGTGAAATGAGCAATAGGTAATCATTGAAGAAGCCAACAGAAATCATTCTGTTAAAAATGAGTGGAGGCACCCATTTAACAGAGAAGGATTTTAGAAATATTTAGGAAGTGGTTTCATTGGATATGGAGATGGTATGAATATGCTAGAGATTTTACAAGGTGGAATAAATAGCAATAGAAGCTATTTATTTATTGCAACACAAGTAAGTCACACAAAAATGTTGACCAGGGTTCTAAAAATAGGGAAGGATTTTAGAAGGCTCTGGGAGTTTGAATCACTCCATTTGGAGTTTATTTGAATCCTCTAGGATTTTTGAAAGGTGGGATATGTTATATCCAGATTGTGATTTTAAATAAAACACCACATAAAGTTGGGAGGGAAAAATGTGCAAAGCACAAATCTTGATAGGCCTTGATTTTAGAAACCTACAGAATTTTGAATCAACATTTTTGGAGTTAGATTGAATTTATGGGAGATTTTTCAAGTTGCAGATAAATGAAAAAGACAATAGGGGGCCTCCAGACTTAGCTATATTGCGCACAAGGCGCTGGAGAAGGAGGTGGGCCGGCCCGGTTGCGCAGACCGCCTGGGAGGTTGCTGACGTCGAAGGCGTACCATGCAAATGCGCCTTCGCGCGCGGGAGGCGCCAATTGGCTAGGGCGCCGCCACTTAAAACTGGGGCCGACTGGAGAGAGGCTGACGCGGGGGCCCCGCCAGTCAGCTTCGTCTCCTACCTCCTGCTCGCATGGAAGAGCAGCAGGGGAAGGTGGTCGCGTGGGCGCCGCGTCTCAGGCCACCCCCTGCTCGGGCGAGAGCGCCGACGGGCTCAGGAGGCCGCGCCGCCTTCATTTCCCACCCACGGTGTCCGCGGAGAGGGATGCAATAGGAGAGCCGCGCGCATTTGCGGGAGGCCGACGACGGCCCAGGTGGCTGCTCCCCACTGCGAGGAGGAGGAGAGGAATGGTCCCGAGGAGTCCCCGGGGTCCTGGGTGACGGGGGAGGCTCAAGGGAGAGGGGATGCGCCCTGGGGGTGCTCGGATTCGAGCGGAATCCGCCGGGTAGCTTCGGCCATGCTGGCCATGGAGAGGAGAGGGGCTCAGAAGGAGCCGAGGGTTGGCTTAGAGTCTAACCTAGCAGGAGAGGGAGAATGAGGGAGAGCAAGGAGGAGAAGAGGGCTCCACGGAGAGGAGATAGGAGAGGGGAGGGCCGAGAGAGCTCGAGAGCTCTCTGGAGCTCTTGGTGCATGGTCGCCACGCATGCCTGAGGGGTCTTGGAGGCTTGCTAGTGGAGGGGAATGGCTTGAACGGTCAACATGATGCTCTGCGACATGCTGGGGCAACCTGCTGCTGCGGGACACGAGCTAGGGAACAAGGAAATGGTGCAGAGCACCATGAGTGCAGGCTGACAGCGTGGTCACCATGGCAACCCATGTCTACATGGTCCAAATGGCCAGTCAAACGTGTCTAGCACGTAGGGCACACCTGCAGAAACAGAACTCTGGAGTTTGGAAACTAGCAGAGTTGGTTTGAACTAGTTTTGATTGCTGTAAACATTTCAGCAGGAAACTAGGGGCTGATACAAATGGTTTTCACACGCAGAGAGGGGAGGTAAAACCATGTCCTGGAGCATCTGGTATGGAAGGACTACATATCTGCAAAAATCCACCTCAAGAAAAGAAGTGTAGCTAGCACTTGCTGTACAAAGCTACTTTTCAGCCAGAAATGAACTTGAGGAGGTGCTGCTCATTTTCTCCACATGAGCATGCCATATCTTGGTTCTAAATGAAGCCTTGGAATATAATGGATGCTCTGGAAAGAGTTGGGGGTGATAGCTTAAGCAGAATAATGGAAAGAAGGGTAAAACAGTGCTGCCAAGGGTGAAAATGAGAGAAACTTACAAAGGGTCCTTCCCCAATAATTGACCAGTGGCCATGGGAAAGTTACTGGAGGTACAATATGACTATGTGAGGCTGTGGTAGAAAGTTGAGCTCAAGGAATAAAGTGGAAGGGGCAAAAGAAGCCAAATTAGTGAGTGCACACAAGGTGTTTGATCTGTGGTTAGGCTATGAGATGGATTCCAATGGCTATGAAACTTAACAGAACCCAATAATAGATGAAAATAGGCTTGCACACCAAATTTGGGATTTGCTGGAGAAGTTTTCCAATGTAGACTTGAAAAACCCTAGAAATGGGCAGAAATGGGTTTCTGCTTAGAACCCTATTCAAATGAATTCCTACAAATCCAATATTTGGTGTAGGGGGCATTATTTGAGCATTAAGGCATGCACAAAAAGTTTGAGGATAATTGGAGAAACTTTATAATGTAAAGTTTACCAAAGTCAGAAATCAACAGAGAGGGTTTTGAGGGTCTTAGGACAAGTTCCTCTATTCTCCTTGGTGTACCACTTGGTGTGGATGCCTCATTGTAGTACTGGAACATGTCCACTAAATTTGAGCACAATTGGAGACACTTCACAATGTAGAGTTGCTCAAATTTGATTTTGGACAGATAGGGTTTTAGAGTGATTAGGGGAGTCAAATCAACTTGGATTGAAATGAAACTTGGCAAGATCATCAAGAATATCATAGATGACATGCTAGAATTTTACTGGAATTTATTGAGAATATTTCTTATAGAAATATTCCAAAAGCTTGAAATATGCAGGAATGGTTTTGGAGGGGTTTGCCCAATATTTTGAACATGACCATGTGTTGAAACTCATAAATATGGAGTAAATATATCCAGTGAGTTTCCCTAAATTTTCTTAAATATTTTGAAGGCAATAAAAATAAATTTCCTTCATAGGAGACCATTTCTAGCCTCACAGAAGGGCTTTTAAATAAAATAATAATATGGTGGTTTTTGAAAGTCATTTTGATAATGGTTTTAAATAAAACAATTGGTGCAAAAAGAAAGTCCCTAATTTGAGGACTTGTAGTACAAACCTCATCTCAGGGGTTTGAAAGTTTAATTTGAAGAAAAGCTTTTTGGTGAAAAATAGATATTTGGTAAAAATAGATATTTGTCCTAAACACATGGTATGATCATTAGGCAGGAGATCATGGAGTGAGGAGGTGATTAGGAGGATGGCAAGAATTAATGGGGATCAATCACATGCAATTAAACAAACAGGCAAACAATAGTCACTCCAAGCATCACAAGCATTCACAAAAAATTTAATTGGTCCTAAATTTGAAATAAGTTAATTAGTCAGGGAAGCCGAAAACAGGGTGTGACAAAAAATCATACATTAGCCCCCAAGTGTCAGGAGTATTGCTTGCAAAAATTCTGAAACTTGTCTCCCCAAATATTATGTGCAGGAGTCTATGGCCGAGAGTGAGGCGGCGGTAGCCGACTTAAAGAAGAATTTGACTGGTCAATAGGATGCTTACTCTAGGCTGGAGGCTAAATTCCGCTTGCTGGAGGCCGAGTTAGAAAAAATGAAGTCTGACCATGAAAAGTGTGAGAAGAAAGCCAACGCCGACCAAGCCGCCATCTTGAAGCGTACTGAACAAGCAGAAGAAAAACGGAAAGCCGTCCAACACGAGCTGACTGGCTTGAAAAAGCATATATCCAATATGACAGTCGCCATGTTTGGTAAGTTTGATCGCTGAACTTCTTTTGACTAACCAGGTTGGGATCAAAAATCTCCAAATACTTATGCCCCTGTTGCAGGTGCCCGAGCCGTCAAGCTGCCAGACGAATGTATGACTAAATTGAGAGCCATATACACCTTTGCTGAGAAGCTATACACGGGAGGCGTGTTATCAATCAAGGCAGTGATGGGCAGTAAGGAACCAACAATGACCATCAAGCAAATGCTTGACTTCTTGTCCATGTTGCCTCCTCAAGTAGAAGAGTTAAAGAGATCAGCCGCCCGAACAGGTGTGTTGAACACGCTAAGTCGGTGCCTTGCGTATGCCCCGGAGCTCAAAACCGAGGAAATAGTCATCGGCTACCCTGAGCTGAAGGTTGATGGCACAGAATTCAGCGAAGTGGATTATAAGCGGACCATCGTAGAATCGCGCTATGCGGCGACTCAACTGGCGGCGAGTTTTGACCTGAAGAAGTATCAAGTCGCCTATGATGAAAACAAAAAGAAAGTGATGCCTCCTTCATATCAGATTGCTAGCTTGGTTCCCAGCCGCCCCAGGAATCCTTTTAACCTTGACTTGGACTTGTCTCACTTCCTGGCTGAGGAGGATGAGTTCATCGCCTTGTCCAAGTGTAACTGGAAATTGGGCGACTTACGAATTGAAGGTGGAGAAAGCTCAAGGCAAGGCGACTCGGCGGCGGCTTGACTCACCCATGGAGTCTTCCTTTGCTGGGGAATGATGCCCATTTTGGCCATGAGAGCCATGTAATTATCTTGCTAGTGTGTGTGAAACACCAAACATGCCATATTGTCTTTTGGATGGAACAATTTGTAGTCCCTGAACCTTTTTATGACTCGCCGCGACTTTTGCATGAACCAAGCAATGGCTCCAAATTTGTCCTGGTCTGTTAGGAAAACAATAACTTTATTTCAGCAAGTGTATGTCCAGAAATAAACCAGCCCCCAGAATTATGGCGAGAGATAAATCAGCCCTCGGGTTAGGGAAAAACATGAACCGGGGCGAGTTATAATCAAGACCAGTTCAAAAGAAAAGTTTATCGACTCAATGAGTTTCGATAGGATAAGACGAGTCTGCATAACTCTAGTGTTACCCTTGGGAAGCTTTTCAAAAAAGCTTTGTTATTTAAAACCGGCTGATCAGGCGCGAGTCAAGCTTCTGTGAAGCGGGTTCAATGAACCAATGGTTTCTCTATTTTCCATGTGTGACTCTGGTCGGTACCTTTTATGTTTTAACCAGGACGAGTTTAGGGTCCAAATAATAGATTGACTCGCCTTGAGTACATAGGTCCATGTGGCGACTTGTTCAACACATATTCGAGTATAACCATTTGTAATGCGGTAATTTTTCGCTAGCCAAGAGGGTATTCAGGCTGAACTCAATGAGTGGAAGCCCCCAAGTGACCTACGGTTTAGGAAGAAACGATGCATAGGATTACAGAAGCGTATACGCTCTTACTGCAAAACGACTTGGGGACTAGTAGCCCCCAAGTAAGCCGGTTTACTTCTCAAAAAACCATATAAGGCGCCCATGTTTGAACCGTGCTACATGGCAACTTTTGGTCCTCTTTGGCTTACCAACATCCAGTTTTGAAATAAGTGCAGCATGGCGACATATGCTCTCTGATGCTGATAGCGTCCATGTTTGGGTGACTTATAGAAGAATAAAGACTCATGCTTTTAAAAGCTCAAATGGCAAAGGACCCCTAAATTCGTGGGTGCCGGCTTTATTACTTTCATAATTCATGGATTACAAAAAACATGATAAAAGAGAGAAAGGGAGCTCATGGCTCTATGTATAGTAAGGCCGTAGATGGGCTATGTTCCAGGGGCGAGTTGTCTCAACCTCCGTAGTTGGCCGATCTGGACGAAGATCCATCAAATAGTAGGAGTCATTCCGAAGATTCTTGTTGATGACAAACGGTCCCTCCCATGGAGGGGACAACTTATGCATACCGGTATGATCTTGAATCAAACAGAGCACTAAGTCGCCTTCTTGGAAAGCTCGGCTCTAGACCCGGCGGCTATGATAACGGCGTAAATCCTATTGGTAAATCGCCGACCGTGACGCGGCCAAGTCACGTTCCTCCTCCAAGGTGTCCAGCGAGTCTTGCCGTGCTGACTCGTTGTCCTGCTCCACGTAAGCGGCAACTCACGGAGAATCATGTTTGATGTCGCTTGGTAACACCGCCTCCGCCCCATAGACCAGAAAGAAAGGAGTAAAACCCGTGGAGCGGTTTGGAGTCGTCCTGATACTCCACAGAACTAATGGCAATTCCTCAACCCAACATCCTAGCGTGAGTTCCAAGGGCACCATGAGTCGGGGCTTAATCCCTCGTAATATTTCCTGATTCGCCCTCTCTGCATGCCCATTAGACTAGGGGTGCGCCACCGCCGAAACGTCAAGTCGGATATGCTCTCGTGAGCAGACTCTTGCATTGCACCTTTGGAAAGGTTGGTACCATTGTCTGTAATGATACTATGTGGATATCCAAACCAGAAAATTAACTTCTTTAAGAATTTGACAGCCGTCTCAGCGTCACAACTGCTAACAGGTTCTGCTTCCAACCATTTGGTAAATTTGTTAACCGCCACCAACAAATGAGTCTTTTTATTAAACGACATTTTGAAAGGGACAACCATATCGAGCCCCCAGACTGCAAACGGCCAAGTGATTGGTATCATCCGCAATTTCTGAGCAGGCACATGCGTATGACGCCCAAACCTTTGGCAGCCATCACATCGGCGAACGATTTCCTCCTCATCTGCGTGAGCCGTCAACCAATAAGACCCATGCCTGAAGGCTTTAGAAACCAAGGATAGGGATCCAGCATGATGACCACAGTCACCTGCATGAATCTCATTGAGGATTATACAGCTTTCTTCAGAAGAAACACATCTTTGAAATACTCCCGAGGTGCTTCGCTTATGTAACTCACCATTATGTATGACCATAGATTTGCACCGGCGGACAACTTGGCGAGCTAGCAGCTCGTCGGTAGGTAACTCGCCAATGGTGAGATACACCATGTAGGGAATCGCCCAATCGGGAGTAGCGCGAAGAGCCGCCACGAGTTGAGACTCGGGGTCCGGTACCGCCAGGTCTTCTTCCGAAGGCCATTTTACTGACGGGTTATATAATATATCCAAAAAGACATTGGGGGAACCGGCTTATGCTGCGAACCAAGGCGGGAAAGAGCGTCCGCTGCTTCGTTAAACCGTCGATCGATGTGGTCCACTTGATAGCCACTGAAATGACCCGCCACATCCGACACAACCCGTCTGTAAGCCGCCATCAAAGGGTCTCGTGAATCCCAAGTGCCAAAAACCTACTGCGCCACCAGATCGGAATCGCCCAAGCATCTCACTCTCGTGAGGTTCATCTCCTTGGCGAGTCGCAAACCATGAAGCGGAGCTTCGTATTCTGCTGCATTGTTAGTACATGGAAACATGAGTCGGTGGACATAGCAAAACTTATCACCATGAGGCGAAGTTATCACCACGCCAGCCCCCGAGCCTTCCAACTGTCTGGACCCGTCAAAGTGAACAGTCCAATATGTGAGATCTAGTCTTTCCTCACGGATTTGTAACTCGGTCCAATCGTTGATGAAGTCCATGAGCGCTTGAGACTTGATAGCTGTCCGAGGTGTATACCGAATCTGATGAGGACCCAGCTCGATGGCCCATTTAGCAATCCGTCCAGTTGCCTCTCGGTTATGTATGATATCGCCGAGGGGAGCGGAGCTGACGACCGTGACCGGGTGTTCCTGAAAATAATGCTTCAACCTTCGACTCGCCATGCATACCCCAAAAACCAATTTTTGCCAATGCGGATAACGTTGCTTGGAGAGGGTAAGGACCTCGCTGATGAAATACACCGGCCTTTGGACAGGGTATTCCTTCCCTTCCTCCTTTCGTTCAACAACTATTTCCACGCTGACTGCTCTGGAATTGGTCGCAATATACAGAAGCATAGGCTCTTTGTCTGCCGGAGCCGCTAGCACCGGCGGGTTAGCTAATTGCTTCTTCAAGGCTTCGAAAGCATCGTTGGCCTCATCTATCCATATGAAATGATCGGTCTTCTTGAGCAGCTGATAGAGAGGGATGGCCTTCTCCCCAAGGCGACTTATGAAACGGCTCAAGGCCGCGATTCGACCCGCCATGCGTTGTACTTGGTTAACGTTAGCTGGTTTCCCAAGCAAAGTAATCGCTGCAATCTTTTCTGGGTTGGCCTCGATCCCTCCTTCTGACACCAAGAAACCCAATAGCTTCCCCGCGGGGACACCAAATACGCACTTGGTGGGATTAAGCCTCATCTGGTAGACACGCAGGTTGTCGAATGTTTCTTTGAGATCCTCCAACGGCATCTCCTTGCGGTGAGATCTAACCACAATGTCGTCCACGTAAGCGTGGACATTACGGCCTATCTGGCTATGTAAGCAGTTTTGGATGCAGCACTGGTAAGTCTCCCCCGCGCTCTTAAGCCCAAACGGCATGGACACATAACAGAAGGCTCCGAACGGGGTTATGAAGGATGTCTTTTCCTGATCCGCCACCGCCATTTTTATCTCGTGGTATCCTGAGTAAGCGTCCAAGAAACACAGACATTCACAACCCGCCGTCGAGTCAATGATTTGATCAATGCGAGGAAGGGCGAACGGATCCTCTGGGCAGGTGATACGTCTCCATCGTATCTACTTTTCCAAACTCTTTTGCCCTTGTTCTGGACTCTAATTTGCATGATCTGAATGGAACTAACCTGGACTACGGTGTTATTTTTGTGCAGAATTGCCTTGGTGTTATTTTTGTGCAGAAATCAAAGTTCTCCAAACGTCCTGAAAATTTACGGAGATCATTTATGGAAAATACGAAAAATATCTGCGCCAAGTTCCACCTGAGTGGGTGGGCCAGTGGGCCACAAGCCCTGGCTCCGCCACCACCCCCCTGGTGGCGGTGGGTAGGCTTGTGGGGCCCACACGGCTCTGCCGCCCCCAACCTCAGGTCTATAAGTTCACTTTCGTCCAAGAAAAAATAAAAAGAGAAGTTTTCATCGCGTTTGCGATACGGAGGCGCCGCCACCACCTGTTCTTCATCTGCAGGGCAGATCTGGAGTCCGTCTTGGGCTCCGGAGAGGGGAAATCGTCGCCATCATCATCATCAACCTTCTTCCCTCTCTAATTCCATGAAGCTCTTCGTCGTTCGTGAGTAATCTATTCGTAGGCTCGTTGGGCGGTGATGAGTAGGATGAGATCTATCATGTAATCGAGTTAGTTTTGATGGGGATTGATCCCTAGTATCCACTATGTTGTGAGATTGATGTTGCTACTACTTTGCCATGCTTAATGCTTGTCACTAGGGCCCGAATGCCATGATTTCAGATCTGAAATTATTATGTTGTCACCAATATATGTGTGTTTTAGATCCGATCTTGCAAGTTGTAGTTACCTACTATGTGTTATGATCCGGCAACCCCGGAGTGACAATAACCGGAACCACTCCCGGTGATAACCATAGTTTGAGGAGTTCATGTGTTTACCAAATGCTAATGCGTTGGTCCGATTCTTTATTAAAAGGAGAACCTTAATATGCCGTAGTTTCCTTTTGGACCCCGCTGCCACGGGAGGGATGGACAATAGATGTCATGCAAGTTCTTTTCTCTAAGCACGTATGATGACACACGGAATGCATGCCTACATCACATTGACGAACGGGAGCTAGCCACATATCTCTCCGTGTTATAACTTTTGCATGATGAATATCATCCAAACAAATCACCGACCCATTGCGTACGAGTTTGTCCTACTGCTGCTCTTACTTGTCTTGCTCTGCTGCTGTTACTACTTTTTCTGCTGTTGTTACTTGTCTTGCTCTACTGCTGTTACTACTATTGCTTGCTACTGTTGCTACTTGCTACTGCTGTCACTACTTGAGAGTATCCTCTCACCTCATATAGGCGTACCAACAAATTTGGGTCGAATACTCTACCCTCGAAAACTGCTACGATCCCACGCGCTGGTGGGCCGTCAACAACATTCTTCTAGTTTCGATTGCCAGAGAGTGCTAGCAGCATTCTTCTGGTGCCGTTGCAAGGGGAAGAACAGTTGACATCAAGCATTTTTCTGGTGTTGTTGCCAGGGATTGCAATCAGCATTTTTGTGGCGCCGTTGCCGGGGATTGCAATCAGCATTTTTCTGGCGCCGTTGCCGGGGAGCTATTGCTATATTCTCTAAGTCACTTGGGATTTATAACTGCTGATCACTATGAAGAATATGAAGGATCCGAAGACCAAAGTCTTGCCCTCAACTACGAGGGGAGGTAAAGAATTGTCATCTAGCTCTGCACTTGATTCACCTTCAGTTATGAGTAAGTTTGTGACATCACCTCGTGCTAGAAATCTTGATATGTCGCCTGTGCTTGATGATGCTTATGATGCTACTGCTAGAGATGCTATGCTTGATACTATGCCTGATGATGCTATGCTTGATACTATGCCTGATGATACTATGCTTGATACTATGCATGATGCTATGCTTGATACTGCTAGAGATGCTATGCTTGATACTGCTTTGCCTGATGATGCTAGAGATGCTATTTTTCCTGATGATACTATGCTTGATACTGCTTTGCCTGATACTGCTAGAGATACTACTTTTCCTGATGTTCCACTAGGAGTGTTCCATGATGCTCATATTGCTAGAGTTACTGCCAATGCTCGTGATGCTTCTCATACTGCCAATACTATTGAGATAGAACCTGCTTTTGCTCCTGCTAGATCTAGCTCTCCTAGATATGAATTGCCTGATATACCTGAGGGTTACGTTATGGAAGGAGAGATAGCTGAGGATTTTCTTGCGTGTAAGGATGCCTATGACGCTGAGAAATTACTTCTCAAGTGGAAGGAAAAATCTCAGGAAGCTAAGATGAAATACGACCCAAAGTTTGCCGCTTCACCTTTTTTATCACCGATAAGGATTACGAATTCTCTGTCGACCCTGAGATAATCTCTCTAGTCGAATCTGATCCTTTTCACAGTTATGAGTCTGACACGGTCGTAGCCCATCTTGCCAAACTACACGATATAGCCACCCTTTTCACTAATGAGGAGAAGATCCGCCACTACTATATCCTGAAGCTGTTTACTTTCTCTCTAAAGGATGATGCTAAAGCCTGGCTCACCTCTCTTCCTCCTGGATGTGTGAGTAGTCACCAGGAGATGGTCTATTACTTCTGTGAGAAATATTTCCCTGCCCATAAGAAGCAAGCTGCCTTGCAGGAAATATACAACTTTGCTCAACTCCAAGAAGAGAGTCTTCCATAAGCTTGGGGGAGGCTCGTACAGCTACAAAATGCTTTGCCTGATCACCCTCTATACTTGATATCCTCTATAACGGACTTACCGATGCCTCTAGGGACCACCTAGATAGTTGTGTCGGTTGTGTTTTTAGGGAACGAACTATAGAACAAGCTGAGACTCTACTGAATAACATCTTGATCAACGATAATGCTTGGACTATGCCCGAACCACCTCCTAAGCCAACTCATAAAAAAAGAGGTATTATATTCCTCAGTCCCGAAGATATGCAAGAAGCCAAGAAATCTATGCAAGAGAAAGGCATTAGATCTGAAGATGTCAAAAATCTACCACCTATCAAAGAGATCCATGGTCTCGATAACCCGATACATGTAGTAGAAGTGAATTCTCTGCGTAGGTTTGATGAGAGTGATATTCCTTTTGATAAACCTGCTAGCATGTGTTTTGATGAATTTGACAACTTTGTTGCCAAACAACAGAGTTTCAATGATTATGTTAGCATAAATTTGGAACAAAGTACTCGTATGCTTAGCCATTTAAGTGCTTGTGTAGACAGAAATGTCAACGATCTGAAGCTTCTGAGTAAACATGCCTCTATGATTACTACTCAGGTAGAACAAGTACTTAAAGCTCAAAATGACCTCCTCAATGATTACTACTCAGGCAAAATGACTCAGGAAGCTTTGTATCCTGAAGGTCATCCTAAGAGAATTGATCAAGATTCTCAAGGAATCAATGCTGAAACACCTAGTCATACTAAGGAGAAGAAGAAGGATGATAGAAACCTACATGCCAGTTCACCAAATATTGTCACACCTGAAGAACCTAATGATATTTCTGCGTCTGATGCAGAAAGACAATCTGGTGATGAACATGAACCTCGTGACAATATGGACAGTGATGTTCATAATAATGCTCAACCTAGCAATGATGAGGATGCGGAGATTGAACCTATGGTTAATCCTGATAACCCACAACCTAAGAAATACGATAAGAATGACTTCACTGCTAGGAAGCATCGTAAAGAAAGGGAGCCATGGGTTCAGAGACCTATGCCCTTTCCTCCTAAGCCATCCAAGAAAAAGGATGATGAGGATTTTGAGCGTTTCGTTGAGATGATAAGTACCATCTTTCTGCAGATGCGGTTAACTGATATGCTCAAGATGTCTCCGTATGCCAAGTACATGAAAGATATCGTGACCAATAAACGGAAGATACCAGATCTTGAGATCTCCACCATGCTTGCCAATTACACTTTTAAAGGTGGAACTCCTAAGAAACTTGGTGATCCCGGAGTGCCCACTATACCTTGCTCTATTAAAGGAAACTACGTAAGAACTGCCTTATGTGACCTTGGAGCAGGTGTTAGTGTTATGCCGCTCTCTCTTTATTGTAGACTTGAGTTGGATAAGTTGAAACCCAGTGAAATCTCTGTGCAAATGGCCGACAAATCAGCTGCTTTCCCTATCGGCATTTGCGAGGATGTGCCTGTTGTGGTTGCTAACACCACTATCTTAACAGACTTTGTTATCTTGGACATTCCCGAGGACGATGCCATGGCTGTCATCCTTGGAAGACCCTTTTTAAACACTGCAGGGGCTGTTATAAATTGCAACAAAGGCAATGTCACTTTCCACCTCAACAGTAATGAGCACACAGTGCACTTTCCGAAGAAACGATATCAAGTACATTGCATCAATGCTATCGAAAAGACTTCATCGATTCTCACTGAGAGCTTTGAATGCCCTATTCCTCGTGTCAAGATGAAGTATGATTTGCTTGTTGGGGAGATACATATCCCCATTGAGGTGACTTAGTGGCTATTAGAAAATTCTCCGTTCTCTCTTGCGATTCAAAAATGTTTTGTCATGAGGACTTGATCAACCCCATTGACGGATTTCTTTCGATGACCATGAAACGGATGAATCAAAGAGTCACATACCTCTGTTTTAAGCTTTCATTTTATGTTGCTTAGAAGAAAAATGATAGAATTAGTTTAGTTTTTCCTGTTTTCTGTTTTAGCGTCCCGGAGAAAAATACCTCGAAAATAAAAGTTCTCCGATGGTCCTGAAAATTTAGTATGATTTTTTCAGGTATTTTTGAAAATTACTGGGCCTGAGAGCTGGCCTGGGGGCCAGACCAGTGGGCCACAAGCCCTGCCACCGCCACCCACCCCCTGGTGGCGGAGTGCAAGCTTGTGGGGCCCACAGGGACCCCCTCCACTCATTCCAGCTCCCAGCCTCTTCTTCCACCTCCAAAAAAAAATTGTTTCGCATCTCAAACCCGTGTTCTTCCTCATTTGGTTGTGATTTTCGATCTCCTTGCTCAAAGCACCATTCTCCGAACCGTTTTGGGGAAATTACTCCTTGGTAAGTGACTCCTCCATTGGTCCAATTAGTTTTTGGTGCTCAAGTAAGAAGGGTCCTCGTCTTTCTTTTCGGGAGCCCGAACCTTTTCAACTAAGGGACGCACCGGTACAACCATGTGAATGGCCTTCCGATGAGTTCATGATCGAAGCAGGTTTCAAGGAAGAGTTTGATACACTTGTCTGCAATGTCGGGTTAGAAGAATTCCTCTTAGATAAATGTGAACAGTATGCTATGCTCATTGCCTCTTTCGTGCGTAGATTTAAATTTTCAGTTGGTTGTGACTCATCCATACTGTTTGATCTGTACGATAAATCCTATACCGTGGATTTGGAGGATTTCAATAGGATTTGCAAGATACCCGATGGGGGTAGTATTAATGATCCTTCTAAGTCTTCGGTCAGAGACTTTGTCTCTAGTATAACTGTTGGAGAAACCAGAGATATCACGCAAGCCACCATAGGAAGCATCCATTTCCCTGCCTTGCACTACCTTGCCCTCTTCATAGGTAGGTGCATTAACGGCAAGGGTGCACATTGTCACCTATGCGCTTCCGACCTTAGTATCCTCAAGAGCGCAGTAACAGGTGACAGGAGCTTCAATATGGGAGCTATAATAGCAAGGAGGCTGAATAAAAATGCCAGTGAGGGGGATTTCTTTGGTGGAGTTTATGCTACACGCATAGCAAATTTTCTTGGAGTATCCATCCGTCCAGAAGACCCTCCTCTCCGTACAGCCTACCTTGATCGTGTCGCTCTAACACGCTACCAGTTCCTTGAGAGAGATCATGGATCAATCCTATACCGCTTGATATTTAACCGACAGCGTGTTTTCCATATTACCCTTCTTGCTCCTGCTTTCTTTGACTTTCAGGTAAAACGAAGATACTACATAACCATAGGAGAGGCAGAGGAGTATGAGAGGGAGGCGACTGCTGCTCAACTTCGTGAGGCAGCTATTCAGGCAGTGGCTGCAGCACACCCGTATAACACCCATTATGATTTTGGGTTTCCCGAGGATCATCCTTGGGAGTAGACCAAGCTAGGCCAAAAGCCTAAGCTTGGGGGAGTACGTGTTCTCACCGACTTTACATTCATGCTTATGCTTTCGCTTTGTTAGCCGGTGTTTACACTTTGCCACTGTATTATCCATGCTAGTTTATTTTCGTTTTCTTGTTTTGTGTCCTTTTGAGAAAAACCAAAAAGATTTTTTCTTTCTTCTTTTGCTTGTTGGGAGCTTTCCCGTGTAAATAGTTTTCTTTTTCTTTGTGTCAAGGTAGAAGATATTGGTTACAATGTTTATTGGTTCTTACATGCTTACGTGTTTAGCTTTCAAAGAGCCATATTACTTTGTCTTCTCCTTTGTGTTTGCCTACAGATTTAGCTTAGTCCAATGCGCTTATTATCGTTCACATCGTTCGATCGTGCAAATGAAAGGCAACAATGATGATATATGATGAAGTGACTGAGACTGAAAAGCTGGTATGAACTCTATCTATTTTGTTCTTGTAAATATGAATAGCTTGTCGACCCACATTTAGCTTTGTTGTGACAGAACCATGTTTGCAATGACAACTTAGAGATCATAGTTTCGGATACCATGCTTATTTAGCTGAGAGCTTATAATGGTTTGTCTTGAATTCCAACATAGATTTTGAGATGACTATGATGTAGTATGATAGGATGGTATTCTCCTTTAAATGTTTCGAGTGGCTTGACTTGGCGCATGTTCATGCATGTAGTTGAAACAAAATCAACATAGCCTCTATGATGTTCGTGTTCATGGTGATTTATATGTTGTTCATGCTTGCATTCAATGTTAGACAAACTCATTGCATCTTGATGGCTGTTGTCGCTCTCTAGTTGGTCGCTTCCCAGTCTTTTGTTAGCCTTCACCTGTACTAAGCGGAATACTGTTTGTGCATCCACTTCCATAAACCCAAAAGTTTTTCCATGAGAGTCCACCATACCTACCTACTTGCGGTATCTACCTGTCGTTCCAAGTAAATTTGCATGTGCCATTCTCTAAACCTTCAAGAAATAATCTGTTATGCATGCCCGAACCGCTCATGTGGTGACAGGGGGCTACTGGTATCTTCCATGCTAGGAGTGTTATCCTCGACATGTGTTTACTCATTGTCATTCACGAGAAAGGGGCCGGTAATTGGAATGCCCAGTTCCATGCTTAAATCGAAAACATAACTGTAAAACAAGACTCCCCCCGGATTGATGTTAGTTTGGACGGTACCCGAGGATTCGGCTAGCCGTCGAGTGTGATTGATTGGTGGTGGGGGAGTTAAAACTTTACTTTTCTGTTTGGGAACCGCCTATAGCATGAGTAGCATGGAAGATATTGAGAACTCTTGGTCATTGCGTTGACAATGAAAGCATGCCACCCAAAATTATTATCTCTGTTTTCAAAGCTTGAGCTCTGGCACCTCTGCAAATCAATGTTTCCCTCTACGAAGGGCCTGTCTATTTATTTTCCTGTCGAGTCATCCTCCTCTTATATAAGCACAAATTAGAGAGCACGTCTGTCATTTTTATGCTTTGATTTTGATTTATATTGAGTATGACTATGACTGGATCTTCGTTGCTATGAATTACAATGTTTAGTCAGCCCTTGATCTTTGAAAGTGCCCTGCATTTATGTTTTGCGGTCTCAGAAAGAGCTAGCGAGATACCACCTATTCATATTGCTTCATGCTTGTTTTGATTGAATTGTTGGTATTTGAAACTCATTATTATTTGCTCGTTAGCTGATTATGCCATTGATATTAGCTTACCGTGAGACCTTTGTGTCACTTGCTTATGTGGTTAACTTGTGATCTTGCTGAAATCCTGGTTATGAGTTAGACATAGTTGCAACAACAAGATCAAATAGAGTTTGTCAAAGTTTTTCTTTCTCTCTCAGTTTGTCAACTGAGTTGCTTGAGGACAAGCAAGGTTTTAAACTTGGGGGATTGATATGTCTCCATCGTATCTACTTTTCCAAACTCTTTTGCCCTGGTTTTGGACTCTAATTTGCATGATTTGAATGGAACTAACCTGGACTAACGTTGTTTTCAGCAGAATTGCCTTGGTGTTATTTTTGTGTAGAAATCAAAGTTCTCCAAACGTCCTAAAAATTTACGCAGATCATTTATGGAAAGTATGAAAAATATCTGCGCCAAGTTCTACCTCAGGGGGTAGGCCAGTGGGCCACAAGCCCTGGCTCCGCCACCACCCCCCTGGTGGCGGTGGGCAGGCTTGTGGGGCCCACACGGCTCTCCCGCCCCCAACCTCAGGCCTATAAGTTCACTTTCGTCCTAGAAAAAATAAAAAGAGAAGTGTTCGTCGCGTTTGCGATACGGAGGCGCCGACACCACCTTTTCTTCATCTGGAGGGCAGATCTGGAGTCCGTCTTAGGCTCCGGAGAGGGGAAATCGTCGCCATCGTCATCATCAACCTTCTTCCCTCTCCAATTCCATGAAGCTCTTCGTCGTTCGTGAGTAATCTATTTGTAGGCTAGCTGGGCGGTGATGAGTAGGATGAGATCTATCATGTAATCAAGTTAGTTTTTATGGGGATTGATCCCTAGTATCCACTATGTTCTGAGATTGATGTTGCTACTACTTCGCCAAGCTTAATGCTTGTCACTAGGGCCCGAGTGCCATGATTTCAGATCTCAAATTATTATGTTGTCACCAATATATGTGTGTTTTAGATCCGATCTTGCAAGTTGTAGTTACCTACTATGTGTTATGATCCGGCAACCCTGGAGTGACAATAACCGGAACCACCCCCGGTGATGACCATAGTTTGAGGAGTACATGTGTTCACCAAGTGCTAATGCATTGGTCCAGTTCTTTATTAAAAGGAGAACCTTAATATCTCGTAGTTTCCTTTTGGACCCCGCTGCCACGGGAGGGATGGACAATAGATGTCATGCAAGTTCTTTTCCCTAAGCACGTATGACGACACACGGAATGCATGCCTACATCAATTGATGAATGGGAGCTAGCCACATATCTCTCCGTGTTATAGCTGTTGCATGATGAATATCATCCAAACAAATCACCGACCCATTGCCTACGAGTTTGTCCTACTGCTGCTGTTACTTGTCTTGCTGTGATGCTGTTACTACTGTTTCTGCTGCTGTTACTTGTCTTGCTCTGCTGCTATTACTACTGTTTCTGCTGCTGTTGCTTGCTACTGTTGCTACTTGCTACTGCTGTCACTACTGATGTTCCTTGCCGCTGCTATTGCTCGTTACACTGTTGCTACCTGCTACAATTTTGGTTCACTGGTCATTGACGGGAACTGACAATTTCCGTCAACGAGACAACTTGGCACCATTGATACAATCGTTAGAAATAGTCTGCCGTGTCAACAGATCGTTTCTGACACCGTTGTTAGCATATTACTTTCCTACTGATACTTTGCTTGCAGATACTAATCTTTCAGGTGTGGTTGAATCTGACATATTCAGCTGCTAATACTTGAGAGTATCCTCTCACCTCCTATACGCGTACCAACAAATTTGGGTCGAATACTCTACCCTCGAAAACTGCTACGATCCCACGCGCTGGTGGGCCGTCAACAACATTCTTCTTGTTTCGATTGCCGGAGAGTGCTAGCAGTATTCTTCTGGTGTCGTTGCAAGGGGAAGAACAGTTGACATCAAGCATTTTTCTGGCGCCGTTGTCGGGGATTGCAATCAGCATTTTTCTGGCGCCGTTGCCGGGGATTGCAATCAGCAGACTCTATTAAGGTCTGTATAATCGATGCACATACAGAAAGTGTCGTTCTTCTTGAGGACCAAGACCGGGTTAGCCAGCCACTCCGGGTGAAAAAACTCGATGATGAACCGGCGGCAAGGAGCCGGGCCACTTCTTCTCCAATCGCCTTACGGCGCTCTTCGTTAAACCGGCACAGGTACTGTCGTACCGGCTTAACCTTGGGGTCAGTATTGAGGTGGTGCTCAGCCAATTCTCTCGGCACACCCGGCATGTCAGAAGGTTTCCATGCAAAGATGTCCCAATTTTCACGGATGAATTCGATGAGCGCGCTTTCCTATTTGGGGCCAAGACCCGCCCCAATAGTGAATTGCTTGGTGGAGTCGCCCGGCGTAAAATCAATGACCTTGGTGTCGTGTGCTGGTTTGAACTTGAGGGGCGGCTCAGAATCAATAGTCGGCTTTTTGAGCGGCGTCATGTCTGCCGGGTCGACGCGAGATTGGTGAAATTTAAGCTCCTCGGTCGCGCAAGCTGACTCGGCATAGGCGACATCTCCTTCCTCGCATTCTTGGGCTATTTTCCTGTCGTCGTGGATGGTGATGGGACCCTTGGGTCCACGCATCTTGAGTTTGAGATAAACATAGCACGGGCGGGCCATGAACTTGGCGTAAGCCGGTCGTCCAAACAGCGCATGGTATGGGCTCTTGATCTTGACTACCCCGAACAAGATAGACTCACTCCTGTAGTTTGATTCCGTGCCAAAATCCACATTAAGTTTGATCCGCCCAATGGGGTATGCCGACTTACCAGGCACAATACCGTGGAAAACCGTGGATGATGGCATCAGGTCCTTCTTGAGGAGGTTCATCCACCGGAAAGTGTCGAAGTACAAGATGTTGATGTTGCTGCCCCCATCCATAAGGACTTTGGAAAGGGTGTATCCTCCGACTTGGGGAGCCACGACCAGGGCTAAGTCGCCAGGGTTGTCGATTCGGGGTGGACGGTCCACCCGGCTCCATGTTATGGGTTGCTCTGACCAATGAAGGTATCAAGGAAGCGCCGGTGAACACGTGGTACTGCCCGTTGTTCAACTGCTTGGGGTTGTTTTGGAACACGCCCCGGTCCTCCTGTCGCTGGGGGTCTCCTTGCGGGGGGGGGTGTTGGAATATTCCCGACGGGTGATATTGTTGGTTATGAACTTGGTATTGACCAGCATTGTGTTGCGACCCGCCATGTGGTCCTTGATTGGGGAAACCCCCGAATGTGACCTGTCGCGACCCGGACGGGTCGGGTTGCTCCTGCCGCTGGCCCTGCTCGCCGCCTTGGCTCCTTTTGAGCGCCTCAGCCCGGAACTCTTGCATCACATAACAATCTTCCCACGAGTGAGTCGCCGGTCCATCAGCTGTGGCGTGCTGCGGGCACGGGCCCTTAAGAATTTCATGGTAGTTACGCGGTTTCTTCCCACTGAAGCCCCGTTTCTTCTGACGCGGGTTCGTGTTGCCAGTATTAGTATTAGCTACAAATTCCATAGGACCCTCCTGCTGTCGTTTCTTGCCATGCCCGCCATGGTGGTTATTTCCCCGGTTCTGGAACTGGGTTTGGCCCTTCTGTAACTCGCCCTTGCAGGTAGCTCCAGTTTTATTGTCGCCCTCCCCGGGATCCTTAGTGTCATCCGCCTCAGCATATCTGGTAAGGGCATCCATTAGCTCGCCCATGTCTTGTACCTTTCGCTTAAGTCTCCCTAGTTTCAGCACCAGAGGCTCGTAGTGGAAATTTTTCTCCAGGATCAATATCGCATGAGCCGCCGAAATGCCTTCCGACGAATGAATGACTTCCGCAACTCGCCGGGTCCAGTGGTGGGCCGACTCATCTGGCCGCTGGACGCAGTGTTGTAAGTCGACGATGGTCATCGGGCGTTTGCAGGTCCCTCTGAAGTTCTTGATGAGGCGCTCCTTCAGTTCCGCCCAGGTGTTGATAGAGTTGGGCAGCAAATTTTTCAACCAAGTGTGTGCCGTCCCTTTGAGCATCATGGTGAAGTACTTCTCGCAAACCGCCTCGCTAACATCCAGCATGTCCATCGCAAGTTCATAACTCTCGATCCATGTCCCGGGCTCGAGATCTGGCGAGTATTTAGGAACCTTCCTGGGCCCTTTGAAGTCCTTTGGCATGCGCTCATTGCGCAAAGCCGGCACGAGACACGATACTCCAATGTGTTTGCCTCCACCATCCAGGGGTGCGGGTGTCGGTGGTACGTAGGCCGAATAGACCTGACCCGCCATGGCCGTTGGCTCCATGTGTCGCGCGGCCCGTGCTGCGTCCACAATATCCTTGGCTCGTGTGTCAGGCATCCCAAGCAGATCATGTTGGGGGAGCCGCCGCGGCCCGCTGGTCACTGCGGGGAAATCCTCGTGGTGACTTTTGGTGTGGCTTGCCTGAGGCATCGAGTGGAGCCGATCAAGGCTAAGGGAATACTGTGCGTGCTAGACCACGGCCATTTTCAGCATCTCGATGGCGTTTCTAGCTTCCATCTCGGCCGGGGTGTTTCCGTAAATCGGAAGAGACTCTAGGTGGCGGGTTGCAGCCAGCACGATGTCGACGAGGTTTGAGAAGTGACCCCGCGGTGTCTGGAATCGAGTCCCGTGAGCGTCCATGGGCTGATTTGGCGGCGGATTGGGTGGTGGAACCGCTCCTCCCCTTGGGGCGGTTCGCAGAGGCCGATCAGGACCCGCCCTAGGGGGGCGTGGAGTGTCAAAGAGGCGAGTGGGGTGTAAGTCGGCCGGGACACGCCCGCCGTGTCTCCTTTGGTTGACGGTGTCGGACGCGCGTTGTTGTATCCCAAGCCGCCAGCCTTCGGTGTTCAGCTGATCGGTCTCTGCAGCGACCGCAACTCGGTGTGTCTCGATTCTAGCAGCTTCTGTTTCCATGTCGCGTTGTGCTTTGGCCATTGCCTCCCGCAGTTTGGCCAGCTCGGCATTCACCGACTCCTGATTCTCAGACGTGACTGGGGTTGCCATAAGGTTGGTTATCTCTGCAGCCAGTTCCGTCATGGTTTGCGCTGGGGGTTTGGACGTTCCTCCGGTCTCATTGTTGCCAGTCGGGTTCTGAGGAGGCTGTGCTGATCCCGCCATGTAGATGGCGATTTGTCGGCGAGATCTTTCGAGGACTTCGGGATCCATCGCTAGTGATAGCCCCCCGAGCTACCCTTCCTCAAGGGGGTGGATCGACGTCGTCTCGCCCATGGATGACTCGCCATCGGAATTGACGACGGTGACGTCCTGGCCCGCCCTTCGTCTTGCGAGTCACCTCCCTGCGTAAAGCCGACGAAAACCTGGCGGCTCTTCTTCCACCGTGTGACGGGGAGGACGTACCTGGCCGGCTCGACGATGTCGATGGAGGTGTCCGGCTCAGGAACAGGCGTCCCGATAATGCCCATGAAGATGTTGATCTTGCCGAAGGGGACCCGGTAGCCAGATTCGACGGAATCGGCCTCCGGTTCCCATAGTGAGTTGTCGATGTATTACTTCCCACGGTGACTCTTAGTCATGATGTCGACCGTGTAGCTTTCTAACCCTGATAGGTCTCCCTTCGAGAACTCAACTCCACCATGCGCTCGCCCCATGGTGGGCGCCAACTGTCGTGGTTTTGTCACGGCAGATGTCCTCATGAAAGGACTTAAAGATGGAGCCATCGCACCTTGGTGGCGACTCAAAGGGGGTGAGCGAAAGCGAGACTCAAATTTACCCAGGTTCGGCCCCTCGCGAGGAGGTAAAAGCCTACGTCCTGCTTTATGTAGATTGATGATGGTTTCGATTACAAGGAGGGCGTAACTCACCTGACCTAGCTCTCGATTCTCTCTAACTCGCCTGACCTTTCCCTGGGACTCGCCTTTATATATAGGTTGAGGCCCTAGGGTTTGCAAAGTCCCGCTATCCTACACTTGGTAGTTTTCCTTATCTCTAATTCGTCGTGCTCCCCACGACAAGAGCTTCATTAACATTCCATCATCCGCACGATCTTCTTGAACCGCCCTACAACTCCTGGGCCACTAGACACATGGCCAAAGGTGAGTCGCCCCTTTGGTGACTCGGCCCATTAAGGGCGGGTTACCCACAGGTAACATCCCCAACACTTAGGTTGCTGCAAACCCATACACTTAACCTTCCTCGCCCATTAACTCGGATAGATTCGATACCAAGGTCATTCGATTGCTGAGTCCTCGTGACTCACGGTTTACTACAAACACCCACATGTACAGGTACACCTGATGCAGGAGATCCCGATGACAGCCAGCTGAAGTGGGAGTTTGATGAGGACTCTCGCAGACTGTACGTGACGTATTCGGAGAATTAGAGGCCGTGGTCGTGATCGTGGGGCCAGCATGCGGGATTTCATAGCTTTATCTATTTTCATGTTGTACGTAGTGGACTAAACCATGCTCTGAATAATGTGTGTGTAAGCTATATGCTATAATCTTATCAGATGGCAAGTGTATGCCCTACTTGTCACTCTTTCAGTTATGTAATGTTATGATTATCTCGCTTGCGAAACATTTAGATGCGCCCCTTTCCCTTTTGAGGCCTCGCTCCCAAATAAGAAAAGGGTCGAATCTTAGTCGTTATAAGTTGGTAATCAAAGCCTTACGACCATAGGAGCCTTTGTGTGATCGAACTTGGCCGAGTCGAGTCTAGTAAAACTATTTGAGTCTTGGTTATATCGGAGAGTAGGTTTCTTTTTTCTCCTCTTCTATGCTCTGGTGAGGTTCACGACTTAGGAAATCTTAATTCTACTCCTCTTCTCGCTCAATTTTTTTAGGATCATGCAGATATTTTGGAATCTATATGATGTCGATGTGACTGAGTTCTGTCTTGGTGCCTCCTGTCTGACTTGATTTCTTCCGGGGAGTTGAGCTCTAGGGGAGTCTTGAGCACATCGCTATCATTCAGACTTCTTAGTATCTCTGGACGGAGGATGTTCGTAATTGCTTCAATACTAGTAGTGACAAGAGGAGTCAGGCTTCCCAAGTACTGGTGCAGAGAGTTCCGGATGTATCGCCACACTTTGTATCGTTGTGATTACGTGGGTCTGTGTTAGATTAAGTTTCGAGATTCTGGTTATGTGTTGACGGATGTGATACACTGGACGGGTTAGTATAGGAGTTGAGTGATGTATTACTCCTTGTATCCGTGGACCAGATTGCATGACCAGTTATTTCGGGAATTCATAGGTGGGATATCAGGTAGTGACTTATAGGGCAATCGTCCTACAGATGCATGATGTGAGGTTGGGATTCGTCATTCAGTGGGATTGTTTGTTCACGCTCGTCTTACAGTGGTTCTTGTTGTGTCTTATGAGTCCTTGTAGCTTGCTATGACTCGGGGACGCTTCGTATGTCGTATGCACTACCTTGCACATGATGGCTACTGTAAGCTCGAGCCCGTGCGATCATATCCACGAAGATATCGGATGGAATCTCTGTCATACGTTTGTTCTGAGAAATCCTTAATCATACTTGGTTTACGAGTGGCCTTTAATCAGATGTTGTCGGCAGTCACTTTGAGGAAGCATTCTTACTAATTTTGTTCGAATGCAATTGCTAAATATTCTTGTTCAGATATTTCTTCCTATTGAATCAGCTTTACCTTGAATGTTATTCTCTGGTCTATCGTGTTGTCCGTCTTCAGGATGGCTCCACCAACTCGCCAGAATCCGGGGCGCGAGGGTGTTGATGCTCCACCACCGCCTCCTCCGCCTCCTCCACTCCCGCCGCCTCCTCCTCCAGAGGCATGGCAAGCGGTGATGGCTGCAACAAATGCTAACACCCAGATGTTAATTCAGCTGTTGCAAGGAGGAACAATCAGCAGCAGGGCAATTTCAACCATGGTGGTCATCAGTCTGCTTCTCTGAATCAATTCATGGCGAACCAGCCGAAGTCCTTCACGTCTTGTGACCACCCATTTGACGCTCAGGACTGGATTCGGGACATGATCAAACACTTTGAGTGCAGCAATGTTCGTCCAAAGGACTTCGTCAAGTTTGCAACATTTCAGCTCAAGGGGCAGCAGTTGAAGGACTCCAGGGGAGGCGGAATGATCAGCTGGGACAATTTCTGCAAAGATTTCAGGTCTCACTATATATCGTCTAGCTTTATGGAAGAGATACGTGAGAAGTTCAGACGGCTGAAGCAAGGAGGATCCTCTGTGTACAAGTACAACATCGAGTTCCACGAGCTGGCTCGATATGCTTTGCAGGACATTCCAGATCAGAAGAGCAAGATCTATCAGTTCAGAGGTGGTCTGAGAGAGGACTTGCAGTTGGCCCTTGCCTTGCACGATCGTGATGAGTTTGATAAGTTCTATAACTTGGCTCTCAGGGTTGAGGCAACTTTGCTCAGAGTGGAGAACTCGAGGAAGCGTTTCGGGGACTCCAGTTCCTCGCCATCAACACAGGTGGTCCAGAAGTAGCAGAAATATTGAGTGTCTCCTCCTCCTCCTTGGCAGACTTAGCAGTTCAAGCACTCAGGTGGTTGTGTGTGACAGCCCGAGATCGACGTTCCACAAGATTCCCCTTCTATTCCGTTTTTGTCGTGTGTCTATTTTTATTTGTTGCATCATCATCGCATCATGCACATCATCCGCATTTCATCGGCATCTCCGTTGCCGCCAGTTTTCAAACTGCATCCGTTGTTAGTTGTCGGTTCTCGTCGTTGTCCGTCCTGAGCCTGACCACACTCGCACGCGCCCGCGGCATCGATTAAACCCTGTTTTTATAAGTGTGTATAAAAATTTCTCTCATTGGGTTGGAATTTGACGTGCGGTCTTATTTTAATGTAGCTAGGCCGCCTATCAAATTTCATCGCAATCGGAGTCCGTCTGGTACCCGAACGGTCGACCATAGCGGCACCGTCTTCGGTTATTCGTCGGACGTGATTCGGTATTTTAAAACGCGTGTCACGGGCGCACCCCTTCCCTCTCACCTTAGCCTAGCCATTCCACACGGCCACTTAACCGTCCCTGCGTTCGAGATTATCCGATTCCGACCGCGCGGTTGGATCCGGAACGAAATTCCGCTAAACCTAGCCCCCCTTTGTCTATAAATAGACCTCCCCACGCATCTTAAACAGCAAACCCTAGCCGCCCAGGGATCCGTGCCGCCGCCAACCGCCTCCCACCTCCCTCCTCCAGCCACTTGGCCCCTGCCTCCTCTCTCTCCTCCCGCACAGGGCCCACCCAGGCCCATCTGGAGCCCGCCCGGGCCCGACCGCCGCCGTCGCTAGCCCGAGCTCCTCCCGCGCACGCCTCCTGACCCGAGCTCGCTCGTCGCGCGCCTCCCTCCGGCACCCCAGCGCCGCCCGCCGTAGCCCACCGCTGCAGGTTCGTCGGCCGCCGCCTCCTGCAATCCCGTGTTGCCTCGTTCCCCGTCGTCGCCCCGACGAAGCAAGGTCGCTGATACGTCTCCGTCGTATCTACTTTTTCAAACTCTTTTGCCCTTGTTTTGGACTCTAATTTGCATGATTTGAATGGAACTAACCTGGACTGACGCTGTTTTCAACAGAATTGCCTTGGTGTTGTTTTTGTGCATAAAAGAAAGTTCTCAGAACGTCCTGAAAATTTACGAAGAATATTTTTGGAAAACATGAAAAATACGTGCGCAAGATCCACCGGAGGAGGTGGGCCAGTGGACCACAAGCCCTGTAGCCGCCACCCCCCTAGTGGCGGTGGGCAAGCTTGTGGGGCCCACATGGCTCTACCGCCCCCAATCTCAGCTCTATAAGTTCACTTTCGTCCCAGAAAAAATAAAAAGAGAATATTTCGTCGCGTTTGCGATACGGAGGCGCCGCCACATCCTGTTCTTCATCTCGAGGGAAGATCTGGAGTCCGTTTTGGGCTCCGGAGAGGGGAAATCATCACCATCGTCATCATCAACCTTCTTCCCTCTCCAATTCCATGAAGCTCTTCGTCGTTCGTGAGTAATCTATTCGTAGGCTCGCTGGGAGGTGATGAGTAGGATGAGATCTATCATGTAATCGAGTTAGTTTTGACGGGGATTGATCCCTAGTATCCACTATGTTCTGAGATTGATGTTGCTACTACTTTGCCATGCTTAATGCTTGTCACTATGGCCCGAGTGCCATGATTTCAGATCTAAAATTATTATGTTGTCACCAATATATGTCTGTTTAGATCCGGTCTTGCAAGTTGTAGTTACCTACTATGTGTTATGATCCAGCAACCCCAGAGTGACAATAAGCGGAACCACTCCCGGTGATGACCATAGGTTGAGGAGTTAATGTGTTCACCAAGTGCTAATGCATTGGTCCGGTTCTTTATTAAAAGGAGAACCTTAATATCCCGTAGTTTCCTTTTGGACCCCGCTGCCACGGGAGGAATGGACAATAGATGTCATGCAAGTTCTTTTCCCTAAGCACGTATGACGACACACGGAATGCATGCCTACATCACATTGACGAACGGGAGCTAGCCACATATCTCTTCGTGTTATAGTTGTTGCATGATGAATATCATCCAAACAAATCACCGACCCATTACCTACGAGTTTGTCCTACTGTTGTTGTTACTTGTCTTGCTCTGCTGCTACTATTGCTACTACTGTCGCTTGCTACTGTTGCTACTTGCTACTGTTGTCACTACTGTTTTTCCTTGCTACTGCTATTACTCGTTACATTGCTGCTACCTTCTACAATTTTGATTCGCTGGTCGTTGACGGGAACAGACAATTTCCGTCAACGGGGCAACTTCTGGCGCCATTGATACAATCGTTAGGAATAGTCTGCCGTCAACAGATCGTTTCTGACACCGTTGTTATCATACTACTTTGTTGTTACTACTTTGCTTGCAGATACCAATCTTTCAGGTGTGGTTGAATCTGACACATTTAGCTGCTAATACTCGAGAGTATTCTCTCACCTCCTATTGGCGATCAACAAATTTGGGTCGAATACTCTACCCTCGAAAACTGTTGCGATCCCACACGCTGGTGGGCCGTCAACAACATTCTTATAGTTTCATTGTCGGAGAGTGCTAGCATCATTCTTCTCGTGTCGTTGCAGGGGAAGGTCTGCTGTCACGGAATCAGCATTTTTCTGGCATCGTTGCCGGGGAGGTATTGCTATATTCTCTGAGTTACTTGGGATTTATATCTGCTGATCACTATGAAGAATCTGAAGGATCCAAAAACCAAAGTCTTGCCCTCAACTACGAGTGGAGGTAAGGAACTGCCATCTAGCTCTGCACTTGATTCACCTTCAGTTATGAGTAAGTTTGCGACATCACCTCCTCCTAGAAATCCATATATGTCGCATGTGCTTGATGATGCTTATGATGCTACTATGCATGATACTGCTAGAGATGCTATGCCTGATGCTGCTAGAGATGCTATGCTTGATACTATGCCTGATACTGCTTTGCTTGATACTGCTAGAGATGCTATGCCTGATGACGCTAGAGATGCTATGCCTGATGATGTTATGCTTGATACTGCTAGAGATACTGCTTTGCCTGATATGCCACTAGGGGTATTCCTTGATGCTCATATTGCTAGAGTTACTGTCAATGCTCGTGATGCTTCTGAAACTGCCGATACTATTGAGATAGAACCTGCTTTTGCTCCTGCTAGATCTAGCTCTCCTAGATATGAATTGCCTGATATACCTGAGGTTTATGTTATGGAGGGAGAGATAGCTGAGGATTTTCTTGTGTGTAAAGATGCCTATGACGCTGAGAAAATACTTCTCAAGTGGAAGGAAAAATCTCTGAAAGCTAGGATGAAATACGACCCGGAGTTTGCCACTTCACCTATCTTTATCACCGATAAGGATTATGAATTCTCTGTCGACCCTGAGATAATCTCTCTAGTCGAATCTGATCCTTTCCACGGTTATGAGTCTGAGACGGTCGTAGCCGATCTTACCAAACTACACAACATAGCCACCCTTTTCACTAGTGAGGAGAAGATCCGCTACTACTATATCCTTAAGTTGTTTCCTTTCTCTCTAAAGGATGACGCTAAAGCCTAGTTCACTTCTCTTACTCCTGGATCTGTGAGTAGTCCCCAGGATATGGTCTATTACTTCTATGAGAAATATTTCTCTGTCCATAAGAAGCAAGCTGCCTTGCAGGAAATATACAACTTTGCTCAACTCCAAGAAGAGAGTCTCCCACAAGCTTGGGGGAGGCTCGTCCAGCTACAAAATGCTTTGCCTGATCACCCTCTTAAGAAGAACGAGATACTTTATATCTTCTATTACGGACTTACCGATGCCTCTAGAGACCATCTAGATAGTTGTGCCGGTTGTGTTTTTAGGGAACGAACTGTAGAACAAGCTGAGACCCTACTGAATAACATCTTGATCAACAATAATGCTTGGACTATTCCTGAACCACCTCCTAAGCCAACTCCGAAGAAAAAAGGTATTCTATTCCTCAGTCCCAAAGATATGCAAGAAGCCAAGAAATCTATGCAAGAGAAAGGCATTAGATCTGAAGATGTCAAAAATCTACCACCTATCGAAGAGATCCATGGTCTCGATAACCCGATACAGGTAGTAGAAGTGAATTCTCTGCGTAGGTTTGATGAGAGTGACATTCCTTTTGACAAACCTGCTAGCCTATGCTTTGATGAATTCGACAACTTTGTTGCCAAACATGAGAGTTTCAATGATTATGGTAGCAGACATTTGGAACAAAGTACTCGTATGCTTAGCCATTTAAGTGCTTGTGTAGACAGAAATGTCAATGATCTGAAGCTTCTGAGTAAACATGTCTCTATGATTACTACTCAGGTAGAACGAGTACTTAAAGCTCAGAATGACCTGCTCAATGAATTAAATGACAACTCTGTCAAAGTCATTACTAGAGGAGGCAAAATGACTCAGGAACCTTTGTATCCTGAAGGTCATCCTAAGAGAATTGATCAAGATTCTCAAGGAATTAATGCTGATACACCCAGTCATCCTAAGGAGAAGAAGAAGGATGACAGAAACCTACATGCCAGTTCACCAAATACTGTCACACCTGAAGAACCTAATGATATTTCTGCGTCTGATGCAGAAACACAATCTCGTGATGAACATGAACCTGGTGACAATATGGACAGTGATGTTCATAATAATGCTCAGCCTAGCAATGATGAGGATGTGGAGATTGGACCTACGGTTAATCCTGACAACCCACAACCTAAGAGATACGATAAGAATGAATCCACTACTAGGAAGCATGGTAAAGAAAGGGAGCCATGGGTTCAGAGATATATGCCCTTTCCTCCTAAGCCATCCAAGAAAAAGGATGATGAGGATTTTGAGTGCTTCGTTGAGATGATAAGACCCATCTTTCTGCAGATGCGGTTAACTGATATGCTCAAAATGTCTCTGTATGCCAAGTACATGAAAGATATCGTGACTAATAAACGGAAGATACCAGATCTTGAGATCTCCACCATGCTTGCCAACTACGCTTTCAAAGGTGGAACTCCTAAGAAACTTGGTGATCCCGGAGAGCCCACTATACCTTGCTCTATTAAAAGAAACTACGTAAGAACTGCCTTATGTGATCTTGGAGCCGGTGTTAGTGTTATGCCACTCTCTCTTTATCATAGACTTCAATTGGATAAGTTGACACCCACTGAAATTTCTCTGCAAATGGCCGACAAATCAACTGCTTTCCCTATCGGCATTTGCGAGGATGTGCCTGTTGTGGTTGCTAACACCACTATCTTAACATACTTTGTTATCTTGGATATTCCCGAGGACGATGCCATGGCTGTCATCCTCGGAAGACCCTTTTTAAACACTGCAGGGGCTGTTATAGATTGCAACAAAGGCAATGTCACTTTCCATGTCAACGGTAATGAGCACACAGTGCACTTTCCGAAGAAACGATATCAAGTACATTGCATCAATGCTATCGAAAAGACTTCATTGATTCTTATTGGGAGCTTTGAATGCCCTATTCCTCGTGTCAATATGAAGTATGATTTGCTTGTTGGGGAGATACATATCCCCATTGAGGTGACTTAGTGGCTATTCGAAAATTATCCGTTCTCTCTTGCGATTCGAGAAGGTTTTGTCATGAGGACTTGATCAACCCCATTGACGGATTTCTTTCGATGACCATGAAATGGATGAATCAAAGAGTCACATACCTCTATTTTGAGCTTTCATTTTCTGTTGCTTAGAAGAAAAATGATGGATTTCGTTTAGTTTTTCCAGTTTTCTGTTTTAGCGTTCCGGAGAAAAATACCTCGGAAATAAAAGTTCTCCGATGCTCCTGAAAATTTAGTATGATTTTTTCTGGAATATTTGAAAAATATTGGGCCTGAGAGCTGGCTTGGGGGCCAGACCAGTGGGCCACAAGCTTTCCCACCGCCACCCCCCCTGGTGGCGGCTAGCAAGCTTGTGGGGCCCACAGGGACCCCCTCCACTCATTCCAGCTCCCATCCTCTTCTTCCACCTCGAGAAAAAATTATTTCGGAGCTCAAACCCGTGTTCTTGCTCATTTGGCTGTGATTTTCGATCTCCTTGCTCAAAGCACCATTCTCCGAATCGTTTTGGGGAAATTACTCCTTGGTAAGTGACTCCTCCATTGGTCCAATTAGTTTTTTCTCTAGTGCTTTATCCTTCGCGTATTCTTGCTACCTTGGTGACCCTGTTCTTAAGCTAGAAATGTTGATTTTAGCTGGACCCAAGTAGTTTCAGCACGTGATACGGTCTGTAGGCACTAGTAGGAGTAGTTGCTACAGGTTGGGTTAATCTTTATTCACTTTTCTTTCGAAGTCTCTAAAAATTTCAGAATTTTTCAGAGCTAGAAAAAGGAAAAGATGAGGAGGTTCTTGAGAGGCTCTTCAAGCCGTAAGCCCAAGGAGGATGAGAAGAACCACCCCAAGTACATAGTCCCTCGAGTCACAGAAGTTCGAGCGTGCGAGTGGCCAAGTGATGAATTTTTGCGCGCCGCTGGACTTTATGAAGACTTTTATTACTTGGTGGAGAACGCGGGTCTTACTGCGTTCGTTGCAGACAAGTGCTCACAATATCTCCTCCTCACCAATATTTACATTCAAAGCTTCAACTTTTATCCGAGGAAGAATCCTCCCATGGTTGAGTTCATGATATACGATGTTCCCCAGTGCATGACACTACAGGATTATTGCAATGTATGCAAATTACCTTATGTTGGGGATATCCGTGACCCTCGTCCACGTGACTTGGAGGATTTCATTGGTACTATTGTTGTTGGAGAGGAGAGAGGAGTGTCTCGCGCTAGAGTTGCTAGCATACATTTTCTTGTGCTTCGCTACTTCTCATTATTTGTGGGAAAGTGTTTGATTGGTTGTGGGGAGGCTGGATCACTTAGTTCTCCAGACCTTGCGGTTTTGTGCGAAGGCCTTTATAACGATAAGACTTATAGCCTAGGTGCTATAGTAGCCCAACGGTTGAACACCAACCGTTCCAAGGGTGTCGTCTATGGAGGTATCTATGCTACCCGTCTTTCCAGACACTTTGAGATACCCATTAGACTGGGAGAGGAAGGAGAGATGCTCCTCCATGAGAAATATCTGGATTATGACAACATGGTTTGCCATGATTTTCTGGATAGAGATGCTAGTAGACGGATGCTTTATAACCTGGTATTTAGTCAGGGTACTCGAGAGACTACTACTTTGCCTGCTCCTTCTTTGTTCGATCTTCATGCAGGCAGGTACACTATTATGCCCTCGAACATCTACGCATATTGGGGCTTGGCCCAACCACAGGCGCCCGTGCCTGAGCCGCCAGTCGAGTACCAGACGCCAGTTTATCAGTGGGAGCCCAAGGAGCTCACACAGCAGTGGCATCCACAGTCTGCTCCGGAGTATCCCGGAGCTGGTTATTTCCCACCATGGGAGTAGACCAAGCTAGTCCAAAAGCCTAAGCTTGGGGGAGTACGTGTTCTCACCGACTTTACATTCATGCTTATGCTTTCACTTTGGTAGCCGGTGTTCACACTTTGCCACTGTATTATCCATGCTAGTTTATTTTCGTTTTCTTGTTTTCTTGTTTTGTGTCCTTTTGAGAAAACCCAAAAAGATTTTTATTTCTTCTTTTGCTTGTTGGGAGCTTTCCCGTGTAAATAGTTTTATTTTTTTTTGTGTCAAGGTAGAAGATATTGGTTACAATGTTTAGTGGATCTTGCATGCATGCATGTTTAGCTTTCAAAGAGCCATATTACTTTGTCTTCAACTTTGTGTTTGCCTACAGATTCAGCTTAGTCCAATGCATGAGCACTCTTATTATTGTTCACATCGTTCGATCGTGCAAATGAAAGGCAATAATGATGATATATGATGAAGTGACTGAGACTGAAAAGCTGGTATGAACTCTATCTATTTTGTTTTTGTAAATATGACTAGCTTATCATGCCTGATTCAGCTTTGTTGTGAGAGAACCATGTTTGCAATGACAACTTAGAGATCATAGTTTCTGATGCCATGCTTAATTAGCTGAGAGTTTATAATGGTTTGTATTGAATGCCAACATAGATGTTGAGATGACTATGATGTAGTATGATAGGATGGTATTTGCTACTGCAACAAAAGACCTTCCAACGGCGCCAGAAATAGGAGTGTTGCTTGATACTCCTCAGCAACGGCACCAGGAATCCTTCAGCTGCGGCTACGCCTTAAGTGACTTCCTAAGCAAGTATGCAAAGGATTTCCCCCGTGGCCTTGGAGCCTTGCATTGGTGTTCCCTCGAAGCGGAAAGGGTGATGTAGCGTAGCGGTGGTAAGTACTTCCCTCATTTTGAGAACCAAGGTATCAATCCAGTGGAGGAGTATCTCAAGATCCTGCACAAACACAAAAACTTGCTCCGAGCGCTATGAAGGGGTTGTCAATCCCTTATAGATTGTTTGCCAAGTGAGAACTGAAAGCAACAAAGTAACAAAGCAAAGTAAAAGCAGAGGTGTAAACGATGGATGTGAATAGACCCGGGGCCGTAGTGTTTACTAGTGGCTTCTCTCATGAAAGCAAGTGGACGGTGGGTGAACAAATTACTGTCGAGCAATTGATAGAACATCGCTAAGTCGTGACGATATCTATGCAATGATTGTTTCTATAGGCATCACGTCCGAAACAAGTAGACCGATACTTTCTGCATCTACTACTATTACTCCACACGTCGACCGCTATCCAGGATGCATCTAGTGTATTAAGTCCATAAGAACAGAGTAATGCCTTAAGCAAGATGACATGATGTAGAGGGATAATCTCAAGCCAATGATAAAAACCCATCTTTTTACCCTTGAAGGCAACTACTTGATGTGTGCCTTGCTGCCCCTAGTGTCACTGGGAAAAGGTCACCACATGGTAGAACCCAAAACCAAGCACTTCTCCCATTGCAAGAATCATAGATCTAGTTGGCCAAACAAAACCCAAGACTTGGAGAGACTTACAAGGATATCAAATCATGCATATAAGAAATCAGCAAAGACTCAAATATATATAATAAATAATCTGATCACAAATCCACAATTCATCGGATCTCGACAAACACACCGCCAAAGAACATTACATCGGATAGATCTCCATGAAGATCATGGAGAACTTTGTATTGAAGATCCAAGAGAGAGAAGAAGCCATCTAGCTACTAACTACGGACCCGTATGTCTGAAGTGAACTACTCACGAGTCATTGGAGGGGCGATGATGATGATGAAGAAGCCCTCCAACTCCAAAGTCCCCTCCGGCAGGGTGCCGGGAAGGGTCTCCAGATGAGATCTCGCACAAACGGAAGCTTGCGGCGGCGGAAAAGTATTTTCGAGGCTCCCCTGATTTTTTGCGGAATATTTGGGAATTTATAGGCCAAAGACCTAGGTCAGGAGGCGGCCAGGGAGGCCACAAGCCTGCGCACCGCCGCCTCCCCCCTGGCGGCGGAGTGGGGGCTTGTGGGCTCCCTGGAGCCCACTTGGCTTGGCCCAAAAGCCCCCTGGTCTTCTTCGTTCAGGAAACAATCATTTCGGGGTTTTTCTTCTGTTTGGACTCCGTTCCAAAATCAGATCTGAAAAGAGTCAAAAACACGGAAAAAACACGAACTGGCACTTGGCACTGAATTAATAAGTTAGTCCCAAAAAAGATATAAAAGGTACATAAAACAACCAAAGAAGACAAGATAACAACGTGAAACCATCAAAAATTATAGATACGTTTGAGACGTATCAAGCATCCCCAAGCTTAACTCCTGCTCGTCCTCGAGTAGGGAAGTGATAAGAATGAATTTTTGATGCTTTCATGCTACCTAACATAGGTGTCCTTTGTAATTCCTCTTATGTGACGTGAATGTTCAGATCAATTAGATTCAAAACAATAGTTTGATATTGACGTGGAAACAATAATAATTCAAGCAAACTAGCAAGGTAATCATGAACTTTCAAAATAACAAGGCCAAAAGAAAGTTATCCCTACAAAAGCATATAGCCTGGCTATGCTCTATCATCATTGCACAACGAATTTAAATCATGCACAACCCCGGTATTGGCCAAGTAATTGTTTCACACCTTTACTTTCTCAAACATTTTCAACTCTCACGCAATACATGAGCGTGAGCCATGGTTATAGCACTATAGATGGTGTGGAATGTAGTGGAGGTTGCAAGACAAAAAATGAGAAGATAGTCACATTAACTAGGCATATCAATGAGCTGTGGAGATGCTCATCAATATATATCAATGTGAATGAGTAGGGATTGCCATACAAATGATGCACTAGAGTTACGAGTATGCGAAAGCCCTTAAAACTAGTGGGTGTGCATCCAACTTGCTTGCTCACGAAGACCTAAGGCAATTTTGAGGAAGCCTATCATTGGAATATACAAGCCAAGTTGTATAATGAAAATTTCCCACTAGCTATATGGTGGCGACAAAACGAGAGACTCTCAATCATGAAGATCATGGTGCTTAATATGCACAAGTGTGGAAAAAGTAGTAGCATTGTCCCTTCTCTATTTTTCTCTCATTTTTTTATTTTGGTGGGCTCTTTGGCCTCTTCTTTTTTTTCGGTGGGCTTCTTTGGCCTCTTTTATTTCCTCACATGGGACAATGCTCCATTAATGATGATCATCACACTTTCAACTCAAAACTTAGAGTAACGATGACTCTATATGGAATGCCTTTGGTAGTGTACCGTGGCAATGATCTAGCATGGCATAGACATCAATGGAAACATCATGCTAGCTATCTTACGATCATGCAATGGCAATGTAGACGTGGTGGCACATGTCATGGTGGTAGTTGCATGGCAATATATCTCGGAATGACTTTGGAAAAGCCATAGTAGGTAGGTATGGTGGCTGCTTTGAGGGAGGCTAATGGTGGGTTTTGTGCACCGGCGAAAGTTGCACGGCACTAAGAATATAGTGATGGTGGAAGGTGAAAGTGCATCTAAACCATGGACTCAACATTAGTCATGAAGAACTCATATACTTGTTGCAAAAGTTTTATTAGTAATCGAAACAAAGCATTCAACGCATACTCCTAGGGGAAGGGTTGGTAGGTGTAAACCATCGCGCGATCCCGACCGCCACGCAAAGGATGACAATCAATAGACTAATCATGCTCAGATTTCATCACACGGTTCACCATACGTGCATGATACGGGAATCACTAACTTCAACACAAGTATTTCTAGATCCACAACACCTTACTAGCATGACTTCAATATTACCATAACCACAACTCAAAACTAATTGAGATGAATCAAACTTCTCTAACTATTCAATGCACATGAATGTGGAAGTTTCCGTATCCCTTTGGATAACTACCACTTTTGAGACTACTTTCAAAGCATAGATCAACTACCAAGCCACGCACCGCTGCGCTCTAAAAGATATAAGTGAAGCACATAGAGCAAAAGTATCTAGCTCAAAAGATATAAGTGAAGCACATAGAGCAAAAGTATCTAGCTCAAAAGATATAAGTGAAGCACATGTGAGCTGAATTGTCTACCAAAAGATATAAGTGAAGCTCGACAAAATCACGGTGTGTGCATGTCTCTCTCTCTAGGTGTGCAGCAAGGATGATTGTGACACAACAAAAATAAAAGACTCCTACGATACAAGACGCTCCAAGCTAACATGTGGTGAATAAAAATATAGCCCCAAGTAACGTTACGGATGGATTGAAGACGAGAGAGGGAATGCCTTCCCGGGGCATCCCCAAGCTTAGGCTTTTATGGCATCCTTGAATCTCTTGGGGTGCCTTGGGCATCCCCAAGCTCGAGCTCTTGCCACTCTTTATCTCTTTTTCCGTAAGAACTTCACCCAAAACTTGAACACTTCACAACACGAAACTTAAATAGAAACTCGTGATAACATTAGTACAAGAAAGCAAACCACCACTTCATTAGGTACTGTAGCAAACTTAAATTCTACTTGTGTTGATGTTGGGTTACTGTACTTTCAATCTTCCATGGCTAATACCCCCCGATACTATCCATAGTTTCATCAAAATAAGCAACCAACACACCAAAAACAGAATTTGTTAACAGCAGACCAGTCTGTAGCAATCTGTATATTTCGTATACCTGTGGTACTTCAAAACTTCTGAAAAATTACGATAGTCTAAAGAATTTGCGTAGCAATCAGCAGCAAAAAGAATCAACTCAAAATCTCTTACAAAAAAAATGACAATTCTTTTCGTGAGTAGAAATTTTCTGTCTTTTCCAGCATGACCAAACGATCATCCCCAAGACTAATCATAACGGTTTTGCTTGGTACAAATGCAAAAAGAAACACAAAAAACACAATCATAACAGAATTATGAAAGTGTGGAAAACACAAAACAGAAAGAAAAAGGATAGATTCGTTGGGTTGCCTCCCAACAAGCGCTTTTGTTTAACGCCCTTAGCTAGGCGAAAGTGATGGAATCATGTATAGTCATCTTTGGTGCTCAAACCATAAGTAGCCCTCATCATAGATTCATAAGGCAATCTTATTTTCCTTCTAGGAAAGTGCTCCATGCCCTTCTTTAAAGGAAATTGAAATCTAATATTCCCTTCCTTCATATCGATGATAGCACCAATAGTCCTTAGGAAAGGTCTACCAAGAATAATGGGACATGAAGGATTGCAATCTATGTCAAGTACAATGAAATCCACGGGTACATAGTTCTTATTTGCAACAATAAGAACATCATCGATCCTCCCCATGGGTTTCTTGACAGTAGAATCCGCAAGATGCAAATTAAGAGAACACTCTTCAATCTCATGAAAACCAAGAATATCACATAAAGACTTTGGAATCGCGGAAACATTAGCACCCAAATCACACAAAGCATTGCACTCATAGTTTTTGATCTTGATTTTGATAGTAGGTTCCAACTCATCATGAAGTTTTCTAGGTATAGAGACTTCTAGTTCAAGCTTCTCTTCAAGAGATTTCATCATAGCATCTACGATTTGCGTGGTAAAGGCTTTGCTTTGGCTATAAGCATGTGGAGAGTTTGCAATGGATTGCATCGAAGAAATGCATTCAAACAAGGAGCAATTATCATAATTGAATTCCTTGAAATCCAAAGTGGGAGTTTCATTACTACCCAAAATTTTGACTTCTTCTACTGCACTCTCCACACCTTTATCATCAAGATAGGTGGACTCCGAATCATTGGGGCCTTTTTCAACCAAAGTGGATTCATATCCAGCCCCTCCATAAGTAGGTTTGACACGCGAAAACAAAGATTCAAGAGGAGACACACCAAGCAGTTTAAGATCCTCGTGATTTTCATCAAAAATTTCAGGTTTAGCTGCCATCTTATTGACTAAGGTAGCCTGCTTGTCAGAAATTTGGCCCACTAATTTTTCAAGATGAGCAAACTGGGAACTAAGTGCAAGGAAATCATTGGCCATATCATCGACTTCTTTATTCAAGCAGACCAAAAAGGAATTTTGCTCTTTTAATTCCCTACGGAAGTAACTATTTTGGTCAAACTGTGAAGACATGAAACCTTTGACATTAGTTTCAATCTCCTCCAATTTTTTGAAATAGTTTGGTTTGGCCATGAGGAAAAGTCTCTCACGAACAAACCTAAGAGCAGGCGGGCGAAAGGGAAAGGCAAAAAGCAAAAGAAAACAGAAAAGGAGAAAGGCAAATGAAAACGGCGCCAGAAATACTTCTGCCACTGCAACAAAAGACCTTCCAACGGCGCCAGAAATAGGAGTGTTGCTTGATACTCCTCAGCAACGGCACCAGGAATCCTTCAGCTGCGGCTACGCCTTAAGGGACTTCCTAAGCAAGTATGCAAAGGATTTCCCCCGTGGCCTTGGAGCCTTGCGTTGGTGTTCCCTCGAAGCGGAAAGGGTGACGTAGCGTAGCGGTGGTAAGTACTTCCCTTAGTTTGAGAACCAAGGTATCAATCCAGTGGAGGAGTATCTCAAGATCCTGTACAAACACAAAAACTTGCTCCCAACAATATGAAGGGGTTGTCAATCCCTTATAGATTGTTTGCCAACTCAGAACTGAAAGCAACAAAGTAACAAAGCAAAGTAAAAGCGGAGGTGTAAACGATGGATGTGAATAGACCCGGGGGCTGTAGTTTTTACTAGTGGCTTCTCTCATGAAAGCAAGTAGACGGTGGGTGAACAAATTACTGTCGAGCAATTGATAGAATAGCGCTAAGTCGTGACGATATCTATGCAATGATTGTTTCTATAGGCATCACGTCCGAAACAAGTAGACCGATACTTTCTACATCTACTACTATTACTCCACACGTCGACCGCTATCCAGCATGCATCTAGTGTATGAAGTCCATAAGAAAGAGTAACGCCTTAAGCAAGATGACATGATCTAGAGGGATAATCTAAAACCAATGATAAAAACCCCATCTTGTTACCCTTGATGGCAACTACTTGATGTGTGCCTTGCTGCCCCTACTGTCACTGGGAAAGGTCACCACATAGTAGAACCCAAAACCAAGCACTTCTCCCATTGCAAGAATCATAGATCTAGTTGGCTAAGCAAAACCCAAGACTCGGAGAGACTTACAAGGATATCAAATCATGTATATAAGAAATCAGCAAAGACTCAAATATATATCATAGATAATCTGATCACAAATCCACAATTCATCGGATCTCGACAAACACACCGCCAAAGAAGATTACATCAGATAGATCTCCATGAAGATCATGGAGAACTTTGTATTGAAGATCCAAGAGAGAGAAGAAGCCATCTAACTACTAACTGCGGACCCGTAGGTCTGAAGTGAACTACTCACGAGTCATTGGAGGGGCGATGATGATGATGAAGAAGCCCTCCAACTCCAAAGTCCCCTCCGACACGGTGCCGGGAAGGGTCTCCAGATGAGATCCCGCGAAAACGGAAGCTTGCGGCGGCGGAAAAGTATTTTCGAGGCTCCCCTAATTTTTTGCGGAATATTTGGGAATTTATAGGCCAAAGACCTAGGTCAGGGGGCGGCCAGGGAGGCCACAAGCCTTCCCACCGCCGCCTCCCCCTGGTGGCGGAGTGGGGGCTTGTGGGCTCCCTGGAGCCCACCTGGCTTGGCCCAAAAGCCCCCTAGTCTTCTTCCATTCGGGAAAAAATCATTTCAGGGTTTTTCTTCTGTTTGGACTCCGTTCCAAAATTATATCTGAAAAGAATCAAAAACACAGAAAAAACAGGAACTGACACTTGGCACTGAATTAATAAGTTAGTCCCAAAAAAGATATAAAAGGTACATCAAACAACCAAAGAAGACAAGATAACAGCGTGAAACCATCAAAAATTATAGATACGTTTGAGACGTATCAGTATTCTCCTTTGAATGATTCAAGTGGCTTGACTTGGCGCATGTTCATGCATGTAGTTGAAACAAAATCAACATAGCCTCTATGATGTTCGTGTTCATGGTGATTTATATGATGTTCATGCTTGCATTCAATGTTAGTCAAACTCATTGCATCTTGATGACTGTTGTCGCTCTCTAGTTGGTCGCTTCCCAGTCTTTTGTTAGCCTTCACTTGTACTAAGCGGAATACTGCTTGTGCATCCACTTCCATAAACCCAAAAGTTTTTCCATGAGAGTCCACCATACCTACCTATTTGCGGAAACTACCTGCCGTTCCAAGTAAATTTGCATGTGCCACTCTCTAAACCTTCAAGAAATAATCTGTTTTGCATGCCCGAACTGCTCATGTGGTGACAGGGAACTATTGGTATCTTCCATGCTAGGAGTGTTCTCCTCGACATGTGTTTATTCACTGTCATTCACGAGAAAGGGACCGGTAATTGGAATGCCCAGTTCCACGCTTAAATCGAAAACATAACTGTAAAACAAGACTCCCCCCGGATTGATGTTAGTATGGACGGTACTTGAGGATTCGGCTAGCCGTGGAGTGTGATTGATTGGTGGTGGGGGAGTTAAAACTTTACTTTTCTGTTTGGGAACCGCCTATAGCATGAGTAGCATGGAAGATATTGAGAACTCTTGGTCATTGCGTTGACAATGAAAGCATGCCAACCAAAATTATTATCTCTGTTTTCAAAGCTTGAGCTCTAGCACCTCTGCAAATCAATGCTTCCCTCTGCGAAGGGCATGTCTATTTATTTTCCTGTTGAGTCATCCTCCTCTTTTATAAGCACCAATTAGAGAGCACGTCTGTCATTTTTATGTTTTGCTTTTGATTGATATTGAGTATGACTATGAATGCATCTTCGTTGCTATGAATTACAATGTTTAGTCAGCCCTTGATCTTTGAAAGTGCTCTGCATTTATGTTTTGCGGTCTCAGAAAGAGCTAGCGAGATACCACCTATTCATATTGCTTCGTGCTTGTTTTGATTGAAGTGTTGGTATTTGAAACTCATTTTTATTTGATCGTTAGCTAATTATGCCATTGATATTAGTTTACCGTGAGACCTTTGTGTTACTTGCTTATGTGGTTAACTTGTGATCTTGCTGAAATTTTGGTTATGAGTTAGACATAGTTGCAACAACAAGATAAAACAGAGTTTGTCAAAGTTTTTCTTTCTCTCTCAGTTTGTTAACTGGGTTGCTTGAGGACAAGCAAGGTTTTAAGCTTGGGGGAGTTGATACGTCTCCATCGTATCTACTTTTCCAAACTCTTTTGCCCTTGTTTTGGACTCTAATTTGCATGATTTGAATGGAACTAACCTGGATTGACGCTGTTTTCAGCAGAATTGCCTTGGTGTTGTTTTTGTGCAGAAATGAAAGTTCTTAGAACGTCCTGAAAATTTACGGAGAATATTTTTGGAAAATATGAAAAATACCTGCGCAAAGATTCACCGGAGGAGGTGGGCCAGTGGGCCACAAGCCGTGTAGCCGCTACCTCCTGGTGGCGGTGGGCAAACTTGTGGGGCCCACATGGCTCTGCCGCCCCCAATCTCAGCTCTATAAGTTCACTTTCGTCCCAGAAAAAATAAAACTAGAAGATTTCGTCGCGTTTGCGATACGGAGGCGCCGCCACATCCTGTTCTTCATGTGGAGGGCAGATCTCGAGTCCGTTTTGGGCTCCGGAGAGGGGAAATCGTCGCCATCGTCATCATCAATCTTCTTCCCTCTCCAATTCCATGAAGCTCTTCGTTGTTCGTGAGTAATCTATTCGTAGGCTCGCTGGGCGGTGATGAGTAGGATGAGATCTATGATGTAATCGAGTTAGTTTTGACGGGGATTGATCCCTAGTATCCACTATGTTGTGAGATTGATGTTGCTACTACTTTGCCATGCTTAATGCTTGTCACTAGGGCCCGAGTGCCATGATTTCAGATCTGAAATTATTATGTTGTCACCAATATATGTGTGTTTTAGAACCGATCTTGCAAGTTGTAGTTACCTACTATGTGTTATGATCCGGCAACCCCGGACTGACAATAACCGGAACCACTCTCGGTGATGACCATAGTTTGAGGAGTTCATGTGTTCACCAAGTGCTAATGCGTTGGTCCGGTTCTTGATTAAAAGGAGAACCTTAATATCCCGTAGTTTCCTTTTGGACCCCGCTGCCACGGGAGGGATGGACAATAGATGTCATGCAAGTTCTTTTCCCTAAGCACGTATGACGACACACGGAATGCATGCCTACATCACATTGAGAAAACGGGAGCTAGCCACATATCTCTCCGTGTTATAGCTGTTGCATGATGAATATCATCCAAACAAATCACCGACCCATTGCCTACGACTTTGTCCTACTATTGTTGTTACTTGTCTTGCTCTGCTGCTACTGTTGCTACTACTGTCGCTTGCTACTATTGCTACTTGCTACTGCTGTCACTACTGTTGTTCCTTGCCACTTCTATTACTCGTTACACTGCTGCTACCTGCTACAATTTTGATTCGCTGGTCATTGACGGGAACAGACAATTTCCGTCAACGGGGCAACTTCTGGTGCCATTGATACAATCGTTAGGAATAGTCTGCCGTCAACAGATCGTTTCTGACACCGTTGTTATCATACTACTTTGTTGTTACTACTTTGCTTGCAGATACCAATCTATAAGGTGTGGTTGAATCTGACACATTCAGCTGCTAATACTCGAGAGTATTCTCTCACCTCCTATTGGCGATCAACAAATTTGGGTCGAATACTCTACCCTCGAAAACTGTTGCGATCCCACGCGTTGGTGGGCCGTCAACAACATTCTTCTAGTTTCATTGCCGAAGAGTGCTAGCATCATTCTTCTAGTGTCGTTGCAGGGGAAGGTCTGCTGTCATGGAATCAGTCGTCGCCGCCCTGGTCAGCCCCCGATCCAGATCGGATCGGGAGGAACCCCCCCCCCCCCCCCCCCCCCCGCGACGAGAGTTCCAGCGCTCGCCCGCGCGTGGCCAACCGCGGTCCAGCTGGCCAGCAGCCGGCCCAGTAGGCCACCATCCCCAAGCGAGGCGCCTCCTCTCCAGGCCGGACCGAGCCGGCCCAAGGTGAGCCTGCCCTCTATCCAACGCTCGTGGCGCCTTATAGCTACATGTTGCTCGTTGTGGTTTTGACTCAGTTTAGCAATCCGGCCCGATAGTATTTTTTTAAGGGTTTTCGAATTAGTTAATTTCATGGATATTAGTTAATTTCTTATGCCCGTATCGTTTTAACCGTGTGTCAGATCGGAGTGATTTATATGTGTAACTCGTGTAGAATTTCGCGTAGATTACGAATTTTTAATTTGCATAAATATTTGACGTAGTTTGGCTTGCCTTGTGCCTAGTTTAGCGTGTTGTCCTAATAGGTGCTTGCCCCGTATTTATTTTCACGCGTGTCCGGATTGCTCAAACCCCGTAGATAAAATGTTCATGTTTTGGGAACCTTTTTGCCATGTATTTTAGAGTAGTCGTTGGTATTTTTGCATGTAGGGTTTAGTCGCTAGTTTATTTTTCGCGTTTAGGACTTATTCCCGCATATACGTGTGCCGTTGTTTTTATTTTGCAACCCCTCGTGTTATATATGTTTTCGGGGTAGAAAAATCCATAGGATTTATCTGTGCATTTAGTTTTAGCTTTTGAGCAAGCTAGTGCGCGTGATATTTTGCCATGTTGCCCTCTTGTCCCTTTTGTGGGATTTATTCCGTGCTTGATATCAAGGAGTTGTCAACTAGAGAGTTGCTCTTGGATGTTTAGTCTAGCCCCTGGTATTTTTGGTCGCAATAGAAATCTATTTTTAGGTGTGGTTTGATTGCTCTCAAGTGGCTAGAAAATAGTGCTGATTTGGAGATGCTAAAATATTTCTAAGTCTGAAATCTGTTATATTTTGTTGTTGTCTTTGCATGAGTTTATCTAGTGATATGTAGCTCTTTTGAGGTTGGGGCAATGGAGTTAGTTGTAGACTTTAGGATTCTCTAGAATGCTGTGAATTTTCATGCCAATTGGAGTCCTGTAGCTTATGGTTTTGCTGCTGTCAATATGCCTTCAGATTGAAAACTGCAGCTTCATAAACTGCTATTTTCACTAAGTCTGAAACTGTGTGTCAGATGCCATTTTGTGACTTCTTTTCCTAGTGATCCATGCTTCCATGCTAGGTATTGTTAGTTGTATGTTGTAGTGCTTCTTGCCCTCTATCGTCTCATGCCTTGGTTGAGTAAATTGGATTTGTGTAGCTCGTAGTTGTGGGGTGTAGAAAATGCTATGTGGCTGATTTTGGCAGTTTTTAGTGATTTCTTGTTTAGCTCGTAGTTGTTGAACCGTTGCTCCGTTTTGATCGTGTCCTATATGAAACTTGCTTATAATCTCGTGTAGTTTCATATTATCTTGCTGGTTGTGTGTTTGGAAGTGCTCGTGACTGTTGTTGCACACATTTTGCATTCATGCCATCATATCTTGCGGTGTTCGTATCTTTTGAACCGTAGCTCCGTTGGAGATGTTCTCTATGTGTAAATTGTTTGTAACGACGCGTAGAATCACGTGAACCTATTTGTTTTGCTGTTTAACAAACATTTAAACCTGTTAGATCAGATCTGGACAGAATTGTAAATTAACATGTGAGGTCATTTCGGAGGTGCTATATGTCATTTCCGACCTCATTTAAAATGCCTAGATAGGTAGTTTAATTACGCTTCACCTCTTGCCATGTTTAACGACATTTAATATTGTCGAGTACCTAATCGGGATAGAACTAAATAATCAAACGTGGAGTTTCGTCAATATGCAACTCGTTGCATATTGAACTTCACTTAATGTGTAGTGTTTGATTGTGTGAATCGCCGTGCCATGTCATGCATATTCAGTTGGTCATGCATCATATATGTTGTGCATCATGTGGTGAACATCGTGTGTTGATTCTTGTTTCCGGTTTCCTTCGTCTCGCTAGAGTTCCGCAAGTGTGTTGGATTGTGAGGATCCGTTTGACTACATCGGTTCGCCTGCTTCACGGAGTCATTCTTCTTCCAAGAGGGATCTCAGGCAAGATGACCATTTCCCCAGATACCATTACTATCATTGCCATGCTAGTTTTACCGTTTCGATCGTTATTGTCTCGCTGCCTACCACCTGTTAGATATCAACCTCCCAACATTGCCATGGAAACCTTCAACCTGTTCACACCCTAGCATGGCTATGTTACCACTTCCTTAACCATGTGTTAGCGTTGCTAGTTGCAGGTGCAGTTGCTTCCATGTGATTACATGGGTTCGTTGTTATATCACCCTATTAATGCTATTTAATTTAGTGCACCTATATACTTGGTAAAATGTGGAAGGCTTGGCCTTTCTAGACTGGTGTTTTGTTCCACCTTTGCCCCCTTAGTTTCGGCTATCGGTGTTATGTTCCATAATTGAGCGCTCCTAACACGATCCGGGTTGTTGTGCGGACCCCCTTGATAATTCGCTTTAGATTAAAGCTGGTCTGGCAAGGCCCAACATTGGTACTACATTTGCCCAACATAATAATTTTGTTAATACTGAAAGCATAGGGCGTCATGAACCCGAGGAGTCATTCTACATAATACAGGGAGGGTCAGTGCTGATGGTGCTGGTCCAAAACAGAGCACCATGCGGGGCCAACCCGGGGCAACTCGGGAGATTTCTATCAGGCCACTGTATGCTTCACTTATCCGTCGTGTCCTGAGAATGAGATATGCGGCTCCTATCGGGATCGTTGACACGTCGGGCGGCCTTGCTGGATTAGTTTTACCTTTGACGAATGTCTTGTGCATCGGGATTCCGGTGATGCTTTGGGTAATCTCAGAGTCGAGGTTTTCCACTAAGGAGTCCGACGAGATCGCAAGTTTCGTGATCGAGGATTTCTATGCGGCTTGTGGTCATTTGTGATGGATTAGTTGGAGCACCCCTACAGGGTTAAATCTTTTGGAAAGCCGTGCATGCGGTTATGTGGCAACGTGGAAACTTTGTTTAACACTGGTTCTAGATAACTTGAAGTTAACCTAATTAAAACATGCCAACCGTGTGCGTAACCGTGACTGTCTCTTTTGTGAGTTCCTTCTCCGATCGAGGACATGTGGGGTTATGTCTGACGTAGGTAGGTGTTCAGGATCATTCATTTGATCATCAGCAGTTTACGTCCGCTATGCGTAGATCTTCCCCCTCTTATTTCTTGTACTCGTGAGTTTAGCCAACAAATATATGTTTATCCGTTGCTGCAACCTCACCCATTAAGCTTTGCTAGTCTTGATCCCTTTGGAAATGAGATTGCTGAGTCCCCTTTGGCTCACAGATTTCTATAATACCAGTTCCAGGTACAGGTAAAGGTTACTTGACGCGAGCACGTTAATTGTTCATTTGGAGTTGCTTCTTCTTCTTCTTCTTCATCGATCTAGGATGGGTTCCAGGCCGGCAGCCTAGGATAGCAAGGATGGACGTCGTTCTTCTTTTCTCGTTTGTTTTTGTCCATAGTCGGGCCCAGCTCTTCTTCATGATGATTATGTATTGTATTGATGTGATCCTGATGTAGCTTGTGGCGAGTGTAAGCCAATTCTTCATATCTCTCCTTTTCAGTACATGTACTTGTAACGATATCCATTCTTGCGAAACGATGAGATGCGCTTATATCCCTGACGAGGCCCTCGTGCCAAATTGAGGATAGGATCGCATCTTGGGCGTTACAAGTTGGTATCAGAGCAGTACCAACCTAGGAGCCCCCTTGATTGATCGAACTTGGCTGAGTCGAGTCTAGTGAAAAACTGCTTTGAGTCTAGTTACATATCAGAGAGTAGGATTCTTTTTTCTCCTCTTCTATGCTCTGGTGAGGAATCTTGACGTAATAATTTAATTCTACACCTCTTCTCACTCAAAAAAATTTAGGATCACGCGGATATTTTTGGAGTCTATATGATGTGATGTGACGGAGTTCTGTCTTGGTGCCTCCTGTGTGACTTGATTTCTTCTGGGGAGTTGAGCTCCAGGGGATTCTTGAGCACACCGTTATCATTTAGATTTCTTTGTATCTCAGAACGAAGGATGTTCGTAATTGCTTCAATACTAGTAGTGGTGAGATAACCCCGATGTCCCCAGTATTGGTGCAGATTGTTCGGGAGTACTGCCATGCTTTGTATCGTTGTGATCACGAGGGTCTATAGTAGATGAAGGTCCGAGATTCTGGTTATGTGTTGAAGGATGTGATACATTGGACGGGTTTGTATAGGAGTTGTGTGATATATTACTCCTTGTATCCGTGTACCAGATTGCATGACCAGAAATTTCGGGAGTTCTTAGGTGGGAATTCAAGTAGTTGCTTATAGGACAATCTTCCAACAAATGCATGATGTTAGGTTGGGGTTCGACATCTAGTGGATTCGTTTGTTCATGGTCGACTTACAGCAGTTCTCGTTGTGTCTTAAAGAGTCCCTGTAGCTTGCTACGACTCGGGGACGCTTCGTATGTCGTGTGCACTGCCTTGCACAGGATGGTTACTGTAAGGTTCGAGCCCGTGCGATCCTGTCCACGAAATTATCGGACGAAATCTCTCTCATGAATTTGTTCTGGCTTGTTCATAAGCATCATCCTTTGTTTTGTTGGAATATGGTAATTTGTGTTGCTCGGTGTCAAGTGGTGATTTCAGATCTTTTCTAAGTGGTGTTCTCTTATTCTTATGAGAGTGCAAATTCTTTTGCTCTATCAATTGTCATATCAATTCCTTTTCAACCAGAGTGATCATGTCAATTCTTTTTTTTAACCGGTGTGTTTCTCTTCAAGTAATTCAATCCTCTCCAATTTTGCAAGATCAATCTCTCATTTCTTTTCGGAGTTCATCTCATCTGTCCCAAGTTGTCTTTGTTTTTCCCGCCCTCCCGCCCTTTTCTTCAGTGATTCAATTTTCGTCCAATTGTCTTCTTTTAAGTGTTGTTGCCGCTATCTCTTATTCCTTTTGTAGCCGGTGATTCATTGTGAAGATTCTCAGGAGCTTCTTGTTCATCTTTATTCATTCTTGTCATCTTTTCCGGTGAATTCAGTTCAAGCTATCCGTGTTCAGTATATCCTATTCATCCTTGTAATTCTTTCCTATGTTGGAAATTCTTATCAACCTATCTTGTTACTCTTTTCTCTCTATTCTATCTGGAGTGTTGAAGATATTTCAGAAGTCCTCATTCTCGATCCTTCAATTATTTCGAGGTGCTCAACCTCATCTAGTTTTCTTTGTACCAGCGCAATATCTCTCTTCTAAGCTATCTTTTCTAAAGGTGGTTTCTTTGAGTGGGCCCATAACCCACAGGTTCTTTCCTAGGATCTTTCCTGGCTCTTTTAATCTTTTCCGGAGATCTCTAAGTCTTTTCGACTATGACGTAAGTATGAATTTCATCTGTCATATTCCTTCTTCAAGATCTATTCGAATTAATTCTCATATTTGGCTCAACCTTTCATTCTTCATTATTCTGGAGTATCTCGGTTATCCTTGGTGTTGTTTCTCGTCATCATTTTCAGCTTTGAAGACCGAAGGAGTGTTTTTCTCAAATCTTGGTTCATTCTCTTGGAAATTCATCATTTCAACTTTGTGGCTTTATCTTGAATTGTTCCCAGTCATGAGTAATCCCTTTCTTGCGATCCGGTGCTTTTGTGAGTTGTTTTCATTCTCGATCCTCCGAAGGCCATCATCCAGAAGATTTTGTTCATTCTCAGCCTGCAGCTTTCATTCTCAAATTCTTCTCCATTGTTGCATCTTTGTTCATCTCTCGTTTATCCGGTGCCTTGTTCTAGTTTTCTCTCAGGTGGCTCATGATCTCTTCATTCTCATGTATCTCCATTCATTCATGGTTGCCTCATTCATTTCAATTCTCACCGGTGTTTCTTTCAAGATTTCTTCTAGTTTGTGCTCAGATATCTCTCCTCAATCATTTCTAAAAGAATAAGGGGTATGCTAAATCCGTTGCTTGTCATCAATCAAACTTGATGAAGGATAAGCATAACATAATTCTTATTCTTGTTCATAGTAATCTGAATTCTTCTTCCGGAGTGGCTCATGATATCAATTCTTTTCTTAAGTGCTTATCTTTCTTTTCCGAAGATCCAAGTTCTATTAAGTATCTCTTTGTGAGGCTACATCTAAATCTTGGCAAGGTCATAATATTATTCTTTTCTACCTTCATATCTTTGCATTATTCATTTGTATACGAAGGTCCTTCATGGTGTTTCATCAAGGTTTCGATCCATTCGCAGGTGTTCTTCAAGATTCTTGTGATAGTGATTGTCATTCTCTTATTCATTCTTTGATACCAATGATCTAGTTTATATTCTCTTGTTCCGGAGGCATTTTGATGTTGCTCTTTTGGGTCAATCTTGTTGTTCTATCAAGATCATGGTGTTCCCTTGTTCTATTTAGTTGTTTTTTATGAATCTTGTCTAATTCTCCCATCTTATCTATTTTTGTCCTCTTTTCCTACCGAAGTGATGCCGAAATTTTCCATGAATTCTTGCTTGTTTCTCATATCATTCCTCATCGCTTTGCAACCTTCAAGGATCGTTGGTTTCACTCGTTTGTCAAAGAAGCGATTAAGTTTTACCTCTTGCTTTCTCATCCTCTTCCCCTTTCATTCTTGGATCTCGGGTCGAGATCCTCTTGTGGTGTAGGAGAGTTGTGACAGCCCGAGACCGACGTTCCAGAAGATTCCCCTTCTATTCCGTTTTCGTCGTGTGTCTATTTTTATTTGTCGCATCATCATCGCATCATCCGCATTGCATCGGCATCTCCGTTGCCGCCAGTTTTCAAACTGCATCCGTTGTTAGTTGCCGATTCTCGTCGTTGTCCGTCCTGAGCCTGACCACACTCGCACGCGCCCACGGCATCGATTAAACCATGTTTTTAAAAGTGTGTATAAAACTTTCTCTGAATGAGTTGGAATTTGACATGCGGTCTTATTTTAATGTAGCTAGGCCGCATGTCGAATTTCGTCGCAATCGGAGTCCGTCTGGTACCCGAACGGTCGACCGTAGCGGCACCGTCTTCGGTTATTCGTCGGACGTGATTCGGTATTTTAAAACGCGTGTCACGGGCGCACCCCTTCCCTCTCACCTTAGCCTAGCCACTCCACACGGCCACTTAACCGTCCCTGCGTTCGAGATTGCCTGATCTCGACCGCGCGGTTGGATCCGGAACGAAATTCCACTAAACCTAGCCCCCCTTTGTCTATAAATAGACCTCCCCGGGATTCTTAAACAGCAAACTCTAGCCGCCTAGGGATCCATGCCGCCGCGAGCCGCCTCCCACCTCTCTCCCGCAGCCGCTTGGCCCCTCCCTCCTCTCTCCTCTCGCGCAGGGCCCACCCAGGCCCATCTGGAGCCCGCCCGGGCCCGAGCCGCCGCCGCTAGCCCGAGCTCCTCCCTGCCCCGCTCCTCCCGCGCGCGCCTCCTGACCCGAGATCGCTCGTCGCGTGCCTCCCTCCGACGCCCCAGCGCTGCCAGCCGGAGCCCACCGCTGCAGGCCCGTCGGCCGCCGCCTCCTGCAGTCTCGCTGGTGCCTCGTTCCCCGTGGTCGCCCCGACGAAGCAAGGTCGTCGCCGCCCTGGTCAGCCCCCGATCCAGATCGAATCGGGAGGACACCCCCCCCCCCCCCCCCGCGACGAGAGGTCCAGCGCTCACCCGCGCGTGGCCAACCGCGGCCCAGCTGGCCAGCATCCGGCCCAGTCGGCCACCGTCCCCAAGCCAGGCGCCTCCTCTCAAGGCCGGACCGAGCTTGCCTAAGGTGAGCCTGCCCTCTATCCAGCGCCCGTGGCGCCTTATAGCTATATGTTTCTCGTTGTGGTTTTGACCCAGTTTAGGAATCCGGCCCGATAGTATTTTTTTAGGGTTTTCGAATTTGTTAATTTCAAGGATATTAGTTAATTTCTTATGCCCATATCTTTTCAACCGTGTGTCGGATTGGAGTGATTTATATGTGTAACTCGTGTAGAATTTCGCGTAGATTACGAATTTGTAATTTGCATAAATGTTTGACATAGTTTGGCTTGTCTTGTGCCTAGTTTAGCATGCTGTCCTAATAGGTGCTTATCCCGTATTTATTTTCACGCGTGTCCGGATTGCTCAAACCCCGTAGATAAAAATTTCATGTTTTGGGAACCCTTTTGCCATGTATTTTAGAGTAGTTGTTGGTATTTTTGCATGTAGGGTTTAGTCGCTAGTTTATTTTTCGTGTTTAGGACTTATTCCCGCATATACGTGTGCCGTTGTTTTTATTTTGCAACCCCTCATGTTATATATGTTTTCGGGGTAGAAAAATCCATAGGATTTATCTGTGCATTTATTTTTAGCTTTTGAGCAAGCTAGTGCACGTGATATTTTGCCATGTTGCCCTCTTGTCCCTTTTGTGGGATTTATTCCGTGCTTGATATGAAGGAGTTGTCACCTAGAGAGTTGCTCTTGGATGTTTAGTCTAGCCCGTGGTATTTTTGGTTCCAATAGAAATCCATGTTTAGGTGTGGTTTGATTGCTCTCAAGTGGCTAGAAAATAGTGCTGATTTGGAGATGTTGAAATATTTCTAAGTCTGAAATCTGTTATATTTTGTTGTTGTCTTTGCATGAGTTTATCTGGTGATCTGTAGCTCTTTTGAGGTTGGGGCAATGGAGTTAGTTGTAGACTTTAGGATTCTCTAGCATGCTGTGAATTTTCATGCCATTTGGAGTCATGTAGCTTATGGTTTTGCTGCCGTTAATATCCCTTCAGATCGAAAATTACAGCTTCATAAACTGCTATTTTCACTAAGTCTGAAACTGTGTGTGAGATGCCATTTTGTGACTTCTTTTCCTAGTGATCCATGCTTCCATGCTAGGTGTTGTTAGTTGTATGTTGTACTGCTTCTTGCCCTCTATAGTCTCATGCCTTGGTTGAGTAAATTGGAATTGTGTAGCTCGTAGTTGTGGGGTATAGAAAATGATATGTGCTGATTTTGGCAGTTTGTAGTGATTTCTTGTTTAGCTCGTAGTTGTTGAACCGTTGCTCCGTTTTGATCGTGTCCTATATGAAACTTGCTTAGAATCTCATGTAGTTTCATATTATCTTGCTAGTTGTGTGTTTTGAAGTGCTCGTGACTGTCGTTGCACACATTTTGCTTTCATGCCATCATATCTTGCGGTGTTCGTATCTTTCGAACCGTAGCTCCGTTGGAGATGTTCTCTATGTGTAAATTGCTTGTAACGACGCTTAGAATCACGTGAACCTATTTGGTTTGTTGTTTAACAAACATTTAAATGTGTTAGATCAGATCTGGACAGAATTGTAAATTAACATGTGAGGTCGTTTTGGAGGTGCTATATGTCATTTCCGACCTCATTTAAAATGCCTAGATAGGTAGTTTAATTACACTTCACCTCTTGCCATGTTTAACGAAATTTAATATCGCCGAGTACCTAATCGGGATAGAACTAAATAATTAAACGTGGAGTTTCATCAATATGCAACTCGTTGCATATTGAACTTCACTTAATGTGTAGTGTTTGATTGTGTGAATCGCCGTGCCATGTATTGCATATTCAGTTGGTCATGCATCATATATGTTGTGCATCATGTGGTGAATATCGTGTGTTGATTCTTGTTTCCGGTTTCCTTCGCCTCGCTAGAGTTCCGCAAGCGTGTCGGATTGTGAGGATTCGATCGACTACATCGGTTCATCTGCTTCACGGAGTCATTCTTATTCCAAGCGGGATCTCAGGCAAGATGACCATTTCCCGAGATACCACTACAATCATTGCCATGCTAGTTTTACCGTTTCAATCATTATTGTCTCGCTGCCTACCACCTGTTAAATATCAACCTCCCAACATTGCCATGGGAACCTTCAATCTGTTCACAACCTAGCAAACACTGATTGGTTATGTTACCGCTTGCTTAACCATGTGTTAGCGTTGCTAGTTGCAGGCGTAGTTGCTTCCATGTGATTACATGGGTTCCTTGTTATATCACCCTATTAAGGCTATTTAATTTAATGCACCTATATACTTGGTAAAAGGTGGAAGGCTTGGCCTTTCTAGCCTAGTGTTTTGTTCCACCTTTGCCCCCTTAGTTTCGGCTACCGGTGTTATGTTCCATAATTGAGCGCTCCTAACACGACCGGGGTTGTTATGGGGACCCCCTTGATAATTCGTTTTAGATTAAAGCTGGTGTGGCAAGGCCCAACATTGGTACTACATTTGCCTAACATAATAATTTTGTTAACACTGAAAGCATAGGCCGTCATGAACCCGAGGAGTAATTCTACATAATACAGGGAGGGCCAGTGCTGGTCCAAAACAGAGCATCATGCGGGGCCAACCCGGGGCAACTCGGGAGATTTCTATCAAGCCACCGTACGCTTCGCTTATCCGTCGTGTCCTGAGAACGAGATATGCGGCTCCTATCGGGATCGTTGACACGTCGGGTGGCCTTGCTGGATTAATTTTACCTTTGACGAATGTCTTGTTCATCAGGATTCCGGTGATGCTTTGGGTAATCTCGGAGTTGAGGATTTCCACTAAGGAGTCTGACGAGATCGCGAGTTTCGTGATCGAGGATTTCTATGAGGCTTGTGGTAATTTGTGATGGATTAGTTGGAGCACCCCTGCAGGGTTAAATCTTTCAAAAAGTCATGCCTGCGGTTATGTGGCAACATGGAAACTTTGTTTAACACTAGTTCTAGATAACTTGAAGTTAACCTAATTAAAACATGCTAGCCGTGTGCATAACCGTGACTGTCTCTTTCGTGAGTTCCTTCTCCAATCGAGGACACGGTGGGGTTATGTCTGACGTAGGTAGGTGTTCAGGATCATTCATTTGATCATCAGTTGTTCACGTCCGCTATGCGTAGATCTTCCCCCTCTTATTTCTTGTACTCGTAATTTTAGCCACCAAATATATGCTTATCCGCTGCTGCAACCTCACCACTTAACCTTACCTCACCCATTAAGCTTTGTTAGTCTTGATACCTTTGGAAATGAGATTGTTGAGTCCCGTGTGGCTCACAGATTTCTACAACACCAGTTGCAGGTACAGGTAAAGGTTAGTTGACGCGAGCGCGTTGATTGTTCATTTGGAGTTGCTTCTTCTTCTTCTTCATCGATCTAGGATGGGTTCCAGGCCGGTAGCCTGGGATAGCAAGGATGGACGTCGTTCTTTTTTCTCGTTTGTTTTCGTCCGTAGTCGGACCCTGCTCTTCTTCATGATGATTATGTATTGTACTGATGTGACTCTGATGTAGCTTGTGGCGAGTGTAAGCCAATTCTTTATATCTCTTCTTTTCAGTACATGTACTTGTAAATATATCGATTCTTGCGAAACGACGTGATGCGCTTCTATCCCTGACGAGGCCCTCGTGCCAAATTGAGGATAGGATCGTATCTTGGGCGTTACATCATGGTTCTTCCCACCCACCCAACCCAGCTTTCCAGCAGAGGTTTCAGCAGCAGAAGCAAGGGAATCCTCAAGTGCAATTTCGTCCGCTGTCAGATGTCACTTGTCACAAGTGTGGGCTGAAGGGTCACTACTCCAACAAGTGCACCTCTCAGCAGCATTTTCCGCCCCCTCCTCCAGGGAAGCCTCGAGGCAATGATATGGTGAAGTTCAATCCCAGGTCTGCGAGAGTCAATATGGTGAATGCAGCTGAAGCAAAAAACTCCTCAGACGTGATAATGGGTAATCTTTTAGATAATGATATTCCTGCAAAGGTTTTATTTGATTCTGGTGCTTCTCATTCATTCATGTCTAGATTGTTCTTTTCCGAGCATGATTTTGATTCTGAGTATTTGAGCAAGGCCTTGCGTGTGGTTTCACCCGGCTCTCTCATGAGCGCCAACAAAGTAGTTCGGGATGTCTCTGTCAAGATGGGTGATTATGCCTTTCTGGCTTCTCCTATTATCCTTGGCAACTCTGATATTGATTTGATCCTTGGGATGGATTGGTTGGCTATGAACAAGGCGTCTATTGATTGTGAAGCTAAAGAAGTGAAGCTAACTCATTCTTCGGAGGACGTGATTATCTTCGCGGCGCGTGATGACACGGTCCGTCTGTTTTCCTTGAATGAGAAGGGTGAGATCTCTCCAATTTCTCAAGTCCCAGTGGTCTGCGAGTATGAAGATGTTTTTCCAGAAGGACTGTCGGGAATCCCTCCGCACCGGGCAGTTGAGTTCGTAATTGAGCTTGAACTGGGTACTGAACCAGTGTGCAAGCGGCCGTACAAACTGGGTCCAGAAGAGCTAAAGGAGCTGAAGAAACAACTTGATGAGCAACAGCGTCTGGGTCTGATCAGACCAAGCTCATCTCCTTGGCGCTATGGAGTTCTTTTCGTCAAGAAGAAGGATGGCACGGACCGACTCTGTGTCGATTACCGTCCATTGAATAAGAAGACGATCAAAAACAAGTATCCACTTCCCAACATCAATGAGTTGTTTGAGCAATTGAAAGGGGTAAGATCTTCTCGAAGCTAGATCTCAGGATGGGCTATCATCAGATTCGCATTCGCGAAGAGGACATTCCAAAGACTACTTTCAGGACAAGCTTTCGCTCATATGAGTACATGGTGATGTCTTTCGGTCTGGCCAATGCTCCACCGACCTTCTGTCGGATGATGAATTATATCTTCTCACCATTTAAGAATGAACTTGTCTTTTTGTATCTTGATGACATTCTGGTATTTTCCGAAACTGAGGAAGAACATGAAGAACATCTCAGGCTTGTGCTTGATAAGCTAAGAAAACATAAGTTATATGCCAAGTTTTCCAAATGTGAGTTCTGGTTGAAGGAAGTTGTGTACCTTGGACACATCATCTCTGCCTAGGGCATCAAAGTTGATCCATCAAAGGTGCAGGCCATTGTTGAGTGGGAACCTCCGCAAAATGTGAAGCAGCTTCGAAGCTTTCTCGGGCTTGCAAGCTATTGCAGAAGATTCGTTGAGAATTTCTCCAAGATTGCTAAGCCTCCCTCAAGTCTTCTTAAGAAGGGTGTGAAGTATGTCTGGTCTCTAGAGTGTCAGTTGGCCTTCGACGCACTCAAAGAGAAGCTCACTTCTACTCCAGTCTTTATTCCTCCTGATGATTCCAAGTCTTATCAAGTGTTCTGCGATGCCTCTCTTCAAGGTCTTGGTGCAGTTCTGATGCAAGAGAAGAAAGTGGTAGCTTGTACCTCGAGGCAGTTGAAGCCAAGTGAGAAGAATTACCCCATTCATGATCTTGAGTTGGCGGCAATGGTATATGCTCTGATGAGTTGGAGACATCTCTTGTTGGGAAGACGAGTTGAGGTCTACACCGATCACAAGAGTCTCAAATACATCTTCACCCAGCCTAACCTCAATCTTCGGCAAAGTCGTTGGGTGGAAATGCTCCAAGATTACAATCTGAGCGTCGACTACACTCCACGCAAAGCTAATGTCATTGCAGATGCTTTGAGCAGAAAGGCTTACTGCAACAGTCTCATTCTGAAGCCTCTCCAGCCTGAGCTTTGTGATTCTTTCCGAAAGCTCAACCTTTAGTTAGTACCTCAGGGATTTCTTGCTAATCTCCAGATTTTTCCCACCTTGGAAGACCAAGTCCGACAAGCTCAACTTCTTGATGCGATGGTGAAGAAAGTAAAGATTGGCTTGGCAAAGAGTATTCCCAAATATAAGTGCTTCAGTGTTGATGACAGATATACCTTGTTCTTAGAGGATCGCCTTGTCGTTCCGAAAGGGGATCTCAGGAAGGTTATCATGGAAGAAGCTCATAATTCCCTTCTCTCGATACATCTAGGAAGTTCCAAGATGTGTCTGGATCTGAAGCAGACCTTCTGGTGGACTCGCATGAAGGTGAAATTGCTCAGTTCGTAAATGAATGTGATGTATGTCGAAGAGTGAAAGTAGAGCATCAACGTACAGCAGGTCTTTTGCATCCCTTGTCCATTCCTGAGTGGAAATTTGATCATGTTGAGATGGATTTCGTCAGTGGGTTTCCGAAGTCCAAGAAAGGCAACGATGCCATCTTCATCGTCATCGACAAGTTGAGCAAAGTCGCTCATTTCCTTCCAGTCAAGGAGTCTATCTCGGCAGCTCAGCTTGCAGAGTTATATATGTCAAGGATAGTCTCATTGCATGGTGTTCCAATGCTGATATCTTCGGATCACAGAAGCATCTTTACTTCCAAGTTCTGGGATTCATTTCAGTGTGCGATGGTACTAAGATTCGATTCAGTACAACCTTCCATCCTCAGACTAGTGGGCAAATTGAGAGAGTCAATCAGGTCCTCGAGGATATGCTAAGAGCCTATTTGATTTCGTTTGCCATGCAGTGGGAAGACTGCCTACCTTTTGCTGAGTTTTCATACAACAACAATTATCAGGCAAGGCTCCGTTCGAGACTATTTATGGCAAGAAGTGACGTACCCCGCTCAATTGGTCAGAGACTCGTGAGCGTCAGATTCTTGGGAATGACATGGTTGCTGAAGCAGAAGAGATGTGCCGAGTCATTCGGGATAATCTCAAAGAAGTGCAGTCCCGTCAGAAGAGTTACTACGATAGCAAGCATCGTGACATGACTTTTCAGCTCGATCATTTTGTGTATCTCAAAGTGTCTCCCATGAAGGGCACTCAGCGCTTTGGCATCAAAGGAAAGCTTTCTCCTCGTTTTGTTGGTCCTTTCAGAATTGTTGGCAAGAGAGGCGACCTTGCATATCAGCTAGAGCTCCCTTCCAACTTCTCGAATGTGCATGACGTGTTTCATGTCTCTCAGCTACGGAGATGCTTCAAGACTCCCGAGCGCACAGTTGATCTCCAGGATATCGACCTCCAACCCGACCTGTCTTACCATGAGCATCCAGTTGCAGTTCTTGAAGTGACTGAGTGCAAGACCTGCAACAAGTCAATCAAGTTTCTCAAAGTGCAGTGGTCACATCATTCCGACAAAGAGGACACTTGGGAGCGAGAGGATCACCTCCGTTCCGAATTTCCAGAGTTTTTCCAGTCCTATATCTTGGGTCGAGATCCTCATGTAGTGTGGGAGAGTTGTAAGAGCCCAGATGTTTTCTTTCCTTATTTGTATCCCTTTCCAATTGTGGAGACCTTGTTGAACCCATAGATGGAAGTTATGAGGAGGTTATCATTTCATGTGGCCATCATTCCATGTCATCATCTTGCATTCATTTGCATTTCTTACTTGTGGTATGCTAGTGTTTGATCCATCATGGATTGTGCTAGTGTTTATACTTGGTGTGTGGTGGAGAGTAGTATTTCAAAACCTTGCAAAAACCCTCATTCCATTATTTATTTTAACTTGAGTTTTTAACTAATGCTTGGACCTGTTATAAAAATGTTATTATTTTAGAGGTTTTATATGTGAGTGTAGGAGTTGCTCTCATTGTTGTTTTGGACTTTGGTTTATTGAGGCCTTATAAATAAAACAACAACTAATTCTGTTTTAAGTGTGTTTTTATCTTGTCCTAACAATTTGGATCTTAATTTAGTTAAATAGGGTATAATTCACTCATGCCCTATCTATTTTGCTTTTACCAAAAACCTTTTGCTTGCCTCTGTTTGGAATTTTTGGTGATAATCTTATTTCAAAAAGGAAAACCTTTTACCCGCTCGGTTTAGCTGTGCATGAGAGAGAGCAGTGGGCTTGACCATGGCCTCGAGCCCAGAGAGCCACGTCTTCTCCTCCTTTCCAACGAGACACTGATAACCCACAAGTATAGGGGATCAATTGTAGCCTTTCTCGATAAGTAAGAGTGTCGAACCCAACGAGGAGCTAAAGGTAGGACAAAAATTCCCTCAAGTTATATCGACCACCGATACAACTATACGCACACTTTACACTCTCCTTACCTAGAACAAGTATGAAGCTAGAAGTACTTTGTAGGTGTGATAGGATAGGTTTGCAAGAAAAGAAATAACACGTAAATAAAAACTAGGGGCTATTAGATAAAGAAACCATTACGTTAGTTCAACAAGTGTGGAAAAGTGGTGGTAGGAGTTGCAGAATTGTCCCTAAGCAATTGACTACGTTACTAGCCCGATAGCAAGTTTTATGTGGGAGAGGCCACTGCTAGCATGTCATCCCTTACTTGGAATTCTATGCACTTATGATTGGAACTATTAGCAAGCATCCGCAAGTACTAACATACATTAAGGTAAAATCCAACCATATCAATAAGATATATTGGCCCCCCTTCAATCCCGTACGTATGCATCAATTTCTATGCTAGGCTGAATCTTCTGTCACCCTTGCCCTCCAATACATAGTCCTATCAACATACTACTAACCTTATGGTGTGATCCACGCGCACGCTCATATGATGGGCACCAAAGTACAGCAACATAACCACAAGCAAATTAAACCAATCATAGCAATTCATCAATCACCGATAGGACAACGAAAATCTACTCACACATCATAGGATGGCAACACATCATCGGATAATAATCTGAAGCATAAAGCACCATGTTCAAGTAGAGGGTACAGCGGGTTGCGGGAGAGTGGACGCTGAATATAGATGGGGGAAGGTGATGGAGGTGTTGGTGAAGATGACGGAGGTGTTGGTGTAGATCGTCGTCACACGATGATGTCCCCGGCGGTGTTCCGGCGCCGGCCGGAGAGAGGGGGAGAGAGCCCCCCTTCGTATTCTTCTTCTTCCTTGACCTCCTCCCTAGATGGGAGAAGGGTTTCCCCTCTGGTCCATGGTCTCCATGGCGGCGGAGGGGCGAGAACCCCTCCGAGATTGGATCTCTCTCTCTGTGTCCCTCTGTTTCTGCGCTCCCAGATTCTGCCTTTCATCGTTTCTTAAATTTCCGGAGATCCATAACTCCGATTGGGCTGAAATTTTAACACGATTTTCTTCTGGATATTATCTTTCTTGCAGCGAAAGAAGGGCCCCATCCACCTTATATATTGGTCACAAGCCTGCCAGGCGTGGCCCCACCACCATGTGACCCCCTCGAGCATCGTTTCACGTTGATTCTTCTTCCCAAAAATCATAAATATTCCAAAAAAATCCCCGTAGGTTTTTTATTGCGTCTGGACTTTGTTTGGTATGGATAATCTAGGAAACAAAAAACATGCAACAAACAGGAACGGGCACTGGGCACTGGATCAATATGTTAGTCCCAAAAATAGTATAAAAAGTTGCCAAAAGTATATGAAAGTTGTAGAATATTGGCATGAAACAATCAAAAATTAAAGATACGATGGAGACGTATCAGCACCCCCAAGCTTAATTCCTGCTCGTCCTCGAGTAGGTAAATGATAAAAAAGATAATTTTTGATGTGGAATGCTACCTAGCATAATATTGATCATATAATCTAATCATGGCGTGAATACTAAAACACGAGTGATTCGAAGCAATAGTCTATCATTTGACATAAAGACAATAATATTTCAAGCATACTAACAAAGCAATCATGTCTTCTCAAAATATCATGGCCAAAGAAAGTTATCCCTACAAAATCATAGAGTCTGGCTATGCTCCATCTTCCCTACAAAACGTATTTAAATCATGCACAACCCCGGTTTTAGCCAAACAATTGTTTCATACTTTAGTGTTCTCAAACTTTTTCAACTTTCACGCAATACATGAGTGTGAGCCATGGACATAGCACTATAGGTGGAATAGAATATGGTGGTTGTGGAGAAGACAAAAAGGAGGAGATAGTCTCACATCAACTAGGCGTATCAACGGGCTATGGAGATGCCCATCAATAGATATCAATGTGAGGGAGTAGGGATTGCCATGCAACAGATGCACAAGAGCTATAAGTGTATGAAAGCTCAAAAAGAAACTAGTGGGTGTGCATCCAACTCGCTTGCTCACAAGACCTAGGGCAATTTGAGGAAGCCCATCATTGGAATATACAAGCCAAGTTCTATAATGAAAATTTCCCACTAGTATATGAAAGTGGCAACATAGGAGACTCTCTATCATGAAGATCATGGTGCTACTTTGAAGCACAAGTGTGGTAAAGGATAGTAGCATTGTCCCTTCTCTCTTTTCTCTCATTTTTTTATTTTTTTATTTTTTTTGGTGGGCTTCTTTGGCCTCTTTTTTTTATTTGGGCTTCATTGGCCTCTTTTATTACTACCTCACATGGGACAATGCTCTAATAGTGACGATCATCACACTTTTATTTACTTACAACTCGATATTTAGAACAAAATATGACTCTATATGAATGCCTTTGGCGGTGTATCGGGATGTGCAATGATCTAGCATAGCAATGACATCAAAAACGAACAAGCCATGAAAACATCATGCTAGCTATCTTACAATCATGCAAAGCAGTATGACAATGATGGTGCGTGTCATAATAAACGGAACGATGAAAGTTGCATGGCAATATATCTCGGAATGGCTATGGAAATGCCATAATAGGTAGGTATGGTGGCTGTTTTGAGGAAGGGTATATGCTGGGTGTAATGCACCGGCGAAAGTTGTGCGGTACTAGAGAGGCTAGCAATGGTGGAAGGGTGAGAGTGTGTATAATCCATGGACTCAACATTAGTCATAAAGAACTCACATACTTATTGCAAAAATCTATTAGTCATCGAAACAAGGTACTACACGCATGCTCCTAAGGGAAGGGTTGGTAGGAGTTAACCATCGCGCGATCCCAACTTCCACACAAAGGATGACAATCAATAAATAAATCATGCTCCGACTTCGTCACATAACGGTTCACCATACGTGCATGCTATGGGAATCACAAACCTTAACACAAGTCTTTCTACGAATACACAATTACTCACTAGCATGACTCTAATATCACATCTTCATGTCGCAAAACTATTGCAAGGAATCAAACATATCATATTCAGTGATCTACAAGTTTTTTATGTAGGATTTTATGACTAACCATGTGAATGACCAACTCGTATTAACTCTCTAAATAGGTATAAGTGAAGCATGAGAGTTTAATTCTTTCTACAAAAGATATGCCCCACTCTAACAAATATAAGTGAAGCAAAAGAGCATTCTACAAATGACGGTTTTCTATGTGTGGGGAAACAGGCAATCCAAACTTCAAATGATATAGGTGAAGCACATGAAGCATTCTATAAAGTCATACTCAAAAGATATAAGTGAAGTGCAAAGAGCATTCTATAAATCAACCAAGGACTATCTCATACCAGCATGGTGCATAAAATAAAAAGGAAAAATAAACACAAAAGACGCCCCAAGCATTTGCACATATCATGTGACGAATAAAAATATAGCTCCGAGTAAATTTACCGATAGATTGTAGACGAAAGAGGGGATGCCTTCCGGGGCATCCCCAAGCTTAGACGCTTGATTCTTCCTTGAATATTACGTTGGGGTGCCTCGGGCATTCCCAAGATTAGGCTCTTTCCTCTCCTTATTGCTTCATCCATCGTGGTCTCACCCAAAACTTGAAAACTTCAATCACACAAAACTCAACAAAACCTTCGTGAGATCCGTTAGTATAATAAAGTAAATCACCACTTTAAGTACTGCTGTGAACTCATTCCAAATTCATATTAGCATTATATCTACTGTAATCCAAATTCACCATGGTTCATACCCCCCGATACTACCCATAGATTCATCAAAATAAGAGAACAATGCAAAGAAAACAGAATCTGTCAAAAACAGAACAGTCTGTAGTAATCTGAACTTATACTATACTTCTGATACTCCAAAAATTCTGAAAAAATATTAAAATTAGGGAAATTTGCATATCAATAAGCATCAAAAAGAATCAACTCAAAATCTATTTCTGTATAGTAATTAAAAATAATTTCGTGAGCACAAAGTTTCTGTCTTTTTCAACATGATCAAACAACTATCACCCAAACTAATCATAAAGGCTTTACTTGGCACATTATTTTTATAATATCATGGAATTGTACAAGGGGATAATTATTTTTGCGAGAAAGTTCCATGAAAAATTATACATTGTTTCCATGAGCATGAACACAAGTGTTCAAGGTCGACCTCACTTCCGCAATGCATCACCTTTCAATCGCTTCTCTTTTTGAAAAAGTTTTAAGTTTCCCTCTATATTTTTTTTGTTTTTAAACTAAATAAAAGCACTCAACAGAAATAAATTACTCTATAAAACTTCCTGGTTGTCTCCCAGGCAGCGCTTTTGTGACAGCCCGAGACCGACGTTCCAGAAGATTCCCCTCCTATTCCGTTTTCGTCGTGTGTCTATTTTCTTTTGTGGCATCATCATCGCATCATGCGCATCATCAGCATTGCATCGGCATCCCGTTGCCGCCAATTTTCAAAACTTGCATCCGTTGTTAGTTGCCGGTTCTCGTCGTTGTCCGTTCTGAGCCCGACCGCACACGCACGCGCCCGCGGTGCCATCGAAACCCTGTTTTTAAAGTGCGTGTAAAACTTTCTGTGATCGGGTTGAGATTTGACGTGCGGTCTTATTTTAATATAGCTAGGCCGCCTGTAGAATTTCGTCGCGATCGGAGACCGTCTGGTACCCGAACGATCGACCGTAGCGGCACCGTATTCGGTCTACCGTCTGACGTATGTCGGTGTTTTTAAATACGTTGCCGGGTCGCCCGTTTTCCCTCTCATCTTCGCCTAGCCCCTGTGCACAGTGCGTCGACCCTACGCGCGGCCCAGTCCGAAAACCTCTCGAAACCCGAACCAGGCGGTCGTGACCGTTGGGTCCGGATCAACCCCGTTTGACCGCAAACCGTCTTCGGTTTGTCTAGTGGACTTCCTAACCTATTTATCTCGACCACTCGATCTAAATCGGAGGGTCGAGATGAACCTACAACTAGCATGCTAGCTATATATTTGGACCGTAGACTATCCACCCAAAACCTAGTATCTAGGGATCCATCCCCTAGCCCCACCTTGTTTTCCCCACCAGCCCAACCAGTAGCGAGAGCCCAAGGCGAACCCTGTAGCCAGCTCACCCGCAACCCCCTCCTCTCTCGATCTGATAGCTAGCCCAATCCTGGCCGCAGCGAGGAGTCCGTGACCGAGTGCCTCCCTAGCCAGCCAGCTGTCGTGCCTTCAGCGCCGCCCCCTGCCGCCAGTCAGCGCCGCGCTTGCCTCCTCCCCGCGATCTGGATCAGGGATCCAGATCGGGAGCCATTCACCGCGCCGCCAGGGTTTGCGCTTGCCTCGCCTCCGCTCGCGAGCTCCCGCGCAGCGCCGCTAGGCCGGCTCAGATCCAGCGCTCGCTCGCCCGCGTTGACTTGGCCGACCGACCTCCCCAGGCTCCCGTCGCCCCGCGTGGCCTCGTGCGAGGCCCAGCGCCGACCGGATCCCGCTGGCCAGCGCCTCGCCCGGTGGCCCAAGTCCCGCGTCGGCCTCCTCCAGGCGCCTCCCCTCTGCACCGACTGGCCCAGTCGGCCTCTTCCCCAAGCCCACCAGCCAGGCCAGCCCGTGGGAGCGAGGTGAGCTTCCTCCGCGTCTATCCTGCGCCTAGGTGACGTTTAGCCAGTGTGCGCCCGCAGTTTTGGCCCGTGTAGGTTTATTATTTATCGGCAATTTATTCTTTTCCAGAAAATTTCCATGTTTTTAAAACGTCTGTATCTTTTATTTCGTAAGTCAGATCGAGGTGACATGGATTTGGTGTAGAATTTCGCGTAGTATCCGTTTTTGCAATTTGCATAAATGTTTGATGATGTTTGACCCACTGTTTGCCTAGAGTAACGTGTTGTCCCATTAGAATAGTGCCCGTAATTATTTTTCGCGCAAGACCGGGTTGTTCGTATGCCGTATTAGAAATGCCCATGTTTTAGGAACCATTATTCTATGTATTTTAGAGCGGTCATTGGTATTTTTGCGTGTAGGGAATTGCGCTAGTTTATTTTTCTGTGTCTAGATTATTTTCTCGCATTTTCGGGTGGCATTATTTTGTTGTGCAACCCCACATATTTTATATGTTTTCGGGGTAGAAAAATCCATGTGATTTTTCTATGCAATTAGTTTTAGCTTTCGAGTAAGTTAGTTCGCGCGATATTTTGCCATGTTGCCCTTTTGTTTAATTCGTAGGATTTATTCCGTGCGTCGTTTGACGGAGTTGTCAACTAGAGAGTTGATCTTGGATGTTTTGTCTAGCCCCTGGTATTTTTGGTTGCAATAGAAATGCATGTTTAGGTGTGGTTTGATAGCCCTCAAGTTGCTAGAAATAGTGCTGATTTAGAGGAGCTGAAATATTTCTAAGTCTGGAATCTGTTATATTTTGTTGATGTCTTGTCTTGCTTGTATCTTTTGATTTGTAGCTCTTTTGAGGTTGGTCCAATGGAGTTAGTTGTACCCCTTGTGTTTCTCTAGCATGCTGTAAATTTTCATGCTACTTGGATTCCTGTAGCTATAGGTTTTTCTGCTGTCAACATGGCTTCAGATCGAAAACTGCACTTTCATGAAGTGCTATTTTCACTAAGTCTGAAATAGTGTGTGCGATGCCATGTTGTGTCTTCTTTTCCTAGTGCTCCTTGCGGCCATGATAGTTGTTGTTAGTTGTTTGTAGTAGTGCTTCTTTCCCTCTTTCGTGTCATGCCTTGCTTGAGTTTATCGGAGTTGTGTAGCTCGTAGTTGTGGGGTGTAGAAAATGCTATGTGGCTGATTTTGGCAGATTGTACTGATTTCTTGTTTTGCTCGTAGTTTTTGAACCGTAGCTCCGATTTGATCGTGTCCTACATGAAACTTGCTTAGAATCTTGTGTAGTTTTATTTTCTCTTGCTGGTTGTATGTTTCGAAGTGCTCGTGACCGCCGTTGCACACATATTGCATTCATGCCATCATATCTTGCGGTGCTTGTAACTTTTGACCCGTAGCTCCGTTGGAGATGTTCTTTATGTGTAGATTTCTTGAAATGATGCGTAGAATCCCGTGAACCTATTTGTTTTTCTGTTTAACAACCAATTAAATGCATTAGTTCAGATCTGGACAGAATTGTAAATTAACATATGAGGTCGTCTCGGAGGTGTTATATGTCATTACGGACCTCATTTAAAATGTCTAGATAGGTAGTTTAATTTGCGCTTCACCTCTTGCCATGTTTAATCACATTTAATATTGCCGTGTATCTAATCGGGATAGAACTAAATAATTAAACGTGGAGTTTTGTCAATATGCAATACGTTGCATATTGAACTTCACTTAATGTGTAGTGTTTGATTGTGTGAATTGTCATGCCGTGACTTGCATATATTCAGCTGCTCATGCATCATATGTGTTGTGCATCGTGTGGTGAATTCCGTGTGTTGATTTGTGTTTCCGGTTTGCTTCGCCTCGATAGAGTTCCGCAAGCGTGCCGGATTGTGAGGACCCGTTCGACTACGTCGGTTCGTCTGCTTCACGGAGGCATTCTTCTTCTCAGGCAAGATGATCATTTCCCCAGATACCATTACTATCATTGCCAGGCTGGTTTTATCGCTTCTATCGATTATGTCTCGTTGCCTACCACATGTTAAATATCAGCCTCTCAACAATGCCATCAAACCTTCAACCTGATCAACCTAGCAAACCACTGATTGGCTATGTTACCGCTTACTTAACCCTGTGTAGCGTTGCTAGTTGCAGGTGCATCGCTTCCATGTGATAACATGGTTTCCTTGTTATATCACCATATTAAATGCTATTTAGTTTAATGCACCTATACATTTGGTAGAAGGTGGAAGGCTTGGCCTTTCTAGCCTGGTGTTTTGTTCCACCTTTACCCCCTTAGTTTCGGCTACCGGTGTTATGTTCCATAAACGAGCGCTCCTAACACGATCGGGGTTGTTATGGGGACCCCCTTGATAATTCGTTTTAGATTAAAGCTGGTCTTGCAAGGCCCAACATTGGTACTACATTTTCCCAACATAATAACTTTGTTAATACTGAAAGCATAGGGCGTCATGAACCCGAGGAGTAATTTCACATAATACAGGGAGGGTCAGTGCTGATGGTGCTGGTCCAAAACAGAGCATTGTGAGGGGCCACCGCGAGGAAACTCGAGGTTTGGCACTCATACACTTCGCTTATCCGTCATGTCCTAAGAACGAGATACGCGGCTCCTATCGGGATCGTCGACACGCCGGGCGGCCTTGCTGCTTTAGTTTTACCTTTAACGAGATATCTTGTGCATCGGGATTCCGGTGATGCTTTGGGTAATCTCAGAGTTGAGGTTTTCCACTAGGGAGTCCGACGAGATCGCGAGCTTCGTGATTGAGGATTTCTATGCGGCTTGTGGTAATTTGTGATGGACTAGTTGGAGCACCCCTGCAGGGTTAAATCTTTCGGAAAGTCGTGCCCGCGGTTATGTGGCAACGTGGAAACTTTGTTTAACACTTGTTCTAGATAACTCGAAGTTAACTTAATTAAAATATGTCAACTATGTGCGTAACCGTGACTGTCTCTTTCGTGAACTCCTTCTCCGATCGAGGACACAGTGGGGTTATGTCTAACGTAGGTAGGTGTTCAGGATCATTCATTTGATCATCAATAGTTCACGTCCGTTATGCATAGATCTTCCCCCTCTTATTTCTTGTACTCGTAAGTTAGCCTCCATATATATATGCTTAGCCGCTGCTGCAACCTCCCCACTTAACCATACCTCACCCAGTAAGCTTTGCTAGTCTTGATACCTTTGGAAATGAGATTGTTGAGTCCCCTGTGGCTCACAGATTACTACAACACGAGTTGCAGGTATAGGTAAAGGGTACTTGACGCGAGCGCGTTGATTGTTCATTTGGAGTTGCTTCTTCTTCTTCTTCTTCATCGATCTAGGATGGGTTCCAGGCCGGCAGCCTGGGATAGCAAGGATGGATGTCGTTCTTCTTTTGTCGTTTGGTTTCGTCCGTAGTCGGACCCTGCTCTTACTCTTGATGATTATGTAATGTACTGATGTGACTCTGATGTAGCATGTGGCGAGTGTAAGCCAATTCTATATATCTCTTCTTTTCAGTACATGTACTTGTAACGATATCCATTCTTGCGACACGACGAGATGTGCTTCTATCCCTTACGAGGCCCTCGTGCCAAATTGAGGATAGGGTCGCATCTTGGGCGTGACAAGCTGGTATCAGAGCAGTACCGACCTAGGAGCCCTGTTGATTGATCGAACTTGGCCGAGTCGAGTCTAGTGAAAAACTGCTTTGAGTCTAGTTATATATCAGAGAGTAGAATTCTTTTTTCTCCTCTTCTATGCTCTGGTGAGGAATCTTGACGTAATAATTTATTCTACTCCTCTTCTCACTCAAAAAAACTTTAGGATCACGCGGATATTTTGGAATCTATATGATGCCGATGTGACGGAGTTCTGTCTTGGTGCCTCCTATCTGCTTTAAGTTTCAGGGGAGTTGAGCTCCAGGGGATTCTTGAGCACATCGTTATCATTTAGATTTCTTAGTATCTCAGAATGAAGCATGTTCGTAATTGCTTCAATACTAGTAGTGGCGAGATAACCCCGATGTCCCCAGTACTGGTGCAGATTGTTCGGGAGTACTGGCATACTTTGTATCGTTGTGATCACGAGGGTATGTAGTAGATGAAGGTCCGAGATTCTGGTCGTGTGTTGACGGATGTGATACAAGTGACGGGTTAGTATAGGAGTTGTGTGATATTACTCCTTGTATCCGTGTACCAGATTGCATGACCAGATATTTCGGGAATTCATAGGTGGGAATTCAAGTAGTTTCTTATAGGAAAAACTTCCAACAAATGCATGATGTTAGGTTGGGGTTCGACATCTAGTGGATTCCTGTCCATGAAAATATCAGACGAAATCTTTCTCATGAGTTTGTTCTGGCTTGTTTCATAAGCCTCACCCTTTGTTTTGTTGGAATATGGTAATTCAAGTTGCTTCGATGTCAAGTGGTGATTTCAGATCTTTCCAAGATGTGTTCTCATAATTTTTATGTTAATGCAATTCTTTGCTCAATCAGATCGTCTTATCAATTATTGTCAACCGGAGTTGTCATTTCAATTCCATTCAACCGTGTGCTTCTCTTCAGTGAATTCAATCCTCTCTAATTTGCAGATCATTCTCTCAATTCTTTTCCGGAGTTACCTCATCTGTCTCAAGTTGTCTTTGTTTTTCCCCGCCCTCCCGCCCTTTTCTTCAGTGTTTGGATTTCATCCAAGTGCCTTCTTATTGAGTGATGCTTCCGCTATCTCTTCTTCCTTTTTGTAGCCGGTGATTCATTGTGTAGATTCTCAGGAGCTTCATGTTCATCTTTATTCATTCTTGTCATCCTTACCGGTGAATTCAATTCAGTTATCCATGCTCATCATATCATTTTCAACCATTAAATTATTTCCAACGTTGGAAATTCTTTCAGCCTATGTTGTTATCATTTCTTTCTTTTCTGTCCGGAGTGCTGAAGATATTTCAGTAGTTTCTTGTTTTCAATTCTTTTAATTATTTCGAGGTTCTCAACCTCATCTAGTTTTCATTTGTACTGGTGCAACATCCCTCTTCTAAGCAATCTTGTCAACGGTGATTTCTTTGAGTGGGCCCATAACCCACAGGTTTTTCCCAGGATCTTATATGTCTCTTCTAATCTTTTCGGAGATCTTTAATTCTTTTCAATTATGACGTAAGTATGAATTTCATCAGTCATATTCCTTCTTCAAGATCTATTTGAATTAGTTCTCACATTTGGCTTAACCTTACATTCTTCTCTATTCCGAAGGTCTCACTAATTCTTGGTGGTGTTTTTCTCGTCATTCTCAGCTTGCAGTCTGAAGGAGTGTTTTCTCGAATCTTGGTCCGTTCCCTTGAAGATTTCATTTCAGCTTGTTGTTGTCATCTTATTTGTTCCAGTCATGAGTAATCCCTTTCTGGCTATCCGGTGCATTTCTGAGTTGTTTTTATTCTCGATCCTCCGAAGGCCATCATTTTAGAAGATTCTTCGTTCTCAGCTTTCAGCTTTCATCCTCAAACCTTCTCAATTGTTGCCTCTTCGTTCGTCTCTCGTTTCTACCGGTGCCTTATTCAAGTTTTTCTGTTAGGTGGATCATGATCTCTTCATTCTCATGTGTTTCCATGCATTCTTGGAATTCCCATTCAGTTGTGAATTCTTACCGGTGCTTCCTTCAATTGTGCTTCAAATGGTGCTTATCTCTCTGCCTCTACAAGATCCTTTCAAGAATAAGTGCTACGCTAAATCCGTTGTTTGCCATCAATTAAACTTGATGAAGGATAAGCATAACATAATTCTTATTCTTGTTCATAGTAATCTGAATTCTTCTTCCGGAGAGGCTCATGATATCAATTCCTTTTCTCTAGTGCTCTTATCTTTCTTTTCCGGATTTCCAAGTTTTCTCAAGTATCTTTTCGTGTTGCTTCATCTAAATCTTGGTAAGGTCATAATCTTATTCTTTTCTTCCTTGATATCTTTGCATCATTCATTCGTATACGGAGGTCCTTCTTGGTGGTTCATCAAGGTTTCAATCCATTCTCAAGTGTTCTTCAAGAATCTTATTGGAGAACCTCAAGTTTTCTTCTCTTGCATTTCCAAGTGCATTTCTTCTTCCTTTTCCTTTGAGGTGGTATTATAGCATTCTTTTAGTGTAGGAGCCTCGAAGAGATTTCCTCTCAAGAATGAGATAATTAAATCCACCAATTCTATGATCATGACATATTTTCAACCCATGATTTCTTCATTGAGCTATTTTGGTTTGGATTTCACCTAAAGCTTTTCCTATGGATTGTTGCTATTATGGTGCTTGTCATTAATCCAAGTCCTCAATGTATCCTCTTGGTGTAAGAAATTGTTCATATCTTGTTTCTCCCAATCAATCCTTGTTTCTGTTAGTGGATGGTTGTCACTTCATTAGTTTGAAAAGGTTTCCATAAGCCCACTACTATCTTGTTCATTTTGTTGTTGTTTTTCCAACAACTTCGTTCAATTTTTCTTGCAAGGATGCTTGCCAAGTTCATTGGAGTAGTAGTTGTCATTCTCTCTTCATTCTCTTCTTCCGTATGAGCTAGTTCCTATTCTATTGTCCCGGGGGCTTTGTGATATTGCTCTTTGGGTCTATCTTGTTGTTCTATCAAGTTCATGGTGTTCCCTTGTTCTATTTAGTTGTTTGATATGTATGTTGTCTATTTTTTCCACCTTGTCGAATTTTTTGTCCCATTTTCCTACCGAAGTGCTGCCGAAATTTTCTGTGAATTCTTGCTTCTTTCTCATATCATTCCTTATCTCTTTGCAACCTTCAAGGATCGTTGGTTTCACTCGGTTGTCAAAGAAGCGACTAAATTTTACCTCTTGTTCTTTCTCATCCTCTCCCCCTTTCATTCTTGGATCTCGGGGCGAGATCCTCTTGTAGTGTAGGAGAGTTGTGACAGCCCGAGACCGACGTTCCAGAAGATTCCCCTTCTATTCCGTTTTCATCGTGTGTCTATTTTCTTTTGTCGCATCATCATCGCATCATGCGCATCATCAGCATTGCATCGGCATCCCGTTGCCTCCAATTTTCAAAACTTGCATCCATTGTTAGTTGCCGGTTCTCGTCGTTGTCCGTTCTGAGCCCGACCGCACACGCACGCGCCCGCGGCGCCATCGAAACCCTGTTTTTAAAGTGCGTGTAAAACTTTCTGTGATCGGGTTGAGATTTGACGTGCGGTCTTATTTTAATATAGCTAGGCCGCCTGTAGAATTTCGTCGCGATCGGAGACCGTCTGGTACCCGAACGATCGACCGTAGCGGCACCGTATTCGGTCTACCGTCTGACGTATGTCGGTGTTTTTAAATATGTTGCCGGGTCGCCCGTTTTCCCTCTCATCTTCGCCTAGCCCCTGTGCACAGTGCGTCGACCCTACGCGCGGCCCAGTCCAAAAACCTCCCGAAACCCGAACCGGGCGGTCGTGACCGTTGGGTCCGGATCAACCCCGTTTGACCGCAAACCGTCTTCGGTTTGTCTAGTGGACTTCCTAACCTATTTATCTCGACCACTCGATCTAAATCGGAGGGTCGAGATGAACCTACAACTAGCATGCTTGCTATATATTTGGACCGTAGACTATCCACCCAAAACCTAGTATCTAGGGATCCATCCCCTAGCCCCACCTTGTTTTCCCCACCACGCCAACCAGCAGCGAGAGCCCGAGGCGAACCTTGTAGCGATCTGAGAGCTCGCCCGATCCTGGCCGCAGCGAGGAGTCCGTGACCGAGTGCCTCCCTAGCCAGCCAGCTATCGTGCCTTCAGCGCCGCCCCCTGCCGCCAGTCAGCGCCGCACTTGCCTCCTCCCCGCGATCTGGATCAGGGATCCAGATCGGGAGCCATTCACCGCGCCGCCAGGGTTTGCGCTTGCCTCGCCTCCGCTCGCCAGCTCCCGCGCAGCGCCACTAGGTCGGCTCAGATCCAGCGCTCGCTCGCCCGCGTTGACTTGGTCGACCGACCTCCCCAGGCTCCCGTCGCCCCACGTGGCCTTGTGCGAGGCCCAACGCCGACCGGATCCCGCTGGCCAGCGCCTCACTCGGTGGCCCAAGTCCCACGTCGGCGTCCTCCAGGCGCCTCCCCTCTGCACCGACCGGCCCAGTCGGCCTCTTCCCCAAGCCCACCAGCCAGGCCAGCCCGTGGCAGTGAGGTGAGCTTCCTCCGCGTCTATCCTGCGCCTAGGTGACGTTTAGCCAGTGTGTGCCCGCAGTTTTGGCCCGTGTAGGTTTATTATTTATCGGCGATTTATTCTTTTCCAGAAAAATTGCATGTTTTTAAAACGTTCGTATCTTTTATTCCGTAAGTCGGATCGAGGTGATCTATATATGGATTTGGTGTAGAATTTCGCGTAGTATCTGTTTTTGCAACTTGCATAAACGTTTGATGACGTTTGACCCACTGTTTGCCTAGAGTAACATGCTGTCCCATTAGAATAGTGCCCGTAATTATTTTTCGCCCAAGACCTTCGTATGCCGTATTAGAAATGCTCATGTTTTAGGAACCATTATTCTATGTATTTTAGAGCGGTCATTGGTATTTTTGCGTGTAGGGAATTGCGCTAGTTTATTTTTCCGTGTCTAGATTATTTTCTCGCATTTTCGTGGCATTATTTTGTTGTGCAACCCACATATTTTATATGTTTTCGGGGTAGAAAAATCCATGTGATTTTTCTGTGCAATTAGTTTTAGCTTTCGAGTAAGTTAGTTCGCGCGATATTTTGCCATGTTGCCCTTTTGTTTAATTCGTAGGATTTATTCCGTGCGTCGTTTGACGGAGTTGTCAACTAGAGAGTTTATCTTGGATGTTTTGTCTAGCCCCTAGTATTTTTGGTTGCAATAGAAATGCATGTTTAGGTGTGGTTTGATAGCCCTCAAGTTGCTAGAAATAGTGCTGATTTGGAGGAGCTGAAATATTTCTAAGTCTGGAATCTGTTATATTTTGTTGCTGTCTTGTCTTGCTTGTATCTTTTGATTTGTAGCTCTTTTGAGGTTGGTCCAATGGAGTTAGTTGTACCCCTTGTGTTTCTCTAGAATGCTGTAAATTTTCATGCCACTTGGAGTCCTGTAGCTATAGGTTTTGCTGCTGTCAATATGGCTTCAGATCGAAAACTGCACTTTCATGAAGTGCTATTTTCACTAAGTCTGAAATAGTGTGTGCGATGCCATGTTGTGTCTTCTTTTCCTAGTGCTCCTTGCGGCCATGATAGTTGTTGTTAGTTGTTTGTAGTAGTGCTTCTTGCCCTCTTTCGTGTCATGCCTTTCTTGAGTTTATCGGAGTTGTGTAGCTCGTAGTTGTGGGGTGTAGAAAATGCTATGTGGCTGATTTTGGCAGATTGTACTGATTTCTTGTTTTGCCCGTAGTTTTTGAACCGTAGCTCCTATTTGATCGTGTCCTGCACGAAACTTGCTTAGAATCTTGTGTAGTTTCATTTTCTCTTGCTGGTTGTATGTTTTGAAGTGCTCGTGACCGCCGTTTCACACATATTGCATTCATGCCATCATATCTTGCGGTGCTTGTAACTTTTGACCCGTAGCTCCGTTGGAGATGTTCTTTATGTGTAGATTGCTTGAAATGATGCGTAGAATCCCGTGAACCTATTTGTTTTGCTGTTTAACAACCAATGAAATGCATTAGTTCAGATCTGGACAGAATTGTAAATTAACATATGAGGTCGTCTCGGAGGTGTTATATGTCATTTCCGACCTCATTTAAAATGTCTAGATAGGTAGTTTAATTTGCGCTTCACCTCTTGGCGTGTTTAATCACATTTAATATTGTCGTGTATCTAATCGGGATAGAACTAAATAATTAAACGTGGAGTTTCGTCAATATGCAATTCGTTGCATATTGAACTTCACTTAATGTGTAGTGTTTGATTGTGTGAATTGTCATGTCTTGACTTGCATATATTCAGCTGCTCATGCATCATATGTGTTGTGCATCGTGTGGTGAATTCCGTGTGTTGATTTGTGTTTCCGGTTTGCTTCGCCTCGATAGAGTTCCGCAAGCGTGCCGGATTGTGAGGACCCGTTCGACTACGTCGGTTCGTCTGCTTCACGGAGGCATTCTTCTTCCAAGCGGGATCTGAGGCAAGATGATCATTTCCCCAGATACCATTACTATCATTTCCATGCTAGTTTTATCGCTTCTATCGATTATGTCTCGTTGCCTACCACATGTTAAATATTAGCCTCTCAACAATGCCATGAAACCTTCAACCTGATCAACCTAGCAAACCACTGATTGGCTATGTTACCGCTTGCTTAACCCTGTGTAGCGTTGCTAGTTGCAGGTGCATCGCTTCAATGTGATAACATGGTTTCCTTGTTATGTCACCATATTAAATGCTATTTAATTTAATGCACCTATACACTTGCTAAAAGGTGGAAGGCTTGGCCTTTCTAGCCTGGTGTTTTGTTCCACCTTTGCCCCCTTAGTTTCGGCTACCGGTGTTATGTTCCATAAATGAGCGCTCCTAACACGATCAGGGTTGTTATGGGGACCCCCTTTATAATTCGTTTTAGATTAAAGCTGGAATGGCAAGGCCCAACATTGGTACTACATTTGCCCAACATAATAACTTTGTTAATACTGAAAGCATAGGGTGTCATGAACCCGAGGAGTAATTTCACATAATACAGGGAGGGTCGGTGCTCATGGTGCTGGCCCAAAACAGAGCACTGTGCGGGGCCACCGCGAGGAAACTCGAGGTTTGGCACTCGTACACTTCGCTTATCGGTCGTGTCCTAAGAACGAGATACGCGGCTCCTATCGGGATCGTCGACACGCCGGGCGGCCTTGCTGGATTAGTTTTACCTTTAACGAGATATCTTGTGCATCGGGATTCTGGTGATGCTTTGGCTAATCTCAGAGTTGAGGTTTTCCACTAGGGAATCCGACGAGATCGCGAGCTTCGTGATTGAGGATTTCTATGCGGCTTGTGGTAATTTGTGATGGACTAGTTGGAGCACCCCTGCAGGGTTAAATCTTTCGGAAAGCCATGCCCGCGGTTATGTGGCAACGTGGAAACTTTGTTTAACACTGGTTCTAGATAACTCGAAGTTAACTTAATTAAGAGATGCCAACTGTGTGCCTAACCGTGACTGTCTCTTTCGTGAGTTCCTTCTCCGATCGAGGACACGGTGGGGTTATGTCTGACGTAGGTAGGTGTTCAGGATCATTCATTTGATCATCAGTAGTTCACGTCCGTTATGCGTAGATCCTCCCCCTCTTATTTCTTGTACTCGTAAGTTAGCCACCATATATATATATATGCTTAGCCGCTGCTGCAACCTCCCCACTTAACCATACATCACCCAGTAAGCTTTGCTAGTCTTGATACCTTTGGAAATGAGATTGTTGAGTCCCCTGTGGCTCACAGATTACTACAACACCAGTTGCAGGTATAGGTAAAGGGTACTTGACGCGAGTGCGTTGATTGTTCATTTGGAGTTGCTTCTTCTTCTTCTTCTTCTTCTTCGATCTAGGATGGGTTCCAGGCCGGCAGCCTCGGATAGCAAGGATGGACGTCGTTCTTCTTTTGTCGTTTGTTTTCGTCCGTAGTCGGACCCTGCTCTTACTCTTGATGATTATGTAATGTATTGATGTGACTCTGATGTAGCCTGTGGCGAGTGTAAGCCAATTCTATATTTCTCTTCTTTTCAGTACATGTACTTGTAACGATATCCATTCTTGCGACACGACGAGATGCGCTTCTATCCCTTACGAGGCCCTCGTGCCAAATTGAGGATAGGGTCGCATCTTGGGCGTGACCGCTTTCTTTAAAGCCATTAAGCTAGGCATAAAGTGCTCAAGTAATGGATCCACCCGGATCCCAAGGTATATCAAAGCCAAATTTAATTAACAACGATTTGTAATTTAGTAGTGAGCACAAGGTAACATGTATCATGCAATGACGAAGTCTAACTCTCTTACTATGCATTGGCATGTCATAAAAGAACAATTCATGCACATCAAGTAAAGGCCAATGCATAGCATAAGCAGTTTCTTGCAATTTTATCGTATTGGAAACATAGAGAGGTGGAGATGTAGTTCCTCTCTCATAATAATTGCAAGTAGGAGCAGCAAGCACATGCATATTATATTCATAAAAATCATCATGTGTAATAGTAGAAGGCAACCATCTATGTAATCCCTAATAAGAGCAAACTTATCCAATATAGTGTAGTTGGGAGAGTTCAAAAAGATAATAGGACGATCATAAGTGGGTGCGATAGCTACATTTTCATGTTTAACATAAGGAACTATAGCAAGTTCACCTTCATAAGCATCATTCATATTGGCATCATGGCCACAAGCATAGCAAGCATCAAGTTCATCAAAAAGGGATATTTCAAATGAGTCCAAGGAATCATAGCAATCAACATAGCAATCATCCTTCGGTAAGAACGAAGGGAAATTAAACAATGTATGAGTTGAAGAGTTACTCTCATTAGAAGGTGGGCACGGGTAGCTAGTCCGCTCTTCCTCCTTTTGTTCTTCGCTCTCCTCGTCATCTTTTTCATCTAATGAGCTCACAGTTTCAGCATTTTCTTCTTCCATAGTTTCCTCCAAAATATTGATCTCTTCTTGGGCAGAGTAGAATTTCTCCATAAATCGATAAATATGGGCATTATATTCATAATGAGTATAACAATAATGAAGCATAACCAAATTTTCAGATTGGTAAGCATCATCATCATTATCATCACACCCTTTAAACAGAGCTTCAATTTCATAAGAACCCATAAAAGCAACAAACTCTTCTATTTGCTCCACATCATAGTAATCATATATACCATTAGCATAAGAAGCCAAGGTTTCATTAGAATTAAATTTACAAGAAAAGGGAAGGTGTTTAGCCTTCATCCTAGAGCAACAAGTAATATCATATCTCGAGCATAGCTCCTAAGCATACCATTTCAACATTTGAATTTGATCCCATAATAGTTTCCCTTTTTGAGTCAAGTGATAATCCCTAAAGTATTCACGTTGATCCAATGTGTATCCCATTATATAATTTAATGGGGTTTTCTCAGGATTATTAAAAAAGTGCATAATATTTTCCACATAACGAGCATCGAGGGTTTTAGGAGGTTCCCCATCTCCATGAGTAGCAAGTACACCAAATTTTTTTGGTATTTCGTGTTCCATATCCATAAGTAAAGATAGAGAACAACTTAGAATAGCAAATAAATCTACTTATTGATAAAGCAAACAAGCACACACGAGAATATTCACCCCACGCTATTGCTTCCACGGCAATGGCGCCAGAAAAAGGTCTTGATAACCCACAAGTATAGGGGATCAATTGTAGCCTTTCTCGATAAGTAAGAGTGTTGAACCCAATGAGGAGCTAAAGGTAGGACAAATATTCCCTCAAGTTCTATCGACCATCGATACAACTCTACGCACACTTTACGTTCGCTTTACCTAGAGCAAGTATGAAACTAGAAGTACTTTGTAGGTGTGATAGCATTGGTTTGCAAGAAAAGAAAGAACACGTAAATAAAAACCAGGGGATGTTAGATAAAGAAACAATTACGTTAGTTTAACGAGTGTGGAAAAGTGGTGGTAGGAGTTGCGGAATTGTCCCTAAGCAATTGACTACGTTACTAGACCGATAGCAAGTTTTATGTGGGAGAGGCCACTGCTAGCATGTCATCCCTTACTTGGAATTATATGCACTTAAGATTGGAACTATTAGCAAGCATCCGCAACTACTAACGTTCATTAAGGTAAAACCCAACCATAGCAATAAGATATATTGGTCCCCCTTCAATCCCGTACGTATGCATCAATTTCTATGCTAGGCTGAAGCTTCTATCACTCTTGCCCTCCAATACATAGTCCTATCAACATACTACTAACCCTATGGTGTGATCCACGCGCGCGCTCATATGATGGGCACCAAAGGACAGCAACATAACCACAAGCAAATTAAACCAATCGTAGCAATTCATCAATCACCGATAGGACAACGAAAATCTACTCAGATATCATAGGATGGCAACACATCATTGGATAATAATATGAAGCATTAAGCACCATGTTCAAGTAGAGGGTACAACAGGTTGCGGGAGAGTGGACCGCTGAATATAGATGGGGGAAGGTGATGGAGGTGTTGCTGAAGATGACGGAGGTGTTGGTGTAGATCACTGTCACACGATGATGTCCCGGGCGGCGTTCCGGCGCCGCCGGGAGAGAGAGAGAGAGAGCCCCCTTCTTCTTATTCTTATTCCTTGACCTCCTCCCTAGATGGGAGAAGGGTTTCCCCTCTGGTCCATGGTCTTCATGGAGGCGGAGGGGCGAGAGCTCCTCCGAGATTGGGTATCTCTCTCTGTGTCCCTCTGTTTCTGTGCTCCCAGATTCTGCCTTTCACCGTTTCTTAAATTCCCGGAGATCCGTAACTCTGATTGCGCTGAAATTTTAACACGATTTTCTTATGGATATTATATTTCTTGCAGCAAAAGAAGGGCCCCAACCGCCTTAGGGCTTGGTTACAAGCCTGCCAGGCGCGGCCCCACCCCCAGGTCGCGGCTAGGGGGCTTATGACCCCCTCGGGCATCGTTTCACGTTGATTCTTCTTCCCAAAAATCATAAATATTCCAAACAAATCCCCCGTAGGTTTTTATTGCGTTTGGACTTCGTTTGGTATGGATAATCTGCGAAACAAAAAACATGCAACAAACAGGAACTGACAGTGGGCACTAGATCAATATGTTAGTCCCAAAATAGTATAAAAAGTTCCCAAAAGTATATGAAAGTTGTAGAATATTGGCATGAAACAATCAAAAATTATAGATACGATGGAGATGTATCAGACGCCGAGGCCCCACGCGTCAGTGTCTCATCCTCCCCCTCCACCTTTTCTTCCCGACGCGTCCCTCCTCTACTCGTGCACGCACATGGGCGCCGGACGGCCGTTCCTCCCTCCTCCTCCTTTATAACCCCCCTTGGCGTCCGTGCCTAGGGTTCCTCCATCGCGCCACCACCCTCGCCTCCTCCTTCTCCTCCATTTCCTTCCCCAAGGTAAGTTTATGTAGAAGGTACAGAGAGCAATCAGAGAGAGGGTGAAGATCGTCGTCGTCCACACCACATTGTCGTCGTCCCCAGCGTCGGCGAAGATGTCCAGGAGCTCGGGGCTGCTCCCCGCGTTCCATTCCCGGCGTTAGGAGCCCCGGAGAGCCTCCACGTCGACGATCCCTTCCTCGTCAACATCGCCGCCGTTCTGCTCCGTAGCGGTTCTTCTGTGCTTTGACTCCGACGTTCGTCTCCGACCCCTTCTTCCGCTCCGTTGGCTTCGTCGACCCCCGTGGTGAGCCCTCTTGTTGCAGCCGTTCCCCGTAGCGCGTGCGTAGCCATAGTCGCATCTCCAGCGAGCCCGTGTTCGTTTCCGCCGCAGCTCCGCCGTAAGGAAGAGGTGCTTAGCGCAATGACCTCCTCGTGATAGATGCGGGGATGGGTTCCTCTAGGATCCCGCAACCCCCGCCGGAGGTCTTCCGCGCTGATGTTGGCCGGTGTGATCGCCGGCGAGCACCTATGTTCCGGTCGCCGCGGTTCAACGTAGGACAGAGGGGCCTGCTCAAAATAGCAACACCCCCCTCTCTGTTGAGAAACGATTAGCTAGCGCAGTGGCATGTGCACTTGGGTGACGGCCAGCAGGTCGTGGGTTCGACTCTCTCAACCCCCCCCCCCTTTTTCTTTTTTTGGTTTTGATCTTTTGTTGTTTGTTTTCTTGATGCTTTCCCTCCTGTTTTGCACTAGGTGTATTATTATGCTTGTGTGTATGTGTGCTTGAGGGTGTAGGTGTATGTGGGTGTATGTGTGCATGTGCATATGCACATATGCACTTGTGCAAGTAGGCATATTTATACATATGTGTATATATACATATGGTGTGGTGTGTGTATCTACTATGTGTGTGTAGATTCTTGTATGTGATGTGCATGTGTAGATGTAGGTGTGCTTGTGTGTGTGTGTGAGTGAGACCACATATACATGTGCATGTGTGAGCACATATGCCTTGGGCATGTGTGTGTGCTCATATGTGTGTGTGTGTGGATGAACACATCTTGCCATGTAAGTTTATTCTTGTTTCTGATGCTATGCCATGCCTAGGTAGTTTAATGTGTGTCTAGTCCTTTTCTAGCAGGTGTCCAAAATTGGACATGCCAAATATGACAGCTTCCATATATGGCAATAAGTAACTTGTAGCTTATATGTTTCCATGTGCTAATGTTTCGAGATCAATTGTGCATTGATGATTCATGCAAGTACATAGGTATGAATATGAGTTTTGGGGTAGAATCATCCCAGGAATTCATTGGTGCAATCAGATTTCACTTTAGAGCAACTTCATAAAACTGCTATTTTCTGTTGTGATGTCCTTTTGTCCTTTTTCTATGATTTTATCTATGCATGTTTAAAACTTGACGTCAACATTAAAGTGTTCGATAAACTTGTTGTGAATGTCCTAGTATTTTTCTTTCTTATGCTAAGTCAACATATCAGTGGAAACTTTGCTCTAAACTTGCTATGATATTTGTTTTCTGCATGCTCTAATTTTCACTAAGTCTGGGAATCAGGAGTTATTTTATTCCCATGTTGTTTTGGTTATATTTGCTCCTTTGTTGGGAATTATCCCAAGCATCAAACTAATGTTTGTTTGCTGATATCTTTGTCTAGCTCTCTGTAAAATTTCATGCTTAGACACCTCCTGCAGATATCATTTTGGAGGCTGCCAAAATGCTTCAGAGCATAAGCAGCTGGTGAAAATCTGTAATTTTCACTAAGTCCCAATCTGTGATATTTTGTCCAAATTAGAGGTTGTAGATCTGCTCATGGGTGCTTCCCTTGCCTTAGCTTTTTGTCAGAGGTTGTAATTCAGTTGGATGGCTTCAGTTTCTTGTCTTGTTTGAATTGATTGGAGGGTTGTAGCTACTATAGATGTTGTAGTCAAAGTGTCATGTTGTTGTTAATAACAAATTGTGTGCCTAGATGGTTGTAGATCTTGTGTGAGCTTTGGTTGATGGTGTGGTGTGTTATCAAGCACCATTCCACTTGTATCTTGATGCTTGATCACTTGGCAACCTGGTTACACTAGTGAGTGCCCATTTAATTGAGTTTGTGGTTGTTTGAAACCCGTAGACCTTCGTAACTTGTTTTGTAGTTTCCGGTTGATCCGAGACTCCGTTCACGACGTTCTTCATATGTTTTTGCTTCGTTTTCTCCTAATGCACATGATTATGCCATGTTCATGTAGGTCAATATAAATTAACATGAGGTTCTGTCCAGTATATAAACAACTCAACTAATGCATGTGAAAGTGACTAGAATAGTGGTGCATGCTTCCTTCTTCACACATGCATCATATTGGTTGTTGCATTATGTTTTGCCGATGTTTATTTGTTGTTATCTTATCTTGGGTAGCATCGGGAACGGAGAGCGAGTACGTGGATTCTAGAGAGTTCGTGCAGGAAGAACAAGAGCAGTTCCAGGCTAAAGAAATCACACGCAAGATGATCGTGACCTTGACACCGTTTCTAGCTTTGTTATGCTTAGAATCACGTTTCCATCGTTACATGCTCGCTGCCTACCACATTATATAAATGCCATCTGTCTTTGCCATGAACCCCAAACACTTCCCGTTCCTAGCAAATATTGTTTGGCTAAGTAGGCTTGCTCAACCTCTAATGGATAGCTTTGCTAGTTGCAGGTGCCAACTGGTCCATGTGATAACATGGGCATTTTGATATCATTATGTTTAACTGCTATTTAATTAATGCACCTATATACTTGGTAAATAACAGAAGGCCTAGCCTTTTGTCGAGTGATTTGTTCCGTTGTTGCCGCCTTAGTTTCGGCTACCGGCGTTTTATTCCATAGCTGATCGCTCCTAACACGTCTGGGGTTGTTATGGGGACCCCCTTGATAAATCATATAGTGTTAAGGCTTGTCTGGCAGGACCCAACTTTGGTTTTAATCTGCTAATAACTTAATAATTAAATGCATAGGGAATAGATACCCCGAGGAATTAATCAACACCCCGGGCCAGTGCTCCTCATGAGTGTTGGTCCAAACTAGAGCACTGTGCGGGGCCAACTCAGGGCAACTTGAGTGATTTCTATCAGGCCACTGTACACGTCGCTTATCCATCGTGTCCTCAGAACGAGATATGCGACTCCTATCGGGTTCGTCGACACATCGGGAGGTCTTGCCAGATTTGTCTTACCTTAGCGATATATCTTGCGCACTGGGATTCCGGTGGAACTTTCGGTCTCCTCAAAGTTGAGGTTTTCCTCCTAGGAATCCGATGAGATCACGAGATTCGTGATAGAGGATTACTATGCGGCTCGTGGTAATTTGTAATTGACTAGTTGGAGCACCCCTGCAGGGTTTAATCTTTCGGAAAGCCGTGCCCGCGGTTATGTGGCAAAGATGGATATTTTGTTAACATCCGGTTCTAGACAACTTAAAGTAATTCTAATAAAACTGCCAACTGAGTGCCTAACCATGATTGTCTCCCTTAGAGCTCCTGCTCTGATCGAGAACACGGTGGGGTTATGTCTGACGTAAGTATGTGTTCAGGATCACTTAGTGATCAATCTAGTGTTTGACCGACTTGCGTAGACCACCATATGTTTTCTCTGATCATCGTAAGGTAGCCACCATATATGCTTAGGTTGCTGCAAACCCATACACTTAACCTTCCTCGCCCATTAACTCAGCTAGATTCGATACCAAGGTCATTCGATTGTTGAGTCCTCGTGACTCACGGTTTACTACAAACACCGGTACTCCTAATGCAGGAGATCCCGATGACAGCCAGCTGAAGTGGGAGTTCGACGAGGACTCTAGCAGACTGTACGTGACTTATCCGGAGGACTAGAGGCCATGGTCGTGATCGTGGGGCCAGCATGCGGGATTTCATAGCTTTATATGTTTTCATGTTGTTTGTAGCTGGACTAAACCATGCTCTGAATAATGTGTGTATGTAAGCTATATGCTATAATCTTATCATATGGCAAGTGTATGCCCTACTTGTCACTCTTTCAGTTATGTAATGTTATGATTATCTCGCTTGCGAAACGTTTAGATGCGCCCCTTTCCCTTTTGAGGCCTCGCCCCCAAATAAGAAAAGGGCCGCATCTTAGTCGTTACACATGTCCCAGACAGTAGAGAAAGTAGAGGAGCAGGAGGAAGATGTCACTCATCGAGGGAGGTTGTACCTGAGGAGAGAGATGGCTAGGGTTTCACCACAGACGCGTCATTCTTTTATACACCCATATGCTAAATGACTTAAATGCCCTCGACGGGGCACCAAAATTGCATGTGGTGGCACACTGGAGAAGGCCAACTATTCACTTCTATAGTGTCTCACGCTCGATCCGATGACGGACGTCCTCCGGTGGCTCGATCCGATGGTCCAGATCGCATCAAGCAAATGAAACGAACAACCGGATGTGTCAAATGGCTAAGAGCACGTGGTGCTGCCTGTGAATCTTGTTTTAGGATGCTTTAGGAAGGGTTGAAGGTGCATTGCATAGCAAGCTCAGATTTTCCTTTCCTCGATCATATAACCTACCCCCATTATCTCTTATCACCGGATCAATTTGTTTATATAGTGGAGCTGCCCTGTCATCACTATACAAGAATGACCATCCAAGGACAAAATAATAAGTATCACATGATCAAAAATGATTATAGAGATAAGAGGGAGGATCCAACTTGATACACAGAGGTGCGTCGATTGCTCAAAGTCACACTTATTCCACGGTTAATCATCATCGCCCTGGCACAAACGCCACTGATCAATCTATTTAGCAAATCCAGGAACATATCTATAGGACCAGGGCCTTCACATGTGAACCAGAGCATCACATGAGCTCCTATGATAGCAAGTAAACATGAACAACAGCCTGCAAACTCCATAATAGCATGGATCCACAACTACAAAGCTCAAGTAGGAACTGATGCATGAGTAGGGCATAGAGCATCAACGAGACGAGCACCACATCGGTATAGCCACAACCATGTCCGAGACAGTAGCCGAAGCAAATGAGCACGAGGAAGATGGAGCTCACCGAGGGAGGTAGTACCGAGGCGGTACTCAACGGGCGCCGGGGTTGCGTGTGAACATTGTCCAACTGGAGTGTCCGCTTCCTACACCGCACATCCACCACACCGTCGCGTCAGAGTTGCACGTTGCACTGTCTCGCCGACAAGCACGAACATTGTCGAACATAACAAATAAATATAAGGAGGTTATTATTACTTGAAGTGAATACCTGATCTTCTACAATAATTCCAGCAAAAATCATTTCGCTCTCAACTTGATTTTCTACATATGTTAACATGGCACAAAATCAAGTGTCAGGACAGAATAGGTAGAGATATATTTCACACCCATATCGATAAATATGCCATTTTACATTCCCATGATTTAACTTCATTTGGATTCAACAATGTTGTTCTTTAGTGAAAAGGGATAAACAACATGCGAAAATAAATATTCCAATATGGAGCAACAAGTCAGATTTACTGCAAGGGGATCATGGTCACCTGGCTCATATTTTTGTGAGTTTATTTCCCCCCTCACTGGAAATAACTCAGTAGTTATCTAGAAGTTAAATTTCACAAGATGAGCATATATTCCCAACATCAAATTAAATAATGGAACTAATTATGAATTGCTATAATGAGATACAATTTTAGTAAGATCAACTCATGTGTTCAAATTAGTATAAAATCATGGTAGGAGAATATGGAAATCATATAAGTTTTAGTCACAACATATATTGGAAGATACCTAGAAAACCAGCATACAATGGAAATGATGAAGAGAAAAAATGCATCGAGTTAAACCATGTAAACATCACGCAGTTGAAGATGACATACAAAAGGGCGCATATGATAGCTTAAGAGATTCAACTACAAGAGTCAAAGAGGAAAATGATATGTTATCAACTTTGCCTTGTAATCAAGGTAATTCATCACCATCATCATGCTAATAAAGGATGCAAGAGTGAGATCATGCCTAAACTATAATAATTTGCTCCTTGAACCCAACAGTAAGGGCCTCTTTGATTCACATGATTTGAAAACACATGAATATGAAAAGTAGATGCTTGAAGTGGCATGTCCATTTGAACCCTGTAGGATTAGCAAAGAGTGTTTGATGCCACAGGAAAAACAAAGAAAATGTAAAAGAGGTTGGAGTGGATGTTAAATTTCCTATGAAATGTAGTACAAAAGATTCCATAGGAAAAATTCCAATGGGGTCCAATCCTATGAATCAAAGAACCAATGTAGGAAAGAATCCTAAGGATTTCAATCCTCCAAAAATCCTATAGAATTCTTTTGAAACAAAGGAGCCCAAGATGCAACAAAAGGTTATAGATTTCATGTATAGTAATAAACTGACATTTCAGCCAAACCATAATAATTTACTCCTTCAACCCAATAATGTGCATACATCAACTGCTCCTTCGCTAGTAACTTACCCGCTCGGTAGTGACATACTAACATAATGAAATCACCAATATAAAGACTAAAAAACTGGTATGACCTACACCTCTAATCACAGATGCAACATACTCTAAAATTGTGCAAGCTCGCTCGCTTGTGATGTAGATCAATACTCTAAAAGTCTCCAAAATCAGTAGCGTGAACAGAATTATAGATCCTCAAGAAGAGGGGTGGAAAAGCAAGAGCTTACCCATCTTCTTCCAAACAACTTTGGAGGACTGCCACTCGGCCCGTTGGGATCTAGCCCCCGTGCAAATGAACATATGGCGACGACTAACGGTATCAGTCACACACACACAGAGAGAGAAAGTGGAGGGAGAGGGAAGCACTGTTGGAATTATGCCCTAGAGGCAATAATAAATATAGTTATTATTATAATTCATGTATCAAGATAATCGTTTATTATCCATGCTATAATTGTATTGAATGAAGACTCATTTACATGTGTGGATACATAGACAAAACACTGTCCCTAGCAAGCCTCTAGTTGGCTAGCCAGTTGATCAAAGATAGTCAGTGTCTTCTGATTATGAACAAGGTGTTGTTGCTTGATAACTGGATCACGTCATTAGGAGAATCACGTGATGGACTAGACCCAAACTAATAGACGTAGCATGTTGATCGTGTCATTTTGTTGCTACTGTTTTCTGCGTGTCAAGTATTTGTTCCTATGACCATGAGATCATATAACTCACTGACACTGGAGGAATACTTTGTGTGTATCAAACGTCGCAACGTAACTGGGTGACTATAAAGATGCTCTACAGGTATCTCCGAAGGTGTTAGTTGAGTTAGTATGGATCAAGACTGGGATTTGTCACTCCGTGTGACGGAGAGGTATCTCGGGGCCCACTCGGTAATACAACATCACCCACAAGCCTTGCAAGCAATGTGACTTAGTGTAAGTTGCGGGATCTTGTATTACGGAACGAGTAAAGAGACTTGCCGGTAAACGAGATTGAAATAGGTATGCGGATACTAACGATCGAATCTCGGGCAAGTAACATACCGAAGGACAAAGGGAATGACATACGGGATTATATGAATCCTTGACACTGAGGTTCAAACGATAAGTTCTTCATAGAATATGTAGGATCCAATATGGGCATCCAGGTCCCGCTATTGGATATTGACCGAGGAGTCTCTCGGGTCATGTCTACATAGTTCTCGAACCCGCAGGGTCTGCACACTTAAGGTTCGACGTTGTTTTATGCATATTTGAGTTATATGGTTGGTTACCGAATATTGTTCGGAGTCCCGGATGAGATCACGGATGTCACGAGGGTTTCCGGAATGGTCCGGAAACGAAGATTGATATATAGGATGACCTCATTTGATTACCGGAAGGTTTTCGGAGTTACCGGGAATGTACCGGGAATGACGAATGGGTTCCGGGAGTTCACCGGGGGGGGCAACCCACCCCGGGGAAGCCCATAGGCCTTGAGGGTGGCGCACCAGCCCTTAGTGGGCTGGTGGGACAGCCCAAAAGGGCCCTATGCGCATTGGAAGAAATACCAAAGAGAAAGAAAAAAAAGAGGAGGTGGGAAGGGAAGGAAGGACTCCCACCCACCAAACCAAGTCCAACTCGGTTTGGGGGGGAAGACCTTCCCCCCTTGGCTCGGCCGACCCCCTTGGGGCTCCTTGAGCCCCAAGGCAAGGTCCCCTCTCTCCCACCTATATATACGGAGGTTTTAGGGCTGACTTGAGACGACTTTTCCACGGCAGCCCGACCACATACCTCCACGGGTTTTCCTCTAGATCGCGTTTCTGTGGAGCTCGGGCGGAGCCCTGCTGAGACAAGGTCATCACCAACCTCCGGAGCGCCGTCACGCTGCCGGAGAACTCTTCTACCTCTCCGTCTCTCTTGCTGGATCAAGAAGGCCGAGATCATCGTCGAGTTGTACGTGTGCTGAACGCGGAGGTGCCGTCCGTTCGGTACTAGATCGTGGGACTGATCGCGGGATTCTTCGCGGGGCGGATCGAGGGACGTGAGGACGTTCCACTACATCAACCGCGTTCACTAACGCTTCTGCTGTACGGTCTACAAGGGTACGTAGATCACTCATCCCCTCTCGTAGATGGACATCACCATGATAGGTCTTCGTGCGCGTACGAAATTTTTTGTTTCCCATGCGACGTTCCCCAACAGTGGCATCATGAGCTAGGTTCATGCGTAGATGTCTTCTCGAGTAGAACACAAAAGTTTTTGTGGGCGGTGATGTGCGTTTTTCTGCCCTCCTTAGTCTTTTCTTGATTCCACGGTATTGTTGGATTGAAGCGGCTTGGACCGACATTACTCGTACGCTTACGAGAAACTGGTTTCATCGCTACGAGTAACCCCGTTGCTCAAAGATGATTGGCAAGTGTCGGTTTCTCCAACTTTAGTTTAATCGGATTTGACCGAGGAGGTCCTTGGATGAGGTTAAATAGCAACTCATATATCTCCGTTGTGGTGTTTGCGTAAGTAAGATGCGATCCTAATAGATACCCGTGGTCACCACGTAAAACATGCAACAACAAAATTAGAGGATGTCTAACTTGTTTTTGCAGGGTATGCTTGTGATGTGATATGGCCAACGATGTGATGTGATATATTGGATGTATGAGATGATCATGTTGTAATAGATAATATCGACTTGCACGTCGATGGTACGGCAACCGGTAAGAGCCATAGGGTTGTCTTTATACTAATGTTTGTGCTTGTAGATGCGTTTACTATTTTGCTAGGATGTAGCTTTAGTAGTAATAGCATGAGTAGCACGACAACCCCGATGGCGACACGTTGATGGAGATCATGGTGTGGCGCCGGTGACAAGAAGATCGTGCCGGTGCTTTGGTGATGGAGATCAAGAAGCACGTGATGATGGCCATATCATGTCACTTATGAATTGCATGTGATGTTAATCCTTTTATGCACCTTATTTTGCTTAGAACGACGGTAGCATTATGAGGTGATCTCTCACTAAAATTTCAAGACGAAATTGTGTTCTCCCCGACTGTGCACCGTTGCTACAGTTCGTCGTTTCGAGACACCACGTGATGATCGGGTGTGATAGACTCAACGTTCACATACAACGGGTGCAAAACAGTTGTGCACGCGGAACACTCGGGTTAAGCTTGACGAGCCTAGCATGTGCAGACATGGCCTCGGAACACATGAGACCGAAAGGTCGATCATGAATCATATAGATGATATGATTAGCATAGGGATGCTTACCACTGAAACTATACTCAACTCACGTGATGATCGGACTTGAGCTAGTGTAAGTGGATCATGAACCACTCAAATGACTAGAGAGATGTACTTTTTGAGAGGGAGTTTAGCAAATAATTTGATTAAGTTAAACTCTAATTATCTTGAACATAGTCTAAGTCCACTTTGAATATATTTGTGTTGTAGATCATGGCTCATGCGACAATCACCCTGAATTTTAATACGTTCCTAGAGAAAGCTAAGTTGAAAGATGATGGAAGCAACTTTGTAGACTGGGCTCGTAATCTTAAGCTAATCTTACAAGCTGGGAAGAAGGATTATGTCCTTAATGCTGCGCTAGGAGATGAACCACCCGCTACGGCTGATCAGGATGTTAAGAACGCTTGGTTAGCACGTAAGGAGGACTACTCAGTAGTTCAATGTGGAGTCTTGTATGGCTTAGAACCGGGACTTCAACGTCGCTTTGAGCGTCATGGAGCATTTGAGATGTTCCAGGAGTTGAAGTTTATCTTTCAGAAGAACGCCCGGATCGACAGGTATGAGACCTCCGATAAATTCTATGCTTGCAAGATGGAGGAGAACTCGTCTGTCAGTGAACATGTGCTCAAAATGTCTGGGTACTCAAACCGTCTAGCTGAGCTGGGGATTGAACTCCCGCAAGAGGCTATCACTGACAGAATCCTTCAATCACTACCGCCAAGCTATAAAGGCTTTGTGTTGAACTACAACATGCAAGGGATGAACAAGTCACCCGGCGAGTTGTTTGCGATGCTGAAAGTCGCAGAGTCTGAACTCCGTAAAGAGCATCAAGTGTTGATGGTGAATAAGACCACTAGTTTCAAGAGAAACGGCAAAGGCAAGAAGGGTAATTCAAAGAAGAGCGGCAAGCCTGTTGCCAATCCGACGAAGAAACCCAAAGCTGGACCTAAGCCTGAAACAGAGTGTTACTATTGCAAGGGTATGGGTCACTGGAAGCGCAATTGCCCCAAGTATTTGGCAGATAAGAAGGCGGCCAAAGAAAAATCAGGTATATTTGATATACATGTTATTGATGTGTACTTAACCAGCTCTCGTAGTAGTGCCTGGATATTCGATACCGGTTCTGTTGCTCATATTTGCAACTCGAAACAGGAACTGCGGAATAGACGAAGGCTGGCGAAAGATGAAGTGACGATGCGCGTAGGAAATGGTTCCAAGGTTGATGCAATCGCCGTCGGCACAGTTTCACTTCAGTTGCCATCAGGATTAGTTATGAACTTAAATCATTGTTATTTAGTGCCTGCGTTGAGCATGAACATTATATCTGGATCTTGTTTATTGCGAGACGGTTACTCTTTTAAGTCATAGAATAATGGTTGTTCTATTTCTATGAGTAACATCTTTTATGGTCATGCACCCAATGTGAGAGGATTGTTCATATTGAATCTTGATAGCGATACACACATACATAACATTGAGACCAAAAGAGTTAGAGTTAACAATGATAGCGCCATATTTTTGTGGCACTACCGCTTAGGTCATATTGGTGTAAAGCGCATGAAGAAACTCCATGTTGATGGACTTTTGGAGTCACTTGACTTTGATTCACTTGACACGTGCGAACCATGCCTCATGGGCAAGATGACTAAGACTCCGTTCTCCGGAACAATGGAGCATGCAAGTGACTTGTTGGAAATCATACATACCGATGTGTGTGGTCCGATGAGCGTGGAGGCACGCGGAGGATATCGTTATTTTCTCACCTTCACTGACGATTTGAGTAGATATGGTTATGTCTACTTGATGAAGCACAAGTCTGAAACATTTGAAAAGTTCAAGCAATTTCAGAGTGAAGTTGAAAATCATCGTAACAAGAAGATCAAGTTCCTACGGTCTGATCGTGGGGGTGAATATCTGAGTTTCGAGTTTGGTGCTCACTTAAGACAATGTGGAATTGTTTCACAGTTAACACCGCCTGGAACACCACAGCGTAATGGTGTGCCCGAACGTCGTAATCGTACTTTATTAGAGATGGTGTGATCTATGATGTCTCTTACCGATTTGCCATTATCGTTTTGGGCTTATGCATTAGAAACAACTGCATTCACTTTAAATAGGGCACCATCAAAATCCGTTGAGACGACGCCATATGAACTATGGTATGGCAAAAGGCCAAAGTTGTCGTTTCTTAAAGTTTGGGGATGTGATGCTTATGTCAAAAAGCTTCAGCCTGAAAAGCTGGAACCCAAAGCGGAAAAGTGCGTCTTCATAGGTTACCCAAAGGAGACAGTTGGGTACACCTTCTATCTCAAATCCGAGGGCAAAGTGTTTGTTGCTAAAAACGGAGCTTTTCTCGAGAAGGAGTTTCTCTCGAGAGAATTGAGTGGGAGGAAGATAGAACTTGACGAGGTTGTCGAACCTCTCATCCCTCTGGATGGTGGCGCGGGGCAAGGGGAAACCTCTGCCGTTGCGACGCCGGCTGAGGAGGAAGTTAATGATGGTGATCATGAAACTCCGGTTCAAGTTTCTGTCGAACCACGCAGGCCGACGAGACCACGTGCTGCTCCAGAGTGGTACGGTAATCCCGTCTTATCAATCATGTTGTTGGACAACAATGAACCTGTAAATTATGAAGAGGCAATGGTGGGCCCGGATTCCAACAAATGGCTAGAAGCCATGAAGTCCGAGATAGGATCCATGTATGAGAACAAAGTGTGGACTTTGGAGGTACTGCCTGAAGGCCGCAAGGCTATTCAGAACAAATGGATCTTTAAGAGGAAGACGGACGCTGACGACAATGTAACCGTTTATAAAGCTCGACTTGTGGCAAAGGGTTTTTCACAAGTTCAAGGAGTTGACTACGATGAGACATTCTCACCCGTGGCGATGCTTAAGTCCGTCAGAATCATGTTAGCAATAGCTGCATTTTTCGATTATGAAATCTGGCAGATGGATGTCAAAACGGCGTTCCTTGACGGTTTCCTTAATGAAGAATTGTATATGATGCAACCCGAAGGTTTTGTCGATCCTAAGAATGCTAACAAGGTGTGCGAGCTCCTGCGATCCATTTATGGACTGGTGCAAGCATCTCGGAGTTGGAACAAACGCTTTGATGAGGTGATCAAAGCATTTGGGTTTATACAAGTGGTTGGAGAATCTTGTATTTACAAGAAAGTGAGTGGGAGCTCTGTGGCGTTTCTAATATTATATGTGGATGACATATTGCTGATTGGAAACAACGTGGAGTTTTTGGAGAGCATAAAGGATTACTTGAATAAAAGTTTCTCTATGAAGGACCTAGGAGAAGCTGCTTACATTCTAGGCATTAAGATCTATAGGGATAGATCAAAACGCCTGATAGGACTTTCACAAAGCACATACCTTGATAAAGTTTTGAAGAGGTTCAAAATGGAACAGTCCAAGAAAGGGTTCTTGCCAGTTTTACAAGGTACGAGATTGAGTAAGACTCAGTGCCCAGCAACTGATGAAGATAGAGAGCATATGCGCTCCGTCCCCTATGCTTCAGCCATAGGTTCTATCATGTATGCAATGTTGTGCACTAGACCGGATGTTAGCCTGGCCATAAGTATGGCAGGTAGGTTCCAGAGTAATCCAGGAGTGGATCACTGGACAGCGGTCAAGAATATCCTGAAGTACCTGAAAAGGACTAAGGAGATGTTTCTCGTGTATGGAGGTGACAAAGAGCTCGCCGTAAAAGGTTACGCCGATGCAAGCTTTGACACAGATCCGGACGACTCTAAGTCGCAAACCGGATACGTATTTATTCTTAATGGGGGTGCGGTAAGCTGGTGCAGTTCCAAGCAAAGCGTCGTAGCAGATTCTACATGTGAAGCGGAGTACATGGCTGCCTAGGAGGCGGCTAAGGAGGGTGTCTGGATGAAGCAGTTCATGACGGATCTTGGAGTGGTGCCAAGCGCACTGAATCCAATAACCTTGTTCTGTGACAACACGGGTGCCATTGCCTTAGCAAAGGAACCACGGTTTCACAAGAAGTCCAGACACATCAAACGACGCTTCAACCTCATCCGCGACTACGTCGAAGGGGAGGACGTAAATATATGCAAAGTGCACACGGATCTGAATGTAGCAGACCCGCTGACTAAACCTCTTCCACGGCCAAAGCATGATCAACACCAGAACTGTATGGGTGTTAGATTTATTACAATGTAAATTCGCATGATGATGTGAGGGCTAGATTATTGACTCTAGTGCAAGTGGGAGACTGTTGGAATTATGCCCTAGAGGCAATAATAAATATAGTTATTATTATAATTCTTGTATCAAGATAATCGTTTATTATCCATGCTATAATTGTATTGAATGAAGACTCATTTACATGTGTGGATACATAGACAAAACACTGTCCCTAGCAAGCCTCTAGTTGGCTAGCCAGTTGATCAAAGATAGTCAGTGTCTTCTGATTATGAACAAGGTGTTGTTGCTTGATAACTGGATCACGTCATTAGGAGAATCACGTGATGGACTAGACCCAAACTAATAGACGTAGCATGTTGATCGTGTCATTTTGTTGCTACTGTTTTCTGCGTGTCAAGTATTTGTTCCTATGACCATGAGATCATATAACTCACTGACACCGGAGGAATACTTTGTGTGTATCAAACGTCGCAACGTAACTGGGTGACTATAAAGATGCTCTACAGGTATCTCCGAAGGTGTTAGTTGAGTTAGTATGGATCAAGACTGGGATTTGTCACTCCGTGTGACGGAGAGGTATCTCGGGGCCCACTCGGTAATACAACATCACACACAAGCCTTGCAAGCAATGTGACTTAGTGTAAGTTGCGGGATCTTGTATTACGGAACGAGTAAAGAGACTTGCCGGTAAACGAGATTGAAATAGGTATGCGGATACTAACGATCGAATCTCGGGCGAGTAACATACCGAAGGACAAAGGGAATGACATACGGGATTATATGAATCCTTGACACTGAGGTTCAAACGATAAGTTCTTCGTAGAATATGTAGGATCCAATATGGGCATCCAGGTCCCGCTATTGGATATTGACCGAGGAGTCTCTCGGGTCATGTCTACATAGTTCTCGAACCCGCAGGGTCTGCACACTTAAGGTTCGACGTTGTTTTATGCGTATTTGAGTTATATGGTTGGTTACCGAATGTTGTTCGGAGTCCCGGATGAGATCACAGACGTCACGAGGGTTTCTGGAATGGTCCGGAAACGAAGATTGATATATAGGATGACCTCATTTGATTACCGGAAGGTTTTCGGAGTTTATGAACAAGGTCATCACCAACCCCCGGAGCGCCGTCACGCTGCCGGAGAACTCTTCTACCTCTCCGTCTCTCTTGCTGGATCAAGAAGGCCGAGATCATCGTCGAGCTGTACGTGTGCTGAACGCGGAGGTGCCGTCCATTCGGTACTAGATCGTGGGACTGATCGCAGGATTGTTCGCGGGGCGGATCGAGGGACGTGAGGACGTTCCACTACATCAACCGCGTTCACTAACGCTTCTGCTGTATGGTCTACAAGGGTACATAGATCACTCATCCCCTCTCGTAGATGGACATCACCATGATAGGTCTTCGTGCGCGTAGGAAAATTTTTGTTTCCCATGCGACGTTCCCCAACAAGCACGACCTCGAGGTGGACGGAGGTGAGCTCTCCCACCAAACGCTAGGTCAAGGTCGGGGCTAAACCACATGTCATCGCAACGGTGGTCAGTGGCGGAGCGAGGAAAATGAAATGGGGAGGGCTAAACGTTGCTAAATCTTCTTGGGGAGGGCCAGTTCATCAAAACGCACTGATTTAACATCAAAAAATCTATGTTTACACTAGTATTAGGCTTAAACCAGTGACATTAAGAGGGGGCCAGTGCCCCTGCTGGCCCCCTCTGTCTCCGCCACTAAGGGTGGTCCTCGAGTCCTGAAGGAGTAGATGCATGAGCTCGCAGGGGGGCAGCTGGGCGAGGACGATAGCCACAACGACATGAACGACTGACTCTCCTACCGACGATGGCGATGCGCGGCCGTGGCCTTTGCCCCAACGTCGGTGGTGACGAGGATGTCACGCGCACAGGTCGTCCCTGTGACAGCCCGATGCCGACGCCCAGAAGATTCCCCTTTATTTCCGTTTCCGTCGTGTGGTTAGTTTTATTTGTGCATCATCATTTAGTTTGCATCGTCACATCATGCATGGCATCTTGCATCGTCTATCGCGTGTGGTGTATTGAGTGTTGTGCTTCGAGTGTTCACCGAGTCGTAGAGCGATAGTAGTTCCCCCTCTCTCTCCTCTTATTTCACTTTGTGGTTTTGCTAAAGTTCTGTTTTAACCCCTATTTTTAAAATAAAGATTCGTCTTGTTTTAAAGAAAATCATTTTTATTAAATGTGGGACAACCCCTTGGGTTTCCTTTATTTTTTTTCCTTTGTTTATTTTCTAAAACAGACTCTTTTCTTTTCTCCTTTAAAAGAGCTTTATTTTATTCTATTGTTAAAAGGGGTTTTATTTTATTCTTTTGTGAGAGGGTTTTATTTTATTCCTCAAAAAGGTTTCATTTTTATTCTTTTAAAAAAATGCCCAATCTATTTCTTGTAGATGGGGTATTTTTTTAAAGAGTCAAAAGTATTTTTTTAAAATTTTGTTTAATTCTTCTAGTTGCGTGAGTTTTTCTGTTTAAAAAAAACAAAAGTAGAGGGAGAAAAGAGCCTGCCCAGGCCAGCCGGCCAAGGCCCAAACGGCCCACCCGGGCCTCCAACCCTAGCGCACAGGGATCCTCCTCGATCCCTCGTGGCTCCCTCCTCGCGCCGTCCTCCCCCTCCTGCTCGTAGCCCCCCCATTTCCCCAGGCCCGATCCCCTCCACGGCCCCGCTCTCTAGCCCCTCGTCGACCTCGAAGCCCCGCTCGCCGCCCTCGTTCGCCTTGCCGCCTGCACGTTCCCTCGTGAGCTGCTCCGCCCTGCGCGCCAGCTCCGACCCCGCCGCCGCTGCAAGGAGCTCCTCTCGCCAGAGATGCGCCCTGTTGCCCTGGCCTCCCGTCAGCCCTGCCGCCACCCGCCGAGCTGCCCTCCCCGCGTTGCGCCCATGGAGCTCGCCTCCTGCGCTGGAGCCATGTGCCGCGGCCTCCTCCTGCCGCTGCGCCCCGCCTGCGCCATGGTCGTCGCGCCGCCCTCCGTGGCCGTCTCTCGCTCGCCTCAGAAAGCTGTGGCCCCTCTTCGTCTTGCTGCTGCCTGGCCGCTGCCTGTCGCCGTTTTGCTTTTGCTGTAGCTGTCAAGCTGTAGATGTTGGCTGCTGCTTAGAGTTTCTCTTGCTGCTAGCCAGTTGCTAGCTTGCTGTAGCTGCTGATTGCTATTGCTTGCTAGGAGCTGCTGACGCCGCTGTAGTTAGCTGCTAGCGATGCCCTGCTGCTGCGTGTTGTTGTTGTTTGCCTATCGCTGCTGCCGATTGCTGCTGCTGGCAGTTGTTTGGATATGCTCTTGTTGCTGCGGCCAGATGCTGTTGCGATGTGCCTCTATCGTTGCTTGCTTGCGCTAGCCGGCGCCGTGCCATGCTTGTTGTTTGCCTGTCATGGCCGAAGCTGCAGCTGTTGCCGCTTGTGTTGTTGCCGGCCGCTGCCAGCATGCGGCTTGCTGAGTTTGCCTGCCTGCGCGCCGTGTTGGATGTTGCATGGTGTTGTGGTTGCTAGCTGCTAAGCTGCTGCTTGCTAGTTGCTTGCTTGCTTGCTAGTAGATGTTGCCTGCCGCCGCCGCTGTAGTTAGTTGCTGCATAGTTGCTGGCCTGCTGCTGCACGTTGTAGACTGCTTGCTTGCTTGCGGTTGCTGTTGCTAGCTGGCTAGCTGTAGCTACCAGTTAGATGTAGGTAGCTGGTTGCGTTGCTAGTTGCTGTAGATGTTGCTTGCTGTTGTGTTGCCTCGCCTATTGCCTTTCGGGACCGTCGCCAAAGGCCGTGTGCACCTTCCCCGCATGCCGTGGTTCGTCGACAAGTTCGCCGGGAACCACGACATCCTCGACGAACCCTGAACATCGACGGAGACGTGATCGACTACCGATGTGAAGATCGTCTACCGGCGACAAGAGAACGACTACCGTCGACGAGATCGTGTACAACTACTTCCACGACGTCCGCTACGACCCGATCCGCTCCGATATGCACGCGTCGAAGGTATACCGTGAGAACGTGTCGTGTAACGAACGCATATGATGTATGAGATGTATGTATGTATGCACCGTATGTTGCCCGTTGTCTTCTTTCGTCGTGCCCCGACACATGGGAACCCGAGATATGGGATCGCCCCATCTTTATTTACCGTTCCCGCACGCGTTCCCAGTTCGTTGGCACCGATATCTCGACGAGTTATCGGGATAGGAACGTTGTCGTGGCATCGTTTCCGTTTTGCCGCCATGGTTCGTTCTCGCTCGTCGTGGCGACACATGTTTCCTTCTCTTCTTGCCCGTGATGTTTGAACTCGCATGCATGACGCATTCATGGCATAATTGTCTTGTGTTGCATGTCTCTTGTAACGTAGCTCCAATCTATGTCTCGCGTGTTACCCTACTAGGATGCCACGTAGAATCGTCGCTTCACCCCTTGCCATGTTAACAACAATTTAATATTGTCGTGTAAATTAACGGGAGTGAATTAAATAATTAATCGTGGAGTTTTGTCGATATGCAACCCGTTGCATATCGAGCTTCACTTAATGTGTAGTGTTTGCGTGAGGTGAATTGCCATGCCATGCCTACATCATTGAACTGATCATGCATCATATTAGGGTATGCATCATGTCTTGCTTTTGCTGTGGTGAATATTTGTGTTGATGTTTGTTTCCGGCTTGCTCCGTCTCGATAGAGTTCCGCAAACGTGTCGGATTGTGAGGACCCGTTCGACTACGTTGGTTCGTCTGCTTCACCAGTTGTTCTTCTTCCAAGCTGGATCTCAGGCAAGATGATCATTTGCCCAGATACCATTACTATCATTGCCATGCTAGTTTAATCGCTTCTATCGATTATGTCTCGTTGCCTACCACATGTTATTTTATCAGCCTCTCAACAATGCCATGAAAACCATCAACCTGTTCGACCTAGCAAACCACTGATTGGCTATGTTACTGCTTGCTTAACCCTGTTGATAGCGTTGCTAGTTGCAGGTGCAGTTGTTTCCATGTGATAACATGGGTTCCCTGTTATATCACCCTATTAATGCTATTTAATTTAATGCACCTATATACTTGGTAAAAGGTGGAAGGCTCGGCCTTTCTAGCCTGGTGTTTTGTTCCACCTTTGCCCCCTTAGTTTCGGCTACCAGTGTTATGTTCCATAATTGAGCGCTCCTAACACGATCGGGGTTGTTATGGGGACCCCCTTGATAATTCGTTTTAGATTAAAGCTGGTCTGGCAAGGCCCAACATTGGTACTATTTGCCCAACATAATAACTTGATAATATTGAAATGCATAGGGAGTTAGCGCTACCCGAGGAGTAATTATACATAATACAGGGAGGGTCAGTGCTGATGGTGCTGGTCCAAAATAGAGCACTGTGCGGGGCCACCACGAGGAAACTCGAGGTTTGGCACTCGTACGCGTCGCTTATCCGTCGTGTCCTGAGAACGAGATACGCGGCTCCTATCGGGATCATCGACACGCCGGGAGGCCTTGCTGGTTTAGTTTTATCTTTGACGAGATATCTTGTGCATCGGGATTCCGCTGATGCTTTGGGTAATCTCGGAGTTGAGGTTTTCCACTAGGGAATCCGACGAGATCGCGAGCTTCGTGATTGAGGATTTCTATGCGGCTTGTGGTAATTTGTGATGGACTAGTTGGAGCACCCCTGCAGGGTTAAATCTTTCGGAAAGCCGTGCCCGCGGTTATGTGGCAACGTTGAAACTTTGTTTAACACTGGTTCTAGATAACTTGAAGTTAACTTAATTAAAATATGCCAACCGTGTGCGTAACCGTGACTGTCTCTTTCGTGAGTTCCTTCTCCGATCGAGGACACGATGGGGTTATGTCTGACGTAGGTAGGTGTTCAGGATCATTCATTTGATCATCAGTAGTCACGTCCGTTTTGCGTAGATCTTCCCCCTCTTATTTCTGGTATTCGTAAGTTAGCCACTAAATATATGCTTAGCCACTGCTGCAACCTCACCACTTAACCATACCTCACCCATTAAGCTTTGCTAGTCTTGATACCTTTGGAAATGAATTGCTGAGTCCCCTGTGGCTCACAGATTACTACAACACCAGTTGCAGGTACAGGCAAAGGTTACTTGACGCGAGCGCGTTGGTTGTTCATTTGGAGTTGCTTCTTCTTCTTCTTCTTCTTCATCGATCTAGGATGGGTTCCAGGCCGGCACCCTGGGATAGCAAGGATGGACGTCGTTCTTCTTTTGTCGTTTATTTTTGTCTGTAGTCGGACCCTGCTCTTACTCTTGATGATTATGTAATGTACTGATGTGACTCTGATGTAGCTTGTGGTGAGTGTAAGCCAATTCCATATATCTCTTCTTTTCAGTACATGTACTTGTAACGATATCCATTCTTGCGACACGACGAGATGCGCTTCTATCCCTGACAAGGCCCTCGTGCCAAATTGAGGATATGGTCGCATCTTGGGCGTGACAGTCCCACACGCAGAGGAGGCGCGTGATGCGGGGCATGCTCGACATGCAGTCGCCAGCCTTCCTCCTCTCGCTGGCGCTCATGGTCACCGCGTCCAGTCAAGGAGGCTGGGGCGGCGCGAGGGGCGGCGACGACCAGATCAGAGGGAGGGAATCGCCAACCTTCCTCCTCTCGCTGGCGCTCATGGTTGCCGTGTCTAGACGGAGAGGCTGGGGACGACGCGAGGGGCGACGACTAGATCAGAGGGAGGGAATCACCAACCTTCCTCCTTTCGCTGGCGCTCATGGTTGCCGTGTCTAGACGGAGAGGCTGGGGACGACGGGAGGGGCGACGACGACTAGATCTGAGGGAGGGAGAGGGTTGGGCGAGCGGAGACGACACACGAATACGGGAGGGGCGACGGATAGGGTCTCCACACGGCGTGCTGGTCCTTTTATACGCTTGGATGCAAAATGACTATAATACCCTCGGCGGGGCGCTGGAATTACAGGTGGTGGCACGCTACGAAGTTCAACTATTCATTCCTACAGTGCGAGGGCTCGATCCGACGGCAGACTTCCTCCTATGACTCGATTCAACGGTCCAGATCGCATTAAGCAAACGAAACGGACGGCCGAATGTGTCAAATGGCTGAGAGCGCACGATGCTGTCCGCGAATCTGTAGGATTCGAAGCGCTCCACAACTCAAACAGAGCGAGACTTCTCCACCTGTCACGAGCGAAAAGGTAACACTGCCTCGGGGCTGGAGCAACTGCCCCGTCCTCTACAAGTACCCCTCCCATACCAAACCCCTCACGTCACCAGTCACCACTCACCACCCTCTCTCCTCTCTCTCTCCCCCCACCCCTCCCTCCCTCCCTCCCTCCCTCCCACGCGCACACACAGCACACGCCCACCACCAGGGCGGCAAAATGGTGAGTTCTCCCGCGCCGCCGCCCCCATCTCGTGGCCGCACCGCCGCCTGCGCTTCCCGCGTGCTAACCGGCGCCCCGTCGCTCTTCTCCGGTGGATGCAGGTGATGGCTCAGAAGACCAAGGAGGCGGAGATCACGGAGCAGGACTCGCTGCTTCTAGTAAGTCACCCACCCACCTCCCCCCTCCCCTCTCACCCCCGTCCCTCGCTTCGGTTCCGCGCGATTCGAGTTGCTTCCGTCGGTGGTTTCGTGTCGGTCGGTCGAGATTTCCTCCTGCGGTTCCCCGAGAAGCGCTTGCCCTCGGATTTGGTCGCTCGGTTGGCCGTAGCGCGCGAGCTTTGCGGGTTCGATTTGGGCCGATTCGTACTCCCGGGGCGTCGGAATCGTTTCGTTCTGGTCGGGGTTTTTTTGGGGTGGATTTTGGTGCTGCTTGGGGGGGTTTTCATCGATTTCGCGCGCGGTTTTGGGCGCCATGGGGTTTTGTGGGGGTTTCTGCTCCAATGTTGCTGATGGAGAGGCGGCTAGAAGTGTCAGTAGATTCCGTTTCGGCTATCGCTCAAATGGATTTTGTTCCTAGTTTCCTCCGCGAACTGTCGGGTGCGTCCCGTCTGCTCAAACGGGCCCTCTCGCTGTTACCCCACTGATTTGATGGTTGTTCATTCATCCTGCTTGCTTGCTCGGTTTCATTTTGCGGAATTGAAGCGTGTAATCTGCTTTTCGGGAGGCTTGCCTCGTCGTTTTCCTCGATTTCGCGGGAGATTAGCGCGGAAACCACCCCCCTTATTTGCGCTGCGATTCTGAACTAGTAGTATTCTGAACGTTGGGGGAGCTGTTGAACTAATTTCGTTTGGTCGCTTTGGATTTTCCCCGTCTCGATTAGGTTAGGTCGTGGAAGTATGCTTGTGGTAATTGCGCTTACATATATAGTTAGCATTATATCTGCTGGAAATGTGGGTTCACACGTTCGACGTAGATCATATTGGTTGGTTTACTAGTTTACTCCACGATCCTTTAGTTTTCTCTGGCAATTTCCTAGTACATCGATTCTGGTGCGTTGTGGTAGAAGCTTGTATGAAGTCCAGTGCTCGAACTCTTCCTGTACCTCTGGAATTAGTTTAGTCTCGTTTTCTGTTTAATTGCTGAAGTTTGGTAGCAGCCTAAGTTCGATTCGTAACTTCACGTCCCTTTCACATTTCCAAATTCACTTGGAAAAGCAGCATGAACTTCTGTCATCTTAGTTTGAATTGGGCTGTACTAGTTCCTGTTGTTCTAGGAGTAAGATTTTCTGCTGTACACATGCTTCCAGTGGGGTAGTGAGCATCTCTATGTTTGGAGTTTTACTATTCGATCGAAGTGTGGCGTACTTTTGTGACAGATATAAGTATTGTTTCTTGTGCTATGCTTGTGAGTTTTTGAATGTATGTTCTGCCTTTAGGAATTATCCGAGGTTAGCAAACCTCTCTTGCCATGTTTGGGAACCAACTCTTAAACTGTAGTGTCCTCATCAAATATTAATTGGGAGTGGTTGACAAGTACGTTGCAGGATTATTGGTTTATCATCAGGTTTTGACAAGCTGGGTGGTTAATTTCCTATATGACATGATATGTCTTGTTTACATTTTTCTTATACCTGTTTTCCCTGAATTGCAATGTATTGATCTCTGTTCACTTAACAGATTTGCTTATCATACCAATATGTGTTCCTGTATTTGCATGGGCAAACTGTTCCTGGTGTTTAATCGAAGAAATCTATCACACACTCTTTATTGCATATGTATGTGTTTGAATAAAACATTATTGAAAAATATAAATGTATTTTTTTGTGAATTCTGTGCTTAACTCTGAGCTTGTTTTTCAGTAACCCAATTTGATATGATGTTGGTAGGTTTTCTATTGCTGAAGTACTGGGCTATTTCAATAGATATGTATACGATCTGGTGAAAATCATAGCATAGTGCGTAATTTGAAGTTATTCATAGAGCTATTTGGATAACATTGGTAATCTGTTGACCAAACAGACAAGGAATTTGCTCCGGATTGCTATATACAACATCAGCTACATCAGAGGTCTATTTCCTGAGAAGTACTTCAATGATAAGTCTGTTCCGGCACTAGGTCAGGATTGGTGCCTAGTATATATATGTAATATCTACATTCTGCATGAAATTATTAGCTCAAAGTCTCAAACGACCTTATATTTGTTGCAGAGATGAAGATTAAGAAGCTGATGCCCATGGATCCTGAATCCAGGAGGTTGATTGATTGGATGGAGAAAGGTAATATATGTCTTAGACAACTTGAGCTCATTCAATCAGTTTGCTGTTTTATGATTATATGTTTCAGATGTGATTTTCTTATGCGTTTGTCTGATTAACTTTCTGATTCTAGGTGTCTATGATGCCTTACAAAAGAAATATCTCAAGACCCTTCTCTTCTGTATATGTGAGAAGGAGGAAGGGCCAATGATTGAAGAGTATGCTTGTGAGTATCACCGGGTGGAGTTTGCTAACGTGTAGCGTATTAAGTTGGACTGACATTGATGATGGATCATATGCCCTACATTTGCTTATCATGTGTCATAATTATCCTGCAGTCTCATTTAGCTACCCCAACACAAACGGGGAGGAAGTTGCAATGAACATGAGTCGCACAGGGAGCAAAAAGAATAGTACCACATTCAAGTCAAATTCAGCAGAAGTCACTCCTGATCAGATGAGGTGCTATCTTGCATATCCCTTTTTGGATGCTAAAATTTGTTTTTGTTGTTAGTCTTTTGTTCTCCTAAGAGTTAATTTGTGAAGGGTGTTTTTATGTGTATACTGTAGTCGTCATAGTACAGTAATACTGCATACACACTGGTATAATTTCAAAGATGTGGCCTCATAAAGTGAAGGCATAGGAGTTCAGTGTTCTGTTTTTCTCTATGATAGTGTGTGAAAACTAAAGTTATGAGGAGCTATTATTCACCTCTTGACAATTAGTACTAGTTGAATTTATAAGTTGCTCTTAGTTTTTCTGCCTGACTTGCAGAATTCTTGTACTGAAGGTATGAGATAGTTGAGGTTTCAGTGTGGTTTTGTTATATACATCCTGCAGATCAGTTTGTGAACTACTCCCTCCGTTCCTTAATATAAGTCTTTGTAAAGGTTTCACTAATGAACTACATACGGATGTATATAGACATACTTTAGACTATAGATTCACTCATTTTGCTCCGTATGTAGACCTTTATTGAAATCTCTTAAAAGACTTATATTTAGGAACGGAGGGAGTACTATTCATTGGGTTCATATGTGCATGTTATTGTCAACATCAATATTGTCAGCTGTAACCAGTGGTAAAATGGTAATATCCTGACGTGACAACGGTTTCCTTTTAGGAGCTCTGCTTGTAAGATGATCAGAACGCTGGTTTCACTTATGAGGACCTTGGACCAAATGCCAGAGGAGGTAATCTTGACTTTCTGTATTTTGGGTACATTGGATTGTGCTGTGCTGATTCTGTCGCTTGCTTGTGTTCAGCGAACCATTCTAATGAAGCTGCTATACTATGATGAGACCACAGTGAGTGCCTTTGTTTCTAGTTACTGAAACCTGCAGCTGCCATCGTAGATAACCTGATTCTTTTGTTCTGTAGAAATAAGGATTTAGCTTTTCTTCTTCTGTATAACTTTGTTGGTGGAAGCTTACAGATTTTATTATGTTGCCAGCCTGAGGATTACGAGCCTCCCTTTTTCAAGGGTTGTGCTGAGAACGAGGCCGTAAATATATGGAACAAGAACCCCTTGAAGATGGAAGTGGGGAACGTCAATAGCAAGCATCTTGTATTAGCTTTGAAGGTAGTAGAAATTACAGCGTCTGTCCAGAATTCTTTTTGGGTTTTTTGGATCAATTTCTCATATTTGCTTTGTTTATGCAGGTTAAGAGTGTCCTTGATCCATGTGATGCTAATGATGCTAACAGTGACGATGACAAGATGAGCTTGGGTCGTGAATCTGACCATGATGATGACTTTACGGACACTGAGGTAAAGGCCAAAAGAATCATATAACTGATAATTTTAGTAACATTATCTGTAATTTGCTCTTTTTTCAGTTATGAACATGTGGTACCTCCTTCTTGCATGAAAATGTCCATGCTTATACATCCTGATTCTATTAGGTTCGCCCATCTGAAGTGGATCGTTACGTCGTTGCTCCTAATGGTAACATTTATTCCATGATGCTCTCATTGTATTTAATGTTTTTGGTGCTAATATACTTGCTGCAACAGATGGAAATGGCAGAGGTCAAAGTGGTACAAACTCAGAAGGTCAGTTATTGGTTCAAGAGAGCTTTGTTTGCTCATACATATATGCAATCTTTACATGCAGACATGATCTATGTGTATGTGTTTGCTCTTCTCTAACTTCATATGTTCACAGATGAAACTCAAGATGCTGCTCATGAGGAAGAGCTAACAGCTCAAGTAAGAGCATGGATATGCTCAGGAGACATGGGTACTGTTAATGCTTCAGATGTCCTTTCCAACTACCCTGACATATCATTGGTAATTCTTGCTGTCATCTTCCCTTTTATGACAAGTATTGATATTTCGGTTGATTATTGTTCTACTTCAGTCACTAGATATGTGAGCAAGTGACAGATATCTTTACAGTGTTAGTCCACCAGTGTATGTAAACAGACCATGCCTCGATACACTTTACAAGTTTTCCGGCTTGCTACTAATAAATGCCTGTTGAATGCTTTGCAGGAAATGGTGGAAGGTAATGCAGAAACAATTCTCTGTGCTTGTCAGATTAATCTCGTAAAACAGAGGCATTCTTTCTGCATTCTCATTCAAGTCTTGAATTGCTAAAGTAATGACTCACTTTTCAGATATTTTGGAGAGGCTACTTAAAGATGGTTTACTTTCCAGGGCAGGCAAGGATGGTTATGCTGTTAACAAGGTCAACCTAAGTAACAGTATTGTCTACCACATGCTATATTGTTCTTCACTAACATGATTATTTCCTGACTACAGGTTACTGATCCCAAGACACCCTACATAAAGAAAGAGGTTGCCACGCACAATGTTTCACCTACTGAAGGAACCAAAAACAATGATGGAGATCTGATGTACATGAAGGTACCGTCCTTAAACCCTTGATGGTTATTCTGTTAACAAAGTCAATGCATGGGAATTTCCCCTAACATAATATTGTCATTACAGGCATTATACCACGCACTTCCAATGGATTATGTGACTGTAGCTAAGCTTCAGGGCAAGCTTGATGGCGAAGCCAACCAGAGCACAGTCCGAAAGTTGATTGACAAAATGGTGCAAGATGGATACATTAAGAATTCAGCCAACAGAAGATTAGGTACCTACTTAAATTTATATGTATGAAGTCAACCTTTTCGAAAATCTGTATGAAATCTAAGATGCCTGGACTGTATCCTCTGTCCTTCTGGATGGTTCACGTGTTATTTGTTCTTTTAGTAAAGTTGGCCAGCCAGTGAAGAAGAATAAGCCAGGCAGTAATCTCATTTTCATTTCCTATAAAGATTTGCTGCTGGGACTCAAATGATTACTTTTTGCATGTTGATCAATTGCATTTTTGAGAAAACTGTTGCATAGCACCCCTGAAGGAAGACCATTTTCTTAATGAAAAATGTTGTTTACCAGTAATACTTGCAGGCTGATCTTTCTTGGATAAAATGTGTCAGCTGGAAAGCTTCATAAGTTTTTGTGTTTGCTGCAAACTAATCATTGTTAGGCTAATAAGCGATCCTGTCATTTTTCTGTTCCCATTATACTGTAATAAAACAAACACATATCTTCTAGATTCGATCAGTTGATCATGTAAGTACACATCTTCCATGTTATGCAGTTTACTACATTTGTTCTCTTCACAAAATACATGTCAACCTGTGTCTCACAGGCAAAGCTGTCATTCACTCTGAAGTCACCAACAGAAAGCTCCTTGAGATAAAGAAGATACTGGAAGTTGATATCACTGAAGATATGGTATGACTATCGGTTCCAAGTTTTGTGCACTACTTCTGTAGTAATTCTGCAACTCATTTGGGCATACCCGATCCATCTCAATCTATGTTACATCATGCAGGCAATTGATACCAACGCAAGGCCTGCTGAGTGTGACCGCAGAGATCACGAAATGACTGGTGAGTGGAAACAGTGATCCACATTTTCATGTTCAGGCTCTTACCTCTTGTCACATTGGGTTTGGCAGCAGTTGCTAAACCCTAGCATTTACCTCGTTCCACAGATCAGGAAATGAAAGATGGCTCGACAAACGGCCGCTTCCAGTCAGTTGGATCTGATCTTACCCGCACACGGGAGCTACCGGAGCAGCAGCAGCAGCAGAATAACAAAGACCCAAGCAGGACTCCCACCAGCAATCGCGAGGTATGACCGAAGCCTGATTGGAACCCCCCAAGTAGTCAAGAATTTTGCAGTGTTGAGACCCTGAGCAAGAGCAACCACAGCATATGTATAGCTGAAACGTGATAAACTGTGATGCATTCCGTGCAGCCGGCTACGTCCCTGGAGAGTGGGGTGCTCGGGCAAAGGACCAGGAAGTCTCTGGCTGGCAACGAGTCGATGTGCACGCCGGACAAGCGGACCAGGAAGACCAGCATGGTAAGAAAAAAGTTCCACCTTCCTTCACTTAACCAAACTGATCAAATCCACAAATCTCACGCATGTGTGATGTTCATCACCCTGTCAGTTGCATCAGTTAACAGTTTGGTACTGTGTGAACCATAAGCTTTACCACCCGTGAACTGTTGCAGGTGAAGGAGCCGATCCTCCAGCAGGTCAAGCGGCAGAAGTCCGTGGTTCAGTGAGGCGGCACGGAACCTCAAGGAGCCTCAGCGCAACTAACATCGTAGGTCAGGCGAAGAAGCAGATATCCACCCCTAGTTCAGTACTTCAGTTCGTTGGTTCAGGTGCTTGAAACTTGTGAAGATAGCGACGACGGAGCACCCCCCGGCAGATGTAGATCCTTGTCCCTAGCTCTATCCTTGGTAGCAAGACGTAAACGAGAGAGATGTGTGCCCCCTGAGACGTGTTGTTCGTGATGTTTGTTTCACGGGAGACTGTACTGAGACCATTTTTGCCTGAATGCTGGAACGTAGCATCATTTATATATGTATTCGTCATTAGTTAAAAATGCTTCACGGCATGGTTTTTCTGCATCTATTTGAACTTTTGTACTGAATCGGAGCAAGTCATTTTCTGCTGTCTTTGGTGCTGTTGCTGTAGCTACTGTTCTGTGGTCTGTACGCCGGCGAGCACTTGCTTGCCGTATGACGGAAGTATTTCCGCCTGGGGCCTGGGCGGTGCGGCATTGATGGCCTGTAGACAGCCTTACCCAGGGCCGTGCTGAATCAGTACACCTGTGCTGCTAAGGGCATGACCAACGGGCCACGCTGAACGGGTGCTCCAGGTGCCACATCATCTTGTCAGACGCCACCTCCGTCGAATGTGCTGCCTGAAGACGGAAACAGACTCCTGCAGAAGAATTCGGCTCCTCCCTGACAAAAGCTACGAGGCAGTCACTCGGGCGACGCAGTGTGAGCTTCGTGATATAATGGTGTAAGATAATGACATAAAAAAATAGCCTCCGTTGGATGATTATGGAACACACCATGGCTTTGTTTAAATTTATCTACGTAGAAGAGGTGAGGCATACCCAGGTGATGCCACCATAGTTCATGCCCTAAGCCATCTAGCGTTACGGCCGTGCTGGGTCACTGTAGCAGTTCATTCGTTGTCGGTTTGAGTTACTGGCGCGGCGGCCACGTCTCCTGGAGGTCGCTGTGCAAGTGCAAGTGCAAGGCGTCCGGCCGATTAAATTTGGTCCGAAGTACTAGCACGTCGTAGATCAATCTTGGTTTTGCATTTGGGGCTCTGCTTTACCAGGCTGTCGATCTGCTCGGCGTTCTTGCGCAAAAAAGACGGTTCTTCCGATGAATCACACGGCTAAGGCTGCGTCTTGCAGTCTTGCTACACATCGTCAGCTTGATAACGAAGTTGCTCTCTTTTATGCGTGTATAAGAGCATCTCTAACAGACCCAGTTTGCACTTCAGTGTAAACTGGGTTGTAGTTTCAAAAACGTGTTGCGTAGAACAGACACGTCAAACAGAACTGTAAATTTAATTATTCAAACTACGCGGGAGATTAATTCAAAATGCGTTCGAAGACGTGGTCCTAACCCTAAACAAACCAAACTTAGGTCACCGGAGCTCGCAGGGTGCGGCCGTGCCGTCGCCAGAGTGCATTCACTCCTCGTCGGAGTCGTCGTCGACGTAGATGACGACAGATTTCCCTTTCTCGCGCGCCTTTGGCGGCCTCCTGCTCGCGGTGGAGGCGGTCCTGCTCGAGGCCCTTGTCGAGCAAGAGCTGATCGATGTCGACCTCACGACGGCGGCGCTTGGCGTCGTGTTCGACCTCCTCCGCGGAGCGCGCCGCGATTGCGTCGGTCACCGTGGCGAGGACCTCCTCGGGGACGAAGTTCTCGCGGGTCACCGAGCCCTCGAAAGCGGCCGGATCGTAGATCTCGAAGCCGTCCTCGTCGACGGCGACCTCGCGGGCCGGAGTGTATGGCGACGACGCCGTGGTGGAGAGGGTCCAGGTGCCGGAGGAGCTCCCCTCCTCGAACTCAGGCGGTGGCGGATCGGGAGGCGCGGGTGCGGCGGGAGGCGCGGGGGCCGGCACGAGACCGCGGCAGATGTCGAACTCCTCGGTCTCCCGCCGCAGCAGCGACGCCGGCACTGAGAGCCCCCTCCCCGTCCACTTATGCGACGACCGCTTCCGCGGGCGACGCACCTGCGCTGCTCCTGCTGTAGATGTGGAGGAAGGGCGTCCATGGCGAGCGAATCGGACGGCTGGAGCTAGGGAAGGGAGGGGAACGGCGACGACGAATTCGACGACGGAGATGAGGGTTTGGCCCCGCAAATGAGAGCCCAAACGGCTTTTATGCCTACCCCGCGTATATTTAAGGATTCGCGAAAAAGTTTGCGGGCCGGGCTGCAGATGCGGAGTCTGCTCTGCGCAGCAAACTGGACCCGGCCCGCAAACTCGCCGAAACTTTACGGTTTTCGCTATTGTAACAAACTCTCCTCTCTACTTAATAATTAATATATGAGGCAATTTAACTGCAAAAAGAAAATATATGAGGTAATTTTTTTTGCTTCGGTTAAAATAAATAAATAATAGTTTAAAAATAAGATGACGAATTTGCAATTATATATCCCGACAACTATATAAACGCACCAAATTGTATACGCCGAATTCGGACCAAGGTCTTGATGCCTAGTCGAATATTATTTTCAGAGCTAGTAAAACATGACTTCAATCCGTTTTATTTCTTAGAAATTAAATAAACTTTACCTAAGAATATAATTAAAGAAACTTGAACACGATACACAAATTCGAAGTGCCGCTGGAGCTTTTCTCTCCCAACCGGACCGTCCAATACTTGAACCCCAAACGTTTTTTGCTAATTCGATTCGATTCGATTCGAAGTGCTCTGGAATCTGATCTCCGAACGTTTTTTTTTTTTGTGTGTGTGTGCGGGCTGCGGGGTGGAGTCTGAACGCTGAGGCCCAAACACGCGCGAGCGAACGCCTGGGCCGCCGCGACCGACAGGCCAGGAGCCCCGCCCCGCGATGCCGCCGAAGCCGCACGCCGCCGGCGGCGGCAGCTTCGAGTACTGCGAGCTGTGCCGCCGCAACCACGACCAGGGCCGGCGCCACCGCTACTTCCCCGCTCACCGCGCCGCTCTCGCGGCCGCGCTCTCCGGCTTCCACGCCAAGCTCGCCGACCTCCGCCGCGCGCTCCTCCACCCCTCCACGCCTGGCCCCCGCTCCCGCCTCTGGTGCCCCTTCTGCTCCGCCGACCTCGTCGACCTCGACAGCCGCTTCGCCTGGTAGCTTCCGCCTACTCCTCATGGCCGTCCCTCTACACCTAGGGTTTTTTGCTTTAGATGCACCGTTTCTAGCCACAGTGGCTTGGACTTTGGATGGCCCAATAGAACATGAGATCGAGCGCTGGTAGCACATCGGGATCAGGGGTTGTTGGAAGCATAGTAGAGTTTTTAGAAATACTGTAGACATGTCGACTTTGCGTGAAAGATATAAGCCCTGTTTTACTCTGTTGCAGTAGCAATGCGATTTACCATCTCGCGAGCGAGGAGCACCTCAAGGGCGTCAAGGATTTCCTGCGGAAGCATGGGGGCGGGATGGATCACGTTGATTCATTTAGGATTTCAGAGGATGAGCTTGCGAAGGTGCACTGCTATCCATTTTTTACCTGTATTTTCTCCTATCAGAATTGCATTATGTACCTTTTTCACAGCTCCAGTTATCTCAAAAGGTCTCTCTGGAATTTATGTATGATGTTGGCAATGAAGCAGATTAATATGTGCTCTGGAAATAGGACGATGCTGACATATTTCTGCATTGCTGATTGTTATATTTTTACAATTTCAGTGGGAGAAGGGCTGTGAGTCATCGATTACAGACGAACAGACATTGACCAAGGGCCTGGTTGGACCATCTCTGGGGCCGTTGAAAGATATCCAAAATGAATCTAGCTCTAAAATTTCGGATAGTTTTGCTGAAACTGACATCCCATCTTTTCATAATACTGCATCTTGTGTTGTTATGCCTTTACAAAGTCCTACCAATGGGGCCTATTACCCCACTAGTACAGCGTGTTACGGATCTTCCAACTCCGGAAGTGTTGCTTATTCTGCTCCTTTTGGTACTTCCGGACTGCCCGTCAAACCTTGGGTCACAACACATGAGCATCAGGGTATGCCGAGTACAAACATGTTTCATAGTGCTGATGCACAAATGAAAGGTAAGCACTAGTGTTGAAATTCTCGCTGATCTTTCACTTCTTTTTTGGTCTGGACTTTGCTAATTGACTATTCTGCAGTTTGGTTGGTACTTTGCTGATTTTTCTCCCTTTACAGGTGCTCAACCTACTTCCCTCGGAAATGGACCAAATTCACCGGCTTCTTCTTTTGTACATGTAAGTATGTAACCTGTGCACGCACACATGTGTATGTGAACAGTAGACATTTATCCTTTTGAAAAGATCACAAGCAGCCTTGTGTATTCTGTTCATTATTTAACAGTCATTCTGTAAATAAGTTCTACTAAGAAATTTGGAGTGCTGATTAGTGCTGAAGTGCTGATTAGTAGACTATGCAAGGAGAAGCTACGGTTAGTTAATGTTGTTCGAGGTAGTATAACAATGTTAGGTATCTTGAATCTGAACAGCAGAAAGGCTAAATGAGGGGGAGACTCAGGAAACTTAAAACCATATGACGGCTTTAGTAATGTGGTTTTTTGGTGCAATCATGCTTGTAGATTTCGTTTGCAGTTATGTTTCCTTAGGCCAGTTCCTGACTACATCTGTTTAATTATATACATGCACAATTTATCTTCTTACTATGGTATTGGAGTACATCAGACATGTCACATGTGCTATTGAATTTATGTTCTGAACTGCCGCCCGCCTCTAGTTATGGCCTGTTTCTTGATGTCTTAAATCATGAGTTTACCTTTCCCCCAGTAACATAATTACAACTCTGTCATATGTTAGCAGAACTTGCACAGTATTTATTTGAAACAAATGTAACCATTTCTCTTTTCTTGTAATAAAAAGGCTTTAATTCTAGTTTATGTTTATTGTTTCTTAAAAGAAGTACCATGCACCTTTTTTTTTACAAATGTTCATATGTAATGATTTGTTGTTTATATATAAATCCCTGTTCCGTGGTGCATGATTGGCATCTCTTTTTTTTACAATCATTTTGAATTATCTGCCCTTGCAGGTCCAACAGGGCCACTCCGGAGGAAAATTCAATCAGGGTATTGGACACTGCACTTTTTGTAGTATATATTTTCCTTGCACTAATCTGAATGTGACAATGCTGCAGCTTTAGCAACAAAATATATATCTAGTTAATTCCTTCTCGATCCATGCATGAAATTTTATGTTATATCGTTGTGTTATGAAGGACTGAAAGCAAATGTGCATACTGGTGCTCCTCCTCCTTGGTTAGAAGCTAGTGAGCATGATCCAAAGAATGTGTCACTTCTATCTTCTCTGAAAGGAAAATCGAGAAAACTCAACCCAAAGCGTGTTGGAGCTGCATGGGCAGAGAGGAGAAGAGCTGAAATGGAAATGGAAAAGCGAGGTGAAGTTGTTCCAGAAATGCCTGATGCTAGTTGGCTCCCTAATTTTGGTGGTGTCTGGCAATCTGGTTCGCGAAAGGAATCTAGGAAAGAGTTTGAGAAAAATCATAAGCTTCAAGAGAAGAACAATCCTGAGTTACTCCCTGAGATAAAACCATATATCAGCAAAAGGATGGTAAATGTGTTTTCTCACTTTCTCCTCAATCTTTTCTAGTATATGTTTACTTTGGTGTTCAGGACTTCCGTGTGTAAGCAAGTAATCTCTGACCTTTTGCTATTCTTCAGTCAATGGTCTTCTTACACCATTAAGATTAGAGCATTAATTTTCTTCTGACTTGCCTCAAACGTTGAGTAAATAAAATCAATTACCCTAGCTGCTTTGTTACTCGTTTGATTTCTCTTGATTCCCGATAGAAGCATTATACGTGGCATAACTGCATAAATTCATCCGTGAGATCTGTGTCATTTAATGAGGCTTACAACTGCAGTAACAGTTAAGATGAACTATTCCACTCTTGTCAATCATACGGTAGTTTGGAATGAAGTTTCATTATATGGTTGTATGCTAGAACAAAACATGGACTGCATTGAGAGATTAGTAGCATAGCATTTAAAGGAGAAATCAAGATGGGCTCTAGAGAATTCTTGTGCTATTTGGATTTCATATTGTTACAGGATTAGTGCAAGTATGCCTTAGGTGATATTTATGCATCTACTTTTCTTTATTCTTTGAATATCCTGGCTATGCTTTCGGACAGCTATCTCTTATGCTTGTCTGTTTACTATTGCAGCGTGTAAGCTCTAATAAAGATGGACAACCCGACAGCACTGTAGAATAGTGAGGAGATGTACATCGTCCTGCCAGATGCTTTATGGTACAAATCTAACTAAATATCGGAAATGGTAATTTGGAGCTTTTGACTTGTATATTCAGGAACAAGAAATCATGTTTAATTACCGAAGAACACTCCCCTTGTTCAGTTATCGCTTGATGGTGGAAATTGGATCCAATTTTGGATTGTATGGAATATTTTTTACTGAACAACACCAAGTTATGTTTGAAAACTAGATTCCATTAACCTTCCCGACTTCACGTAGCACATTAAGGAGTTTTGAAATTTCTAATAACACGTCTATGTGGGAAAAGACAAAAAATAGTAACACTGTACTTGATGCTTTCCAGGAACAGAAATCAGAGGTGCTGCAAGGAAGTCTGCACATGTGCAATTAAATGTGACATTAGGGTACTCGTAGGCGGTCCTGCTTTTGTGTTTTCCAAATGCAACGGAACCAACTGTTTCTGGCCTTTCCGTCGCTGTGCTGTTTGTTGTGTGTCAATTGTGGTCATGGTTTCCTGTAGGAGTTGTGCAAAACGGTGCAGTGGGCAGCTCTGGATCGTGTCGCGGTTGATGGAAAGTCCAGATCTCTTGGGTGCATGATTGAAGAGATCATCATCTGTAGTATGACAGCATGTGCAATGCCAATCAACCCCAGTGAACAAAAGGCGGGAACCCTTTCCAGGAAGAGTTAGCTGGCTTGTAGTGGTAAAAAAAACTTTTCATTATGTTGGTTGGTGCCTTGTTGGTCGTTTGATCGAGCGTGGATTTATTTGCTCCTGATGAGGTGATGACAGGGAGGGTCTGGAACATGGATGATTGATGGTTGCAGCTGAAGGGGTCGCAGTTGGAGCAAACTGAGAGCCTAGCCCCTGAGCTTGAGCTTGTTTGTCTGATGACATGTGAAGAGACCACGCCATTTTACTATCCTACCTGAGCTTTGGCATCTACTCCTTCCGTACCAAAATGTAAGACGTTGTTGCATTCAAATTTGAAGTGCAAAAGCAAAAAACGTCTTATGTTTTGCTACAGAGGTAGTAATTTTTTACGGGAAGATTGTTTTGTTTTAAGGTTGTTTGCCAGTTGGCCTCTAGCCTGAAGGTTATTTTTCTTACTAGATAACCCAAACGTGAGAGAATCAAGAGCATTTAGGACGGGAAGATTACATTACAAAGAGCATTCGTGTGTTGTTACCCAGTGCATCGGTCAGGTCGCTTTGCGTTTAAAGTCGGATCATCAGTGTGAATGTAATCTCGAGGAAGAGTGGTGGTGGTTGTGGGCACGGCCATTGTTTGTTGTCTGGTTGCGTGTTTTATTTTTGGGGGCGCCAACTTGCAAATCTCCGTTGTCTCTCAATTTTTTCTTTTTCTTTTTGCAGATCTTTGGGCCTGATACCTAGGACGCTCTACAGGGAACGCATTTAGTTGCAGGACAGGAGATCTCTCTCCTAAGCAATTATTGCAAGCGATGTACGTACGTAGCGTACGTTGTGGAAAAACACCCATTACCACCATGTCGACGGTGCACAGGCGCAGATCGAACCTGCAGCGTACGGTCTTCTTCTCCTCCCAAAAGATGACAACCCCGAGAGGCGCTCGCTCGCGTCGCCGTCCCGGCCACTGCTCCGGCGTCGGCGTCGCCGACGAGACGTTTGCGTGGAGGTAGGCAGGGTCGGCCAACGGCGAGGCCAAGATGATGTATTGTATGTATGTGGAGCGAAGAGGGTCTCTGTCGGCTGTCGCCGGCTCGCCCGCCGCCAGCGACGTCCCGTGACGTGCGAATATCGGCAAGATCTAGTGAGGTGCGTGTGGGTCAGGAGCCGCTCGGCCTCGCTGTCACGGACGAGCCACGCCTCGCTACAGTGAACGCATTACACAAGCTCTCTTTTCCTACGAGGCACTGTGCAAGAAGGAAAAATCAAACAAATGGAGCTTGCCGGATTTTGGAGCATCTGCTGCCGGCTCTCCCTGTACGTCTCGGCAGACGATCCGACCGGTCACAATATCTATATCTATATCTATCTATACCTATATATACCTACCTACTAATAAAACACCTATTGCTTCTGTGGTACGTCATTAAATTTGCCCTTAAAATTCGTCAAAATTACCCACCAATACCATCCGTAAGTGACAAAAACGATTCGTTTTTAAACTTCAATTCGGCTCTTTGTTTCTCATTCTAAAGGCTGACGTTCCCGTATTTTACCACGACAACAGGCTAGGCCAACCGGTTGGGTGCGCCCCGCCCCACCCAGGAGACCCAGATTCAATCCTGACTGCAACCCTTTCTTCTACGTCGCACTTTTTCTATTTTTTTTCTCTTTTGCCTTTATTTCGATAAACTTTGCACACATGTTATCATGGATTAAAGAAATATCAAATTTGTAGACACAAAAGTTCGCACATATACAAAAAAAATGTACAATGCGTATGGATAATAAAAAAATGTACAAACCTTTTTGTTCTTCTATTTCGCACTTTTTCTATTTTTTTTCTTTTTTGCCTTTATTTCGATAAACTTTGCACACATGTTAATCATGGATTAAAGAAATGTCAAATTTGTAGACAAAAAAGTGTACAATGCGTATGGACAATAAATAATATATTTTTCTTTTATTTTGAAAAATATTGATCGTGTATTTAAAAGACTTTAAATGTGCATAGGAAAATGTTTCCGGTGTATAAGAAAACATATACAAAAATATATAATGTGTATGGAACAAAGTAGACATAGAAAATAGAAATTTCCAAAAATGTTAATCGTGTATTTTAATAATGTAAAACATGTATATAAAAAATATTCATGATGCATACAAAATATGTAAAATGCATATTAAAAAAATCAGACATCAAAACTCAATAATGTTTGTGATGTCACACGTAAAAAAATGTTTCTAATGTATAAAAAATATACAATGTTGTTTATACAAGCTTTACATAAAAAATGTCTGAGCTTTGATTTTTCATATATATAAACTGTTTTGCTAATTATTATTTTAAAAATATCGATATTGATACGCAACCTCGAACATTTGGTATGCATGTACTTACAAATTGATTGTTTTCGATGTAGCTATGTTTGCAACCAAATTAAGACTCACTTAGATTACAAATGCAAACACATATATCAGCAAGATAAAAATAATGTTCTAATGCATATGCCATCATTAATTAACAAAATAAAATTGCAAATGAAACTGTTAGTCATAGAAATTAATTAATTATAATTTTTTTACAAGGGCCAACTTCTATTAAATTTATAGCCTGTTGCAATGCACGGACATTTGTACTAGTTACAATTTAATCGGCCTCATCAAACCGGCTCTATACGTCCTCCTCATGCCTGGATGAATATGGAAGGCCCGAACACGTCTGTCACGACGGATCCTTCTCTAGGTCCGTCGTCATCACCGCCACGGTACGTCCAGCTCTCCTTGAAGTACACGTTGTCCTCTTTGTGTTTGAAAAAATTGTACGAGCAGTGTTTTTTATTCTTTTATATGTGAAACGATGGAGTCAGAGAGTTCGTCGAATGAGGAGTGTAAAGACAAGGATCTTGATGAATTAATGCGAAAGGAGTTCTTTGTTTCGACGAATTCGGACGAGGAAGATGCTGAGATTATGATGATGATGATGATGATAATGAGCATCCAAGAGAAAATGGAGATGTGGGTGGGGGAAAGGGCAACTTGAACCCATGAATTTGAGGAGCCTAGAGTATAAGCCCACATTCGGAACAAGACGCATACCATATTCTGAACTTTCTGAAGATACATTGAAATTTTTGAGGTCAGCAGTTATATGTGCAACTACTCAATAATATTGTGAATCGTTTGCGGGACCACAATAAAAACCAATGAGTTTAATGTTTAAATTGTGCATTTCAAATAAAATTTATGTCTAGACCATGTATTTCATGTTTGAATTGAGGCTTTGATACGATGAACGTGGTTGTACAATAAGACATATGAAGGGTCGTTCGACGTTGTCCGAGATCGTGTCCGCCCGCTTCCGCAAATGTTTAGGCGGCTGAATTTGTCAAGTCCGGCTGTAAATGCTCTCGATGCTCTTCTCTTTCCTGGCATGGCAGCATCGATCCACCCCCTCTCTACCGCTAGGGCTTGTAGGTGCTACCTAGCTTGGGCTAATGTTGGAAGATTAGGCAAGTTCATGATTAATTCCAGTAAATAATTCATGACTAAAACAGAAAGTACATGCAATACTCTAGCAAACCAGCAAAGCAACTAAACATGCACAACATCACCGCACAAGAAGCAGCAACTACAGCGATCATCATAAACAGATTGTGAGTAACGTACTGTTCGTTAGTTGCAGCAGGAGCGTCTGTGTTGATGACAATGTTGGTGATGATCTTTTGCTGATGGCGATGAAGACGACGATGCGTAGCACCGCCCGACTTGGGTGGTAGACGACCCGTGGTGACAAATCTGAGCACTCACGCAAAGCGCTTCCCAAAAACCTAATTCGTCCTTTTCCGGTGCAGGATCGCAAAGACATGACATACAGTCAACAAAACCTCCCCCCACCATGACTTAGATAAACCAGCAGTGTCTTGTAGGGGAACGTCGCATGGGAAACAAAAATTTTCCTACGCGCACGAAGACCTATCATGGTGATGTCCATCTACGAGAGGGGATGTGTGATCTACGTACCCTTGTAGACCGTACAGCAGAAGCGTTAGTGAACGCGGTTGATGTAGTGGAACGTCCTCACGTCCCTCGATCCGCCCGGCGAACTATCCCGCGATCAGTCCCACGATCTAGTGCCGAACGGACGACACCTCCGCGTTCAGCACACGTACAGCTCGACGATGATCTCGGCCTTCTTGATCCAGCAAGAGAGACGGAGAGGTAGAAGAGTTCTCCGGCAGTGTGACGACGCTCCGGAGGTGGGTGATGATCTTGTCTCAGCAGGGCTCCGCCCGAGCTCCGCGGAAACGCGATCTAGAGGTAAAACCGTGGAGATATGTGGTCGGGCTGCCGTGGCAAAGTTGTCTCAAATCAGCCCTAAAACCCCACTATATATAGGAGGAGGAGGGGGGAGCCTTGCCTTGGGGTCCAAGGACTCCCAAGGGGGTCGGCCGAGCCAAGGGGGAAGGTCTCCCCCCCCAAACCGAGTCCTACTTGGTTTGGAAGGTGGAGTCCTTCTTCCCTTTCCCAGCTCCTTCTTTTTTTTCTTTTCTCTTTGATTTTTCTTCCAATGCGCATAGGGCTCTTTTGGGCTGTCCCACCATCCCACTAAGGGCTGGTGCGCCACCCTCAATGCCTATGGGCTTCCCCGGGGTGGGTTGCCCCCCCCCCCGGTGAACTCCCGGAACCCATTCGTCATTCCCGGTAACTCCGAAAACCTTCCGGTAATCAAATGAGGTCATCCTATATATCAATCTTTGTTTCCGGACCATTCCAGAAACCCTCGTGACGTCTGTGATCTCATCCGGGACTCCGAACAACATTCGGTAACCAACCATATAACTCAAATACGCATAAAACAACGTCGAACCTTAAGTGTGCAGACCCTGCGGGTTCGAGAACTATGTAGACATTACCCGAGAGACTCCTCGGTCAATATCCAATAGCGGGACCTGGATGCCCATATTGGATCCTACATATTCTACGAAGATCTTATCGCTTGAACCTCAGTGCCAAGGATTCATATAATCCCGTATGTCATTCCCTTTGTCCTTCGGTATGTTACTTGCCCGAGATTCGATCGTCAGTATCCGCATACCTATTTCAATCTCTTTTATCGACAAGTCTCTTTACTCGTTCCGTAATACAAGATCCCACAACTTACACTAAGTCACATTGCTTGCAAGGCTTGTGTGTGATGTTGTATTACCGAGTGGGCCCCGAGATACCTCTCCGTCACACGGAGTGACAAATCCCAGTCTTGATCCATACTAGCTCAACGAACACCTTGGAGATACCTGTAGAGCATCTTTATAGTCACCCAGTTACGTTGCGACGTTTGATACACACAAAGTATTCCTCCGGTGTTAGTGAGTTATATGATCTCATGGTCATAGGAACAAATACTTGACACGCAGAAAACAGTAGCAATAAAATGACACGATCAACATGCTACGTCTATTAGTTTGGGTCTAGTCCATCACGTGATTCTCCTAATGACGTGATCCAGTTATCAAGCAACAACACCTTGTTCATAATCAGAAGACACTGACTATCGTTGATCAACTGGCTAGCCAACTAGAGGCTTGCTAGGGACAGTGTTTTGTCTATGTATCCACACATGTATATAAGTCTTTATTCAATACAATTATAGCATGGATAATAAACGATTATCTTGATACAGGAATTATAATAATAACTATATTTATTATTGCCTCTAGGGCATAATTCCAACAGTCTCCCACTTGCACTAGAGTCAATAATCTAGCCCTCACATGATCATGTGAATTACATTGTAATAAATCTAACACCCATACAGTTCTCGTGTTGATCATGCTTTGCCCATGGAAGAGGTTTAGTCAGCGGGTCTGCTACATTCAGATCCGTGTGCACTTTGCATATATTTACGTCCTCCCCTTCGACGTAGTCGCGGATGAGGTTGAAGCGTCGTTTGATGTGTCTGGACTTCTTGTGAAACCGTGGTTCCTTTGCTAGGGCAATGGCACCCGTGTTGTCACAGAACAGGGTTATTGGATTCAGTGCGCTTGGCACCACTCCAAGATCCGTCATGAATTGCTTCATCCAGACACCCTCCTTAGCCGCCTCCGAGGCAGCCATGTACTCCGCTTCACATGTAGAATCTTCTACGACGCTCTGCTTGGAACTGCACCAGCTTACCGCACCCCCATTAAGAATAAATACGTATCCGGCTTGCGACTTAGAGTCGTCCGGGTCTGTGTCAAAGCTTGCATCGACGTAACCTTTTACGGCGAGCTCTTCGTCACCTCCATGCATGAGAAACATCTCCTTAGTCCTTTTCAGGTACTTCAGGATATTCTTGACCGCCGTCCAGTGATCCACTCCTGGATTACTCTGGAACCTACCTGCCATACTTATGGCCAGGCTAACGTCCGGTCTAGTGCACAACATTGCATACATGATAGAACCTATGGCTGAAGCATAGGGGACGGAGCACATATGCTCTCTGTCTTCATCAGTTGCTGGGCACTGAGTCTTACTCAATCTCGTACCTTGTAAAACTAGCAAGAACCCTTTCTTGGACTGTTCCATTTTGAACCTCTTCAAAACTTTATCAAGGTATGTGCTTTGTGAAAGTCCTATCTGGCGTTTTGATCTATCCCTTTAGATCTTAATGCCTAGAATGTAAGCAGCTTCTCCTAGGTCCTTCATAGAGAAACTTTTATTCAAGTAATCCTTTATGCTCTCCAAAAACTCTACGTTGTTTCCAATCAGCAATATGTCATCCACATATAATATTAGAAACGCCACAGAGCTCCCACTCACTTTCTTGTAAATACAGGATTCTCCAACCACTTGTATAAACCCAAATGCTTTGATCACCTCATCAAAGCGTTGTTCCAACTCCGAGATGCTTGCACCAGTCCATAAATGGATCGCTGGAGCTTGCACACCTTGTTAGCATTCTTAGGATCGACAAAACCTTCGGGTTGCATCATATACAACTCTTCCTTAAGGAAACCGTTAAGGAACGCCGTTTTGACATCCATCTGCCAGATTTCATAATCGAAAAATGCAGCTATTGCTAACATGATTCTGACGGACTTAAGCATCGCTACGGGTGAGAATGTCTCATCGTAGTCAACTCCTAGAACTTGTGAAAAACCCTTTGCCACAAGTCGAACTTTATAAACGGTCACATTGCCGTCAGCGTCCGTCTTCCTCTAAAAGATCCATTTGTTCTGAATAGCCTTGCGGCCCTCAGGTAGTACCTCCAAAGTCCACACTTTGTTCTCATACATGGATCCTATCTCGGACTTCATGGCTTCTAGCCATTTGTTGGAATCTGGGCCCACCATTGCTTCTTCATAATTTGCAGGTTCATTGTTGTCTAACAACATGATTGATAAGACGGGATTACCGTACCACTCTGGAGCAGCACGTGGTCTCGTCGACCTGCGTGGTTCGACAGAAACTTGAACCGGAGTTTCATGATCATCATCATTAACTTCCTCCTCAACCGGCGTCGCAACGACAGAGGTTTCCCCTTGCCCTGCGCCACCATCCAGAGGGATGAGAGGTTCGACAACCTCGTCAAGTTCTATCTTCCTCCCACTCAATTCTCTCGAGAGAAACTCCTTCTCGAGAAAAGCTCCGTTTTTAGCAACAAACACTTTGCCCTCGGATTTGAGATAGAAGGTGTACCCAACTGTTTCTTTTGGGTAACCTATGAAGATGCACTTTTCCGCTTTGGGTTCCAGCTTTTCAGGCTGAAGCTTTTTGACATAAGCATCACATCCCCAAACTTTAAGAAACGACAACTTTGGCCTTTTGCCATACCACAGTTCGTATGGTGTCGTCTCAACGGATTTTGATGGTGCCCTATTTAAAGTGAATGCAACTGTTTCTAATGCATAACCCCAAAAAGATGTTACTCATAGAAATAGAACAACCATTATTCTCTGACTTAAAAGAGTAACCGTCTCGCAATAAACAAGATCCAAATATAATGTTCATGCTCAACGCAGGCACTAAATAACAATGATTCAAGTTCATAACTAATCCTGATGGTAACTGAAGTGAAACTGTGCCGACGGCGATTGCATCAACCTTGGAACCATTTCCTACGCGCATCGTCACTTCATCTTTCGCCAGCCTTCGTCTATTCCGCAGTTCCTGTTTCGAGTTGCAAATATGAGCAACAGAACCGGTATCGAATACCCAGGCACTACTACGAGAGCCGGTTAAGTACACATAAATAAGATGTATATCAAATATACGTGATTTTTCTTTGGCCGCCTTCTTATCAGCCAGATACTTGGGGGAATTGCGCTTCCAGTGACCCATACCCTTGCAATAGTAACACTCTGTTTCAGGCTTAGGTCCAGCTTTGGGTTTCTTCGTCGGATTGGCAACAGGCTTGCCGCTCTTCTTTGAATTACCCTTCTTGCCTTTGTCGTTTCTCTTGAAACTAGTGGTCTTATTCACCATCAACACTTGATGCTCTTTACGGAGTTCAGACTCTGCGACTTTCAGCATCGCAAACAACTCACCGGGAGACTTGTTCATCCCTTGCATGTTGTAGTTCAACACAAAGCCTTTATAGCTTGGCGGCAGTGACTGAAGGATTCTGTCAGTGATAGCCTCTTGCGGGAGTTCAATCCCCAGCTCAGCTAGACGGTTTGAGTACCCAGACATTTTGAGCACATGTTCACTGACAGACGAGTTCTCCTCCATCTTGCAAGCATAGAATTCATCGGAGGTCTCATACCTCTCGATCCGGTCGTTCTTCTGAAAGATAAACTTCAACTCTTGGAACATCTCAAATGCTCCATCATGCTCAAAGCGACGTTGAAGTCCCGGTTCTAATCCATACAAGACTGCACATTGAACTACTGAGTAGTCCTCCTTACGTGCTAACCAAGCGTTCTTAACATCCTGATCAGCCGCAGCGGGTGGTTCATCTCCTAGCGCAGCATTAAGGACATAATCCTTCTTCCCAACTTGTAAGATTAGCTTAAGATTACGAGCCCAGTCTACAAAGTTGCTTCCATCATCTTTCAACTTAGCTTTCTCTAGGAACGTATTAAAATTCAGGGTGACTGTCGCGTGAGCCATGATCTACAACACAAATATATTCAAAGTGGACTTAGACTATGTTCAAGATAATTAGAGTTTAACTTAATCAAATTACTCGCTAAACTCCCACTCAAAAAGTACATCTCTCTAGTCATTTGAGTGGTTCATGATCCACTTACACTAGCTCAAGTCCGATCATCACGTGAGTTGAGTATAGTTTCAGTGGTAAGCATCCCCATGCTAATCATATAATCTATATGATTCATGATCGACCTTTCGGTCTCATGTGTTCCGAGGCCATGTCTGCACATGCTAGGCTCGTCAAGCTTAACCCGAGTGTTCCGCGTGCGCAACTGTTTTGCACCCGTTATATGTGAACGTTGAGTCTATCACACCCGATCATCACGTGGTGTCTCGAAATGACGAACTGTAGCAACGGTGCACAGTCGGGGAGAACACAATTTCGTCTTGAAATTTTAGTGAGAGATCACCTCATAATGCTACCGTCGTTCTAAGCAAAATAAGGTGCATAAAAGGATTAACATCACATGCAATTCATATGTGACATGATATGGCCATCATCACGTGCTCCTTGATCTCCATCACCAAAGCACCGGCGCGAACTTCTTGTCACCGGCGCCACACCATGATCTCCATCAACGTGTCGCCATCGGGGTTGTCGTGCTACTCATGCTATTACTACTAAAGCTACATCCTAGCAAAATAGTAAACGCATCTGCAAGCACAAACGTTAGTTATAAAGACAACCCTATGGCTCCTGCCGGTTGTCGTACCATCGACGTGCAAGTCGATATTATCTATTACAACATGATCATCTCATACATCCAATATATCACATCACATCGTTGACCATATCACATCACAAGCATACCCTGCAAAAACAAGTTAGACGTCCTCTAATTTTGTTGTTGCATGTTTTACGTGGTGACCATGGGTATCTAGTAGGATCGCATCTTACTTACGCAAACACCACAACAGAGATATATGAGTTGCTATTTAACCTCATCCAAGGACCTCCTTGGTCAATTCCGATTCAACTAAAGTTGGAGAAACTGACACCCGCCAGTCATCTTTGAGCAACGGAATTACTCGTAGCGATGAAACCAGTCTCTCGTAAGCGTACGAGTAATGTCGGTCCGAGCCGCTTCGATCCAACAATACCGCGGAATCAAGAAAAGACTAAGGAGGGAAGCAAAATGCACATCACCGCCCACAAAAACTTTTGTGTTCTACTCGAGAAGACATCTACGCATGAACCTAGCTCATGATGCCACTGTAGGGGAACGTCGCATGGGAAACAAAAATTTTCCTACGCGCACGAAGACCTATCATGGTGATGTCCATCTACGAGAGGGGATGTGTGATCTACGTACCCTTGTAGACCGTACAGCAGAAGCGTTAGTGAACGCGGTTGATGTAGTGGAACGTCCTCACGTCCCTCGATCCGCCCGGCGAACTATCCCGCGATCAGTCCCACGATCTAGTGCCGAACGGACAACACCTCCGCGTTCAGCACACGTACAGCTCGACGATGATCTCAGCCTTCTTGATCCAGCAAGAGAGACGGAGAGGTAGAAGAGTTCTCCGGCAGTGTGACGGCGCTCCGGAGGTGGGTGATGATCTTGTCTCAGCAGGGCTCCGCCCGAGCTCCGCAGAAACGCGATCTAGAGGTAAAACCGTGGAGATATGTGGTCGGGCTGCCGTGGCAAACTTGTCTCAAATCAGCCCTAAAACCCCACTATATATAGGAGGAGGAGGGGGGAGCCTTGCCTTGGGGTCCAAGGACTCCCAAGGGGGTCGGCCGAGCCAAGGGGGAAGGTCTCCCCCCCAAACCGAGTCCTACTTGGTTTGGAAGGTGGAGTCCTTCTTCCCTTTCCCAGCTCCTTCTTTTTTTTCTTTTCTCTTTGATTTTTCTTCCAATGCGCATAGGGCTCTTTTGGGCTGTCCCACCATCCCACTAAGGGCTGGTGCGCCACCCTCAATGCCTATGGGCTTCCCCGGGGTGGGTTGCCCCCCCCCCCCCCCGGTGAACTCCCGGAACCCATTCGTCATTCCCGGTAACTCCGAAAACCTTCCGGTAATCAAATGAGGTCATCCTATATATCAATCTTTGTTTCCGGACCATTCCAGAAACCCTCGTGACGTCTGTGATCTCATCCGGGACTCCGAACAACATTCGGTAACCAACCATATAACTCAAATACGCATAAAACAACGTCGAACCTTAAGTGTGCAGACCCTGCGGGTTCGAGAACTATGTAGACATTACCCGAGAGACTCCTCGGTCAATATCCAATAGCGGGACCTGGATGCCCATATTGGATCCTACATATTCTACGAAGATCTTATCGCTTGAACCTCAGTGCCAAGGATTCATATAATCCCGTATGTCATTCCCTTTGTCCTTCGGTATGTTACTTGCCCGAGATTCGATCGTCAGTATCCGCATACCTATTTCAATCTCGTTTACCGGCAAGTCTCTTTACTCGTTCCGTAATACAAGATCCCGCAACTTACACTAAGTCACATTGCTTGCAAGGCTTGTGTGTGATGTTGTATTACCGAGTGGGCCCCGAGATACCTCTCCGTCACACGGAGTGACAAATCCCAGTCTTGATCCATACTAACTCAACGAACACCTTCGGAGATACCTGTAGAGCATCTTTATAGTCACCCAGTTACGTTGCGACGTTTGATACACACAAAGTATTCCTCCAGTGTTAGTGAGTTATATGATCTCATGGTCATAGGAACAAATACTTGACACGCAGAAAACAGTAGCAATAAAATGACACGATCAACATGCTACGTCTATTAGTTTGGGTCTAGTCCATCACGTGATTCTCCTAATGACGTGATCCAGTTATCAAGCAACAACACCTTGTTCATAATCAGAAGACACTGACTATCGTTGATCAACTGGCTAGCCAACTAGAGGCTTGCTAGGGACAGTGTTTTGTCTATGTATCCACACATGTATATAAGTCTTTATTCAATACAATTATAGCATGGATAATAAACGATTATCTTGATACAGGAATTATAATAATAACTATATTTATTATTGCCTCTAGGGCATAATTCCAACATGTCTATCATGGCGTTCACCAAGTCAGTCAACGTGCGGTTTTTCCTCTCAGCAATCCTGTTTGATTGGGGCGAATAGGGAGGCGTCCTCTCATGAATGATACCATGTTCCTCACAAAATTCATCAAAAACTTTGGAAAAATATTCTCCACCACGATCCGACCTAAGACGCTTGATCTTTCTCTCTAGTTGATTTTCAACTTCAGCTTTATAGATCTTAAAGTAATCGAGAGCTTCATCTTTAGTTTGCAACAAATAAACATAGCAAAATCTAGTCGCATCATCAATCAAAGTCATGAAATATCTCTTTCCACCTTTTGTCAACACACCATTCATCTCACATAGATCAGAATGTATGAGTTCTAGAGGTGCCAAGTTTCTCTCTTCGTTAGCCGTGTGAGGCTTTCGAGGTTGCTTTGATTGCACACAACTATGGCACTTAGAACCTTTGACAAGTATGAAATTAGGAATTAAACTCATACTGGATAGCCGAGACATTAAATCAAAATTAATATGACATAAACGAGAATGCCAAACACTTGTATCATCATTAATACTAGCACAAATTTGGTTTACTGACTTAGTGCAAAAATCTGAAAGGAAAAAACGGAACAAACCTCCGGAGTCATAGCCTTTGCCTATAAATTATCCAAATCTCGACACGATTACTTTATTTGACTCTAAAACTACCTTAAATCCATCTCGACATAGAAGGGAGCCGCTAACTAGATTCTTGTTCATGGTAGGGACACGCTGCACGTTCCTTAGTTGCACAATCTTTCCCGAAGTAAACTTCAGATCCACCGTGACAATGTCACAAACAGAAGCATGCGACCCATTCCCCATTAGGACGGAAGAATCCCTTGCGACCTGATAAGAAGTAAACAAAGAGACGTCAGCACACACATGAACGTTAGTTCCTCAATCAATCCACCATGAAGATGATTGGAATACTGACAGCACAATAGGTAAATTACGATACCCGTCAGTATTGCTAGCGTTCACCATGTTGACTGTCTTGGAGCTGGTTTTCCCTCTGCGGTCTGCGCGTTCTGGGCATTCCTTGGAAAAGCGTCCGAACTTCCCACAGGCGTAGCACTCTAGCTCAGCCTTGTTGAACTTCTTCTTCTTGAAGGTAATAGTCTTTATAGGCTTGTTGAAAACAGGCTTGTTCTTTCTTTTGTTCTTGTTCTGTGGGAACCTTTGTACCATGTTGGCAGTAGGTTGAACCTCACCTCATTTCTTAGTAGTGTCTTTAGCCCGAGCTTTCTCTTCAACATCAAGAGATGCAATCAGATTTTCAACTCATATCTCCTGTCTCTTATGTTTCAGAGAAGTGGCGAAGTTTCTTCATAAAGGAGGCAACTTTGCAATCATGCACCCAGCCACAAATTTATCGGGTAGATCACACTTAAGGAGTTCCAGTTCCTTCACAATACAATGTATCTCATGAGCTTGTTCAACCACAGAACGGTCACCATCTTGTAGTCATGAAAAATTCTCCATGATGTACAATTCACTGCATGCATCTGTAGCATCGAATTTAGCCTTCAGTGCATCCCACAGTGTCTTTCCATCTTGTATGTGCATGTACACATCACACAGACGGTCAGCAAGAACACTCAAAACGCATCCCACAAACATAGTGTTGGCTTCCTGGAACTTTCTCTGATCTTCATCAGAAGCTCCCTCTGGCATGCCAGTACTAACATGGAAAATTTCAGAGCAGTAAGCCAGAGCGTGGATCTCATTTCCCACCTCTTAAAGTGCACACCGGTAAACTTATCCGGCCTCAGTGCATTAGCAAATCCAGCCATAGTTAACTCAGGAAATTGCCTACAATTAGGCTTTTGAATTGTTGGAAGATTAGACAAGTTCATGATTAATTCCAGTAAATAATTCATGACTAAAACAGAAAGTAGCATGCAATACTCTAGCAAACCGGCACAGCAACTAAACATGCACAACATCACCGCGCAAGAAGCAGCAACTACAACGATCATCATAAACAGATTACGAGTAACGTACTGTTCGTTAGTTGCAGCAGGAGCGATTGTGTTGACGATGATGTTGGTGACGATCCTTTGTTGATGGCGATGAAGACGACGATGAGTAGCATCGCCCGACTTGGATGGTAGACGACCCGTGGTGACGAATCTGAACAGTCGCGCAAAGCGCTCCCAAAAACCTAATTCGTCCTCTCCCAGTGCAGGATCGCAATGACGAACGGTTTCGGAGACCTGCTCTCTCGCACGCCGATGCACGCCGGTGTTCGAGATGAGGTAGACTATGATGACGACGCAAGTTGTGAGACGAGGCAAAACCCTAGATGTTTTCGATGTGTCTTTGACCGACCACGATAAGCAGTATATATAGGAGGACCAAGGTCGGTTCCGTGTCGCGACCACGTCTCAAATCGACTTGGTTTCCAAGTCGTATACTTACCGGATAAGAAATTCTCAACTTGTCTGCCAAGACATAAAAAATAAAAACGACAAAAGGAAGCCGCGCCCCCGCAAGGCATCGGTCCGGAATTTGACGGACCATTCACGCGCATGTCGCATGTACGTGCCGCCTCGCGAGGCCAGGCCAGCGCGCGTGGTTCTCTAATTTCTCTTCTCAATACACACTTAGAGTGGTGGGGAGAACTCACTATATAAAAAGGTCCAACACTTCCTCCAATAGTGGTATGAGACTAAACTTTAGCACCACCACACCACCACTTGCCATTTTATTTATGGGCTCAATCTAAGATTTCAGAATTTTGTAGGTGGGCCAAACCTATTAATTCTAAGAGCTAAGCCTTGTGATCCGTCTCTCACTCTCTCCGTCTCTCAGCACCACCAGTGTCCAATGGCTCTACCGGCACATTACTTACATATACTCCCTCCGTTCCTAAATATAAGACCTTTTAGAGATTTAACTAGAAGACTACATACGAAACAAAATGAGTGAATATACACTCTAAAATATGTCTATGTACATCCATATGTAATTCATAGTGCAATCTCTAAAATGTCTTATATTTAAAAACGGAGGGAGTACACGGCAAGCCGTGAGCCGTGTGTCTCCTGCGCGCGCGATGCATAGCGGGAAGCACATTGTCCAAGCAAGTAAAAAGTGGAAAGTACTCTCTTCCTTCGAAATACTTATTATCGAAATAAATAAAAATAAATGTATCTAAAACTAAAATACATCTAAATACATCCATTTTTTGATAAATATTTACGAACAGAGGGAGTAACTTCTAGCGGTTCGGCGATCGAGTACATGCATACCTAGTCCTTTGCCTACTGTTCGCCACTTACGTATATGGCGCAGCAAAGGCATAACGCCCACGGCTTGTAGACACCAACCTTTGAGACACTAGTACATGTTGAATTGTAGATTTCCATTTCCTGCAAGGCTTAGCTGATGATTGGGCCGTCACTTCCCCATGTCATGTCCGATTGATGCGCCGCCGATTAGTAGTTAGCATCCTCCTTTGCCGGATCCGTATGTAACAGCCCCACACTGGTAGAAAAAGAGGCTTCCGTCCAGCCCCATAAGTCGCGACACTGTAGGAACCGCGACTAATGATTTCTTTAGTCGCGGTTCGGCAGACGAACCGCGACCAAAGGCCTGGGCCAGGGCGCTCGGTGGCCAGCTGGTGCACGTGAGGGGCTTTAGTCGCGGTTGGCCAGGCCAACCGCGACTAAAGGTGCCCAAAGGCCTTTAGTCGCGGTTTGCCATGCCAACCGCGACTAAATCTCCTCCCCTATAGATACCAGTTCAGCACACTCACTTAGCCATTTGGTGCCACTTCTCTTCACAAGCTTCACAAGGGGGTGTAGGTTTGCTTTTGGTTCCTCTTATGCACACAAGGTGTTTGATGAAATGCCCCAAGAGCGTGAAACAAACATGATATGAAGTGTTGGAGCCACACTTGAGGTTCCTCATTTATTTTTTCCTCCTCGATCGCGGTTAGCAACTTGAACCTTTCATGCATGTGTGTCATTGATAAAATATATATGCATGTGTGTTGTTCATTGTTTAATTTCTATTGTTTATAGCTAGTTAGTTTAACAAATGCATGATGGTTAATTATATATTTTATATTATAATAATGCAGATGAATCGGCAATGGATGTACGGTAACCGACTCTCCCGCGAATTCACTACGGGTTTGAAAGATTTCCTCGTAGTGGCTAATGCGAACAAGCAGAAGGGTTTTGTTATTTGTCCATGTGTTGACTGTAAGAATCAGAAGGGTTACTCTTCCTCAAGAGAAGTTCACCTGCACCTGCTTCGGCACGGTTTCATGCCAAGCTATAATTGTTGGACCAAGCATGGAGAAAGAGGGGTTATAATGGAAGAAGATGAAGAAGGGGATGATTTCATGGATGAAAGCTATCTTGCTCATTTCGGTGATACTTTCATGGAGGATGCTGAAGGTGAAGGGGAAGGTGAAGGGGAAGGTGAAGGTGAAGAAGAGGCACGTGATGAGACCGTTGATGATCTTGGTCGGACCATTGCTGATGCACGGAGACGCTGCGAAACTGAAAAGGAGAGGGAGAATTTGGATCGCATGTTAGAGGATCACAGAAAGTCGTTGTACCCCGGATGCGATGATGGTCTGAAAAAGCTGGGCTGCACACTGGATTTGCTGAAATGGAAGGCACAGGCAGGTGTAGCTGACTCGGCATTTGAAAACTTGCTGAAAATGTTGAAGAATATGTTTCCAAAGAATAACGAGTTGCCCGCCAGTACATACGAAGCAAAGAAGGTTGTATGCCCTCTAGGTTTAGAGGTTCTGAAGATACATGCATGCATCAACGACTGCATCCTCTACCGCAGTGAATACGAGAATTTGAATGAATGCCCGGTATGCACTGCATTGCGTTATAAGATCAGAGGCGATGACCCTGGTGACGATGTTGAGGGCGAGAAACCCAGGAAGAGGGTTCCCGCCAAGGTGATGTGGTATGCTCCTATAATACCACGGTTGAAACGTTTGTTCAGGAACAAAGAGCATGCCAAGTTGTTGCGATGGCACAAAGAGGACCGTAAGTCGGACGGGGAGTTGAGACACACCGCAGATGGAAAGCAATGGAGAAAGATCGACAGGGAGTTCAAAGATTTTGCAGCTGACGCAAGGAACATAAGATTTGGTCTAAGTACAGATGGCATGAATCCTTTTGGCGAGCAGAGCTCCAGCCATAGCACCTGGCCCGTGACTCTATGCATCTACAACCTTCCTCCTTGGTTGTGCATGAAGCGGAAGTTCATTATGATGCCAGTGCTCATCCAAGGTCCGAAGCAACCCGGCAACGACATCGATGTGTACCTAAGGCCATTAGTTGATGAACTTTTACAGCTGTGGGGCAGACCTGGTGTCCGTGTGTGGGATGAGCACAAAGAAGAGGAATTTGACCTACGAGCGTTGCTTTTCGTAACCATCAACGATTGGCCTGCTCTTAGTAACCTTTCGGGACTGTCAAATAAGGGATACAATGCATGCACGCACTGCTTACATGAGACTGAAAGTGTACATTTGCCAAATTGTAAGAAGAACGTGTACCTTGGGCATCGTCGATTTCTTCCGAAAATTCATCCAGTAAGAAAGAAAGGCAAGCATTACAACGGCAAGGCAGATCACCGGCCGAAGCCTGCGGAACGCACTGGTGCTGAGTTATTTGATATGGTCAAGGATTTGAAAGTCATCTTTGGAAAGGGTCCTGGCGGACAATCAGTTCCGAAGGGAGCTGACGGGCACGCAGCCATGTGGAAGAAGAAATCTATATTCTGGGAGCTAGAATATTGGAAAGTCCTAGAAGTCCGCTCTGCAATCGACGTGATGCACGTTACGAAGAATATTTGCGTGAACCTCCTAAGCTTCTTGGGCGTGTATGGGAAGACAAATGATACAAAGGAAGCACGGCAGGACCAGCAACGTTTGAAAGACCCTGATGACCGGCATCCGGAATGGTTTCAAGGTCGTGCCAGCTACGCTCTGACCAAAGAAGAGAAGGTCATCTTTTTTGAATGCCTGAGCAGTATGAAGGTCCCGTCTGGATTCTCGTCCAATATAAAGGGAATAATAAACATGGCGGAGAAAAAGTTCCAAAACCTGAAGTCTCACGACTGCCACGTGATTATGACGCAATTGCTTCCGATTGCTTTGAGGGGGCTCCTGCCGCAAAATGTTCGAGTAGCCATTGTGAAGCTATGTGCATTCCTCAATGCAATCTCTCAGAAGGTAATCAATCCAGAAGTTCTACCACGGTTACAGAACGATGTGATCCAATGTCTTGTCAGTTTCGAGCTGGTGTTCCCGTCATCCTTCTTCAATATTATGACGCACCTCCTGGTTCACCTAGTCGAAGAGATTTTCGTTCTCGGTCCTGTATTTCTACACAATATGTTCCCCTTCGAGAGGTTCATGGGAGTATTAAAGAAATATGTTCGTAACCGTGCTAGGCCAGAAGGAAGCATCGCCAAGGGCTATGGAAATGAGGAGGTAATTGAGTTTTGTGTTGACTTTGTTCCTGACCTTAAGCCGATTGGTCTTCCTCGATCGCGGCACGAGGGGAGACTAAGTGGAAAAGGCACGATCGGAAGGAAATCAACGATATGTATGGACGGCCATTCTCTGACTGAAGCACACCACACTGTACTGACCAATTCCAGCTTGGTGGCTCCGTACTTTGAGAAACACAAGAATATTTTACGCTCGGACAACCCGGGGAAGCCTGAATCCTGGATTAGGAAGGCCCACATGGAGACTTTCGGCAGTTGGTTGAGAAAACATTTAATGAATGACAATGATGTTGTAGATCAGCTGTACATGTTGGCCAAGACACCATCTTCGACTATAACGACTTTCCAAGGGTACGAGATAAATGGGAATACATTTTACACGATCGCCCAAGATAAAAAGAGCACCAACCAAAACAGTGGTGTCCGCTTTGATGCAGCAACCGAGAATGGGCAAGAGGTCACATATTATGGTTACATAGAGGAGATATGGGAACTTGACTATGGACCCTCCTTTAAGGTCCCTTTGTTCCGGTGCAAATGGTTCAAGCTAACAGGAGGTGGGGTAAAGGTGGACCAGCAATACGGAATGACAATGGTGGATTTCAACAATCTTGGTTACCTTGACGAACCATTCGTCCTAGCGAAAGATGTCGCTCAGGTTTTCTATGTGAAGGACATGAGTAGCAAACCGAGGTAACGGAAAGATAAGAAAACGATCAGTACATCATGCGATGATCCAAAGCGCCACATTGTTCTTTCAGGGAAAAGAAACATCGTGGGAGTGGAGGACAAGACAGACATGTCAGAAGATTATAATATGTTTGCTGAAATTCCGCCCTTCAAAGTGAACACCGACCCAAGCATTAAGTTAAATGATGAGGATGCTCCATGGATACGGCACAATCGTAAGCAAGCAGGGACACAAGGGAAGAAATGATGTGTAATAGTTTATTGTACCAAACTTTGTTGAATGGATCATGTGAATTATATTACCCGTGATGTGTTTGGTGTCCATTTTCGAATGATTCGAGATACCACTGATGATACATGAAATTTGGAGTGATTTAGTCATACTCCTGCCTAGGCGTATAATATGCATACTCGTAGTCTTCATAGCTGCTGTCGTCGTTGTACTGGTAGTCGTCGCCTTCTAAGTTGCCGCCGTCGTCGTCGCTGCTGTCGTCGCTGTCGTCGGGCGGCGCTCGTGGCTCGAACTGAGGGTAGCGCAGGCGGGGGATATCACCGGCCGTGATGTAGTCCATGACGCTCTGCAGAGTCCGGCCGTACCACCATAGCCGACGGCCGGCCTCGTGGAAGTTCCCAGGAGGCAGACCGTCCTCCTCATACCTGGCGAGCGCCCTTTCACGCCGATTGATGAAGAAGGCGTCCCAAGTATGCTGGTTATCGGGATGCCAGCGGGGATTCATCCGCTGCTCCGGCGTGAGGTCGAGGTAGTAGTGGTTCGTGATGGCCGCCCGGCGCGCAGTACCCTGAGGGACGGGAGGGACCGGCACGCCGCCGGCGCTTAGGCTCCAGCCGGTGGGGACGCGGTAGCCCGGTGGACAAGGGTAGTTCGAGGCGCAAAGCTCCTCCACCTGCTGGTAGGTTAGAGTGGGTGCGGTGGAAGCCATGAGAGAGTGATGAGAGATTGTAGAGATGTGATAATGCTGGCCAAGCCGGGCTACATATATGTAGTGAGAAATGGCGGGAAAAATGGGAGCGGGAAGACAGGAGGCGGGAAGAAAGTGGCGGGAAGAAAGAGGCGGGAAGACAGGGAAGAAATGGCGGGAAGAAGAGGAATCCAGAGCTGGTCATCTAACCTTTAGTCCCGGCTGGTTGGTGCAACCGGGACTAAATGTGGTTTTTGTGTCATCTAAGAAAACTGTCGGTGGGATAAGGACGTTTGAATTGAATTAGTGTTATTTTTCTGAATTTTTTGATATATTATTTGTATTTTTAACATTTTGAATTGAATTAGTTTTATTTTTCTTAATTTTTTGATATAATTTTTGTGTTTTTAACATATTGAATTGAATTAGTTTTATTTTTCTGAATTTTTTGATATATTATTTGTATTTTTAAGATATTGAAAAAGAAAAGTATTTTGAAAAATACCTTTAGTCGCGGTTGGCCAGACCAACCGCGACTAAAGGTCGTTGCGCGCCGGAACGAAAAAACCCTTTAGTCGCGGTTGGTTTAGCCAACCGCGACTAAAGGTTACCTTTAGTCGCGGGTCGCCTCCCCAACCGCGACTAAAGGGGGGGGCGCGGGAACGCAAAAACCCGCCAAAAACCCTTTAGTCGCGGTTGGGGAGGCGACCCGCGACTAAAGGTAACCTTTAGTCACGGGTCGCCTCCCCAACCGCGACTAAAGGGGGGGGGCTATAAATACAAGGGCTGCCGCCGTCTTCTCCGATTCTCGTCTTCTCCGATCCTCGCCCTCGACGCCGCCCTCGCCGCCCGCCGTCGCCCTCGCCCTCGACGCCGCCCTCGCCGCCCGCCGTCGCCCTTGCCCTCGACGCCGCCCTCGCCGCCCGCCGTCGCCCTTGCCCGGCCACGTACGCCGCCCGCCGTCGCCCGCCGTCGCCCCTCGCCCTCGCCGCCGGCCGTCTCGCCCACGTACGGCGCCGTTAACCTATGTGCAAGTGCAAGAAGGATTGAAGAATTGCACTATGAATCTTGATTGCCGTTAACCTTGATGCACCGTTGGATACTTGATTCACTTAGTATACTCCCTCCGTTCCTAAAATGAGTGAATCTACGTTCTAAGTTTTTTTTTATAGATTTCATTAGATGAGTATATACGAAGCAAAATGAGTGAATCTACGTTCTAAAGTATGTCTATAACGGTCTCGGATCCAACTTGGGCGCGCGACTAAATGTGTCATGGTGTCACATTCCATTGATTAAGAAATAGATGATGAATATTGTGCATTTTTCTTATTTTCCACAATGACGTTGACTATTTGGCACTAAACCCACCACTCTAGAATCTAACAACAATCTATTCTGAAAAAATATTTTAGAAAATGGTGTGGGTTGTTTACCTCTGGTGGGCTATAACACGCTAATATCACTTTGCACGTCAGGCATAAAAATGAGTTAATGGATAAGTAATAGTTGAATAAAACCGTATTAGTCTTGTTTAGACAAGTTCGTAAAATTAACATTATTAAGATGAAAAAATGTAAAGTGATCTCAGAACATGAGCCCAAGTTGGATCCGAGACCGTTATAGGCTGTTGTTTCAATCAGTAGCATGGCACCCGACCGATGGTGATTGCATCCTAGCCTAACAGAGATCAAAGCTCAAGGTTTAACGCTTATCCTTTCTAGCGACAGGCGATGCAGTACTCCCTTCGTTCCTTTTTTTACATGATTCGTTTGAAGTTAAACTTTAGTGTTGTGGATATTGATGTTTCTTAACACGCATTCGATCGAACTTGACGAAGTTCAACATCAGTCAAATTTTATACACGGAGTAAAACCAAACAAGAGGGGGTACTTGTCAATAGACGGGCATGAGTGTTTGACCCCTTCCTCGCCCCCTCCTTTTGCCACCGCCCTTTCGCCACCGCCACCGCCACCGCCCCCCTTCTTCACTTAATTAATTTGTTTTTACTACATGTTTTCAGGACTGACATAATGGCGGACGATAGAGCTGACCCGATTATGGACAACTATGATCCGGACGGTGAAGCACATATGTTCGGCATCATAAACGGCGATATTCTATATGTGCCGACCGGACAAGATCAAGAAGATGATATCTCTTCTTATCTGAACCTTGACGGTGAAGATGAAGGGCGCCGTCAGCAAGATGATGTCGAACAAACGTCGATAAACGACGATCTTCAAATGGAAGTAGCAACCACCTCCGGCGCCGAGGTATATATATACATTGAGCCTCTGGTGATACAAACTAACTGATTTGAATAAATATGTGTGTACTAACGCGCGCGACTCTCTTTCTTATTTTAGCCCTCGGCCGGATCGTCGAAACAATCGAGTACGTCGTCAAAGCGTGGCGCAACCAAGACGATGAAACAAGGAGAAACATGCACCATCGAGGTTGTCGACAGTGCAACCGGCAGGCCGCTGGAGCCCCGCAAGAACGCCACCAAGTTTGTCAGCCAATGCGGAGCCGTTGTTAGAGACAACGTCTCGATCACCGTCCAGGAGTGGAATGAGCCAAAGAAGGCACGAAATGCTGGTTTCACTTTTGTCGATAAGAGAACAAAAAAAGATTGCTTCAAGAAGCTTATGGAACATTTCGTTCTACCTCCGGAATACAACAAATTCGATGAGGAGGGTAACAAGATTGAGGAAAACAAGGAGAGGAGGAGGCTAGTCAAACAGTTCGCTCTTCATAAGATGGCCGACGCATTCCGGAAATTCAAGCAAAATCTAGCCCATGACTTTGTCAAGCAGAACAAGACTCCGGATTTCAAAGGACAATATGAGAAACTGAAACATGATTGGCCAGAATTTGTGAAGCAAAAGAAATCGGAGCAGTTCATTCAAATATCGAAAAGAAATAAGGAAAATGCGGCTAAGAAGGAGTACAATCATATTATGGGGCCAGGAGGGTATCGCATTTGGGTGCCTAGGTTGGAGAAGATGGAGAACGAGCTGAGGGCGCGAGGAATCCGTCCAGGTACGGAGGGATGGGACCAAAGGGCCAAAAGCTGGTGGTACGGGCATGGGGGAACGCTGAACCCGGAGACAGGGGAGTGTGTTTACCGGGGCAAATTAATTAAACCCACCCAAGCCCTTATTGACGCAATGAGGGATGCTCAAGAGGGGAAGATCAAGTTCAACAGAGAGAACGACGCGCTGACAAAAGCCCTCGGGAATCCTGAACACGGAGGACGTGTACGAGGCATGGGGAACATTCCGTGGAAAATAGGGTTCCCCCAGAACGATGACCCGTACGGTTACAGAAGCCGTAAGAGAAAGATGGATCGGGAAGCAGATGTTGTGGCGCGGTTGGCATCGGAAATGGATGTGATGAAGAAAACCGTGAGTGTACTATTAGCCGAAAGAGATGTTCGGGCGCAGCATGAAGATCATCCAGCGGATCTCGGAAGCCAGCAGCGGAGAAGCAGCGTGGCTTCCACGGAGGCCCCACGAGCTGGTGCAGATGCACCGACGATCGAAATTACTGCACCGGAGCCTCTGGTGGTCGAAATTACTGCACCGGAGCCTCCTCGCTACCCCGTGGACGATATAAAGGAGATGAAAGAATGTCATCTGTATTATCCTATCGGGAACATGTCCATGAAGGTAGCCATCGGCAGTGCTTTACCATGTTTACCTGGAGCACTCCACCACAACAACCCCATTCAAGATGGCTATGCTCGTGTCACGGTGGAGGACATAGTCCAAGGGTTTGAGGACCTGGAGATTGACATTGCTACACCTGAAGGGGAGAAAAGACTTGGAGATGTCAAGCGCCATTTCATTCTATGGCAAAAGAAGTTTATCAAGTTTCCAGGCGAGGCGCCAAGGACAACAAGTCCACCCCCCTACGGTGGTGGTGGTGGCGGTGGCGGTGGTGGTGGTGGTGGTGGTGGTGACGGTTCACCTACACCTCCGTCACGTCAGCCGACGCCCCCCAGTCCACAACGTCCGGCGGGTGATCAGACGCCGCCCCCCAGTCCTCGTCCGGCGGGTGATCAGACGCCACCCCCCAATCCACCTCCGGCAAAGAAGCAGAAGCAGTCCTGGATTATTAACCCGGACCCTTATGTACCTAAGACCACAAAGGTACCGGAGCCATCACTGAAGCCTCTCCCCACAAGGCCTTGGGAACGTAGTGCCGAGGAAACTGCCGCGAGGGCGGCTGCTGATCATGAGAAATGGAAGGCGGACTGCAAGAAGAAAAGAGAGCCCGAGCCCAAGCCAGTATTTTCTGATGAGCAAAAGAAGTGGGCTAAGTCATTTTTGAGCACACCGTCCCAAGCCGCGAAGAATCTGCCTGACGACTATGCACGTGAACTTCGTAGGCAGGCATTCATGTTGAAGGAGAAGAAAGAGCGGGCGGAGAACCAGGAGAACAAAGCCTTGGAGGAGGCCGAGAAAACGGAATTAGAAAGTAAAAAAAGCGGGAAACGAGTTGCCCAGCTCGGGGAACAAAGTAAACAATCGATTGCCCCGCTTATAGTGAAAGCCGCCGGTCCGGATGACCCCGATATCATAGCAGCTGCGGCAGCACATGGATTGACTGTAACGAGTGCCAGAGAACAAGCGGCCAACTTAGGTATTACTCTTCGTGAAATGTTAGGCCTTGATGAGGCGCCAGTGAAGGAGGTAGTAATTACATATGTGAAGAATGGGCCTCTCGTCGAGCCTGCGCAGGAAGAGGATCTACCTCCACAAATGAAAGGTCTGCTGAAATGGTACAAGGGTTACATAAAAAATAAAAACGCCAAAGATTATATTTATGCGGAAGTTAGATATGAGCATCACTTCAAACATTACTATGTACAAATTCATCTGAGTGAATTGTTCCAGCTTTTCAATCTGCGCGAGCTCGACAAATCTATCATCAGTTGCTACGTTCTGTAAGTGATTTATTTATACCCCATCTCGTTCATATTGCCTGCACTATATATATGTCGTAACTATATTGTTGTGTCCGCTATTATACATGCAGAATGAAGATTAAGGAATGCAGAGTAAGGAACATCCATGATGTTGGGTTCATTGACCCACACATCGTTAATGGATATGTGTTGGAGCATCACCCCGCCGACATGGAGGCAGACCTGTGGCAGTTTCTTACAAAGCAGGAACTCAAAAGTGATATTCTATTTCCTTACCATTTTGGGTGAGTGTTTCTGTCTTGAGCACATTCTCTTTTGTTTACTCCATGCATGATATGTGGCCGGCTAATCGATGAGTTATGCATGACGTACTGTGCATGTATCGTGTCCGCAGGTTCCACTGGATTCTGCTAGTAATTAAAGTTGACACCTCAGAATGTCTCGTCCACGACTCTCTGAATATGGATCCAAAGCTTTGGGGCGGCATGAGAAGAATGCTGCAGAAGTAATTATTTTCATTCATTTGCGCTCTATATCGATCGGCCTATTTCGTTCATTTCCTAATATCAAGTAACTAATAACTCTCTTGTTCATTTAATTTTCTTTGCCTCGTAGGGTTTGGAGACGGTTCGTAGATACAAAGGTCGGTGAATTCAAAAAAGAGCTAGAATTCAAAAGGTCAAAGGCTAAGAATGGTGGGGATATTCAGCCAGCGGGGACCAATCTATGTGGATACTATGTCTGTGAGATGATCCGGAGATACACCTCTGAGCGGGTTCCGAGTGATACCAATGCTCAGCGGAATAACCTCCGGGTGATGCTTAGTCCAGAAGCTCGCTTCCGACCACTTCAAGAGGAACTAGCTGGATGGTTCAGGAGGGAAGTCCTCCATCGTAAAGGAGAACACCATTACGAGGACGTAGAACTTCATATGCATTAAATTATGTATGGAAACTTGTTCAAAATTGTATATGGTCATCCGATGATATTGAATATATATTGTATATTCCTCTTGAATTCTTTTTGGTTCTAATTTCAAATTTGTTTGAAATTGTACATTCATATGCATGTATGTAGTACCGTAGAATATGTAAAACTCCTTCAAAATTAAAATAAAGCACAAAAGAAATAAAACAATACAAATTAAACAGAAAACAGGTTTAGGGGGGGGGGGCCTTTAGTCGCGGTTGGGCAGAAGAACCGCGACTAAAGGTCCTCCGCCCCGACGGCCGCCTGGCGCCCACGTGGACGGGCCTTTAGTTGCGGTTCTTAAGCAACCGCGACTAAAGGGGGGGCCTTTAGTCGCGCCTATTTGGTCGCGGTTGCGCAACCGCGACTAATGGCAGTTGCGAACCGCGACCAAAGGCCCTTTTTCCACCAGTGCCAACAACACCTCATAGAATTGGAGATCTTCAAGGCTTAACCGCGGTGTCGAAAGCTCGGAATTTTGATTTTGACTGATTCATATTTAAAACGCTGATAATGAATTGGTGTAAAGAAAGGACGCTATTTGTCACCAATGCTGCTGTTCAAAGGCTGCACACCTGCGCCAGCTGCTGTAAGTTGGCCTCTAGCTAGTTGTTGTTATTTCATGAAGGGTAACCCAAACATGAGAGAATCAAGAGCATTTAGAGCACCTGCTGATACCTCTGAACCATCGTGGGTTGTTACCTAGTCCATCTGTCAGGTCGCGTAAGTTTCGCCTTTAAGGCAGTGTGATCTCATGGGAGAGTACTGGTGGGTGTCTGTGGGCACGGCAGTTGTTTGCCTGGCTGCGTGTGTTTCGCGCCAAAATGCAAATCTCTGGGTCTGGGTCTTGGTCTGGGTCTGACGCCCTAACCTAGGACGTGTTACAGGAAATGCATTTAGTTGCAAGAAATATGTCCTAAAAGACAGCAATTACTGCTAGCGACGTGAGAAGACATCCATTACCACCGTGTCCACGATGCACTGGCGCAGCACACCAGATCTGCTGCCGTGCGGTACAGTCTTCTTCATCAAAATTGGCAACTCCTGCACCAGCTGCTTGGAGTGATACTCCATTCATTTTACAATGTACTGCGTTCACGTTTTTTAAGATTTAACTTTGATGATAAATTTAACCAACGTGGTAAGCTGCGGTGGGAGCAAAAATTATCGTTGAAAATTTCTTTCGAATACAAATTCAATGCTATAATTTCTGTTTCCCCCGCACTCGCAGCCGCAGTTGCCCATGTTGATTAAAATTATGGTCAAATGCAAGTCTTGAAAAGCGTAGATGCACTACAATATGGAATGGAGGAGTACAAGTTTTCTTAGAATCCGTCTATACCATTCATGCGCAGAATCCGTCCGTACGACTCATGCGTAATAACGACTCGTTCGCTAATCCATCAGCTTCTTTAAATTTAAGAACCTACATGGTTACATAGCACATGTGCACCCGCTTCACGAATTTTAACTACAGCTTCGTCCGCTCCGGTAGCACAGCAGCGGAGCGAAGGGACTCCAAACGGGGCTTAAGTACAGTAAGAGCTCCACAACTGGACTTAGCAAATATGACGTGTAAACGTCTGCGGACGTGCATGGTCAGTGACTGGGCGTTTCCTTTTTGAGCCCCTATTTTTTCGTCCGTGCAGCCGCACTGCTTATCTTTTTCTTATATGTCTGGTCACTTGTATAGAGAAGAAGAGAGAAAGGAAAAAAAATGAATAAGAAAAGAGAAATGATGGTTCGGGGTGGGGTCGTGTCCTACGTGACGGACTGATCGGGCGCGTCCGCGAGTCCTTATATCCTCCCTGCATTTAAGATGGATATGTGGGGCGTCGGTCAAATCCGGGCGTTGAGGAAGAAAGTGAGAGAGATCCGATTGCATCAAATTTTTTTGACATGACATGACCGGAAGGGTATTTCAGGCGTTTAAGGAGGATATAAGGGCTCTAAGAGCTTGTTTGGTTGTTTGCATGATTTTTTTTATAGTGGCTTGATTGCCTGTTTGAGCAGAGACACATACACGGATGTTTGGTTGCAAGCCTCTGCTACTCAGATGCAAAGTGGTATTGTTGTTGAAAAAATGAGCACTTTAACATATGATATTTTTCAATAAAAATAGTAGATAAAAGATCATATCATAGTGGATATAAGACAAGTCATGCAATCCGATAGAGAGTTTGTAAATAACATCTGAAGTAGTGAGTATGAAAGGAACATACCTAGAACAAAAAACCGTGATAGAACAAAGTTGCGGAACGCTCAGGGTCTCACAATGACATCAATGTGCTGCAACAATCACCGTTGTTTGCGAGATTGACTGAAGGAAAAGCTCCTCACATGTTTACAACATGAGCTACTATCTGATTGACGGTATCTATCCTCCGTGGGCTAACTTTGCCAACACCATCTCTAACCCAGTTTGCCAGAAAAAGACTCATTTTACCCAAAGATAAGAAGCAACTAGAAAGGATGTCGAGAGGGCATTTGAAGATCCGCGGGCTTGTTTTCCAGTTGTTCGTGGACCGCTAAACAATGGGATCCGAAGACCTCGTGGAAGGTGATGACATGTTGTGTGATCATGCACATCATGATCATTGAGGATGAGGGTCAGATGCTGCCAGAACTCTAGAATTTGAGACCATGGGTGATCCTATACAACTTCTTGACGAGAATCCGGACGAGAATCCGGTCATATTTGAAGAGTTTATTCAAACGCATCAACAAATTCGATAATGACCAACTCATAAGCAACTGAAGAAAGATCTGATTGAGCATTAATGAATGGTTAAAGGGAAAAATAATGTTGGATGTAATATATGAAGTTTTTTAAATTTAGACAACTGTTGCATGCGGCTATTTGAACAACTATATCCTATATATGCGGCTATTTCATCATGGGGACTTAATAATCAATTAAAAAGACCGTATGTATATGGCTATGGTTGAATGACGGTCTTCCACATCCATGTTTGTGGACTGACCCTCCTGTTCACGAACGTATGCAGGAGAAAATTTACACATCGCCTTTGAAGATGCCCTAGAAACACATTAACAGATAAAAGCAAGTGCATCATGCGAATATCCAATTTTAAACCCGGGCTCATATGCACCCGGTCAGAAAACAAGTCATAAGTTCAAAAATAATATTTTTTTGTGCAAGATAGATAATTTGATGCGTGAGGTGCGCTCTAAAATTTCAGACCAAATCGGATCCAAACAGTGCACAGACAATTCACTTTTAAAAAAAATCTCAAATTTATATTTTTTTGTCGAGAGCTATTCAGATGTCTAAATAATCTGAAATTTGGAGCAGACATCACGCATCGAGATCTCTACTTAACAAAAAAAAATTGAATTCTTTTGAACTTTACTAGTGTTTATTTTGAATTTTTTATTTACTCATGAGCGTGGAAGCCAAAACGTCTCACTCGTGTATCATGGTGCTTCTTGCCCCAGGCCACCACCTTGCTGTCCGAAAGGCCGAATTGAAAAAGACAAAATCTCTCCCTAATAATAAAGTATCGATTGCTTTTGGCGTCTGTCGTGGTCATTTTGCAAAAAACACCCTATAGTTTTTCAAAATCAACCCATAGTCCACCTTGAAGTGACTCTGAACCGTTTTTTACATTTTACGCAACCCCCCCCCCCCCCGACATTTATGCTAAATAACCCGCAGTCCAGACTTTAGTCACAGCGAATCGTTTTTTATCACAAGTCGCTCCGTAAGATCTTGGTTTATAAGAGGGTGAACTGGAAAAGCGCGCCCCTCTTACCTGGTACACCCAGGTTCCAAACCTCCCTTCAACAATTTGTGTTTCCTTTTTTTTTACCTTTTCTCTTCTATTAGGTTGGTTCACATCAAGAGGCAGGAATTATTTTTTATTTTTTCCTTTTTTTGTTTACCTTTTCTCTTCCATACCGATTCATTTTATTTTTAATTTTTTGTTTACCTTTTCTCTTCTATTAGGCTGGTTCACATCAAGAGACAGGTTTTTTTTTCTTTTTTTGTTTACCTTTATTCTTCCATACTGATTCAAATCAAGAGACAAAGACAGAAACCGGGAGAAGATGAAATTGACTATTTGTGGAAGAGGCCAATTATCTATGATGGGATGCATCGTATACCAGTAAACTAGACTGCGAATAAAAAGATTGCTCCGATGGCCTCTAGATTTGTTCATCTTGATTTCTTCCACTCACGTATGATAGTGTGCATCTGGATGTGTAGCTTAAATAAACATCTTTGGTTACTTAAGTGTGTTTGCATTCATTTGTGATTCTCTGTTCATTAATAATATAAGTTCACAAGACATAAATTTGAATTGTTTGGAATACATGTACTCAATATTCTTTCATGCTTTTATTTCTTGATGTGTTCATGAAATATACATCGAGTTAGTTTATACTTCCTCTGTAACTAAGCATACAGAACATGTTGAATGTTTTGCTCAAAGAGAAAAAGAGAGATCTTAGGACTGAACACATTTAAACACATTATCGTTGTGTGAGTACTGAGACCACTGTTGGCAACATAAATATGATTCCATGTGAAACTAAAAGACGTGGGGCTATTAAGATTTTGAGTCGTGATTATTGGGTTAAAAACGTGTGTTATTTTCTTTCCCGTTGCAATGCACGTTTTTTTTTCTAGTAATGATAATATTGTAGTTGATGCTTTCCAGGAACAGAAATCAGCACATGTGCAATTAAATGTGACATCAGGGTACCCGTGGATGGTCCTTGCTTCGTTTGTCGAAATGCAATTGAACCAACTGTTTCTTGCTTTTCCGTCGCTATGCTGTTTGGCGTCTGCGGGCTGTGGTCACGGTTTCCTGCAGAAGGTCTGCGAAACGGTGCAGTGGGCAGCTCTGGGTCGCGTCCCGGTTGATGCAAAGTTCATCGGTAACTTGACGGCATATGCAATGCCGAACAACCCCCATAAACAAAAAGAAGGAACACTTTCCAAGAAGAGTTGGTTAGTTGTGGAGTAAAAGTCTTTTGAGTGGTGCATGCCTTGTTGGTCGTGGATTTGCTCCTGATCAGATGAGATGGAGAGCCTGTGACATGGATAATTGAAGTCCCTAGCTGATAATTAAGGGTCACTTGCAGGTTTATGTCGTGTCTAATTTAGCTCTTTCGATTTGCTAGCTAGGGGGCGCAATTGTCGCAAACCCAGAGTCCTGTAATCATATTGTTAAAGAAGCCACACCATTTTTTAATTAATGTTGTTGTTCAAAGGATGCCGCTTAGAGCATATAAAGTCTGACATTCCAAATCCGCTTCAAATGTCTGGACGAACAGTCTAGTCATTTTTTTAATTCAGATGAATGTCTTAAAGGGCCTAAAACGCTTGAACTGACCGACATCCTTTATATCATGTCCAAATATGTGGCGAATGTAACATTTGAAGTGACGATCGGGTCGAGCATGAAATCGCCTGAAAACCCAACAGTCTGACGGTCATCTCCTTCGGTGGGGCTGTGAACGTCGCGCGGCGCCGTTTCGGTTCACCATTCGAGGCCAAAGTCCGGTTATTTAAGCCGGCCAACGTCCCTAGCATAGCCACAATATCTTCCTCCGTCTCCGTGCCGCCAGCCCGAGCCCACCCACCTCTCTCCCTCTCCGCCTCACTCTTCAAAAGCTGGGCACTCGCCGCCCACAATCAAGTAGCCATGCCATCACGACGATGAGTGAGCTATCTAAATCTGACGCGCCGGCTGCAGCTCCTTGAGCAAATTCTAACAAGGCGGAAAACCCGGATCATCGCGGGCTACCACCGATCACGGTGAATCCAAAATAGGACTTCGAGGAGAAGGGGGACTTCGAGAAGAAGAAGAAGAAGAAGAGCAGTACAAGGACACGGGGGACATGGATCTACGGGTGAAGCACGGGGACGGAGCCAGCATTCATGCATAGAGGGGGCAAGTTTGTTCATGGATGGGGCAAAGTTCATATGAAATGAAAAAATTTAACTACAACAACCATAATCATAGTAGAAGAATCAATTTGTTAGGGGGGGTCTAGCCCCCCCTCGCCCCCCCCCCCCCTAAATTCGTCCCTGGCGGGCAATCCTCGATTCGATCCTGACACACCCAGATGGAGCAAGAAGCAGACGTCGACAAGATGTTGCCTACATGGATGTGGAGGAGTCGGAGTCCTCCTACGCGTCCGTTTACCTGGTGCCCAGCACGAAGATAGTGGATATTCTCCAACGAGGACGAGACCAGTGTGATTTGTGTAGTCTATAAGTTTATTTTATATAGTTTCTATGGATCTAGGTGATGGAATATGCGGTAGTCACATGCACAACGAAGAATATGAGGTGTGACGGTCACTGCCGGGCGCGTCCATGGGCATTTGAAGGCCCAAATTTAACGTGCAAATGCTTTTACCATTAGTTTTGAACCGAGTGATTGTTTTTTATGGACCCCGATAATTACCAAACGTTCGGATTTTAAGCTAGTCGCCCCGCATGTTTTTTCATGATTACTTCAATTAACCCGAGGTAATAAATTTAGTTGTTAAAACATGATAGCTTAATCTCAGTTTACTTTATGTCATAAAATTGTTGTGTTTACCAACATTACGTGAACTAAGGTTGCCATGAAAACGTTCGTTTGCCATGCTTAAAATTCAACCGTTGGGGATTTATCATTTTCGTTTTTTTCATTTATTGTTTTGCTTGCACCTGGCGTAAGTTGGCACCTAGCAGAAGTGATCTCGAGGAAGTGCGGCGGTGGTTGTGGGCACGGCACGGCACGGCACGGCAATTGTTTGTCTGATTGCGTGTTCTGTTTTGAGGTGCCAATTAAGTTGTGGTTCCCTCCCTAGGTTTGGGACCTAGGACGCGCCACCAGGAAACACATTTAGTGTTCAGAAACAGGAGATCTCTCCTCATCTACTACTCCCGCGCATCATTTAGTAAGTAAGAAAGAAATCATCAATTATATCAACCCAAGCGACCGAGTGAAAACACCCATTACAACCATGTCCACAATGCGCAGGCCCAGACCAGGAGTGTGCAGACGTACGGTACAGTCTTCTTCATCAAAACTGACGAACTCCCGCGTCGCGCATGCAAGCCTTGCTGAGAACACCTCCGTCCGTATGGATCATGCCACTGATGCCCGTGTGTTGGTAGAAGTAGAGCCGCAACGTTCTCACAGTGTCCATGGTGTGTTTCACTTGACACCACCTGGATCGGCACAGCTCATGCACGTATTGTGCCCCAACAACGCGCGCGAGCGGAGTTTCCGTGCGTGCGCCGAGAGCAACGGAGCTCGCGAGCGTCGCCGTCCCGGCCGCTGCTCCGGCGTGGCGTCATCTGCGTGGAGGCAGGCCGGCCAACATTCAAGTATATGTATGTATGTGGAGCGAAGAGAGCCTTTAGCTGTTGATCGATGTGAAACGCCGTCGCCGGCTCGCCCGCCACCACTGCCCTGTGACGTGCGAATATCGGCGAGATCCATCAAAGCGCGAGCGTGTGGGTCAGGCGCCGCTTGGCCTCGCCGTCGCTACAGTGAACACTTTTACACACTGATCACTCGCTCTCTGACTCTTTTCCTACTCGATGCTACTAGTAACGTAGAAGGAGGGAGGAAGCGAGGATTGGAGCCAGCCACAGATTGCAGATGCAGTAACCCTCTCCTCCCCGGCATGGCATGGCATGGCAGCATCGATCTATCCCTCTAGCTAGCTCTACCGCTAGGGCTAGTCTTGTGATCTGTCTCTCTCCTCGTCTCATCTCAGCATGCATCAGCACCGCCGCCAGTGTCCGGCCAACGACTCAATCGAAGAGAGCACATTCATATGTCATACAGACACGGCAAGCCGTCCGGCGGGACGCAGCCGCCGTCCAACCAAAGTCCCACCGCACATTCAAGAGCTCCGTCGCCTCGCTCTCACCACGTCACGTGCTCCCCCGTGTTATCCACGTGGGCTCCCTTCCACGTCCAGTGACACTGCTGCCTTTCCAGGTGCCTCACGCGGGAAATTCTGAAACTCACGCGGTCTTTTCTACAGCAAAATCAGTGCGCCCCGCATGGAAATCGTTCGTCAGTCTTGTAGCTCTCTCTCGACAGAATTCGTCCGATTAACCAATTAATCGATCAATTAATCTCTACTCGTTAGATCATCGAGTAGTCAATTAACTGATCAATTGTTCGATTAATTGAATAAATGATCGATTAACTTGGCGTATGTGCACTCTTTCTTGCTAGGTGCACTCGGTAGATCTAGCTAGACTAAAGTGACGACCTAGCAAGCAAGAAAGGGTGCACGTACGCCATGCACTTATTTTGCTCACTCAAGTAGAAAGGGCAAAGCAACTTTTAGCGGGCGGTCGAGTACATAATCAGTCCTTTGCAACGGCTTCTACTGTTGGACAGTTAAGTCCTACTACATACTCTACTTACATATATAGCGCAGCAAAGGCATAACGCCCACGGCTTAGACACCAACCGTGAGACAGTACTACATACATGTAGATCTCCATTTCTTGCAAGGTTTAGCCGATGATTGGGCCGTCACTTCCCAGTGTCATGTCCGATTGATGAGCCGTCGATTAGTAGTTAGCACGCTCCATTGCTGGATCGGCCGGACGCCTTGCACATCGACCTCCGGTCAAAGAGACGTACGTGCATGGCCGCCGCGTCAGTAACTCAAACCGACAAGGGATGAACTGCTACAGTGACACAACACGGCCATGATGCTAGCAGGCTTAGCTGCTGTAGGTTGGCCTCTATAGTTGATGTTATTTTTCCTAGGTGACCCAAACGCGAGACCATGAAGAGCATTCAGGGCACCTGACAGTACTTTTTGAACCATTGTGTGTTGTTACCTAGCGCGTCACGTAAATTTGCATTCAAGGCACTGTCGAGTAAGAAAGAGTACTGGTGGCCGTGGGCACGGCAATTGTTTCTGTGGCTGGCTGCGTCTTCTGTCAAGTTTTTTGATGAGGCGCCAGCCTGCAGATCTAATATGGGTCTGATACCTAGGACGTGGTACGTACAGGAGACGCATTTAGTCGCAGGAGATCTCTCCTCTAACAACAAGGCAATTATTATCGCAAGCCGCCCTGTACGTACTCACGTTGGCCATTACCGCCGTGTCCACGAAGCACAGGCGCAGACCAGGAGTGTGCAGGCGTACGGTACAGTCTTCTTCATCAAAACTGACAACTCCTGCATCATGCAAGCTTTGCCAAGAACCCGCTCGTCCGTACCGTTCGGTTCGTGCATGATTAACTGGTCTGGGTAGGATAGAACCGCATTGTTAGAACATCTACATCCGCACCCTCTAGATCCTCCTCAAATGTGTGGAACGTCCTTCCGATTAGTGTCCGGTCAAAAATAATTTGATCCAACCGGATCCCCACTTTCATTCTAAACATCCGGACTGACCGGCACCCTTCATATTCATCTCAAATGTAGGAAGGATACGAGGGCTCGCGAACGTGTCCGATGCGCCCGGTCAGTCCGCCACGTAGAACGCGACCTCACCCTGAACCATATTTTCTTTTTATTTATTCATTCATTTCTCTCTCTCTCTCTTTCTTCCTCTCGACCAGTCATGTCAGAGACCGGACATATAAGGAAGAAAATAAGAAGAATGACTTTGCAGACGGACAAATAAAAGACAAGCCCGATCATTGATCCGACGCGTCCGTGAACGTTTACGAGATCATATTTACTAAGTTCGGCTATAGATGCTTTTACAACGGCCCCTGGTGCCAATGCCGGTGCAACCGGGGAGGAGAACCCTCCATTGCTGGCCTGGCCATGGTGTTTTGCTTCGAGTTGTTCTCTGGTATCCTCCAATTAACAAGGGTCATTAATTCAGTGCTAACGAATGGTCCATATCAACCAATAATACTGCGGTAAAACTCCCGCAGTATTTTTGGTTAATTCATTCGATCCGAAGTTGGATCGAGTGAGGTCCAGGTTTTTTTGGGCAAATAAACAAGGGAAACAAAATATCACAGGGCTTTAGTTTAAGGAAGGACGGGCATAAGCCTTCGTCCGAAAAGAAAGATCAAAATATGATAGTACATGTCAAATTATTTTCAACAAGTTTTTTTTTAATTGAGAATCAAGTTCTCTGTATCAATGTGAATGTGGTATTGCAATCCCATGAAAAAAGAAGGCCTCACAGATTACTTGTTCCGGGCCCACCCGACGGGGACAGGACGCGAGTTCGCAAGCTTGCGAGCGGGCGATGATACCCCGTCGCCCTCCCGGACACTGCTCCGGCGTCGCGCCGCTACAGTGGGTGAAGACGTTGTGTGTGTCGCTGCCTCTGTCTATCTTTCTTATTCTAAGAGTTAGAGGAAGAGAGGGAACCATCGCAGTCAGATTGCGCTATCAGTCCCTCTCTCTCTCGGCTACTGCTAGCGCTAGGGGGCTACCCGGCCGTGTCTCTCTCCGTCTCAGCATCAGCAGCGCCACCAGTGTCCAACGACTCGAGGAGCACATTCATCCATACACGGCAAGCCGTCAGCCGTGTGTCTCCTGCGCGCGCGATGCACGAGCAGCCCGCCCAAAACCCAGCCGCCGGCCGGCCATTGATGAGTCCTCGTCTCACATGCTAGTCCTTCCCAAGGACCTCTATTGTCCGGCAGTTACATATATGGCGCGGCCGCAGCAAAAGCATACTGCCCACGGCTTGGGCACCAACCCTGAGACATCACATGTAGATTCGTGGAATTCCATTTCTTGCAAGTTTTAGCTGATGATCGGACCGTTGGTTCCACCGGTGTCAATGTCATGTCCAATTGATGCGCCGTCGATCCGTTTGTGTCGACATCTTTGCACATATAGGCAACTGTGCCCCATAATCAAGCACCTGCCTTGTTGACAAAGGCCATCAATTTCACTCGTCATAATCTTTGCGCTGTAAAATATCTTTTCAGGGTGTTGGTTGGCGACGTCGCTTCGATCGGCGATTTTAGCAACGTGGATTTGGCCCTGACCTGATCAGATTTCATAGAGAGCCTGGGACATGGATTATGCAACGTGCAGCAGTACTTGCAAATCCCTGAGTCTTGTGACCTAGGACATGCTACATGTCCATAGTGCACTGGCGCTGAAGACCAAACCTGCAGTACGGTCGGACTCCTGCACCTGCTCCTGCGCAAGTAGTAGCAAGTATGGCGGCCTCCCTCTACTCAGAAATCACTGCACGTTCCATCGCTACGTTGTACGTCGGTTTCAGACCACCTGACGGAACGCAGATTTCCGTGCCGGCCACTCCTCCCTCGCCGATGAAAGGGGCGGCTCGCCGTCGCCGGCTCGCCCGCCACCAGTGCGGTGCGCCCGTGACGTGCGAATATCGGCAAGATCCTACCTCGTGTGGGTCTGGAGCCGCCCGGGCTCGCTGTCGCGGGCGAGCCGCGCCGCGCTACAGGGAACACTTTTACGCACTGATCTCTCGCTACAGGGAACACATTACTCTCTCTCGCTCTCGCTCTCGCGTTCTTTTCCTACTCGAAGCCACTGTTACTGTAGAAGAAGGGAGGAAGACATAGCCATTGGAGCCAGCCAGATTGCAGGCGGCAGCCCTCCTCCCGGGCACGGCGGCATCGATCCGTCATCCGTCCCCCTCCCTCTCTCTATTACGCTGCTGCCGCCACCTCTAGGAGACTAGGACGGTGCCGTCTCTCTCTCGCCCCGCACCACTAGTGCCCAATGACTAGGAGCACAATGCCAAATATGATGGTTGCATCGATTAAGAGCGAAGCAAGGATTTGGATACTTGCCGGAGCAAAAAAAAAAACTGAGTTCGATCATGCCATGAGAGTAGGCTGTGGGTCGTCGGTCATTTGTGAAGGAGTAATGGACCTCGTAACTGTGTTTCAAACCCCTTCTTTATTAATGTGATGAGGTAAAGCTTTTGCTTTCGTTTCAAAAAAAAAGACTAGGAGCACAATGAAGCACCGATGCACAGCGGGAAGCAGGGGCAGCTTGCTGTCACATCCTCACATGCTAGCTATCCTCTCGTTGTTGGGACAAATCCCGGACCAATCCTCCTCGACGACACACACGCCGAGCAGCCTCCCGGCGAAACGCCGAACGAAGGTAGACGAAGGAGACATCATGATTTTACCGACGACGAACGCCTGTATCTTGGCTTTATTTTACACAACGATCCGAATACATACATAAAGATACACACACGCGGCCCAACTTTAAAAGAACTCTCACGTCGACCGAGCGCACACCACGGTTCCGACGAAGACTTCATCTCCCTTAAGCCCTTTCACCCTGACTTGACACATATTTTTTTAAACGAAGGCAAAAGCTCTACCTCATCTCATTAATTAAGAAGACAGAAGAACATTGTCTTAAGGTTACAAGACCACTCAGGCCGGAGCAAGGGGATCGCTCTCCCGGTAAAATATTACCCATAAACCTAGCACCCGCCACTACCCACGTCTTTGCTTCATCCTTGATCGACGCCGCCACCCGCGACGGCAAGGAAGCCTTGTTTCGAAAGACCCGAGCATTCCTCTCATTCCATATCTCCCAACAAACGAGCATCTGCAGAGAGTTGATCGCCTTCGTGGAGTTGCCTGGTCGTTCCTCATTCGAGACCCACCATTGATTCACCGTCTGAAGGTCGACCCAAGAGAGGGTCGAAGATTGCCAACCCAGCCAACTAAAATTGAAGTTCCACACCCTCATAGAGAAACGACATTTGAACATAATATGGGGCACCGACTCCGGCTCCTGCTTGCAAATCTGACAAAGGCCACAATCTGGCCATCCTCTGCGCTGCAGCCTATCAGCAGTCCAGATTTTATCTTTTAGGACGAGCCAGGAGAAGAATTTAATCTTAGGAGGTGCCCAAATCTTCCAGACCATCTGCGGCAATGCAGACTTAATCAACACGGCAAACTGCATCCTGTACGCTGTGGTCGTGGAGTAGCAACTGTCCGCCGTGAACTTCTAGCGGATGCTATCACTAACGCCCAGAGCAAGATTGAACTGTTGAACACTCGACCAAAGATCACAAAATTGTTGAAGAAGGATAACTGACAGGCCGCCTTGTAAGTTAATATGCCTGACCCAAGCATTGTTGTGCATCGCATTAGCTACGCAGCTCTTGGGGCGCTTTGAAAGGGCGAAGATGCGCGGAGCAATGACTTTAGGCTTTTGACCATTGAGCCAAGGGGAGTGCCAAAAACTCGCCTTCAAACCGTCCGCAATGCTAATATTCGTGGCCTCGTAGAAATGTCCTTGTCCTTGTCGTCGCATGGGGTTTCCAGGCCAATCCAGGCCCTGAGAGGGTCCACCCAAGCAAACAATAACCAACGAAGCCTGAGTGCCCGAGAGAATTTATCGAGGTCGAGGATGCCCAGGCCGTCCAGGTTTGTGGGATGACAAACCACTTTCTAGTTAACTTTGCATTTGCCGCCCGAGATCTGATCGGTCCCCGCCCACAGGAAAGCCTGTTGAATCTTTGTGATGCTTTTTTGGTGCCCGGAGGCAAATCAAAAGTGGTGATGTGGAAGATCACAATAGAAGTCAAAACAGATTTGACAAGGGTTGTTCGTCCAGCAGTATTAATGTTATTCCCTTGCCAAGGCGGGAGCTTGACCGCCACCTTGTCCACCAAGAATTGGCAATCAAAACTGTTCAGTTTGTGTGTGAAAGGTGGAAGCCCGAGGTATTTCATGGGAAAGCCCACCTTCTTTGCCGGGAAGCTTTCTAGAATGACATCGAGGTCAAAATTACCACAACGGATGGGGGCTACCACACTCTTGAGGGGATTAGCGACCAGACTAGTGACTTCACCAAAACTGGTCAAAATAGTAGCTAACTGATCAATGTCCTCTTTAAAGGGTGCAATGAAGATTGCGGCATCATCGGCGTCAAGAGAGGTACGCAGTGTGATGGTGCAGCCCCGCAGGCGGTGGAGAAGTCCCTGATGAGTGGCTTTTGCAAGCAGTTATTGCAACGGGTCAATGGCGATGACAAAAAAGCAAAGGAGACAGAGGGTCCCCCTGGCGGAGCCCTTTCCCGAGTTTGATTAGATCTCCTGGAATGCCGTTTACAAGAACCCGCGAGGAGGATGAGGCCCAGAGAGCGGCAAGTCAATTTCTAAATCTCATAGGGAATCCTTGTCGTTGAAGCAATTCCAGGAGGTAGTCCCCACGCACCAAGTCGAAAGCTTTTTTAATATCCAGCTTGAGCAGAAGGGCTGGCGTTTTTGTACGAGAGCCGTCTGATAAAGCCACGGATAAACATGAGACTCGACACATATCGATACTCGGCAACACACTGGCGCCCACAGTTCGGCACATACCAACGAACCTCACAACCAGTACACATGAGCTTTTTATAACCGGACCAGTACAGACGCACGCACATCACTAACCAGGCTACTACTAGCACGACCGGCTCACCATGCACACACGACCTGACTCCATGTAGCTAATTAACAACCAGCTAACTACATGCACGCCGCGCATTCGGCTCTTTGATCTGCACGCTCCGGCCGCGCACGGCGCGGCAAGCCTACAGGAGATCGCCAACAACCTTCGACTCGACATGCGCTAAACTTACACGATGAACATGAACGCGAGCATGAACTCACGCGCCACCGGAACACACACCCTAGTTACGAGTTGTGATTTATTCCTAACACTCATTGGCCATTCGAGGCACCACGTGGGCTCCGTTCCCGATTAGTCACGATGCTGTCGCGCAATTCAACCGCTAGCTCCAACAATTCTTAGGTCACGCGGGACGGCAGGAGATTTGAAAACACACACGGACCATTCCAGTATCCACCACCCCGCGAACCGCATGGAAATTGTCGGTATTCAACTCTTGTGAGTTGTGATGCTAACTGGATGAAGCCTTTTACGCGTGCATGTGACTCCTGCAAGTACTCTTGGAGGATTGCAGCCTCTTGATCCCGGATGGCTCGATGGATCTAGCCAGCTAACTTGATGACCTACCAAGCAATGAGAGTGCGCGGCATGCCTTTATTTTGCTCACTCAAGTAGAAAGGGGAAAGTAACTTTTAGCGGCCGATCCAGTACATACGTAGTCCTTTCAAAGGACTCTTGCTGTTCGACACTTAAATGTATGGCGCAGCAAAGCCATAATGCCCACGGCTTAGAGCATCTTCAACACGCGCCCAAAAACTGCTCCGCGCGCTGAAAGATTTGTTTTTTGGGCGCCGGACTGTTCCAGCAGAAGCTGCAAAACACTGCGCGCGCTAAAAACTTTTGGACGCGCGTTCAAAAACGCTATCGCGCGTAGCATATTTGGTGCGCCGGCTTGCGCGCGCAGCAAACTCTGAGCTGCTGCAGATGGGACCGTTGGATCGGACTGGATTGGGCGCCGCTCTAGCGCGCGTCTGTTGGAGATGCTCCGGTCCCCGCGCTTCAAAACTGGTACAGTGACGCGCTAAAAAATTTATTCGACGCGGATTTTTTACGCTGCTGTTGGAGATGCTCTTATACACACCAACGCTGAGTCGGGGCATGCAGGATTGTAGATTTCCATTTCTCGCAAGTTTTAGCTGATCATTGGGCAGTCAACCCATCACTCCCCTCCCCCCCCCCCCCCCCTGTCATGTCTGATTGATGCGCCGTCGATTAGTTAGCATCCTCTCTTAGCCGATCCATGGGCAACAGCCCCATGAACACCTAGCTACTAGACTTGGAGATAATTCAGAGTTCTTTAATCTTCAAGACTTCGAACTGTGTCGAAAGTTCAGAGTTGAGATTTTTGATTGAGCCACGGGAAAACGAATTAACTGGACGGATCCCGTTGGATCGTCCTCGAACTCTATAGTGATAACACCTTTCTATCTATAATTTGAGTTACCAAAATCGTTCTTTATAGAAATAATAAAAATGCTAGACATATGGGGTCTTACGTGCTTCTACGGGCTCCTTCCAAACCAACTAATTTGCCAGCTGAAACTCACCCCATAAAATCCCGTAACAGTTCGTCGGTGTAGCATTATTGATCAAAAAATCTATCCAGTCATTGCTTCATGTGTACTTGGTATTGAACTACAAGTGATTTCTTTCTCATTATATTTCCTCCATTTCTATTACCATTTGCATCTTGTGACGAATAAAAGTGAACTTGAGCTCTATGATGCTTCTATTTTCTCTTTGAATACATTTATTGGTATTCGATGAGATTCTGGAAGACCAGAAAAACAAGTGATATGAACTGGTTTTGTATTCGCCCACTTTCCTCCTTTATCTTCATACTATTAATGTTGGCTTCTTGACAACTAGATCAATCTCGCTCCATCACACACGGCTTGGCTTTGTTATCAACTCCAGATGCGTTTGCGGACATGATTTGTCGTCAATCATCGGCACGTCGATCGGACCAACACTTGTGTGTGAAATTCTGAAATGATGGAGTACAACTATCCGTGGTCTCTGACCATGTAAATCCATGAAAAAAAAACGTGTGGAAACAGGAAACTGGATTTGAAAGCAGAGGGCGAACATCTCGAAGTGATGTCTTTCGATTGCTGAAAATTCTTCCCTACAGAGAGACATCCTTTTCTTGTTTATTTTGAAGCATTTCGCTCGGCCGGTGTTCCCAAAAACAAATTGTTGATAGGCTCGTTTTCTTTTTCGTCATGCTTAGCGTTCATTGACCGGGAGCGTTGCGGGGTATACTGCTAGAATGATTAAAGGGGGATGGCGACGGCAAAGAAGAAAACACCACGTAAAAAATCACAAGGAAAGTGCGAGTCACACAGGTGTGGGGGCACGAATCTACCAAGCCCTGTTTGACCGCTCGATTGGCTCGTGATCCGTAAGTTAGTTGGATCCCATACGAGGGTGCAGTAAGTTTTAAGTTTCAAGCGTTGAAACTTACGATTTTCTTGCTCACTTTTACCAAGTTTCCTAGATATTTTTTGTAAAGAAAATTGCCGGTTGTAGGAAAAAAAGATAATTCATCGGCCGTTTGTACTAAGTTTCAAGAGTCGAAACTTAACATGTTTCTTCAAAATATATCTAAAATGAACCTTATTTGAGAGCCCTCGTCATGACGGACACAAATACAAAAACAAATTTTAATTTTAATTTTCTTATCCGAAAGACATGAAAGTTTGAAAATCAAAGCCAAAAGAAAAAGCACGCACCAGAGCCCTCCGCAAATGCGTGCCACAAATCCTCTCCCAATTGTACTGGACCCATGTGCTAATGCCGCGCTTTGGCGATGCACATCCCGCTAAAATAATATCTCAACACTGAAGATCAATACACACATTTGAGATACAAAATATAAAAATAAACAAATGTTGATAACCATTTAGATGGGCTAACGTTTGCAGTAAAACCATCTTGATTTCAGGTATTTCTCAAAAAAGGGTATGTTTCTCTCTTTCTTGTTGTGCATATCGTATTTTGGTTCGGAGTTTTTACACCAAATACATGCATCTTTTAAGATGATATTTTAAGATCATGAATACATTTGTTTAAATTGCAAAATGTAAAAGAAAACCATCATTCTTTAAAGAAAAAAATAGTGTGCATTTTTTTTACATGAGTGCACGGATGCACCCTTAGCAGTAGGGGCAAAACTTTTTGCAAGCAATCCCGCAGCGACGGGCAGGCTTTGTCCCCATGGACGCCCCTTCCTCCCCATTCTCACTGTTGGAGGAGAGGCATCAGATCAATCTCGTCACTTCTTTGAGGAGGCCGAGCATCGGCGGGAGCATCACTGGCGATAGTCCATGGGCGAGCCGCTTGACTTGACAAGAGCTGGACGATGACAAGGACTAGATAGCCTTGACGCTGTGGTCTGTTCAGCTGCTTTCTACTCCCTCCGTTCCATAATATAAGTCTTTTTTAGAGATTCCACTAGAAGACTATATACGGATGTATATAGATATATTATAGAATGTAGATTGACTCATTTTGCTCTGTATGTAGTCCTTTAGTAAAATCGTTTAAAAGACTTATATTTAGGAACGGAGGGAGTAGCTAGCAATGTCGCTTAACGGCATTGTCTATCTTAGTTGCAAATGCCACGTTTATGTAGTTCCAAATGTCGCTTGATGACATTTTAAGATCCAAATTATATGTAAATGAAATGGATTTTGGCCTCTATTATAAGAACCACATATATCCTTCTTTTTTCTTGAAAAGGACGCATCGTCCGGGCCTCTGCATCAAGTGATGCATGCAGCCATTTATTAAGTACTGGAACCGAACCACATATATCTAATTTACGTTCCGTGTTTGATGGAGAGACCGAGGTAATCCACACTTTCAAAGAAAGAAAATCCATGTTTGATTTACGTGTAATTAGTCACTGTTCGAGTGGCTTAAATTAAAAACAACAATTTTCAAGCAAATGCAAGAAAGGAAAGAAAAACGATGGAGGCTGCGCTTTGATGATTATGTTTTATGCATAGGCCGGGAACCTCCAAAAAATATAGAAGACACCCTATATTGCTTTTGGCTACTCCCAATTCAACGATCCTGCTAGAGTTTCTCTTATCCCTGCACACCACCACAACCCAAGAACACCTAAATGAGCAAGGAACAAGCCCATGCACATCATGTCCCCGGGAGCCACAGGCCAGGCTCTCCCTTCCAATGAAACACTCAAAACATCACACGTGTTGGGCGGTTGGTGGATCTAGCGGCTAGTGTTGGTCGGGGGGCCTCCGTAAGGTGTGACGATGGTCGTGGTCATCATTGTGAGATGATGTGCGGATGAGGTGGTCTCAGGAGCTTTTGTGAAAACCCAGTCTCCATTGCGGCCGAGGCCAGCGATGGCGGTGGCCATGGCCGTTGCTTACCTTCTTGGAGACATCATATATTGCTGTTGCACCCCTTCCGTGCTGATCGCTGCAGCTTCAGAGTAAACCCTTGATCTGATTTGATCGGACGATGACGATGCTTGGTGTCGTATTCCTTTCTGGGGGCTTCGTCTTTGGATCTGAATGTTGGCGAGCGAGACCAGTGAAAGAGGCTTTGTGGCAACGATGATGGGGTGAGTAGTGTCGGAGACATGACCATTGTTGCGGTACTCAGTTCTTCTTCGGTGTGTCCGCCGGATTGCCTCGGCTGGTTTGTTACTGTGAAGTCGAAGCTGTGATGGCGGGGCCCTAGTAGTATACGATGATGGGTAGCAGGTGGTTCGTTTGATGATCTTTTGCGGCACCACCCGTGCCTAGTTCTTCTTCGTGGTTCTTCGTCGAAGTTGAAGCTGCACTGTCTGGTCGTCGGAGGCTGGGTTTGGCGTGGGCCTTTATGCATCTTGGCACGACTTCTTCAGTGTGTGTTCAGTTGACGATCGGCTACGACGAAGCCGAAGTCGTTTGCTCCAGGGTTTAGGGATGGCGATGATGCGTGCATGATGTCTCAGCAAGACCCTCTTCGGAATAGTGTGTGCGAGGTTTATTTTTTCTGCCACACAGCAGTTGTGATAGTTTTCGTCTGGTTCTCCGTAATTAACATGACAACCTGGTTTTCGTTCAGTATTTTTTAATTAACTGAACAATTCTTTTTCTCTTAATGAATGCAGGACAACTATGATTTCGAAAAAAACCCCACCAAAGTTCCGTCGCAAGGTCAGAGGAAACGGCGATTGTGTTCGCCAGCGACACTCCAGCCCCGTGACTCCCAGGACTCCCGTCTCCATGGAGTGTAGCTAGTATGGACTTCGAGCACAACTGAATGTACGCCGTCGCCAGCTCGCCCGCCAGCACTGGCCCGTGACGTGCGAGTATCGGCAAGATTGGGGTGCGTGTGGGTCAGGAGCCGCTCGCTCGGCCTCGCTGTAACGGATGAGCCACGCCTGGCTACAGTGAACACAATTTGTATCGCTGCCTCCGTCTCTAATTTTTCTAGATGTTAGAGGAAGAAAGGAAAACCATCACAGCCAGACTGCAGTAATCCATCCCTCTCTACTGCTAGGGCTTGTGGTGCTAGTTAGGGCTAGTCTTGTGGTCCTGTGATCATGTCCATCTCCAATGGCTGGAGCGGAACATTCAAAGGCGGGAAGCCGTGTGTCTCCTGCGCAATGCACACCCGCCGTCCAAAACCCATTGATGAGCTGCGTCTCCTCACGTCGATCACATGCTAGCTCGCCGTGTTATTGGAGGCACGTGGGTTCCGTTCCCCGGCCAGTCTTATGATTCTGTTGCGCAATTCCACCGCTTCCTGCAGTTGTCGTTAGGTCACGCGGGAAATCTCAGAAAAAAAACACACACCACTGACCGTCTACTGAAATTACCCTATAGGAAAACTGAAAAACACAGTGGAGGATATCCTTTTCTGCTCCTAGAGAAAAGAACCGTTCTATGACCACCCTGCAAACTGGCTGAAAATCGTTGATGCTGAGACTCAGCGACCCTTTTTGACGATGGCAACCCCACGAGTCTTGCTGGTACACATTTGATACTCCTACTAGATGTACTTGGAGCCTCTTGATCCTGAGCCCAGATGGATGGATCTATAGCTAAGCTAGCTTGACGTCCTAACAAGCAAGAGAGGACGCCATGCTTAATTTTCCCAAGTAGAAAGGGGAAAGTTACTTTTAGCGGCGATGGCGTACGTGCCACCTTGCAAGGACTTGTACTGTTCGACAGTTACATACTTGCATATATGGCGCAGGAAAAGCATAACGCCCACGGCAGCCATCCCTGAGGGTGGTTACATCGTAGATCTTCATTTCTTGCAAGTTTTGGCTGATGGTTTGGCCCTCACTCCCACCGTGTCATGTCAGATTTGATGCGCCGTCAATCGGTTAGCATCCTCGCTTAGCTTGCCCGATACTCACCTCATGGACTTTTTTATTTTTTTTGCGAGATCACACCTCATGGACATGGAAATAGTTAAAAGTTAAAGACCGGCAACATCCGTTTTCATGAACTTCAGATGATTGGAGTCCTATTTTTTTTAGAGTAAAACAACTTCCAAGTTGTCCGATAAACACGCTTGATTGAGTCATGGATACTACTTGAACAATGATCTTCGTTTGGTTTGTTATTGATATTTGTAGTGTTAGAGCAATTTTAATGGGGCGATCCATTTCGCACGTCGTCGTTCGTTTGGGTCGGCGTGGACACAAAAGGCAGCCCAATGCGCCGACCCATTTTAAAAACATATCCGCTCCATGTTCGTGTCGATCCATTTGCGGTCTAAATTTGGGACTGAAATGTATCGGCACGGGCGCGTCCCTTCGATGTCCATCCCAACCACCGCGGTCAACATAATTATGACGACCGTCCTCCTCGGGCCCACTCATCAACGACCGTGGTCGGCATTTTTTAATCCGAGCGTGCGGTGGGGTTCGGCCATCTGCTTCCAGACCCCCCCCCCCCCGGGTCCCCATCTCGTCACCCCTCTGTTTCCTCGTCGACGACCCAACAGCCATGGACAACGGCGACAACCTCGTTGTCTATGCCCGCGCGATGTTTCCAGAGGAGGTCGCCTACCTGCACGCTAAGAGGGCGATGCACCACGCGCACGAGCGCGCCCGTGCTACGTCCGGCTTCGCCCAGAACACCCTCGTCGTCCACCCCCACGTGCTTCTTCCACATGAGGCCGCCTACCTTCATGCTAAGATGGCGCTGCGTGTGGTGAACGAGCGCGCCCGTGCTGCGCCACCGCCGACACCAGCACTACCAGCGTCGGCATAGCCCGCCCCCGCTCCTGCACAGCCCGACCTCGCCCCTGCGTCGGCACGGCGCGCCCCTCTCCGGCACAGCCCGACCTCGCCCCTGCGCCGGCACAACCCGCCCCCGCTCCGGCACAGCCCGACCTCGCCGCCGCCGTCGAGGACGCCTAGGTTTTTTTCTTTTTTCATTTATAATGTAACGCATGGACTCTCGTTCGCCTTCGTGGCCGGCTTTTAATGTTTAATTATGCATGTTTGAAGCACGCCGACAAAAATGGGTCGAGCTAGCGTTGGGCGCATGCGTTGACCCAAACGTCGAAGCGGACGTTCGTGTCCCCTTGATCGACCCAAACGGACAAAATTTGCGCCAAAAACTCGCTTTTTTATGGACACTACTATATGCCGGCCCGCCGGCCCAATCTTTCGGCAAGTCCGGTCCGTCTGATTTGCACGCGTAGCCGTCAGATCCCCTTCTCTTCCGCATCCCATCTTCAACCTCCCACACGGAAGAAAGAAAGAAAAACAAGGGCGCCGCCCCCGCACACCACGCCTCGCCTCCCCATCTTCTCTCACCACCGGTCATCCCTAGTTGCCGCCCCCTCGCCGTTGGTCGCGGCCCTTGCTATCAGTCCCAGCTACGCCATGATGCATGTAGCAAAATACCGTTGAAGCTTTTTCTGTTGAAACATTTTTCATATACCGTTGAAACATTTTTCATATAGCGTTGAAGCTTTTTCTGTCAACGGTTGCAACAAACGCGAGCATGGTTCCGCCGTCATGGGTCGCAGCTCAGCCGTGATGGATGTAGAAAAACGTTATGCCGGTTGTAGCAAAATGAAACATCGACTGTAGTAAAAATCGCGACGCCATGTGTGATGTAGCAAAATGCGACACCGGTGGTAGCAAAATGCGGTGCTGGTTGTAGCAAATTTCGATGCCGGTTGAAACATGTAATAAATTACACCTTCGGCCATGGATGCAACTTCACCGGCCATGCCCATCGCAGCTCCAGTCGCCATGGAGTAGTTGAGAGAGGGGAAATCAAGGGTAGGACGCTGGTTCAATGGTAGGTTTCAAGGATGCTCGCCGGAGAAGAAGACGAGGGCTTGTTGGAGGAGATCGCTGGGGTAGGATTTTCCATGGCAACCGGGAGGTTGAGAAAAAGGAAGGAGAAGGACGCAGGGATGAGGAAAGAGATAACGTGGTAGGCCCAGGCCCTTCCGATTTAATTCACTGCAGCCGCGAGCGAGTAGACGAGACCGGCCTAAGCGTTCGGCCGACGCGCCGGCTGGAAACCTTTTCCTTTCTTTATTTATTGTTGTGTGTACCTTATTTTGATTCTAATGTCATGGTAAATACACTTGTTTGAGTACATAGAGAGCATAGACATGTACCATGTCACAAAAAAATGAAATTCGACCCTCATGAGGAGAAACAAAACAGATAAATCATGTTTGAAGTAATATTAATTCAAATTGAATTATGAATTAGACCCACTATTCCATGACAATTATTTTCATTTACCAAGCATTGTTCTTAATTAGGATCTGAATTTTCTGACATAGTAAACCACCCAAACTAACAAAAAGAAAATCAGTCCAAAAAATTGCGGTTCATACGCACGAGTATACACCAGTTGCACCAAAAGTTAGTGATGCCTAGTTTTAAAAACTAGACTACCGATCATAGCAAAAAGGAAGAATCAAATACCCTAGTGGTTTCTTCAACTCCGTGTTCCATCCCCACCATCGGACTGCTGAATAAACTAAACCGGACAGTTTTATTGCAGAAGATAAACACATGTCACTAACAAGGCTACGAGAGTAGGGCGAAGCACAAATGTAGCTCACTAGCTAACTCTTCATGACACACTTGTTGTCAATTATAACAAAACATTCTTTTCCACCTTTTTAGTGCATGTTATGGGTCTTCAGACCTGGTATGGCCATGGAGTTTGTAGGTGTCACTTTTACTACCGATTTAGTGCAATTCTCAGACTCAGATGGGCGGCATAAATCCGGTGGAAGAAGATGTCCAATATTATTTTCGATGTCGCCTCACTTCTACTGGTTCTACTATTTTTTGAAGAACACACAAGAGTTACCATGCCTATATATATAATATAGAGAGCACATACATTAACAAAGTTCGACATGGTTGGCGCTCGCATAACCCCAAGACCTAATCTACTTGTAGACTACTATGGTGTTAATCGCTTAAGATCGTTACCCACCAAACACCAGTTGCGACAATGTTCTATGATTTTACTGGACATTGTTGTTCCCTCAAAGCCCTGAGGTTGTGCGTGGGAGATATGCCCTAGAGGCAACAATAATAGCTAGTATTTATCTCCAAGTTCGCGATTAAGTTTATATTCAGTGTTATAACTGCAACGACCCTTGAGTTCGTATATCCATAAAGTCTTCGTATATCCATAAAGTCTGAGAGGGAAACTCATATGCACATATGGTATAATAAACGGTAAAATGTATTCCTAGTTGTTCATCTAAGACTAGCTCAAGTGTTGCATGATGGTCACATTTTTCGGATCATGGGTATAACTATGTCGGAAATTTTGAGGTCACAATTTTAAAAGAACACTTGTGTTGAATCAACCCAAATTGATGTTATGCTATGAGATACATTCGTCGCGAGTTAATGATTTTATAACATAGAGAAAGTTAGCGTTTGCATAATTCCTTAGACCAAGAGAGTATCGAGTTTCTTCATGCTTGCTTCATGAACTTTGGTTAGTTAAACGACATCCATAATAGGGTGACTATTACGGTGGCCTTCGGGTCATAGACAAGTATGACAAGGGACTTGATAACTCAAGGTTGGGATTTTCTCCTCTGACGATGACGAGATATTCTTTGGGCTCTCTTGGTGTTATGGTATGCATCGTCGTTTGGCCAGACACAACGTGGTTTGATCACGAGGGTGTCGGAAAGAGAACAAAACTAATAATGAGGAAACTGTCATAGTGAACAAGTTGTCGATTCATGGGAATGCCATTAAATTGCACCTTGGATATTTGTACGATATCACAAAGCAACAAGAACAACATTCGGTAATCAAAGGTTCGCTCGAATATTCGTTAGTGTGGGTATAGGTATCAATATGGATGTCCACGGTTCCGCTATTGATCATTGATCAGAAAGAGTTTCGGTCATGTCTATACTTCAATGAACCTACACGGTCACACAGTTAAGGGTCATCTATCTGCTAAGTAATAGACATGGAGTTTGAGAGATTGTTGCCGGAAAAGTTTCGAAGACAACAAAGGAGTTTCATAGAGAAAACGGGAAATGTTTTAGAGACAAACTTCATAAGTAAAATATTTTGTACGCGTCCAGGATTATTGTAGGGCGTGCCAGAAATGTTCTGGACCTTCGGGAATTTTCTAGGACTAAACAGACGCTGAAATATTTTCATTGATAGTGGTATGTATAATGATGTGAATAATGGTACACTATTACGGCACAACCATTTTATGATGGTTGCTCTTGCAAGCACCTTTTGTGGCTTTATCCCAAAAGTCAATTGGATGACATGGGGTGGTGGGGACCATTTGGGCGGCCCCACATAAGGTGGTCGACCAAGGATGGAGTTCCTCCACTTGCCTCCACCTTTTGCCTTTTTTAAGGACATATTCCATGGTCCTTTTGTTGGGAAATGTCGCATGGGAAATAAAAAATTTCCTACGCGCACGAAAACCTATCATGGTGATGTCCATCTATGAGAGGAGATTTGGATCTACATACCCTTGTAGATCGCATAGCAGGAAGCGTTAAGAAACGCGGTTGATGTAGTGGAATGTCCTCACGTCCCTCGATCTGCCCCGCGAACCGTCCCACAAACCGTCCCACGATCCGCTCCGATCTAGTGCCGAACGGACGACACCTCCGCGTTCAGCACACGTACAGCTCGACGATGATCTCGGCCTTATTGATCCAGCAAGCAAGACGAAGAATTAGATGAGTTCCCCGACAGCGTGACGGCGCCCCGGTGGTGGTGAAGGATCTACTCCTGCAGGACTCCGCCCGAGCTCCGCAGAAATACGATCTAGAGGAAAAACCGTGGTGTTTGTGGTTGGCCTGCCATGGCAAAAGTTGTCTCAAATCAGCCCTAAAACTCCACTATATATAGGAGGAGGGGAGGGGAGGCTTGCCTTGGGGTCCAATACCCCAAGGGTGCGTCGGCCAAGGAGGTGGATGAGTCCACCTCCAATCCTAGTCCAACTAGGATTGGAAGGTGGAGTCCTTCCCTTCCTTCCCACCTTTTTTTTCTTTTCTCTTTGATTTTCTTATCCCTTGCGCATAGGCCTTATTGGGCTGTCCCACCAGCCCACCAAGGGTTGGTGCGCCACCCCTAGGGCCTATGGGCTTCCCCGGGTGGGTTGGCCCCCTCCCGGTGAACATCCGGAACCCATTCGTCACTCCCGGTACATTCCCTTTAATGCCCGAAAACCTTCCGGCAATCAAATGAGGTCATCCTATATATCAATCTTTGTCTCCGGACCATTCCGGATACCCTCGTGACGTCCGTGATCTCATCCAGGACTCCTACCAACATTCGGTAACCACATATATAACTCAACTATACTAAAACATCACCGAACCTAAAGTGTGCAGACCGTGCGGGTTCGAGAACTATGCAGACATGCCCCGAGGTACTCCTTGGTCAATATCCAATAGCGGGACCTGGATGTCCATATTGGATCCTACATACTCTCCGAATAACTTATCGGTTGAACCTCAGTGTCAAGGATTCAAGCAACCCCGTATGTCATTCCCTTTGTACTTTGGTATGTTACTTGCCCGAGATTCGATCGTCGGTATCTGCTTACCTATTTCAATCTCGTTACCGGCAAGTCTCTTTTCTCGTTCCGTAATACAAGATCCCGTGACTTACACTAAATCACATTGCTTGCAAGGCTTGTGTGTGATGTTGTATTACCGAGTGGGCCCCGAGATACCTCTCCGTCACACGGAGTGACAAATCCCAGTCTCGATCCATACTAACCCAACGGACACCTTCGGAGATACCTGTAGAGCACCTTTATAGTCACCCAGTTACGTTGTGAAGTTTGATACACACAAGGTATCCCTCCGGTGCCAGTGGGTTATATGATCTCATGGTCATAGGAACAAATACTTGACACGCAGAAAACTATAGCAATAAAATGACACGATCAATATGCCACGTTCATAATTTGGGTCTAGTCCATCACATGATTCTCCTAATGATGTGATCCAGTTATCAAGCAACAACACTTTGCACATAGTCAAAAACCTTGACTATCCTTGATCAACTCGCTAGCCAACTAGAGGCTTGCTAGGGATATTGTTGTGTCTATTTATCCACATATGTATCTATGTTTTCATTCAATACAATTCTACCATGGACAATAAACGATTATCTTTAAACAGGAAATATAATAATAACTATTTATCATTGCCTCTAGGGCATATTTCCAATAGTCTCCCACTTGCACTAGAGTCAATAATCTAGTCCTCACATCGCCATGCGATTTACATTGTAATAAATCGAACACCCATACAATTCTGGTGTTGATCATGTTTTGCCCGTGGAAGAGGTTTAGTCAGCGGGTCTGCTACATTCAGATCCGTGTGCACTTTGCAAATATTCACGTCCTCTAACTCGACGTAGTAGCGGATGAGGTTGAAGCGTCGTTTGATGTGTCTGGTCTACTTGTGAAACCTTGGTTCCTTTGCTAAGGCAATGGCACCAGTGTTGTCACATAACAGAGTTAATGGATCTAGTGCGCTCGGCACAACTCCAAGATCTGTCATGAACTACTTCATCCAGACACCCTCCTTTGCCGCCTCAGAGGCAGCCATGTACTCCGCTTCACATGTAGAATCTGCTACGACGCTCTGCTTGGAACTGCACCAGCTTACCGCACCCCCATTAAGAATAAATACGTATCCGGCTTGAGAATTAGAGTCATCTGGATTGGTGTTAAAACTTGCGTCGACGTAACCTTTTACGACGAGCTCCTTGTCACCTCCATACACGAGAAACATTTCCTTAGTCCTTTTCAGGTACTTCTGAATATTATTGACCGCCGTCCAGTGATCCACTCCTGGATTACTCTGAAACCTGCCTGCCATATTTATGGCCAAGCTGACGTCTGGTCTAGTGCACAACATTGCATACATGATAGATCCTACGGCTGAAGCGTAGGGGACGGAACTCATTGTCTTTCTATCTTCCGCAGTTGCTAGGCACTGAGTCTTACTCAATTTTATACCTTGTAACACTAGCAAGAACCCTTTCTTGGGATGATCCATTTTGAACTTCTTTAAAACTTTATCAAGGTATGTGCTTTGTGAAAGTCCTCTCAGGCGTTTCGATCTATCCCTATAGATCTTAATGCCTAGAATGTAAGCAGCTTCCCCTAGCTCCTTCATATAGAAACTTTTATTCAAATAACCTTTTATGCTCTCAAAAAGCTCCATGTTGTTTCCAATCAGCAATATGTCATCCACATATAATATTAGAAACGCCACCGAGCTCCCACGCACTTTGTTGTAAATACAAGATTCTCCAACCACTTGTATAAACCCAAATGCTTTGATCACCTCATCAAAACGCTTATTCCAACTCCGAGATGCTTGCACCAGTCCATAAATGGATCGCTGGAGCTTGTGCACTTTGTTAGCATTCTCAGGATCGACAAAACCTTCAGGTTGCATCATATACAACTCTTCCTTAAGAAAATCGTTAAGGAACGCCGTTTTGACATCCATCTGCCAGATTTCATAATCGTAAAAGGCAGCTATTGCTAACATGATTCGGACAGACTTAAGCATCGCTACCGGTGAGAAAGTCTCATCGTAGTCAATTCCTTGAACTTGTGAAAAACCATTTCCCACAAGTCGAGCTTTATAAACGGTCACATTACCGTCTGCGTGTGTCTTCTTCTTATAGATCCATTTGTTCTGAATAGCCTTGCGGCCTTCTGGTAGTACTTCTAAAGTCCACACTTTGTTCTCGTACATGGATCCTATCTCGGACTTCATGGCCTCCAGCCATTTTTTGGATTCCGGGCCCACCATTGCTTCTTCATAATTCGCAGGTTCATTGTTGTCCAACAACATAATTGTCAAGACAGGATTACCGTACCACTCGGGAGCAGTACATGATCTTGTCGACCTGCGAGGTCCAGCAGTAACTTGATCCGAAGTTTCATGATCATCATCAGCAACTTGTTCCGCAACCGGTGCCGCAGCAATAGGGGTTTCCCCTTGCCCTGCGCCACCATCAAGAGGAATTAGAGGTTCGATAACCTCATCAAGTTCTATCTTCCTCCCACTCAATTCTTTCGAGAGAAACTCCTTCTCAAGAAAAGCTCCTTTTTTAGCAACAAACACTTTGCCCTCGGACTTGAGATAGAAGGTATACCCAACTATCTCCTTTGGGTAACCTATGAAGACACAATTTTCCGCTTTGGGTTTCAGCTTTTCAGGCTGAAGCTTTTTGACATAAGCATCACATCCCCAAACTTTAAGAAACAACAACTTTGGTCTTTTGCCATACCACAGTTCGTATGGTGTTATCTCAACGGATTTCCATGGTGCCCTATTTAAAGTGAATGCAACTCTTTCTAATGCATAACCCCAAAATGATAACGGCAAATCGGTAAGAGACGTCATAGATCACATCATCTCTAATAAAGTACGATTAAGACGTTCGGACACACCATTACGCTGTGGTGCTCTAGGCGGTGTCAACTGTGAAACAATTCCACATTGTCTTAAGTGAGCACCAAACTTGAAACTCAGATATTCACCCCCACGATCAGACCGTAGGAACTTTATCTTCTTGTTACGATGATTTTCGACTTCACTCTGAAATTGTTTGAACTTTTTTGTCAGACTTGTGCTTCATCAAGTAGACATAACCATATTACTCAAATCGTCAGTGAAGGTGAGAAAATAGCGATATCCGCTGCGTGCCTCCACACTCATCGGACCACACACATCGGTATGTATGATTTCCAACAAGTTACTTGCACGCTCCATTGTTCCAGAGAACGGAGTCTTAGTCATCTTGTCCATGAGGCATGGTTCGCACGTGTCAAGTGAATCAAAGTCAAGTGACTCCAAAAGTCCATCAGTATGGAGTTTCTTCATGCGCTTTATACCAATATGACCTAAGCGGCAGTGCCATAAAAACATGGTGCCTCTTTTGGTCTAAGTGTTATGTATATGTGTATTATCACTATCAAGATTCAATATGAACAATCCTCTCACATTGGGTGCTGATAACCCACAAGTATAGGGGATCAATTGTAGCCTTTCTCGATAAGTAAGAGTGTCGAACCCAACGAGGAGCTAAAGGTAGGACAAATATTCCCTTAAGTTCTTTCGACCACCGATACAACTCTACGCACACTTTACGTTCGATTTATCTAGAACAAGTATGAAACTAGAAGTACTTTGTAGGAGTGATAGGATAGGTTTGCGAGAAAAGAAAGAACACGTAAATAAAAACTAGGGGCTGGTTAGAATAAAGAAACAATTACGTTAGTTTAATGAGTGTGGAAAAGTGGTGGTAGGAGTTGCGGAATTGTCCCTAAGCAATTGACTATGTTACTAGACCGATAGCAAGTTTTATGTGAGAGAGGCCACTGCTAGCATGTCATCCCTTACTTGGAATTCTATGCACTTATGATTGGAACTATTAGAAAGCATCCGCAACTACTAACGTTCATTAAGGTAAAACCCAACCATGCAATAAGATATATTGGTCCCCCTTCAATCCCATATGCATCAATTTCTATGCTAGGTTGAAGCTTCTGTCACCCTTGCCCTCCAATACATAGTCCTATCAACATAGTACTAACCCTATGGTGTGATCCACGCGCGCGCTCATATGATGGGCACCAAAGGACAGCAACATAACCACGAGAAAATTAAACCAATCATAGCAATTTATCAATCATCGATAGGACAACGAAAATCTACTCAGACATCATAGGATGGCAACACATCATTGGATAATAATATGAAGCATAAAGCACCATGTTCAAGTAGAGGGTACAACGGGTTGCGGGAGAGTGGACCGCTGAATATAGATGGGGGGAGGTGATGGAGGTGTTGGTGAAGATGACAGAGGTGTTGGTGTAGATCGCCGTCACACGATGATTTTCCGGGCGGCGTTCCGGCGCCGCCGGGAGAGAGGGGGAGAGAGCCCCCCTTCTTCTTCTTCTTCCTTGACCTCCTCCTAGATGGGATAAGGGTTTCCCCTCTGGTCCATGGTCTCCATGGCGCCAGAGGGGCGAGAGCCCCTCCGAGATTGGATCTCTCTCTGTGTGTCCTTCTGTTTCTGTGCTCCCAGATTCTGCCTTTCACCGTTTCTTAAATTCCCGGAGATCCGTAACTCCTATTGGGCTGAAATTTTAACAAGATTTTCTTCCGGATATTATCTTTCTTGCGGCGAAAAAAGGGCCCCAACCGCCTTAGAGATTGGTCACAAGCCTGCCAGGCGCGACTCCACCCCCAAGCCGCGGCTAGGGGGCTTGTAACCCCCTCGGGCATCGTTTCGCGTTGATTCTTCTTCCCAAAATCTTAAATATTCCAAAAAAAATCCCGTAGGTTTTTTATTGCGTTTGGACTTCATTTGGTATGGATAATCTGCGAAACAAAAAACATGCAACAAACAGGAACTGGCACTGGGCACTGGATCAATATGTTAGTCCCCAAAATAGTATAAAAAGTTGCCCAAAGTATATGAAAGTTGTAGAATATTGGCATGAAACAATCAAAAATTATAGATACGACAGAGACGTATCAGCATCCCCAAGCTTAATTCCTGCTCGTCCTCTAGTAGGTAAATGATAAAAAATATAATTTTTGATGTGGAATGCTACCTAGCATAATCTTGATCATATAATCTAAGCATGGCATGAATACTGAAACACGAGTGATTCGAAGCAATAGTCTATAATTTGACATAAATACAATAATATTTCAAGCATACTAACAAAGCAATCATGCCTTCTCAAAATATCATGGCCAAAGAAAGTTATCCCTACAAAATCATATAGTCTGGCTATGCTCCATCTTCCCCACACAATGTATTTAAATCATGCACAACCCCGGTTTTAGCCAAGCAATTGTTTCATACTTTAATGTTCTCAAAGTTTTTCAACTTTCACGCAATACATGAGCGTGAACCATGGACATAGCCCTATAGGTGGAATAGAATATGGTGGTTGTGGAGAAGACAAAAAAGAGGAGATAGTCTCACATCAACTAGGCGTATCAATTGGCTATGGAGATGCCCATCAATAGATATCAATGTGAGTGAGTAGGGATTGCCATGCAAAAGATGCACAAGAGCTATAATTTTATGAAAGCTCAAAAAGAAACTAAGTGGGTGTGCATCCAACTCGCTTGCTCACGAAGACCTAGGGCAATTGAGGATGCCCATCATTGGAATATACAAGCCAAGTTCTATAATGAAAATTTCCCACTAGTATATGAAAGTGACAACATAGGAGACTCTTTGTCATGAAGGTCATGGTGCTACTTTGAAGCATGAGTGTGGTAAAGGATAGTAGCATTGTCCCTTCTCTCTTTTTCTCTCTTTTTTTTGTTTGGGCTCTTTGGCCTCTTTTTTTCTTCCTTTTTTTTCATTTTCATTTTTTTGTGGGCTCTTTGGCCTCTTTTATTACTTCCTCACATGGGACAATGCTCTAATAATGATGATAATCACACTTTTATTTACTTACAACTCGATATTTAGAGCAAAATATGACTCTATATGAATGCCTCCGGCAGTGTACCGGGATGTGCAATGATCTAGCGTAGCAATGAGATAAAAAACGGACAAGCCATGAAAACATCATGCTAGCTATCTTACGATCATGCAAAGCAATATGACAATGATGGTGCGTGTCATAATAAACGGAACGATGGAAGTTGCATGGAAATATATCTCGGAATGGCTATGGAAATGCCATAATAGGTAGGTATGATGGCTGTTTTGAGGAAGGGTAGATGGTGGGTGTAATGCACCGGCGAAAGTTGCGCGGTACTAGAGAGGCTAGCAATGATGGAAGGGTGAGAGTGCGTATAATCCATGGACTCATCATTAGTCATAAAGAACTCACATACTTATTGAAAAAGTCTATTAGTCATCGAAACAAGGTACCACACGCATGCTCCTAGGGGAAGGGTTGGTAGGGGCTAACCATTGCGCGATCCCGACTTTCACACAAAGGATGACAATCAATAAATAAATCATGCTCCGACTTCATTACATAACGGTTCACCATACGTGCATGCTACGGGAATCACAAACCTTAACACAAGTATTTCTATGAGTACACAATTACTCACTAGCATGACTCTAATATCACATCTTCATGTCGCAAAACTATTGCAAGGAATCAAACATATCATATTCAGTGATCTACAAGTTTTATGTAGGATTTTATGACTAACCATGTGAATGACCAACTCGTGTTAACTCTCTAAATAGGTATAAGTGAAGCATGAGAGTTTAATTATTTCTACAAAAGATATGCCCCGCTCTAACAAATATAAGTGAGGCAAAAGAGCATTCTACAAATGGCGGTTTTCTATGTGTAGGGAAACAAGCAATCCAAACTTCAAATGATATAAGTGAAGCACATGAAGCATTCTATAAAGCCATACTTAAAAGATATAAGTGAAGTGCAAAGAGCATTCTATAAATCAAACAAGGACTATCTCGTACCAGCATGGTGCATAAAAGAAAAAGGGAAAATAAACACAAAAGACGCTCCAAGCATTTGCACATATCATGTGACGAATAAAAATATAGCTCTGAGTAAAATTACCGATAGATTGTAGATGAAAGAGGGGATGCCTTCCGGGGCATCCCCAAGCTTAGACGCTTGAATCTTCCTTGAATATTACCTTGGGGGTGCCTTGGTAATCCCCAAGCTTAGGCTCTTGCCTCTCCTTATTCCTTCATCCATCATGGTCTCACCCAAAACTTGAAAACTTCAATCACACAAAACTCAACAAAACCTTTGTGAGATCCGTTAGTATAATAAAGTAAATCACCACTTGAAGTAATGTTGTGAACTCATTCCAAATCCATATTAGCATTATATATACTGTAATCCAACTTCACCATGGTTCATACCCCCCGATACTACCCATAGATTCATCAAAATAAGAGAACAATGCATAGAAAACAGAATCTGTCAAAAACAGAACAGTCTGTAGTAATCTGAACTTATACCATACTTATGATTATCCAAACATTCTGAAAAATTATGAACATTAGGTAAATTTGTATATCAATCATCAGAAAAAAGAATCAACTCAAAATCTCTTTCTGGATAGGAACTAAAAATAATTTCGTGAGCACAAAGTTTCTGTCTTTTTCAGCATGATCAAACAACTATCACCCAAACTAATCATAAAGGCTTTACTTGGCACATTATTTTTTAATACAATGGAATTGTACAAGGGGATAATTATTTTTGCGATAAACTTCCATGAAAAATTCTACATTGTTTCCATGAGCATGAACACAAGTGTTCAAGGTCGACCCTCACTTCCGCAATGCATCACCTTTCAATCGCTTCTCTTTTTGAAAAAGTTTTAAGTTCCCCTCTATATTTTTTTGTTTTTAAACTAAATAAAAGCACTCAACAGAACTAAATGACTCTCTAAAACTTCCGGGTTGTCTCCCAGGCAGCGCTTTCCTTAAAGCCATTAAGCTAGGCATAAAGTGCTCAAGTAATGGATCCACCCGGATCCCAAGGTATATCAAAGCCAATTTTAATTAACAATGATTTTTAATTTAGTAGTGAGAACAAGGTAACATATATCATGAAATGATGAAGTATAATTCTCTTCCTATGCTTTGGCATGTCATAAAAGAACAATTCATGCACATCAAGTAAAGGCCAATACATATCATAAGCAGTTTCTTGCAATTTTATCGTATTGGAAACATAGAGAGGTGGAGATGTAGTTCCTCTCTCATAATAATTGCAAGTAGGAGCAGCAAGCACATGCATATTATATTCATCAAAATCATCATGTGTGATAGTAGAAGGCAACCCATCTATGTAATCCCTAATAAGAGCAAACTTCTCCGATATAGTGTAGTTGGGAGAGTTCAAAAAGATAATAGGACTATCATAAGTGGGTGCGATAGCGACAATTTCATGTTTAACATAAGGAACTATAGAAATTTCATCTTCATAAGCATCATTCATATTGGCATCATGGCCAAAAGCATAGCAAGCATCAAGTTCATCAAAAAGGGATATTTCAAACGAATCCAAGGGATCATAGCAATCAACATAGCATTCACCCTTCGAAGGGAAATTAAACAATGTATGAGTTGAAGAGTTACTCTCAGTAGAAGGTGGGCACGACTAGTGATTGCAATCTCTGGCGATGGCTAGACGAATGCTGATGACAACAAACCTTCTCCTGCAACGGCACCAGAAGAATGCTGATAGCACTCCCCAGTAATGAAACTAGAAGAATGTTGTTGACGGCCCACCAGCGCGTGGGTTCGCAGCAGTTTTGAGGGTAGAGTATTCGACCCAATTTGTTGATAAGCCCGACAGGAGGTGAGAGAATACTCTCGAGTATTAGCAGCTGAATTTGTCAGATTCAACCACACCTGAAAGATTAGTATCTGCAAGCACACTAGTAACAGCAAAGTAATATGATAACAACGGTGTCAGAAACGATGTGTTGACGGCAGACTATTCCTAACGATTGTATCAATGGCGCCTCCGTTGCAGCGTTGACGGAAGTTGTCAGTTCCCGTCAACGTCCAGCGAACCAAAATTGTAGTAGGTAGCAGTAGTGTAACGAGCAATAGCAGTGGCAAGGAACATCAGTAGTGAGAGCAGTAGCAAGTAGCAACAATAGCAAGCGACAGTAGTAGCAACAGTAGCAGCAGCAACAGAGCAAAACAAGTAACAACAGTAGCAACAGTAGCAGCAGCAGCAGAGCAAAAGAAGTAACATCAGTAGCAACAGTAGTAGCAGCAGCAGAGCAAGACAAGTAACAACAGTAGGACAAACTCGTAGGCAATGGGTCGGTGATTCGTTTGGATGATATTCATCATGCAACAGCCATAACACGGAGAGATATGTGGCTGGCTCTCGTTCGTCAATGTGATGTAGGCATGCATTCCGTGTGTCATCATACGTGCTTAGGGAAAAGAACTTGCATGACATCTATTGTCCATCCCTCCCGTGGCAGCGGGGTCCAAAAGGAAACTACGGGATATTAAGGATCTCCTTTTAATAAAGAACCAGACCAACGCATTAACACTTGGTGAACACATGAACTCCTCAAACTATGGTCATCACCGGGAGTGGTTCCGGTTATTGTCACTCCGGGGTTGCCGGATCATAACACATAGTAGGTAACTACAACTTGCAAGATCGGATCTAAAACACACATATATTGGCGACACCATAATAATTTCAGATCTGAAATCATGGCACTCGGGCCCTAGTGACAAGCATTAAGCATGGCAAAGTAGTAGCAACATCAACCTCAGAACATAGTGGATACTAGGGATCAATCCCCATCAAAACTAACTCGATTACATGATAGATCTCATCCTACTTATCACCGCCCAGCGAGCCTACGGATAGATTACTCACGAACGACGAAGAGCTTCATGGAATTGGAGAGGGAAGAAGGTTGATGATGACGATGGCGACGATTTCCCCTCTCCGGAGCCCAAGACGGACTCCAGATCTGCCCTCCAGATGAAGAACAGGTGGTGGCGGCGCCTCCGTATCGTAAACGCAGCGAAAACTTCTTTTATTTTTTATTTTTTCTGGGACGAAAGGGATCTTATAGAGCTGGAATTGGGGGCGGTAGAGCCGTGTGGGCCCCACAAGCCTGCCCACCGCCACCAGGGGGGTAGTGGCGGAGCCAAGGCTTGTGGCCCACTGGCCCACCTCCTGAGGTGGAAGTTGGCGTAGATATTTTTCTTATTTTCCAAAACTGCTGCCCGTAAATTTTCAGGACGTTTGGAGAACTTTGATTTCTCCACAAAAATAACACCAAGGCAATTCTGCTGAAAACAGCGTCAGTCCAGGTTAGTTCCATCAAATCATGCAAATTAGAGTCCAAAACAAGGGCAAAAGAGTTTGGAAAAGTTGATACGATGGAGACGTATCAGGTAGCTAGTCCGCTCTTCCTCCTTTTGTTCTTCGCTCTCCTCGTCATCTTTTTCATCTAATGAGCTCACAGTTTTAGCATTTTCTTCTTCCATAGTTTCCTGCAAAATATTATTCTCTTCTTGGGCAGCGTAGAATTTCTCCATAAATCGATAAATATGGGCATTATATTCATAATTAGTATAACAATAACGAAGCATAACCAAATTTTCAGATCGGTAAGCATCATCATCATTATCATCACACCCTTTAAATAGAGCTTCAATTTCATAAGCACCCATAAAAGCAACAAACTCTTCTATTTGTTCCACATCATAGTAATCATATATACCATTAGCATAAGAAGCCAAGGTTTCATTAGCATTAAATTTGCAAGAAAAGGGAAGGTGTTTAGCCTTCATCCTAGAGCAACAAGTAATATCATATCTCGAGCATAGCTCCCAAGCATACCATTTCAACAAATGAATTTGATCCCATAATAGTTTCCCTTTTTGAGTCAAGCGATAATCCCTAAAGTATTCACATTGATCCAACGTGTATCCCATTATATAATTTAATGGTGTTTTCTCAGGATTATTAAAGAAGTGCATAATATTTTCCACATAACGAGCATCAAGGGTTTTAGGAGGTTCCCCATCTCCATGAGTAGCAAGTACACCTAATTTTTTTGGTATTTCGTGTTCCATATCCATAACTAAAGATAGAGAACAACTTAGAACAGCAAATAAATCTACTTAGTGATAAAGCAAACAAGCACACACGAGAATATTCACCCCACGCTATTGCTCCCCAACAACGGCGCCAGAATAAGGTCTTGATAACCCACAAGTATAGGTGATCAATTGTAGCCTTTCTTGATAAGTAAGAGTGCCGAACCCAACGAGGAGCTAAAGGTAGGACAAATATTCCCTCAAGTTCTATCGACCACCGATACAACTCTACGCACACTTTACGTTTGCTTTACCTAGAACAAGTATGAAACTAGAAGTACTTTGTAGGAGTGATAGGATAGGTTTGCGAGAAAAGAAAGAACACGTAAATAAAAACTAGGGGCTGTTTAGAATAAATAAACAATTATGTTAGTTTAACGAGTGTGGAAAAGTGGTGGTAGGAGTTGCGGAATTGTCCCTAAGCAATTGACTATGTTACTAGACCGATAGCAAGTTTTATGTGGGATAGGCCACTCCTAGCATGTCATCCCTTACTTGGAATTCTATGCACTTATGATTGGAACTATTAGAAAGCATCCGCAACTACTAACGTTCATTAAGGTAATACCCAACCATAGAAATAAGATATATTGGTCCCCCTTCAATCCCATATGCATCAATTTCTATGCTAGGCTGAAGCTTCTGTCACCCTTGCCCTCCCATACATAGTCCTATCAACATAGTACTAACCCTATGGTGTGATCCACGCGCGCGCTCATATGATGGGCACCAAAGGACAACAACATAACCACAAGCAAATTAAACCAATCATAGCAATTCATCAGTCACCGATAGGACAACGAAAATCTACTCAGACATCATAGGATGTCAACACATCATTGGATAATAATGTAAAGCATAAAGCACCATGTTCAAGTAGAGGGTACAGCGGGTTGCGGGAGAGTGGACCGCTGAATATAGATGGGGGAAGGTGATGGAGGTGTTGGTGAAGATGACGGAGGTGTTGGTGTAGATCGTCGTCACACGATGATTTCCCGGGCGGCGTTCCGGCATCGTCGGGAGAGAGGGGGAGAGAGCCCCCCTTCTTCTTCTTCTTCCTTGACCTCCTCCCTAGATGGGAGAAGGGTTTCCCCTATGGTCCATGGTCTCCATGGCGCCGGAGGGGCGAGAGCCCCTCCGAGACTGGATCTCTCTCCGTGTGTCCTTCTGTTTCTGCGCTTCCAGATTCTGCCTTTCACCGTTTCTTAAATTCCCTGAGATCCGTAACTGTGATTGGGCTGAATATTTAACACGATTTTATTCTGGATATTATCTTTCTTGCGGCGAAAAAGGGCCCCAACCGCCTTAGGGATTGGTCACAAGGCTGCCAGGCACGACCCCACCCCCAGGTCGCGGCTAGGGGTTTGTGACCCCCTCGGGCATCGTTTTGCGTTGATTCTTCTTCCCAAAAATCATAAATATTCCAAAAAAAATCCTCGTAGATTTTTTTTATTGCGTTTGGACTTCGTTTGGTATGGATAATCTGCGAAGCAAAAAACATGCAACAAACAGGAACTGGCACTGGGCACTGGATCAATATCTCAGTCCCCAAAATAGTATAAAAAGTTGCCAAAAGTATATGAAAGTTGAAGAATATTGGCATGAAACAATCAAAAATTATAGATACGGCGGAGACGTAACAGGTGCATGACCATAAAAGATATTACTCATAGAAATAGAACAACCATTATTCTCTGACTTAAACGAGTAACCGTCTCACAATAAACAAGATCCAGATAAAATGTTCATGCTTAACGCACACACTAAATAATATTTATTTAAGTTCATAACTAATCCTAATGGTAACTGGAGTGAAACTGTGCCAACGGCGATTACATCAACCTTGGAACCATTTCCCGCGCGCATCGTCACTTCATCCTTCGCCAGCCTTCGCTTATTCCGCAGTTCCTGTTTCGAGTTACAAATATGAGCAACAGAACCGGTATCGAATACCCAGGCACTACTTTGAGAGATGGTTAAGTACACATCAATAACATGTATATCGAATATACCTAATTTTTCCTTGGCCGCCTTCTTATCAGCCAGATACTTGGGGCAGCTGCACTTAGAGTGACCCATACCCTTGCAATAATAGCACTCTATTTCAGGCTTAGGTCTAGCTCGGATTGGCAACAGGCTTGCCGCTCTTCTTTGAATTACCCTTCTTTCCTTTGCCGTTTCTCTTGAAACTAGTGGCCTTATTCACCATCAGCACTTGATGCTCTTTCCGGAGTTCCGACTCTCCGACTTTCAGCATCGCGAATAACTCGCAGGGTGACTTGTTCATCCCTTGCATGTTATAGTTCAACACAAAGCTCTTATAGCTTGTTGGCAGTGATTGAAGAATTTTATCAGTGATAGCCTCTTGCGGGAGTTCAATCCCCGGTTTGAGTACCCAGACATTTTGAGCACATGTTCACTGACAGACGAATTCTCCTCCATTTTGCAAGCATAGAATTTATCGGAGGTCTCATACCTCTCGATCCGGGCGTTCTTCTGAAAGATAAACTTCAACTCTTGGAACATCTCATATGCTCCATGACGCTCAAAGCGACGTTGAAGTCCCGGCTCTAAGCGATACAAGACTGCACATTGAACTACTGAGTAGTCCTCCTTGCGTGCTAACCAATCGTTCTTAGCATCTTGGCCAGCCGCGGTGGGTTGTTCATCTCCTAGCGCAGCATTAAGGACATAATCCTTCTTCCCAGCTTGCAGGAGCAACTTAAGATTACGAGACGAGTCTACAAAGTTGCTTCCATCATCTTTCAACTTAGCTTTCTCTAGGAACGTATTAAAATTCAGGGTGACTGTCGCGTGAGCCATTGATCTACAACACAAATATTTTCAAAGTGGACTTAGACTATGTTCAAGATAATTAGAGTTTAACTAATCAAATTACTTGCTAAACTCCCACTCAAAAAGTACAACTCTCAAGTCATTTGAGTGGTGCATGACCCAATTCCACTAGCTCAAGTCCAATCATCATGTGAGTTGAGGAAAGTTTCATCGGTAAGCATCCCTATGCTAATCATATCAACTATATGATTCATGATCGACCTTTCGGTCTCATGTGTTCCGAGGCCATGTCTGCACATGCTAGGCTTGTCAAGCTTAACCCGAGTGTTCCGCATGTGCAACTGTTTTGCACCCGTTGTATGTGAACGTTGAGTCTATCACACCCGATCATCACGTGGTGTCTCGGAACGACGAACTGTAGCAATGGTGCATAGTCGGGTAGAACACAATTTTGTCTTGAAATTTTAGTGAGAGATCACCTCATATTGCTACGGTCGTTCTAAGCAAAACAAGGTGCATAAAAGGATTAACATCACATGCAATTCATAAGTGACATGATATGGCCATCATCATGTGCTTCTTGATCTCCATCACCAAAGCATCGCACGATCTTTCTGTCACCGGCGCCACACCATGATCTCCATCATCATTATCTCCATCAACGTGTCGCCATCGGGGTTGTCGTGCTACTCATGCTATTACTACTAAAGCTACGTCCTAGCAATATAGTAAACGCATCTGGAAGCACAAACGTTAGTTTAAAGACAACCCTATGGCTCCTGCCGGTTGCCGTACCATCGACGTGCAAGTCGATATTTAACTATTACAACATGATCATCTCATACATCCAATATATCATATCACATCATTGGCCATATCATATCACAAGCATACCCTGCAAAAACAAGTTAGACGTCCTCTAATTGTTGTTGCATGTTTTACGTGGTTGCAGTGGGTATCTAGTAGATCGCATCTTACTTACGTAAAACCACAACGGAGATGTGCAAATTGCTATTTAACCTCTCCAAGGACCGCCTCGGTCAAAACCAATTCAACTAAAGTTGAAGAAACCAACACCCGCCAGTCATCTTTATGCAACGAGGTTGCATGTCAAGTGATGAAACCAGTCTTTCGTAAGCGTACGAATAATGTCGGTCCGTGCCGCTTCAATCCAACAAAACGATGAATTGAGAAAAGACTAAGGAGGGCAGCAAATCGAACATCACCGTCCACAAAACCCTTTGTGTTCTACTCGAGATTACATCTACGCATGAACCTAGCTCATGATGCCACTGTTGGGAAACGTCGCATGGGAAACAAAAAATTTCCTACGCGCACGAAGACCTATCATGGTGATGTCCATCTATGAGAGGAGATTTGGATCTACGTACCCTTGTAGATCGCATAGCAGGAAGCGTTAAGAAACACGGTTGATGTAGTGTAACGTCCTCATGTCCCTTGATCCGTCCCGCGAACCGTCCCACGAACCGTCCCGCGATCCGTCCCACGATCTGCTCCGATCTAGTGTCGAACGGACGGCACCTCCGCGTTCAGCACACGTACAGCTCGACGATGATCTCGGCCTTCTAGATCCAGTAAGCAAGACAGAGAAGTAGATGAGTTCTCCGGCAGCATGATGGCGCTCCGGTCATGGTGAAGGATCTACTCCTGCAGGGCTCCACCCGAGCTCCACATAAATACGATCTAGAAGAAAAATCGTGGTGTTTGTGGTCGGGCTGCCGTGGAAAAAGTTGTCTCAAATCAGCCCAAAAACTCCATTATATATAGGAGGAGGGGAGGGGGGGCTTTCCTTGGGGTCCAAGACCCCAAGGGTGCACCGGCCAAGGAGATGGAGGAGTCCACCTCCAATCCTAGTCCAACTAGGATTGGAAGGTGGAGTCCTTCCCTTCCTTCCCACCTGTTTTTTTCTTTTCTCTCTGATTTTCTTATCCCTTGCGCATAGGACTTATTGGGCTGTCCCAACAGCCCACCAAGGGTTGGTGCGCCAACCCTAGGGCCTATGGGTTTCCGTGGGTGGGTTGGCCCCCTCCCGGTGAACATCCGGAACCCATTCGTCACTCCAGGTACATTCCCGGTAATGCCTGAAAACCTTCCGGCAATCAAATGAGGTCATCCTATATATCAATCTTCGTCTCCGGGCCATTCCGGAAACCCTCGTGACGTCCGTGATCTCATCCGGGACTCCTACCAACATTCGGTAACCACACATATAACTCAACTATACTAAAACATCGTCGAACCTTAAGTGTGCAGACACTGCGGGTTCGAGAACTATGCACCCATGCCCCGAGGTTCTCCTCGGTCAATATCCAATAGTGGGACCTGGATGCCCATATTGGATCCTACATACTTTCCGAATAACTTATCGGTTGAACCTCAGTGTCAAGGATTCAGGCAATCCCGTATGCCATTCCCTTTGTCCTTCGGTATGTTACTTGTGCGAGATTCGATCGTTGGTATCCGCATACCTATTTCAATCTCGTTACCGGCAAGTCTCTTTTCTCGTTCCCTAATACAAGATCCCGTGACTTACACTAAATCAGATTGCTTGCAAGGCTTGTGTGTGATGTTGTATTACCGAGTGGGCCCCGAGATACCTCTCCGTCACACGGAGTGACAAATCCCAGTCTTGATCCATACTAACCCAACGGACACCTTTGGAGATACCTGTAGAGCACCTTTATAGTCACCCAGTTACGTTGTGACGTTTGATACACACAAGGTATCCTTCCGGTGCCAGTGGGTTATATGATCTCATGGTCATAGGAACAAATACTTGACACGCACAAAACAATATTAATAAAATGACACGATCAATATGCTACGTTCATAGTTTGGGTCTAGTCCATCACATGATTCTCCTAATAATGTGATCCAGTTATCAAGCAACAACACTTTGGACATAGTCAGAAAACCTTGACTATCCTTGATCAACTGGCTAGCCAACTAGAGGCTTGCTAGGGACATTGTTGTGTCTATTTATCCACACATGTATCTATGTTTTCATTCAATACAATTATAGCATGGATAATAAACGATTATCTTTAAACAGGAAATATAATAATAACTATTTATCATTGCCTCTAGGGCATATTTCCAACACCTTTTGGTATTCTCAAATGGCCTCTACCCATTGTCTTCCACTATAAAAATAGAGGTGGAGAGAGCTTCCTATTTGAGACGACATCTCTCACACAAATGTCATGCAATGATCCCGTTTTCTATCTCTCTCTCTCTCTTCACGAAATAGTTTGATAATTAAAAAGTTGTCTAGTCTTTGGCATGATCTAGTTCTAGACAGTGAAGCCCTCCTGAATAGTTGACACCGGATGTGTGCAATCCAATAGAGAGGTCATAGTTTCGATCTTAGTTCCACACGTACACGGAGGTTCTGTCCATGAGACAGTTTCTGCCCGAGAGGCCCCTGAAGGGCTGTCGGAGGGGCTGTCCGAGGGAGTACACCCTCACGGTTGTGAGGTTATAATATCCTAGCCACGGGTTTTTGCACCAACGATCTCCACCGAATCTCCTTCCTATGCTCTACGAGTCGGTAATGATCAAATCACATCTCTTATGCATCTTCCTTGTGATCCTGGACGTGTAAGTAGTATGGGATTTTGTTTTGTTTTCTGCTATGTTACTTACATTGTGCTCAAGCCAAAAAAATGAAAGTACAAATGATAACCGAATTGAGCCCTCTATAGAGCTTCGGGTGTACATCAAGTTGTAGGCCATTCCACTAGTCATGTATGTGGATGTCTGTGGACAGGACTGGGAGAGGGGATAGAATCTACCCGAACGAATCCAGTCAAACCTCACGCACATACACGCATTGTAACTGTAGATGACCAATGTTTTCTTCCGACTAGTAGCATAGTGGGCACAACGTCTGTTGAGACATGTGGCACCTAAAAAATCTGTTGGAGGTCCCACATGGTCACACAACACAAGCTAGACGAAAAACTTGAACTTAAAGTTGTGTTTGGTTGAGCTAAAGATTCTAAAAAAGTTGGTGTGGAAAAGCTGTTGTGGAAAAGCTGATGTGGAAAAGCTGGAAGCAGAAAAGTTGGGTTACCCCCAGCTTTGACATTTACATTAGGAAGAAGTTATAGATTCTCAAAAGTTGCTTTCAACATTTATCCCTTTGGCTAGCTTTTAGCTTTCAAAGCAGAACTTGGTAAAAAAAGCTCAACCAAACCCAACCTAAGAGAAGGGGGATCCATACCAGGTGCTTCCAGCGCCCTACAAACATGGATATGTAAGCTGAAATTAGTCGTGTGATCCCCATCCGCACCGAGATATAGACCCACTTGTCCATCCCTCCGAAACTTCTTGGTCCCTAATTGTAGGCCACACGTCATGGAATTGCATGATGGCGGCAAGGGAAAGGTATCTCATACATCACACGTCCATAGGGTGTCGGCAATGTGATCCCTCACTGAACAACACACCCACGAAGCCGGTTTCATCCAAGCCACGACAAGTTGTCGGATTCAGGCGCTTCAGATCCATTGATCTTGTTAGAAAAGGGATGGGTCACTGCTACGGCAACAAAAGTCCTTCCTTGGCGCTAGGAATTCTTCTTGTTACTTCTCTGGTTTGCGTCGGTTTTTCCCTTGAAGAGGAAAGGGTGATGCAGCACAGGAGCAGTAAGTATTTCCCTCAGTTTGAGAACCAAGGTATCGATCCAGAAGGAGGGTCTCATCAAGTCCAGAGTACCTGCGCAAACACAAACAAGCTTGCACCCAACGCTTCAAAGGGGTTGTCAATCCCTTCAAGATTCTTTGCAAAGTGAGATCTGAAGGTGGAAAGTGCAACAAAGTAAAAAGTGTAAGCCTGAAAATATGGTGTGGAGTAGACCCTCGGGCTATAGTGTTCACTAGAGGCTTCTCTCAAAATAGCAAATATCACGGTGGGTGAACAAATTACTGTCGAGCAATTGATAGAACCGCACAAAGTTATGACGATATCTAAGGCAATGATCATACATATAGGCATCACGTCTGAGACAAGTAGACCGATACTTTCTGCATGTACTACTATTACTCCACACATCGACCGCTATCCAGCATGCATCTAGTGTATTGAGTTCATGACAAACAGAGTAGTGCCTTAAGCAAGATGACATGATGTAGAGGGATAATCTCAAACCAATGATGAAAACCCCATCTTTTTACCCTTGATGGCAACAACACGATGCGTGCCTCGCTACCCCTTCTATCACCGGGTGAGGTCACCGCACGGTATGAACCCAAAACCAAGCACTTCTCCCATTGCAAGAATCATAGATCTAGTTGGCCAGACAATACCCACAACTCGAAGAGAATTACAAGGATATGAAATCATGCATAAGAGAGATCATAAGAAACTCAAATAAGATTCATAGATAATCTAATCATAAATCCACAATTCATCGGATCTCGACAAACACACCGCAAAAGAAGATTACATCGGATAGATCTCCATGAAGATCATGGAGAACTTTGTATTGAAGATCCAAGAGAGAGAAAAAGCCATCTAGTTACTAGCTATGGACCCGTAGGTCTATGGTGAACTACTCACGCATCATCGGAGAGGTCATGGTGTTGATGAAGAAGCCCTCCGTGTCCGAATCCCCCCTCCGGCAGGGCACCAGAACGTGCCCCAGATGGGATCTTGCGGAGACAGAAGCTTGCGACGGCGGAAAAGTACTTCCGATGATCTCCTAAATTTTTTGGGATTTTTAGGGAATATATAGGCGCAACCCCTAGGTCAGAGGGCGCCTAGGGGGCCCACAAGGATGTGGGCCGCGGCCTACCCCCTGGCCGCGGGGTGGGGGCTTGTGGGGCCCCTGAGGCTCCCCTGCCTTGGCTCCCAAGCTTCCCGATCTTCTTGCGTTACGAAAAAAATCTTTTTGGGGATTTTCTTCCATTTGGACTCTCTTTCAAAATCTCCCGTGAAAGGGGTAAAAAACATGGAAAAAACAGGAAGTGGCACTTGGCATTGAGTAAATAAGTTAGTTCGAGAAAATATATAAAAGGTATGCAAAACATCCAAATTTTGACAAGATAATAGCATGAAACCATCAAAAATTATAGATACGTTGGAGACGCATCAAGCATCGCCAAGCTTAACTCCTGCTCGTCCTCGAGTAGGGAAGTGATAAAGAATGAACTTTTGATGTGGAATGCTACTAGCATAGTTGTCCTTTGGAACTTCTTTCACGTGACATGAATGTTCAGATTCGTAAGATTCAAAACAATAGTTTGCTATTGACATGAAAACAGTAATAGTTCAAGCAAACTAGCAAGGTAATCATGAACTTTCAAAATAACAAGGCCAAGGAAAGTTATCCCTACAAAATCATATAGTCTGGCTATGCTCCATCATCCTCACAGAACTAATGTAAATCATGCACAACCCCGGAATTGGCCAAGTAATTGTTTTCTCACTCTTACTTTCTCAAACCTTTTATAACTATCATGCAATACATGAGCGTGAGCCATGGATATAGCACTATAGGTGGAATAGAGTGTGGTGGTGGTTGTGAGACAAAAAGGAGGAGATGGTCACATTGACTCGGCATATCAAAAGGCTATGGAGATGCCCATTAATAGATATCAATGTGAATGAGTAGGGATTTCCATACAAGGGATGCACTAGAGCTATAAGTATGTGAAAGCTCAAAAGGAAAACTAGTGGGTGTGCATCCAACTTGCTTGCTCACGAAGACCTAGGGCAATTTTGAGGAAGCCCATCATTGGAATATACAAGCCAAGTTATATAATGAAGATTCCCACTAGCATATGGTAGTGACAAAGCAAGAAGCTCTCAATCATGAAGAACATGGTGCTATAATGAACCACAAGTGTGAAAAAATATAGTAGCATTGTCCCTTCTCTCTTTTTCTCTCTTTTCTCTTTTTTTCATTTGGGCTCTTAGGCCTCTTTTTTTTCTTTTTTTGGGCTCTTTGGCCTTTTTTTTATTTCCTCACATGGGGACAATGCTCTAATAATGATGATCATCACAGTTTTATTTACTCACAGCTCAAAAATGGCGATGATTCTATAGGAAATGCCTCCGGCAGTGTACTATGAGCATTCTAGCAAAATCACGATGAGTGCATGTCTCTCTCTCTCAAAAAGGTGTGCAGCAAGGATGATTGTGACACAACAAGAAGAAAAGACTCCTAAGATACAAGACACTCCAAGAAAAACACATATCATGTGGTGAATAAAAATATAGCTCCAAGTAATGTTACCGATGGATTGAAGACGAAAGAGCGGATGCCTTCCCGGGCATCCCCAAGTTTAGGCTTTTTGGTGTCCTTGAATTGGCTTGGGATGCCTTGGGCATCCCCAAGCTTGAGCTCTTTCCACTCTTTATCTCTTTGTCCATGAGAACATCACCCAAAACTTGAAAACTTCACAACACAAAACTTAAACAGAAACTCGTGATAACATTAGCACAAGAAAACAAACTACCACTTCTTTTGGTACTATAGAAAACTTGAATTCTATCTATATTGGTGTTGGGCTACTGTATTATCACTTTCCCATGGCTAGTACCCCCCGATAATAACCATAGTTTCATCAAAACAAGCAACCAACTCAACAAAAACAGAATCTGTCAAAAACAGACCAGTCTGTAGAAATCTGTATACTTCGTATACTTATGGTACCTAAAAAATTCTGAAACATTACGAAGGCCTGGGAAAAAGGCATATCAACCAGCAGCAAAAAGAATCAACTCAAAAGCTCTTTATGAATAAAAATGAAAAATCATCTCGTGAGCGAAATGTTTCTGTCTTTTTCCACCAGGATCAAACAACCATTACCAAGACTAGTCATAAAGGTTTTGCTTGGCTCAAACACAAAAATAAACACAAAAAAACACAATCACAACAGAATTGTGAAGGTGTGGACGCAACAAAACATAAAGAAAAAGATAAATTCATTGGGTTGCCTCCTAACAAGCGCTATTGTTTAACGCCCTTAGCTAGGCATAAAAGCGATAGAATCACGTATCGTCGTCTTTGGTGCTCAAACCATAAGTGGCCCTCATCATGGATTCATAAGGCAATCTTATTTTCTTTCTAGGAAAGTGTTACATGACCTTCCTTAAAGGAAATTGGAATCTAGTATTCCCTTCCTTCATATCGATGATAGCACCGATAGTCCTTAGGAAAGGTCTACCCAGAATAATAGGGCATGTAGGATTGCAATCAATGTTAAGCACAATGAAATCCATGGGTACATAGTTCCTATTTGCAATAATAAGAACATCATTGATCCTTCCCATGGGTTTCTTGATAGTAGAATCAGCAAGATGCAAATTAAGAGAACACTCTTCAATCTCATTAAAACCCAGAACATCACATAAAGACTTTGGAATCACATAAACACTAGCACCCAAATCACACAAAGAATTGCATTCATAGTTTTTGATTTTGATTTTGATGGTAGGTTCCCACTCATCATGAAGCTTTCTAGGGATAGAGACTTCCAATTCAAGTTTCTCTTTAAGAGATTTTATCATAGCTTCGACTATATGATCGGTAAAGGCTTTGTGTTGGCTATAAGCGTGTGGAGAGTTTAACATGGATTGCATCAAAGAAATGCATTCAATCAAGGAGCAACTATCATAATTGAATTCCTTGAAATCCATGGTAGTAATTTCATTACTACTCAAAGTTTTAACGTCTTCTACTCCACTTTCAATGCTTTTAGCATCAAGATAGATGGACTCCGAATCATTGGGGCACTTTTCAACCAAAGTGGATTCGTATCCAGCCCCATAATCATTAGGTTTGACACAAGAAAACAAAGATTCAATGGGAGTCACACCAAGCACTTTAAGATCTTCGTGATTCTCATCACGAGAACACGCCTTTTTAAGCCATTCATGTCTAGCACGAATTTGGGCGGTTCTTTCTTGGCTCTCAATCATGGAAACACGCATAGCTTTCAAAGTTTCATCCATGTTGATTTTTGGAGGAGCACATCTAACTTTCAAAGCATCAACATCACTAGAAATTCTATCAACGCTCTTAGCCAAATCGTCAATTTTGAGTAATTTTTCCTCTATGGACGCATTGAAAATCTTTTGAGAGTTGATGAACTATTTGATATTACTCTCTAGATCAGAGGGTAATTTATTATAATTTCCATGAGTATTTTTGTAGGAGTTGCCAAAATTATTAGAGGAGTTACTAGGGAAAGGTCTAGGAACATAGTTTCCTCTAAAAGTATTGTTGTTGCCAAAGTTATTCCTACCCACAAAATTAACGTCCAAGCTAGCGTTGCTACTCTCAATCAAAGAAGACAAGGGCATATCATTGGGATCCAAAGGAGCACTTCTACTAGGAACCAAATTCATTAACTCGTCCATCTTAGCACTCAACGAGTTAATTTCTTCTATAGCGTGTACCTTCTTACTAGTAGGTGACCTTTCAGTGTGCCACTGAGAGTAGTTTGTCATGATGTTGTCTAGGAGTTTTGTGGCTTCCCCTAACGTGATTTCCATGAACGTTCCACCTGAGGCGGAGTCCAAGATGTTTCTAGAAGCAAAATTCAAGCCAGCGTAAAAGATTTGAATGATCATCCAAAGACTCAAGCCATGAGCGGGACAATTTCTAATCATTATATTCATTCTCTCCAAAGATTGTGCAACATGTTCATTATCCATTTGCTTGAAATTCATGATATAATTACGGAGAGAGATGATCTTAGCCGGCGGAAAATACTTGGATATATAAGCATCTTTGCACTTATCCCAAGAATCGATACTATTTTTGGGCAAAGAAGAAAACCAAGTTTTTGCGCGATCTCGCAACGAGAAAGGAAAAAGCTTCAATTTAACCACGTCATTATCCACATATTTCTTATTTTACATATCGCAAAGCTCAATGAAGGTATTAGGATGGGATGCGGCATCTTCACTAGGAAGGCCAGAGAATTGCTCTTTCATAACAAGATTCAGCAAAGCGGCATTGATTTCGTATGACTCCGCACTAGTGGCGGGAGCAATTGGGGTACTAATAAAATCATTATTATTAGTATTCGAGAAGTCACAAAGTTTGGTGTTTTCATTCATGGTGACTTCGACAAGCAGGCAAGCACACAAGCAAACAAAGAGCAAGCGAGAAAAAAGGCGAACGAAAAAGGCAAACGAAAAAGGAAAACGAAAAAGGCAAATTGGTGAAGTGGGGGAGAGGAAAATGAGAGGCAACTGACAAACAAAGTAAATGCAAGAGATTAGTTTGCGACACCTACTTGGATGAGTTCTTGACTTGATCTTCCTCCCCGGCAACGGCGCCATAAATTCTTCTGCTACACGATGCGTGCCACGCTACCCCTTCTATCACTAGGTGAGGTCACCGCACGGTATGAACCCAAAACCAAGCACTTCTCCCATTGCAAGAATCATAGATCTAGTTGGCCAGACAATACCCACAACTCGAAGAGAATTACAAGGATATGAAATCATGCATAAGAGAGATCAGAAGAAACTCAAATAAGATTCATAGATAATCTGATCATAAATCCACAATTCATCGGATCTCGACAAACACACCGCAAAAGAAGATTACATCGGATAAATCTCCATGAAGATCATGGAGAACTTTGTATTGAAGATCCAAGAGAGAGAAGAAGTCATCTAGTTACTAGCTACGAACCCGTAGGTCTATGGTGAACTACTCACGCATCATCGGAGAGGTCATGGTGTTGATGAAGAAGCCATCTGTGTCCGAATCCCCCCTCCGGCAGGGCACCAGAACGTGCCCCAGATGGGATCTTGCGGAGACAGAAGCTTGCGGCGGCGGAAAAGTACTTTCGATGATCTCCTGATTTTTTTGGGATTTTTAGGGAATATATAGGCGCAACCCCTAGGTAAGTGGGCGCCCAGGGGGCCCAGAAGCCTGTGGGCCGCGGCCTACCCCCTGGCCGCGGGGTGGGGGCTTGTGGGGCCCCTGAGGCTCCCGTGCCTTGGCTCCCAAGCTTCCCGAACTTCTTTCATTACGAAAAAAATCTTTTCGGGGATTTTCTTCCGTTTTGACTCTGTTTCAAAATCTCCTCTTAAAGGGGTCAAAAACAAGGAAAAAACAGGAACTAGCACTTGGCACTGAGTTAATAAGTTAGTTCCAGAAAATATATAAAAGGCATGCAAAACATCCAAAGTTTGACAAGATAATAGCATGAAACCATCAAAAAATATAGATACGTTGGAGACGTATCAGTCACCTTCTGTTACGCCCCAAAAATATCCTTAATTTTTAAAATATTCATTCAATATTTACATCATTTATTTATGTTTTGGCACAATATTTATTTGGACTAACCTATTAACCCACCGCCAAAGGCGAGTTCATCTTTTCTATTGATTTGGGGTTTTAGGTGAAAATTTCATAGATCCGGAATGGCCTGATTTGTTACACTTTTATTGGAATTATCAGAATTTAGGGAGAAGTTATCAATGCAAAACGGTGCCCGAGGTCCCCACATGGACAGGGGGTGCGACCACCCCCTGGTTCCATCCTGGAGCATCTGGCTAGTCCGTAGCTTAGTTGGAGCTCTTATTTATCCACAAGAAAGATATTTTTTGTATAAAAGTCTCATCGAAATTCCAGTACGGTTGGAGGTATGGATCTCCAACTATAAAAGAAATGGTGTTTGACAAGAAAACAATACCATAAAACATTGAAAAACAAAGAAATGTGAAGAGAAAAGATTGAATCCTTGAGGGGCTCCCGCTCCACCGGGGGCCATGGATACCAAAGACTAGAGGGGATAACCTCTTCCCATGTAGGGGAAGGTTGTGGATTAGAAAGCCGTAAGGGAGCCTCTCCCCCCACTCTTACGGTGGCGTTGGAGTGTCATTGGGAAACCATCTTCGCAACGATCGTCTTCATCAACATCGCCGTGGTCCACTCTACTAGAACCCAGTGTGATCCCCTACTTGAATATGGTGTTTTGACGTTATTAATTTTTATGCAATGTTTTGTGTCATCGCTATTTTGCTTGAGTTGATTATGGTTGTCCTATGGGCTAAATGGTGATTACTATAATTGGTTTAAGTTGCTTGTGGTTATGTTAGTATCATTTAATTCCCATCATATGAGCGCGCGCATGGATCACACCATAAATGTTAGTTATACGTTGATAGGCTATGCATCTAGGGGCAGGAGCAACACAAAACTCTCCTAACAATAGATATTGATACATACGGGATTGAAGGGGGCCAATATATCTTAATGCTATGGTTGGGTTTTACATTATTAATATGTATGATCGTGTGTAAATATAATATAATATTAAAAAAATACATATGATTAGTAGTGACATGGGACATATACCCGCACTGCTAATAGTTAGCAGTAGTGGGTACAAACCCACACTACTGATAAGTGAGTTACCACTAGCGCTGGCCGGACCCACGCTGCTCCTAACTATTAGTTGTAGCGTCCTAGCAGTAGCGTGGGCCAGCATGCTACTAATAAGGGAAAACCTCGCGCTACTATTAGCCTTTTCTTTAGTAGTGTGTCAATCCTGAAATCGATACATATCTGAAAAATTAAAGTGCCCTTAAAAATCAAAGTCTTTACGTGATTTTTTCACAACAAGGTGATTCTGACTAAGGATAACTTGACAATACGTAGTTGGAATGGTAGTCAATAATGTTGCTTTTGTGATCAAAATGAAAAGATTAAACACCTCTTCCTCAAGTGTGCGATGACTAGAATATTATGTCGCTCAATTCATATAGCCTTTAATATGAACCCTCCAAATAGTATATGCGCGTTATTTGGGACATGGTTAAATGGAGTTGATCCAACCATTGCGACACATATTCGGATAAGAGTATGTGCGTTACTTTGGATTATATGGAACTGCAGAAATGAAATGTTTTTTATTAGGCAAACTCGAATTCAATTTTTGTCGGTACTATAAAAGGCTATTGTTTAGATTCATACATGGTCGTTACTCACTCGTGCTGAAACCAGTGAACATTTGACTACTGGGTCTACCCGATGGGAGATGATAATTGAGGATATCTACAACCGGTTTGAGTGACGATCTAATAATAAGCTAGGTGCTTATTCATCTCGTTCTAGCTTTGTCGGTTGTGGCATTTTACCTCTTTATGTTTTCATTTGATTTATTTTTAGCTCTGACAAAGCATGTACTTTGAGCATAAATATTATTGGATCATTTATTTAATAATATGGTTGCATGCATCACGCTGATGTAGAGACCAGGGTTATTAAAAAACAATGTCTTTCACTTTCGTCGTTGCGTCGCTAAAAGTCATAGGAAACGACAATTTAAGGTGCTATTTGGTTCTACACCTAGCAATGCCATATTTTGCCACACAATATTGTAACACTTGACTAAGGTTTGTTTTTCAAAATAAAAGTCACAAGTTGGCAAGCCTAAAAGAACCTTGCCACACTTTTTAAGTGTATGCGATATGAGACCGTAATGTGGCTTGCCAGAGATGTGGCTTTAACCAAACAGCCACCTAAGTTGGTCAATCTTGATTAACCTTAGGTCGACAACCTTTGATAAACTTAGTCACAAACCAAACAACGTCTTATTCTCGGCAAAACTCCAGTCACGTCAGTGGAGAGGCAGGTAGACGAAGGTGAAATTTTTGTGTTTGGGCCTAAACGACAAACAAAATCCAGATTTGACCTCTGTTTGAAAAAAAATTCAAACCTAACCTCTTTACATGACGCCAAGGTCCCTGGCGTCTGGATTGCACGGGAGACGCCAGGGACCGTGGCATATTGTACGGGCCCGCCCAAAACACACCATCGTTGACCAGCTGACGTGGCAAAGCGGCCAGACGCGAGGGACCCCGCACTCCATGACTAATTTTAGAATTTTGGTCATGGATCAATGACCAATTAAACCATCATCATTATTTTTGGTCATAATTGAGCGTTTTTCTTGTAGTGCCGGCGCCTGGTCACCAGACCCAAACGCCATGCACCCTGGCGTCTGGCTCGGGTGACTTACACAGCCCACGGGAGAGTGAGTGGCACCCACCCCACTCACTCTCCCTAATCTAGCTTGAGCTTTCTCCTCCTACTCTCATTTTCCCCTCTATCCAAACCTCAACCCCCCCCTCAAATCCTCTCCAAAAGGTGGTTTCCTTCGGAGGATCTTTCCATCACCTTGTTGCTTGTGGTAATATCCTTTGATTCATCCACTTTTTTTTTGCTTAAATCTTGTTATTTGCATAGATTTTTTAAATCTTGGAGAAACCCTAGTTCATGCCTTTCCCCTAATTTTGGTGTCTTTTAGGGTTAGCTTGTTTTATTTTTGGTAATGTGGATGAGCTTGTTGTAGCTATAAATATTAGCTTCATGAGTAGAAAGTTTTTAGTTTAGGGTTAATTAGTGTTTAGGGTAATGTCATTAGTGTATATTAACTAATGTCATTAGTGTATCTTACATAATTTAGACAACCCAAAATTGTCATTGATGTGTTTAATTCATTCATGGTGTCTTTAGATGGGGAGACTTGTTAATGTTCATTATATGGACAAGGAGGCATTCTTGACTAACAATACCGACGCAGATGAGGAAGCAATTGTTTTTTATACAAGTCCTACCTATGATGAGCTTGTTGCAAAAGTGAGACATGTCTTAGAGTGGATGGACCCTAATGATGGTGTTAAGTTAATAGGAAGGTATGATGTTCGAGTTGGAGCCAAATCTCGCTTCAAAAGTATGCCTATCACCTCTAGCTTGCATTGGGATGTGTACAAGGAAAAAGTTTCCCAATCAGAAGACAAGTCACTTAAACTGTTTGCCACCAAGGTTGAAGCTCCGCGGTTTGCAATTGACTTGAATCGGCCTGTCTCTTCCCCAATGACCGAGAGGAGAAGTGTGACTTTTGTTGAGGATATGGTTGTGATTGATGCCTCCAATGCTTATAACCAACCACCAACTAGCCAAGAAAATGAGGTTGATTTGTATGGCCCTAATGCTTGTAACCAACCACCAACTAGCCAAGCAAATGAAGTTGATGTGATTGCTACTGAGAAAATAATTCAAGAGGATGGTGATGGTGATGTTGATGTTGATTTGGATGAAGTAGAGGAAGGGTTTCATGGTATTGATGTTGGTAACTTGGATGCGTACATAGCGCAAAAGGATATGGATCGTGAGTTACCTTTTAGGTGTCTATATGGGTATGACTCAGATTACGAAGGTCCTCGGGAAGCATTGGACGAGGATGGATTCACGAAGGAGGAAAACCAAATTCACTTCGAGTTGACTGGCTTGGAAAAAAGAACACGCGTGTTTTGAGATCTCAGCCTTGCTCATAAAGCCGTGGTTGATGGTGGCATAGGAAACACGACGATTGAGCCAACACCTGCCCTGATCCGCACGAACCAAGGGATGAGGATGAGGACGAGAATGCTTATTTGAAGAAAGGAGTGAAGTTTCTAACTTTGGATGACATGAAGGTTTGGTTGTCTGACTATGCCATTCGGAACCACATGCCATTTTATGTTGAGCACTCCGACATAAATTTGCGTTACACCGTGAAGTGTGAGAAAGGAGATGAAGGATGCCCATGGAAGGTTCGTGCAAGAAAGTTAGAAGAAACTAGAGAATAATGGGTGTTAAGAAGTTGTGTTCCCACTCATTTTTGCAAACCACCAAAGAAACGAGGACGTACGACACATCGTCAGCTCATGCCCGAGTACCTCGGATACAAAATTATGAAAGACATAGTTATTGATCCCACTGTCAAAGTGAGGTTTCTCATGAGGACGGCGAAAAAACCACATGGTTATGAAGTCAAGTATGGGAAGGCATGTAGGGCCAATGCAAATGCTATTAGGATGTTGTATGGTGGTTACGAAGAAGCATACAATGAGCTCCCCGGATTGTTGGGAGCAATTGCATATAGGAACCCGGGCATGTATCATGTCGTAGATGATAACCTGGAGTGTTCCACCGTGCCTTCTGGTGTTATGGACAATGTGTGGAAGCATTTAAGCATTGTTGTCCGGTCTTGTCTGTAGATGGCACCTTCTTGACCTGCAGATACAAGGGCACACTAATGGTAGCGATGGCCCACTCGTCGAATGACAATGTGTTGCCAATTGCATTTGCTTTAGTGCCTTCCGATCACCAAGACAACTGGGAGTGGTTCATGTGTCATGTGAGGCACAATGTGTTTTTTGATAGGGAGGTATGCATCATAACGGACCGACACCATGGCATACTCAAGGCAATGGACATTGTTATTGCAGGTTGTCCAAAGCTTCACCATATATGGTGCATGAGGCATTTCGTGGCCAACTTTTACCGGAAATGTAAGAGCATCGTCGTTGAGAGGAAGGCCGCTTATCATGGCCATGTCCTCTAAGGTCATCGTCATATCCCCACAGGCAAGGTGGAAAAGTGTGTCTCGGGCCTCCAACGATCCGTTAGTGTGGTGAGCGCTGCATGGTTCACCGCTGGTGGGTTTCGCTTGAATTGCAACACAAAGGACAACAGACCCAATCTTGCAATGTAGGGCTCGTATGGCACGTCGTATGGCAAGTCATTTGCACCATGACCCCTCATGCGCATAGCTACTACATGCCGTAAAGAATATGATCTTCATATCAGTACGACAAACACACATGAAAAACACAAATAATTGGCAAGTCTTCGATTAATTCTTCTTACCTTACGATTCTCAATTGCATGAGCACGGTGCTCTCTGTCAAACTCTTTGATTAATCCATCATAGCAAGGGCCATTATCATCCACCATCCTACAAAAAAATAACATACATCAAATTTCATCGTTTCTTTTGCAAAAAAAATAAAATGCCAACAACATGTCCATCTATATCATCAACCTGCATATTAAAAAAATTACCAACAATGCATATATCATCATCCAACATATTAACAAAAATGCTCCATATTGGACTATACCATCTAACATATTCAACTACACAAAATAATGCCAACAATACATACAACTATATCATCTAACATATTGAACTAAACAAAAAATAAAATGAACTAAAGGCCAAAATAAAATCTGCCTAACATATTGAACTACATCAAAAAATTAACCAAAGGCCAATACATACACCTACACATATATATCATATATATCATCCTACACAATAAAATCTGCCTACACATATATATCATCTAACATATTCAACAACAACAAAAAAATACAACTACACAATAAAGTCTGCCTACACATAGACATACAACTACACAATAAAAGCTGCCTACACATATATATCATCTAACATATTCAACAACAACAAAAAATACAACTACACAATAAAATCTGCCTACACATAGACATACAACTACACAATAAAAGCTGCCTACACAAATGAACCAAAGGCCAATACATACACCTACACATATATATCATCTAACATATTGAATTACACAAAAAAAAATATCATCTAACACCTACACATATATATCATCTAACATATTCAACAACAACAAAAAATAACATATAGGAACTACACAACTATATCATCTAACAACTACAAAACAATCCCTAATACTAAGACAAAATCACCTAATCTAACATAACCTAATATTCAAAAATACTCTCAAAATAAGATGTTAAAAAAATTGAAGGGATTGGGAAAGATTACCTCAAGGAAGCTTGGGGGGATCGGATCTACGGATTTTGATGGAGGAGGGAGTAGATCAAGGGGGTGGGGTGTGAAGGGGAAGAGGGGGCGAGAGATGTGTTTCCCTGTTAGGAGGTGGGGTGTAAGGAAGAAGATGGGTGGATGGGTCGGCCCGAGCCAGTTAAGTCACCCAAGACAGACGCCAGGTCCGTGGCATTTTTCGTGCAATCCAGACGTTGGCGTCACATAAAATGGTTAGATTTGATTTTTTTTCAAACATAGGTCAAATCTGTATTTTATTTGTCGTTTAGGTCAAAACAAAACAATTACCCTCGACAAAGAGAGTCTCTGTCCCTCGATCTGAACGCCGTTGCCGGCTCGCTCGCTACCACTGCCTCGTGACGTGCGAATACCGGCTAGATCCTACGTCGTGTGGGTCAGGAGCCGCCCGGCCTCGCTGTCACGGATGAGCCACGCCGCGCTACAGTGGACAGATTGTATCGTTGCCTCTGCCTCTATTGTTTCTAGAACGTAGAGGAAGAGAGGGAAACCATCGCAGCCAGACTGCAGTAATCCATCCTTCTCTACCGCACTGCTAGGGCTTGTAGTGCTAGCTAGTTAGGGCTAGTCTTTGCGGTCCCGTGATCACGTCCATCTCAGCAGCGCCAGCGTCCAATGACTGGCGGAGCACATTCAAAGACGTCGTCTCCGTCGTCCAAACCCCATTGATGAGCTCCTTTCTCGTTGCGACACCTCACGTCGATCACATGCTAGCTCGCCGTGCCATTGGAGGCACCATCGACGTGGGCTCCGTTCCCCATTCAGTCACCATCCTGTCACGCCATTCCACCTCTACCTCCAGTTGTCGTCAGGTCATGCGGGAATTCTCCAAGGACACACACCATTCATGTCTCCTGAAATTACAGTGGAGGTAGGGTTACGTAAAAACATATACTATGAAATTACGGCGTAGGGCCTCAAAACGGCATGAAAATCATCCTGTCGCAGCCCTGAAAACGGCATGGAAATCGTTTAATCTTGAGGATCAATGTCCCTTTTTGACGATGGGAGCCCCATGTCTCCTGCAGGTACACATTTGATACCCCTACTGCCATGTACTTGGAGCCTCCTGACCCCGGATGGATGGATCTAGCTAAGCTAACTTGACGACCTACCAAGCAAGAGAGGACGTCATGCTTTTATTCTCCCAAGTAGAAAGGGGAAAGTTAGTTACTTTGAGCCGGCGATGACGTACCACTTTGCAAGGACTTCTACTGTTTGACAGTTACATACTTGCTTATATGGCGCAGCAAAAGCATAATACCCACGGCAGCCCTCCTTGAGGGTGGTACATCCTTTTTCAAAATTTGGAGTGGTACATTTAGATCTCCATTTCTTGCAAGTTTTAGCTGATGATTGGGCCCTCATTCCGACCGTGTCATGTCAGATTTGACGCGCCGTCGATCGATTAGAGTTGGTAATCACTCAGAGTTAAAGACTTGAACCCAACCCGTCAACCCAAAAAAAAAGACTTGAACCCTGTCGACAGTTCAGAGTTGAGATTCTTGACCCTCGAGAAAACTAATTAATTAAGTGGATCACGTTGCATTGTCCTAAAGCTCTACAATGACAACACCTAGCTGCCTTCTTGACAATGCCATCAATTTCACTCGTATGGCGTTGGCTATATCTTTCGGAAGCGTGCTTTGTTACACATCATCGGCACATGGGACCAACATTTATAACAAGAATCAGAGAGCGAGAGCAAAAATGTGGAATTCTGAAATGATGGAGTAAAACTACGCGTGATCTCTCACCACGCAAAACTATAGAAAGTGTGTCGCAATAGGACACTCAATAAGGAAGGATATTTTGAGGCGGCGTTCGTTGACACCAAAAATACTTCCCTAAAACATGTTGTTTTCATATATTTTTGAAACTCGAAATACACACGATGATTTGGATTCAGAATTTCGGATGATTTGAGTCCTATGAACAACTTCACAAAAAATTACGTAGACCCAAATAAACATTTTTTTTTTCGAATAGACCAAAACAATACTGCTTCAACAATGACCTTCATTTTGTTTGTTCTTGATATTCGGGGTGTGATATTTGAAGTGTTGAAGCAGAATATACCGCTAGATTGATTAATGAGATCGGGACGGGCAAAGAAAGAACCATCATATAAGGAGTCATATTGCCCATGTGGTGCTTATGTGTTATGAGTTAACACACTTGCGCCAAAGTAGTAACTCAAGAAAATTTGATTTCATCAGCACATATGCATGTGATATTTTTATTTTTTTGTGAAATATGTTATTACATTATAATACAAAATATATACGCCGGAGATAACAAAGAAACAAAACAAAGATGCAAAATGTTTTCAGCAGAATTTTTCTTGTTGTGTACAGGTTGTTTTGATTTTTAATGTTACCAAAAATACACTCGTTTGAGTACATAGAGAGCACATACATGTACCATGTCACGTAAAATAGAATCTGACCCTCACATGGAGAAACAAAAATGATAAACCATGTTTTGAATCATATTAATTCAAATTGACTTATGGGTTATACCCACTAGTACATGAAAATTATTGTCATTCACCAATCTTTGCTCTGAACTAAGGTTTAAATTTTCACGACATGGTAAACCAATGTTCTGCCCAAATTGCAAAAGCGAAAACCATGTAAAATGGGGCTCATAGACATGAGCACACTAGTTGCGCCACAAGTCTCTGGGTGCACATGATATGCACTCGATGCCCTAGTTTACAGAACTTGACCATGGATCATACCTCAAAAGGCATAATAAGAAAACCCCATTGGTTTCTTAAGCTCAATGTACCACCCCCGCTATCATACTGGTGAAAAGCAATTGAACCGGGCGGTTTTCTTGCACAAGTTAAACACATGCCACCAACAAGGCTACGCCGGTAGTGCGAAGTGCAAATGTAGCCCACTAGCCAACTCTTCATCGTTGGCTTGCTGTCCAGTATAATAATACAATCTTTTGTACTCCCTCTGGTCCTTTTTTACTACGCATGTTAGATTTGTGTCAAGTCAAACTTTGTAAACTTTGACGAAACATATATTAAAATATCAACATTTATAATACTATATATATATATGAAACTACATTTCATAATGAATCTAACAGTACTGATTTGGTATTGTGAATGTTGATCATTTTTTCTATAAGTTAGGTCAAAGTATAGATGCTTTGACTTCGAACAAAACTTATGTACAGATTAAAAAGGATCGGAAGGAGTACCTTCTTTTGAGTGACCCCTATGGTCTTTAAAACCTTGTATGACGAGGGAGTTTGTAAGTGTTCCTTTTCCTTAATATCGATTCGGTGCAATTGTTAACCTCCGCCGGACGGCATACAACCGGAGGAAGAGGATGGCCAATATGGGTTTCGATGTAGTTTTACTTTTTCTTTGTGGGTGATGTAGTTTTACTTTAACTCGTTGTTTTATGTCTTGTTGACTTTCCATGATACATATTATAAGTTTTCCTGATAATTATCTGTTGGAGTCTTTTTCTAAGAAAAGTGCGTAAAAGTTATTCCTAACCCGACAACTAAAGCAGGTGAACTGACGGTCGGGGAACCCGAAACATGCCCATCCGGTTCATTTGCCGGTCTGGTTTTTAAAACCATGTCGATGGTAGGTATATGACTCTTTTTTTTTCAAATCATTCCACATCGAATATGTTTTGGTGAATTAAAGCCTGTCTACAGCTACAAGGTGTCCTATCATGGTAGTCCAATCTTTCACCTATCATGGTAGTGCAATCTTTCACCTATCATCTCACATCCCATTTCCCTCCCTTTCTAGATCTCGTTATCCCTACACTCCCCAACAAGTTAAGAACCTTAAAGGAGCAAAGAAACAAGCATACGAGCCCATGCACATCATGTCGTGCAGAGTCACAGGTCAGGCTCCCTTCCAAGGTTCCAATCAAGCGCACTCTCAAAGTCTCAAACACTATACAATATTGTTTTCCTTGCTAGTATATAAAACCACCAAACTCCAATAAGTTGGTGCGCTCGTGGTGGTGCCTCGTGTGGCGACAAAGTGCTAATCTAACGGCATCTAATAAAAAGCTGATAATCAATATACTCCCTCTATCCATATATACAGGACCTAATGCGTTTTTCGAGACTAAGTTTGACCATATGTTAGAGAAATAATATATGACATGCAAGCTACACAAAGCATATCCTCAAATTCGTATGTGAAAGAAGCTTCCAATGATATAATCTTCGCATTATACATTTCGTATACTATTAATCTTATCAGTAAGTCAAAGGCAATCTCGAAAAATGCATTTGGCTCTATATATATGGATGTAGGGAGTACTTGGGGTGGATAACTGAACCATATCTTGGCTACTGTTTTTTCAGTTGAAACAGACGGATCAGGCCAAAGCATGGAGAGATCTCTGTGTGCAGTTGAGACATATCTTCGGGGACTAGGGGTTCAAATGAAAGTAGTGTGGAAATGACGTGTGCAAGTGCAAGTTTGCTTAGAGAATTTTTTGTTATAGACAGAGTTTTTGTTATGTTATGCTTCAAATTTTAATATAAAGAGGAAGGTCAACTTCTGACGAGCGGAGAGAGGAGTACGGATCAGGGTTGACATAGGACACATGTGTTATATATACCTCTTGTAAGCCGTCGCACGGGATAAGTCGATCAGTTGTAATCCCCGGCGTTTGTTACCTCTCCCGATCATAGTGAAGTTTGGTTGGCTGGCGCCCGTGGTTTTTTCCCCTTCGAATTGGAGGGGGCTTTCACGTTAAAATCTTCTGTCCCTTTGCTTGATTCCGTTCTTCATCGTATCGATTGCATGTCGTATCTCTAACAGTTCCCCCCCTAGTATATGGACTCAGAGTTGTGTGACCAACTCTCATCCGCTACAATTGAATTCACACGTTTTGTTCCATAAAGGAAATATGTTACTACACCCTCTACAACAACACAATATCTCGAAATATGGATAATGCCTACAACAAAAAAAAGTAGGAGCCGACGAAAAAAGGACCCTAAATTCACGGAAGGGTGAATCGCCCTTTCCCTTCACATCGAGAACGTCGATGGTGGATGCCGATGCGCCAAACTCTACCTTCACCTTGCCACTTTGGTGGATGTAGGGATGGGGAGGAAGTAGAGCATGTGGTAGCGGTGCTCCCTTCTCCTACTAATCAAGAGATGTGGTAGTGGACACATAGGTGATTTATTAGGCAGTGGAGTAAGAGAGCATGTGGTGGCGAAGCTGCCTCCTACTACCCCCCTCCCCCCCCCCCCACACACACACTCCCATTCCTCTTCTCACCACGTTGGTGGCGGGAAGGTAAGGGAAGATGTGGTGCCTAACGTGGCAGAGCTCCTTGTCGCTGCATGTGTCATCATCTTCACTCGAGGTGTCCTCGACTCCGACTAGTAGAAAAGAGGGCTTTGGTCCAAGGCCTGAAATCCCATTAGTCCCGGTTCACACATGAACCGGGACCTATGGTGTAATTGGTCCCGGTTCGTGAGGCCAGGGCGTCGGCCGGGCATCGTGTGCCATTGGTCCCGGTTCGTGTCACCCCTTTGGTCCCGATTCCATACACGAACCAGGACCAATAGGCCGGCAACCGTTCGTATCCCCCTTTAGTCCCGGTTGGTGGATCAAACCGGGACTAAGTGGTGGTGGCAACCGTTCTTATCACCCTTAGTCCCGGTTGGTGGCTCAACCCGGGACTAAAGGTCCAAACGGATCGCCTCCCGCGTCGTTTCTAGCGATGAAACGCACAACCGAAGCAGAGTCTCTCGCCATTCTCTGTTCTTCTCCTCTCCCGCTCTCCTCTCTTCTTCCTCTCTTCTTCCCTTCTCTTCTTCTGCCATGCCAAGAACTCGCTTCGAAGAGGTGCTCGCACATGGCACGACCCAGCTCGATGTCGTGTACACGAACGACAGCAGGGAGGTGCCGCATTTTCTTGGACAGTTGCAGGAATGTCTTGACGCCGTGGAGGAGCATGAGAATTTCTTGTGGCTTGATCTGGTGTACACGGCCAATCAACAAGGTGTTGCTGTCATGCAACTATGTTTCAAACTCCATGTCTTGGTATTCCAATGGGCGAGGTAAGATATAAGGCTTTCTTTGATCCAAGGTTATGAAAATTGCATATAGTGATCTCTGTAAGTTCCATTGGATAGCAATATGTTGTTTCTATATATGTTCCATTGGATAGTTAATTAAGAGTTTCTTGCATAGGATAGCAATATATATACATGTCATAGTTAATTTACGATTTCTTGATCAATTCATAGGATATGAAAATTGCATAGGATACCAATATGTTCCATTTGAATCCTAAAGATAAATTTCTCTTTAGTTGTAGTGAAACATTTTTCCTTGTTGCAACAGTATGTAACATTTGTTCCATTTTAGTTTGTTGTTGTTGCAATAATGACAAGCATTGTCCAGAACTCATGGACTTCCTTCGGAGCGGCATATGTTTTGCTAGCGTTGACATAAGGAACGACAAGCTGAAGATGAGGCATAACTTTGGTATTGAGATACCAGCTGACTGCCACATTGATATACAAGACATATTCAGGCTTCAACACCAGAGGACTTCGATGGCTCATATGGCAGTCGTCTTGATCAACGAGGAGTACGCTGATATGAAGACCAAATTCCCAAAGTATCAGCACAAATAGTGGGAGAGGACCCCACTTGACCATGTCAACATTGAGTATGTAGCAAAAGATGCATACGTTTCATACGAGTTGTACCGCAAGATTCGAATCATGAACTATGGCGAGCGTCACCTCACACCAGCTTGGGGACATTCTGATTCAGACGTGTAGTGTTCACAACGGCCAACACTTATATATATATTTATGCTAGCTATTATTATGTACTGCTTGGACGAGTATTATTATGTACTGCTTGGACCAATTCATATATGTCTAATTTCTGTTTGTGCCATTATAGTTTCCAAATTTGAACGATTTAGCCCTTTCTAACTTCATTTGCTACTTCTCATGGTATCATGCATTTCGTCCACATATATATAGCACGCTTCATTTGTTGTAACCCTCTTAACTTTGTGTACAAACTAATGACCATGAAATTGAAAAGCGTTGAAAATGAAACCCTAATGAAGTCAGAAAAAAATTCAGTAAATGCATGAAAAATACCAAATGAAGTGAGAAAGTGTTGAAAATTGATGATGTGGCCTTGAATGATTCATTTTGAACACACAAAAAGTCTGGAGTTCAAATAAGTTCAAAAATATGAAATCCCTTTTTTAACAGATGAGTTTTCGTATGAAACCCTGATACTTCGAAAAAGATTGTCCGATTTGTACACAAAGTGCATCCAGTTTTTGTCGCAACTCTCTCAAATTTTTAGCACATGCTATGTGGCTGAAATGATGATATCATGCCAACTTTCAACCTATTCAGAGTTCATTCGTAGTGCTTTTCAATTTCCGGGTCATTTAGCTCAAAAAATATGGTTGTTGTACCTTTGCGAACTAAAAACTTCACCCGTTGGAAGAAGGTTACCTTCATCTTCGTTAAACCCTTCCAAAAATGTGAGTCATTAGGTCTCGTAGTAACTTGGGCCAATGTCTTGGACTGTGGGTATTTAGTCCACAAGATTTGTACCCACATCCCTTCGGTCTGAGTAGATAGCTTGTATAACCATTTGCTAAGAAGGATGTGACGCCCTCGATTTAATCGTACGCTAACCATACACGCAAATGCGTACGATCAAACCCAAGGACTCACGGGAAGATATCACAACACAACTCTAGACACAAAAAAAATAACATCAGCTTCATATTACAAGCCAGGGGCCTCGAGGGCTAGAATACAAAAGCTCGATAAACACACGAGTCAGCGGAAGCAACAAATATCTGAGTACAGACATAAAACATGGGGTGCCTTAGAGAAGGCTAGCACAAAAGATACAACGATCGAACGAGGCGAGGCCTCCTGCCTGGGAACCTCCTAACTGCTCCTGATCATCAGCGGCCTCCACGTAGTAGTAGGCACCGTCGGGGTAGCAGTCGTCGGCGGCGGGGACCTCCATCTCCTGGGCTCCATCATCTGGTCGCAGTAAACGGATCAAGGGAACAAGGGGGGGAGCAAAGCAGCGGTGAGTACTCATCCAAAGTACTCGCAAGTCTTACATCAGAACTATTCTAATTATGCATCAGTATCAAAGAAGGGGGGTTATATGTGGACTGACTGCAGCAATGCGAGAAAAGAGAGAGAAGACCTAGTCCTATCGAAGACTAGCATCTTCAGGGTCTTGCAGCAATAGACGAGAGTAGAACAGGGGGGTAACACATTAATAGTCATATTATTGCAGCAAAATTAAAGTGAGGTTACGCCTAAAGATCCTCCCTCGACTCCCTACGAGGAAGCAATCCCGAGGCAAACTAATTCCAGTTAAGTAACAATTATAGTTGTAAAAGATCGGGGCACAACTCCAAGTCGTCCTGTAACCGTGGACACGGCTATCCGAATAGTTAATTTTCATCCCTGCAGGGGTGCACCACATGTCCCGTCACGCTCGATAACACTCTGGCCGGACATACTTTTCTGGGTCCTGCCCGGCCCCGAAAAACGACACGTCGCAGCCCCACCTAAGACTAATCAGAGAGGCCAGCCCGCCGGTCTAACTCCTAAGCACAAAGGGTTCGTGGGCCCAGTTCCCCTTCACGCTCCTGCACGTGGCGTGGGCGGCCGACGTCAGTCCTAGCATCCCTTAATCACAAGCGCGATGCATCTCGGGACCACTCGGGCGTGCGCTGCTACATTGCTGGCATCTGAAAAGCTTCGGCTGATACCGCGACGCCGAGTACCCATAATTCTTCCCGCGTAGCCGGTTAGTGCTAAAAGGTCTCCGACCAACCCAGATCAAATACCCAAATCCATTAACATTTTAATTAGGCCATCAACACAGTCTCACAGGAATCCACCCGTCTTACAACTAGTCACCAATGATCCCAGTAACATGGTCGAGTAACTGTGTGGTTGTAACATCGGGGGGAATCCGAGTTATCACCCTCGTTGGATTCCGAACGATGTACCCGTCAAGGTGGGCTTAGAGGAATCACCCTCGGGGGTCCCACACTTGCGGGGTTGCACGACAGAGGCGTCATCGGGAATGGTGAAAGAGGAATCACCCTCGATAACCACGACCGACTAGCTATACTACAAAGATATCATCAGGAGTACTTAGCGAGGTGTCACCCTCGGTACCCGATAGTATCCCTATAGCGTCGTACAACGAAGGGGGTGTATGTGCTGTGTCGGGTCTGGCTCGTCGATCAGAGATCGAGATTTGAAAACAAGCGGGGCAACTGAACTACGGGGTCAGAGGGGATGACTGCTCCACCTATACTAAGCATATTTAAAGTACATGACTGAAAGTAACAGTTCATCAAAAGTAGGCTATGCATCAGATATGGGAGCTAACTACAACAGTAGCAAAATACTAATGCAAGCAGTAGGAAGAAAGACATAGGCAATATAGGAATGATCAAGGGGGTTTGCTTGCCTTGCTGCTCTGCGGCTAAGGACTGATCGGCAGGGTCGTAGATGTACCCGACAGCAGCGTCAGTCTCGGGGTCTACCGGGAAGAAGAGGGGGAAGAAACAATAAATAATAGCAACGGTGCAACACAAAGCATGACATGGCAAGATGCGCGCTAGACATGAACTAACGCAGCAACATCCGTCATAGACGGGTCGGAAGAATATCTGACGATATTTTTCCGGGTCTCGGGCTACTACCGGATATACCGGAAACGATGGAAAGTTCCATGTTTGCTATGCTAGGGACGCGTGACACACGAATGGACCGTGTACCCGGGTTCGTCTCGTTCTGCTCATCAACTTTCATGTTGAAAATATTTTGATCTGACTTACGGATTATTTAATATTAATTTTTAAAGTTTTATTTAATAATTATGAATTAAAAACAGATTTAAAAGATTTAATAAAAAGCTATTATGACATCAGCATGATGTCATGCTGACATCAACAGTTGACTGGTCAACTGACCAGCGGGTCCCAAACGTCATAGGCACAAGTTTTAATTAAGATTAAATATTAATTAATCAGATTAATTTAGTGGGGGACCCACGCGTCATTCTCTCATACCGCTAATTAATTAATTTAACTAATATATCTATTTATTTATTTAATAAAAACATTAACATTATTTTTATTTTTTTAATTATCGCGTGGGGCCTCCCTGTCATAGACAGCGGGTGCGTTGGCCCCACCGGTAAGTGACCTAAGGCTATATACCCGACTTTAATCACAGATACATAATTGTGCAAATATCGTATTCCTCCAAATATCTATATACGCAAATACATACATCGCATCTCATACATACATACACACACACATACATACATACGGCATCTAATACATCTTTTGTTTTTATTTTCATTTAACTCTCATCTCTGCCATCTCTTTGTTCATCTCTCAACAGAGAGGAATGGGGCAAAACTCCACTACACCTACGAGACCTCAACGACGCCGGGAAGAGAGACTAATTTCCGGAACGGAACCGGGACAGAAAACGGAAGGAGAGGGTGGGAGGAGCCCGTAAAAGGGCTCACCGGCGTTGCCGGGGAACGGGGCGGCGAGGCTCGGGGTCGGCCGTTGTGGAGGATGACGAGGAGGCCGACGGTGCGGTACCGGCAAGGAGGAGCCCGAGGTGGCGGGGCCACCCTGGCCGTGGTGGTGGCCGGCCGGGTTGACGCGGGGAGATTCAGAGGCACCGGTGCGGATCTGGCACGGGGCCGGTATGGCGTCGGGGGTGGCCGCCGGAGGCCAACGAGGGGAGGCCCGAGACGGGGTGTTGCGGCCAGAACCGGCGGCGGCCAACCACGGCGAGGAGGACCGGTGGTGAGGCACCGGCCGGCGCGGTTTCGGCCCCCAGCCCCGATCCAATCTGGATCAGAGGGGAGCGGGGAGAACCGACGCGAACCAGGGGACGGGGAGGGGCAGAGGCGACGAGGGGATGAGGAGGCCGGCGGTGGGGAGGAAGCTCGCCGGCGGGAGGAGGCAGGAGAGGGGCTTGCCGGCCGGGGTGGGGCGAGGTGGAGAGGAGGGTCGTGGGGGGGGGGGTTGGTGCGTGGGGGTCTCGGTGGGGGGGCTCTGTCCTGGGGGATGGGAGACGAGAGAGGTGGGGAGCTGTCGGTGGGGGTGGGACCCCCCACGAGGGGAAGGAGCCCCCTGGCGGCGGCGCAAAGGGGGGGAGGGAGCAAGGCAGGGGAGGGGTTGCCTCGCCTAGGGTTTGAGGGGAGGCGCGGGGTGGGGTGGCGAGTTGGGCCTCTTGGCCCAGCTCGGCCAGGGGCGGGGGGGGGGTTTCTTTTTTTCTTTTTTTTTGCTTTTTACTTTTCTATCATTTATTCTTTCTAATTTCTTTTCTTTCTTTTGTCATTATTATTTTTAATACTTTCCTTTTTTAAAAGTTAATATGACTTCATAAATATTATCATCTTTTGTTTTAAATTCCTGAATCCAGATAGAAATTCAATGCGGGTCAACGACGGTAATTCTCGATGGTGTGGCATCATTTGCGGGTGATCACTGTAGCTTAATTGCAATATTTACTGTAGCAAAAGTCAGGATGTCACAAAGGCATTTATTCTTCACTTCTAAATTCTCAATGCCTAGACCCCCTTGGTCTTTGGGTATGCAAATAATATCCCACATTGTCAATTTGTATTTCTTCATAGCCTCATCACATTGCCAGAAGAAACATGGTCAACAAATATCTAATCTTTTCCGTACACCTAAGAAAGATAGAAGGAACATCGACAAGCTTGTCAAAACCGTGTTTATCAACACAAGGCGGCCTCCATAAGATATAAGCTTGCTCTTCCAGCAACTTAGTATTTTTTCTAATCTATCTTCAATACATTTCCATTCCCTATTCGTCAATCATCTATGATGAATGAGAATCCCGAGGTAACTAAACAACAATGATCCCATTTCACATCTGAATAGTTACCTGTAAGCACCTTGTTCCTCATTTGCTCTCCCAAAGCAGAACAACTCGCTTTTGTTTAAATTTATTTTTAGTTCAGACAATTATTCAAATAGGCAAAGAACAAGGTTCATATTCCTAGCTTTTGCGATTTCGTTTTCCATGAAGATGATTGTGTCATCGACATATTGTAGTATGAACACTCGCCCCTCTACAAGGTGTGGGACAAGTCCTCCGACTTGGCCATTCTATTTAGCACGACCAATAAAGACTGCCAACATATCCGCTACTATGTTGAACAACACGGGTGACATGGAATCTCCCTATCTCAATCCCTTATGTGTTTGAAAATAATGACCTATGTCATCATTAACTTTAATCCCAACACTACCTTTGTGAATGAAAGCATCCACCTGATCCCTCCAGGATTCGTTGAACCCCTTCATACGCAAGGTATCTTAAAGTAATGGCCATTGAACCTTATCATACGCCTTATCAAAATCCACTTTAAAGATAATCCCATCAAGTTTCATGTAAGACAACGACCCCTTCTAGGATGTGTCTTCCACGCATGAAAGTTGTGTGATTCAGTTGGACTACCGAATGGGCTATCTGTGTCAACCTATTCATGCCAATCTTTGTAAAAAAATTGACCTGTCATTGAGCATACATATCGGCCTCCACCTTATTTGGCAACAACGTTATTGTTCGAAAGTTAAGGTGGAATATTGGTAACTGACCATTAAACAAATCATGGAACATAGTCAAAAGATCACCCTTTATAATATGCCAACACTTTTTATAAAATTCCATCGGAAACCCATCCGGTCCGAGTGGCTTATTTTGTTTCATTTGTACTATTTCGTCAAACACCTCTTTCTCTATAAACGGAGCTGGCAAAACATCATTCTCATCTGAACTGAGCTGAGGTATGTCATCTGTTCTGCTCTCATCCTAAGAAACAATAATCACTTCGGGTGCTCCAAAAAATTTCTTATAGTACCCGAAGATGTACGATTTTAGGTTCTCATGTGCTACAATTGTACCACCATCCTATTCAAGTTGAATTATTTTTCTTTCTATGTTTGGATTTGCAATGATGTGAAATAATTGTGTGTTATCATCCCCATGGACCACCTTCGTCACCTTGGCTCGAAGGGCCCATTTCATTTCCTCCTCTCGCACATGAGTTTGCAACTTCTTCTCAGCCTCAATCTTAATATTGCGATCTGACATATTAAGAAGTGTAGACTCTGCTTTGAGATCTAGCTCATTGATGAGCTGAATAATCCTTTTTTCCATTTTGAAAATGCCACTTTGATTCTTGGTCCAGCCTCTCAAGAACTGGTGCAAGTGTAATTTTGTTTTGCCACCTATCTATACTAGATGACCCACCAAATTCCCTCACCCATTTTGTAGCAATGAGATCCATGAATACTTCTCTCTCGAACCAACTTAATTCGAAAGATAAAATATTTTTGTTAGCCACATGAGTCGCTTCCCCAGAATCAACCAGTAGTGGTGTGTGGTCTGAAATGGCCCTTTGCATAGTATGGACGGTGACCAACGGGTGCTTCTGTTCCCATTCTACACTGGTCAGAACCCGATCCAACTTCTCATATGTTGGCAGTGGTAATGAGTTAGCCCGTGTGAATTGTCTACAAGTGAGGTCAATGTCCCTCAAATTGAGACTCTCAATAATTCGAAGTTGTCATTGTTTTTTTCCTTTTGTCTTCTAATGATATTAAAATCTTCCCCAACCAGAATGTGAAGCCTTTCATCTCCACGTATTCTCATTAAATCCGCGAGAAAATCATATTTAAGCTCAGGCTGCGCCGCCCCATATACGGCCACCAGAGCCCATCTGAAGCCATTCAATTTCGACCTAACATGAAATTTGACTGCAAACTCTCGATAGACCACATTCAACCCCTCTAGTGTTTCGCACTTAACCCCAAGTAAAATGCCCCCCCCCCCTCCCCCGGATGTACCTCTTGGTGGTCAATGCCAATCAAACTCGATTCCTCCAAAAATAGTGTTGAGAAATTGTGGCGTAAAGTTATCTCTACCCGTCTCTTGTAGAGTCATAAAATCAAGTTTATGCTCTAAATATACTTCTACGCACTGCCGACGTAGGATAACTTTCAGGTTCTTTTTGGTTTATCCTTCATCGCCTATTCTGCGTCCTCATGACGAGAGTGGTAGACATGACATTTATTTGCACATGAGCCATATACCCCTCTGAAACTATATCCTTGTCCTCATTTTGTAAGCCCTCCGTGTGAATCAGATCCTCACAGACTTTCTAGCGTTGTAACCCCAAGTTTATTAATATCGGAATCATTCATAGATTTCACCACCGCAATGTTTATGATTAAATTCAAAGCTCTACCCACTTCTAAGTCGATCTAACTGGTCGTTAATGGATTTGGTTGTTCAAAAACAATGCCTTCGAGAAAGGAACGACGTGTAAGTATCATAGTCGGAGGACCTGGCCACTACAGGCTAGTTTCCTAATTTTTACTTCGATAGAGAATGTGTGAACAGAGTTTAAAACAATGCCTTCTTGAACAAAATCATGCCGTCTTTGGAGGCACGTGGGTTAGCGTTCCCGTCCAGCCACGATCGTGTGACACGATTCGACCGGTCCACAGTCCAGATTCCAGTTGTTTGTTAGGTCACGCTCGAGGAGATTTCAAAAACACGATGGTCTTCTCGCGACCCTGCAAGCTGCGTGACAAACATAATTGCTCATCGATCAAATCCAGTGACTCTTGCAGATGCATCTTTGATGCTGCTGCATGTACTTGAAGCGCGATGATGGATGGTTGGATCTAGCTATCTAATTAACCTGACGACCTGCCAAGCAAGAAAGGACGTCTTGCTTTTATTTTTCCTCCAGTAGAATTGCAGCCGGCGATCGAGTACGTGGTTTGAATTTGCCAGGACTTGTGCTGGTGGACAGTATTGCGCGGCAACGGCATCATGTAGATCTCCATTTCTTGCAATTTCTGACGATGATTAGGCCACTTGCACCGCGTCATGTCAAATTGACGCGCCGCCGAGTAGCTAGCATCGAGATCATTGCACGGCCCATCCATAGGCACCATAGCCTCGTAGGAGCATTTACCGTCGGACTTAGCAAATATATTTTTTTGGCGAAGAACGGACTTAGCAAATATGACCTTATAAATGATCGCAGATGTGTTCGGTTAGTGATCAGACATATCCGTTTTAAGCATCTATTTTTCCGTCCGTGCAATCGTATTTTTCTCGTAGGTCCGGTCACTTGTATGTGATTGGTGAAAAAAAAAGAAAAAATAAGAAAAGAGAAAATATAATCCAGGATGGGGTCGCGTCTTACCCGATGGACTGATCGGCGTATCCGGATGCGTCCGCAAGCCCTCATATCGCCTTCAGATTTAAAATAAATATGAGCAATGTCACTCAGTCCGGACATTTAAGAAGAAAGTGAAGGGTTCAATTGGATCAATTTTCTTTACCGAACACTCGCTGGGAGAACGTTTCAAACGTTTAAAGAGGATATAAGGTCCGTTTGGATCCTCTAAGCACACATGCGCAATGTTTTATAGGATGGGAGCCTATATTTTTTTACAAAAAAATAGTACTATTAGAAAGTTTCTAAAAAGAAAAAAATACAGATACACATACACCTACATGTCCTCTAATTATCCTTACATTTGCACTAAATAATACCATGATGTGCAGGCTACACACAAAAGAGAAACTGGCCCAAATGCAACAAAGAGAAGTCATGTTTTAATCTACATATGTGTCCTTTTTGTGTACATCACATATGAACATATATGATAATGAATTTTTTTAGTGTACGCCACAAATGTGACCTCGTGTGTATACTCTTTTAAGATTTTCTTGAGGTGTGATTTTCATTTATTTCGTCGGAAAAAAATACGGGCTCCATGAAGACCATCCGCAAATGCACTTCATGCATAAGCACGCAAACCAGACCTTCCAATTAGGGGAGTTTGCTGCTTAGGCGGGGTTGAGCCGCTGCTTAGACGTTAGTTGCTGTCGCCGGCGCCTCCCCTCCTCTACAAGCGCCCGCGCCGACCGCGGCACCTCCGGCACTGGGATCCTCTCTCGATGCAAGTGCCAGTAATCTGGCAACGTACCGTCGGGGTAGGGGAGGGGGATGCGGTGCTCCCAGTGCCACCTCGTGTGGTGCACTCGGACGTTTATCCGCTGTCGAGGCAGGCCGGAAGACGATGGCGGGGGGAGCGCACGCCAAGGGAGGGCGGGGGCCTTGCCCTTGTTCTTGCCCGAGCTACTTCTTGAGCATGCACCTGAGAAGAACCCCATGGTGGCTAGGGTTTATTGTCGGTGAGGGAGCACATGGGGTGACTACATGGGGATAGCTTCTGGAAGCGGATGAGGACGACCTCCCCTCCCCCCGCATGCTTGAATTTTAAAAAATACGCCCACGGTCGCTGAGGCATGGGCCCGCAATCTTCGATCGTCATTAATAAATACGCGAGCGGTAATTTGTCGGTCGCCATGCGGGGTCGCGGCGAACACCGAGATGACGCATGGCACATTCGCTTTGCGTCTGCGCCACGCATTTCCGCCCTTAATTTCGGCCTGAAATGGGTCCACACAAATGCGCTTTGGGAAAGGGTCGGCACGCTGGGCCATCATTTTTGACTGCGGCGACCCAAAACGGACGGTGACGGATGAAATGGGTCGCCCGGTTGGAGTTGCTCTAAACGCCCGCGGACGCGCCCGATCAGTGACCGGACGTGTCCCCTATTTATCTGTGCAACTACACTCCTCATTTTCTTCCTCATATGTCTGATCACTTGCACGTGATTGATGGAGAGGAAGAGAAAAAAAATGAATAAAGAAAAAAAAGAAAAAGATGGTCCGGTGTAGGATCGCGTCCTACGTGGCTGACTGACCGGACGCGCCCCGGCGCATCTGCAGGCCCTCATATCCTTTGTATATTTGTGATGAATATGAGGGTTCGCGGTTAGCCTCGGCGTACAGGGATGATATGAGGGATCCGGTTGGGTCATTTTTCCCCCTCTCCTATCCGATCACTAACCGGACGCATCCGTAAACATATGAGGGGTCGTTTGAGGCGTCGAGTTGTAGATGGTCTTATTGAATGTTGACAGTGTGCCCCCTGTCCCATGGTATATTTTCTTCATTAGTTATACTGGCAATGAGAGATCTGTAACTTATATTGGTACCGCTAGTCTTCTTTGTATAATCTGGAAAATAAGAAACATGTCTTGATTTTAGGAATTCTTCCTGGTGACCCGACAAATGTCATTTTCTCTCTGGGCTCTCTAGTGGCTCGTTTATCATCCTCTAGAAAAAAAGAAAAAAAAATCATGCTACAACTGGTGTCTAGGTGGCTTGATCAGGTGACGCACGAAGACTTCAAGCATGCATGGTCACTGCTGGTGGAAAATAGTAAAAGACTATCTGCTTCTAGCTATTGATAAAAATGATCTCCTGTTATGTAGTTATCTCTTTTGGGAGATTGCAAAGAACTTGTTGTCTAGGCAGTTCGGTTCTCTTCTATTTTGGTGCTTGCAAGCTTGATAGATGGCTCTGGCATGGGTGTGGTTGTATACATGGGATGAATGCATGATTGCTCCTTACTTTGTATGGCTCCATTTCCTTCATGAAAATGGGGACCAAGAGGTTGGCAATTTTTTGGTAGTCTTGAAGATATGAACTTTGTCATAATTTGAGGTTGAACTTTTGATCCAATAGGAAACAAAATGGTTCTCACTGGATTTTCCTATAGCTCCACGGGCCTAACATCTAATTCTTGATAACCTCCACTAGTTTCACTCATACAACATGGTTGTTCCCGCAGATGCGTCTTTGGACATGCTTGGTTGGTAACCGTCGGCAAGGACGAACACTTATGATTGAAAGCGAGGGCAAAAGTTCGGGACTAGGAAATGAGGGAGTGAAAACTATATGTGGTCTTTGACATCGGCTAATTTTGAACCAACGTTTGTCAATGTGGAAAATGTTTACTTTTGTTTGAAAACGATAGTTCACGCGAATGAATCGACACATATCACGTATATTTGCAAGGCGTAGCTTGAATAATTTGGGTTCTAAACACCAACTTCGCAAAAGAATTATACCAAAGCAACTTAATGTTCCCAATAACATTTCCATGACGCGAAGTTATTGATACAAGTCATCAATACTACTTGAATAATATTTTACATATGATAGTGCAGCAGTGTAGACTCGTGGAGTACATATATCTCCCATATGTGATGGGAACATCAAAGAAGGGAAGATCATATAATTAATCAGAAGGGGATTCAATTATATCTCCCATATGTGACGTTGTGTTAGCAAGTAGCAACTGCACATCATGCCAAAATAGTATTGCAAGAAGCTTTGGTTTCATCGATAGGTATGTACGCAATATGTTATAGTAATATTTTAATAGCTTTATGCACTTGAGATATCAAAGAAATAAAACAAAGGGCAGCGGAGTGTCACTAGGCTATTGCTTACAATAGAACTGCCTTTCTTTACTTCTTATTGCGCATAACATATTTTATATTCAAAATGCTACAACACATGCATGTTTGAGCATATTTTTTTGGAAACAATTGTGTTTGAGCATATATAGAGCGTAATATATACCCATTTAAAATAAGGTGCTCATTAAAAAACACATCGATTTTTATTATTTGGAAAAAGTAGTTGTTTTTGCACACGGATACATTAGTTGCACCATGAGTCGGAGTGCACACGGTACACCCGCAGTGCTACTTTGGGACCTTCTTCCAACCAACCAATTCACACTTAATATGTTTTGGCAAATTAAAGGCTGCCTAGAGCTCCCCGCAAAGAAAAGGGTCTGCCTAGATATACAAGGGTGCATATCATGGTGGTGCAATCTTTCACCTACATGGTAGTCCAATCTTTTCACCTACCATCTCACATCCCATTATTGTTACATTTCCTTTCTACATCTCCTTATCCCTGCACTCCACCACAACTCAAGAACACCTAAAAGGAGGAAACAAACAAGCAAACGAGCCCATGCATATCATCTCCATGAGAGCCAGGCTCCCTTCCAATAAAGCACACTCAAATACTATGCTTCAATATATCATTGTTTTCCTTGGTACTACTTTTTACAAATAATATACAACTTGTGCCAATAAAGTTCCCAATATTTTGAGAGCGCAAAGTCGTTGATTCAAGTCGTGGATATCGGTTCAATAATGCCTTTGTGTTTCCTTTTTCTTTTCTTGATGTTGTAGTATTGTAGCCTCGTACTGTATAAATTGCTAGAATGGCTAATGTGGACGGGGACGGCAAAAAAGGGAACATCATATAAGCAATCACAAGGGGAGCCAATTATGTCTCATGTGTATGATGATGTGCTAGCAAGTACCAACTACACATCACGCCAAAATAAATATTTCTAGAACGTCATATAACACATTATATGCATTATATGCATGTGTGATATCAAAGAAACAAAACAAACAATATCACAGAACTGTATGTATTTATTTCTAGTCACACATAGAATATCTTTCAATCAAAATGTTACAACACATGCATGTGTTTGAGCACATCTTTTGAAAACAATTGTGTTTGAGCACATAGAGAGCACGAACGTAACCCACAAAAAGTTAAATTGCACTCACACCTCAGAAACAAAAGGAGGAAATGGTATTTTGAATAGTGCAATAGTACCTTTTCCAAATTGAATTATGAACTGGATCCATTAATTGTAACTTAACATATAATCATTTTTACAACAATGTCTCTTAAAAAAATTATTTATACGACGTGGTGGATCTATCTTGTGCACATTAAAGAAACATATCAATTTCTAATTCAAAATATGGAATTTTTTTTGCACGTGAGTAGATGACTTGCGCCACGAAGTGCACATGATACAACCTCAACGGTAAGTAGCAGCAGAACGGTTTCCAACCAACCAATCCACCACCCAATATGTCTTGACAAATTAAAGGCTCCCTACGGCTACAAGGTGGCCCATCATGGTAGCACAATCTTTCACCTATCATGCTAGTCCAATCTTTCACCTATCATGTCACATCCCATTATCATTTACCTTTCTAGATCTCCTTAGGGCTATCCCTACACTCCACCACAACTCAAGAACACCCCAAAGGAGCAAACAAACAAGCAACGAGCCCATGCATATCGTGTCCATGAGAGCCAGTCTCCCTTCCAAATTCCAATCAAGCACGCTCAAACACTATTCTACAATGTATCATAGCCTTGTCTTTCTCTTGGTACTGTGTTACAAATAATGTGCCATGACGTGGAGTATACAAAACCACCAGGCTCCCAAGTTTGGCGCGCATGATGCAGCCATAGGGTGGCGACAAGGCGCTAATCTAGCTAACGGCATGCAATATAAAACTGATAGGCGACGTACCTGTGGCGGATAATTGGACCATCTCTCGGGTCTCGGCCACTGTTTTTCACATATCAAACGGATCAGGCCAAAAGCCTGGATCGAGGTGCGGCCGGGGCGTATCTTGAGGGCGATTAAAGTAGTGTTAAAATATTGGGTGCAAGTGCATGCAAGCTTTGCCCAGAGAATATCTTTTTGACAAGAGTCAGAGTTTTGCTGTGTGGCCTAGTACACTCATCGTAGCACACATGATTACTTTAGGTTTTTGTTGTGAACAAGAGCTTACTATTAATTGGTGCATAGTGCTCTCTGCCTCCTACAAGAATGGAGTTTTGAGGGCATGGATTAGTTTCACAGTGAATTACTAGCGATCCATTGTACAGTGGAGAGAGCAAGATTGTTGCAAAGATCCAAAGATGCGAGCAGAAGAGAAACATGCATAGGATAAATAAAAACGGCGTGCATGTCAGAAGCCCGTCATGCTAACCGCAGGTTTGAACACGTGATCAGCATTGTCAATCAAGGAGTGAAAAACCTGCGGTGCCTTCCAAACTGCCATCTCTCCTCGTCAAGTCTACTACCGCCTAGGATGTTGAAACGACGCATGCCTCTCAGCATCAAGAGTATCTAACTATTAAAGAGGCTTACTTAATTTACACGCTGATCAGCCAGAAAATAATTATTCGAAACATCAACCGTTTCTTCAAGACACACAGAAGAGGAAATTCCAAACACCCATGCTGCATTGCATTGACCTTTATGAAAGGAGTGAAAACGTGAGGTTCGGATAAGGAACCTCACACACGCCTACGATCCAAAAGGCGGTCTTAGAAAAACCACAAACCACAAGACTCTTTTCCTCCGAAACTGTCATAAAAATAGTTTGCTCCATGGAGAGCTTTTTTATATATATTTGATTGATGAGCAAAACCAGGGTCTAGTTATAGCTAGACCATCAGAAGCTAAGCATAGGCGATTAGGGGTCGCTAACACGCGCCCACGCCTTTGTTGAGGCGCCAAGAAAGGGAAAGCAAAGCCCTCAAAACCCCAACCAAACCAAGCCTAGCCCCCAATAATTGCAGGGGCAGCACAAGGAAGGCTTCCATGCTGGTGTTAAAGGGTGAACATGGCGCTGAGAGGGGCATATGGGGCCATCCATTCATTGCTCCTCCTCCTCCTTTGGAATCCCTGTCAGGGGATTGATCAAGACGAAGATGTTGAATGGCTTCTACCACCCAGCAATCACACAAAAAAAAATGGAACCCAAAACATTTTTACTACTAGTAGTAGGAGTATTATATACCACCCCCACCCCACCCCACCCCACCCCCCTCACCCCCTGCTAGGAGGAGTAGAAGGAAGAGAAGAGACTAGTCTCCTGCTGCCCACACCCGCACTAGCTAGCGAGTAGCGAGAGTAGCTCCTCCATCCATGGCTGTCCCTGCTCCATGCCACACACCTGCCGCACTTGCCTCTGCGAGCATGTACTGACTACTGCCTCCCAGTCCCTTGGCGCCATCTTTCTTGTCTTGCTGCTCGCTGGCTGGCTGGCTCGTCGCCTGTGCGTGCGCGTGTGTGCTCTGCCGTCTGCGCTGCCCTGCCCTGCCCTCCACCGAGCCCTCAGCCAGCTTCGCTGCACCCACATCCCTATCGGGATAAGCTGCCGCTGCATGCCCCGCTGCACGTTCGCGTTCCGGATGGTGGTCACCGCGCAATGATTCTTGCTTGGTGTCTAGCTGCCCGCGTCGCGGAGCGAGGGTGGGGGGGCCGGCCCGGAGGGAGCGGACAAACCGGCGACCAGTGACCTCACCCTGTGACTGCGGGAGCGCCAGGCGGGGCGGTGGGGCTGCCTGCCTGCTTCCTTGCTTGCTTGCTCTGGCTGCTGAGTGACTGAGCGGGCGAGCGAGCGGCATGGATTGGGATCTCAAGATGCCGGGTTCTTGGGACCTGGCCGAGCTGGAGCACGACGGGGTGCCGGCCATGGCCGCTCCCGCCGCGGCGGGCATCGCTGCCGCGGCCGCGCGTGGGCCGCCGGGCCGCCCCGAGTGCTCCGTCGACCTCAAGCTGGGAGGGCTGGGGGAGTTCGGCCCCGCGGCGGACGGCAAGATGAAGCAGCAGCCCGTGGCGACGACGGCGGCGGCGGCGAATGGCCCGGCGGCGTCTTTGTCGGCGTCGGCGTCGAACGCCGCGGCGGTGGTGCCGTCCGCGAGCCCGCTGAAGCGGCCGCGCCCGGGGGCCGGCGGCGGCGGCGGCGGCGCGGGGGCGGGGCACTGCCCGTCGTGCGCGGTGGACGGCTGCAAGGCCGACCTGAGCAAGTGCCGCGACTACCACCGGCGGCACAAGGTGTGCGAGGCGCACTCCAAGACGCCCCTCGTCGTCGTCGCCGGCCGCGAGATGCGCTTCTGCCAGCAGTGCAGCAGGTAACCAACAATCACCCGCCAAAACTGCAAAAAATTCCCTCATTCCCATCCATCTCATATCAGCAACCAATCCTCCTTGACTGTGACACCGGTGAAAGAAAAGAACACCATTGCTTGCTTGAACTGTCGCCATGAAAATACTTGCTGCATGAGAAGAACTGTCTGATTGGCCTCACCAGTCATTTCTTTCACACACGCATTTTTTTCTCCTTTTTTACCGCTGATCGTCGTTTCCTTTTTTAAAAGGCTGAAAAGGCCCTGGCTGAAACTAACCAGTTGCTCCCAGTCCAAGCAAGGAGGGCTACTGAATGAGCTGAGCATATCTCACTGTTCTTACAAGGATGCACCAGTAACTTTTCCTTTATCCGGCACTAACTTTTCAGCCTTTCCATATGGATCAAGTACCCCCCATGTTTTTTACTTTGGGCAACCAGTTGCATACCTGATTCATAACCCTCCCATTTTCCCGCTTTTGCACCAGTAACTTTCTAGCCCACGGGTGTGAATTATTACCAGCGAAAAGTGGCTGATGCACTCCATGTGCCAAAGATCAGCTGCACCAGTCCTTTTTATGATTTGCTAGCTGCCACATTTTCAAACCTGCCCTTGGATTCTCCCCTTTCCTGAATTATTATTTTTGGCTCTGGTTTGAAGCTCAAGAGTGGAGCATAATTTCTGACATTGACAAATATGTTACTGCGACTTTCATTCTGGCAAACAAAAAATCACCACAGATTTTCCATGACATTGACAAAGATGTCACTACTGCTTTTATTCTGGCTAAAGAAAACAGGCGCAATGCTCTGCTGGGGAGTCCCCAGAAAAATCATCACATATTTTAAACCAACTAGTAGGGAGACAAGAGGGTTAATCTGTGTTAACCAAGCCACTGTTAACCGTAGGTTACTCTAGGATGAACCCATTTTACCCTTGAGGTGGTTTATGTCTGACAAGACTGCCCCCCGTTGCTGAATTAGTAGTAAAACCACCAGATCCATGCGAATTCTTTGGGTTTACTCGTGGGGTTATTGTGTGCAGCAGTTTTTGTTGTGTGGGGACTGTTCACTCCTTAAAGATGTTGCTCAACACATGACCTGTTTTATTAAATTCTTGGCCTACCCCATCTGCCATGACCGCATCATGCTTACTAGCCTTGTTTCTTTCCACATGAGATGCCGGACCACCGGAGCGAATTGTCGAAACAAATACGATCCCACATCTTGCATTTTGGTGGAGCCGGTTGTCTCCGAATTGAATTTTTTTGGGTTTTCTGGTTAGCTGAATCATTGGAGCCCAACAAAAGCCAACCGGCTCCTGAAAATTCAAGGAATACAAAAACCACCCGTCAATCATTTGGTCGTCTTCTCCCGATAAAAGATTGAAAATTTTCAGTTGGGACGCGTTCGCAATGATTGGGCGCCCATCAGGCACACGATCAGGCAATAGTGCGCCGGGTGGAGCGAAATTTGGATCACCACGCTGTGCTCCATCAGTGTTCCTACATACTACTTACATACAGGCTGGTGCCGCACTGACATACGCCTGTTGGAACCTATGCCGTGGTCCAAATGCCCAACAGGAGTAGCACTAATTTGCAGCGCTTTGCAGGCCCAGTAGAAAACTTTTTGTAAAGCCAAGCCCACCCCCCATGCACTCAGCTTTGTTAACTGACGCATTGAAACCCGAGTGGTCCAGCTGCTCGTGTGTGTGTGTACTCTTTTCTTGGTCGAATCTGTGTTCTGTTTTAATGTTTGGCAACAAACAAGTATCCGGACCATTCTGTTTGAGTGCCGTGTTGGTCCATGTAGTTTTTGATTATGAGTTACTCATATATGATATGCGTACGATCAATACAGCAGCTTATATTCACCGTTATTGGTCCATGATGGCACCATGGCGGGTTATCATGCCATTGTAGCACTTTCCTGTATTATGAGAGTAATGCTTTTATTTTCTTATAACAAGGTTATGCGACGTTGTATTCGCATGGTCTTCAAGTGTGTTCTGATTTCGTCTCTTCACGTTATTACAATCATGTGTGTTTGGTATGTCATCAACAGTTTCAGTAGATACTGATTAGTACACACTCATATATGGTTAGCTCTTCCTTCGTACTCCTTTGCACGTAGATGTCCATCTTTCTTATCGTGAATCTCTTATTCCATAGGTTCCACATGCTTGCCGAGTTTGATGAGGCTAAGCGTAGCTGCAGAAAGCGCCTTGATGGGCACAATCGACGCCGCAGGAAGCCACAGGTAGATAGCATGAATTCTGGGAGCTTCATGACAACCCAACAAGGTACTCTTCTTGTCTAACTACCTCTTTTTTATTACCATGTTGGTTGCTACTATTATACATAGCTAAAATAAACAAAATCATATAGTAACCGCAGAACCAGAAACTTCGGTTATAAAATACATCAATTCAAATGCAAACCCTCACCAAAATGCTCATGTTACCTGTAGTTGTTCGTACATCTTTCGTGCAAAACTAAGGTTTCATAATTTTGTTGGGGCATGATTTCTCTTGTATAACCTATAACAAGCTTGACCTGCATTTTGCATGGAGCTACGGCCGTTTTCCTATAAGGACGAAAGTTGGCATAAACATGCTGCTCTGTGTTTAATTATGTTTAATCATGGGTTTATGGTATAAATGAAATGCGGGATGTACTGTTCTTCAGTAGCCACAAGAGCACATTGTAACCTGAGCATTCAAATGAACAGGCTGAGTGCACAATGCTGCATTTTCAGTCTTTTACGTTGCTGCTACGTATGTTTGAATACTGTACTATTTGTCTGATGCTCGGTCGTTTCATGGCGGCCGTTCAGGTTTGTATTCAAATGCAGGGACAAGGTTCGCGTCCTTCTCGGCTCCAAGGCCGGAGCCAAGCTGGTCCGGGATCATCAAATCCGAGGACAGCAATCCATTCTACAGCACGCACCAGGTTAACTTCGGCGGCGCCACGTCGTCATACTCCAAAGAAGGCCGGCGCTTCCCCTTCCTCCACGAAGGAGACCAGATGAGCTTCAGCACCGGCGCGCCAGCACTCGAGATCCCCGTGTGCCAGCCTCTCCTCAAGGCCGTCGCCCCGCTGCCGCCGCCGCCCGAGAGCAGCAGCAGCAACAAGATGTTCTCCGATGGACAGTTGACGCACGTGCTCGACTCCGACTGTGCTCTCTCTCTTCTGTCATCCCCGGCCAACTCCTCCAGCGTCGACGTCAGCCGGATGGTCCGTCCAAGCGAGCACGTCCCCTCGGTCCCCAGCCTGCAGTTCGGCACCTCCTCCTGGTTCGCCTGCTCCCAGGCCTCAAGCGGCGGCGGCGCCACCGGATTCGCCGCCACCTTCCCCGGCGGCATGGACGGCGAGCAGCTCAACGCCGGCGGCGCGCTGGTCCCCGGCTCCAACGACAACGAGATGAACTGCCACGGGATCTTCCACGTCGGCGCCGATGGCTCCTCCGAGGGCACGTCGCCGTCCCTCCCGTTCTCATGGCAGTAGGAGTCTCGAGTGAAGATCAGAGGCTGTTCTTGGGTTCTTTTGGTGATCAGTAGGCAGTAGCTAGCTGTGCCCCTTTTAGTGATCAGGCCTACGTCCCGTTCTTTCTGTGTTTATTCTCTCTCCTTTTCACGTTTCTATGTCTTGGACTTGATCTCTCGCTATCAGAATGAATAACTTTGCATGATTCAGAGGGAAATCGTATACGTACTTCTGAATTTCACTGATGCATTGGAGACTAGATTTAGACAGCCTTGTCTTTCCTTTGTGCAAGATGCAAGAACGATTCGCCTCAGGACTATTATTTTGTTCTATATATAGTTTCAAAGCTTTTAAATCTGGATTCAAAAAGAAAAATGTACTTGAAGTTCTAAATAGTTCACCTCCCATTAAGAAAGATTCATATAATGTAAATTTTGTAATGTAATTTGTGAACAAAATGCCCATATCATCCATGATCAACACATTTAAACAAATGTTCACGCATTTAAAAATATGTTTTTGACATTGTAAAAAATGTCCACACAATTTTTAAAATCTTAGTACAATTTAACAAAATGTACACATGTTTACCAATATGTTCGTGAGATTTCAAGAAATATTCATGATAATGCAAAAACAAAATCTCACAATTCGTAAAAGATGTTCTTACCATTCGAAAAAAATTATCAAGACATAAAGAAATTTCCGCGTGTTTGAAATATGTTTCATTACATTATAATTTTTTTTTATAAAGTGTAAAACTTTGTTCACATGAATTTAGAAAAATGTTCATAACATATACAAAAATGTTGGTTCCATCTACAAAAATTATAGCACTTAGAATATATTTGCAGTTTTTAAAAATGTTCAAGTTCGAAATGTTTACAATGTATTTGAAAAAAGCAACATGTATTAGAAACATGAAAACAAAGGGAACACGAGCTGAGATTTTAAAAAAAATCCTAAAGAAAATCAATCGAGAAAGCACACAAGAAACAAAAAGGAAAAAGGTATGTGCGAAAGCTTGTAAAATCGGTTCATTGAAGTTTCACAGAACTGTATTTTAATAGCTTATGAAAGAACACTACTAACAAGAGTGTCACAGGCAAGAGAAGCATGCCTCTCGCAACAAGAGAGAAATAGGTTTTGCATTTTTTTTACAGACATCTCCTTCTTTATTCAAGTGTCAAGATAGTGGCATCGTTTACTAGTTTTTGGGTGATCGCATTCTGGACACAACCTATACATAAAGGGGGAGCAGAAAACTTAGCTATCCTAGCTAGTTCGTGAGCTACTTGATTACACTCTCTAACACAATGCTCACATATTACATGGTTCAAATCGAAGGACGTAAAAACACAATCATCAAATATTGCACTAGCAATTGAAGATGAATAGCCATATTTCAAAGCCTCAATGACCTTAGCATTGTATGAATTAATTTCGATCTTGGTGGCGCCCAATGTACGGGCAAGGTTCATGCCAAATCTGACCACGGTAGTCTCAGTCATGAAGGAATCAAATCATACATCAATCTTTTCATTAGCAGCAGCAATAACCTTTTCTATGTGATCGCGTAGAACTACTCTAATTGTTCCCTCTATAGTATCCACATCATACCCAACATCAACATTTAACTTCATATACCCATGTATGGGCATCACCCGAGCAGCCACTGCCCGCTTTGCTTTCGGATGGAAAAATAGGTTTTGCGTTCGTTTCATGGCCGAGGCGCAATTGGTGAAAAGCTATCGTGCTTTCATCGAAGGCGAGTGGTTGTGTGCCGCTCAGGGCGAAACACAAGCTAGTTGGCCCAAGTAGCTTACCAGGTTAATATAATTTCTTTCTTTCTCATATTCTTGTAAATATTCTTAATACATATTTTCAAAGAAATAATTTTACTTCGCAATTTTACAAAACCTAGGATTTTGGAAAATGTTAAATCAGTATAAAATAATTATAAGCCTAATATTTAAAGTATTGATAGAATTTAAATAGAATTATGAATTTTCCAGAATATTCATGCGGTAAAAAATAATGTCAATAAAATTTGTAAAAAACATGTAATTCGGAAGAAAAGTTTTGTACCATTCAAAACGAATGTACGAGGCATTCTAAACAAACATCAGACGTCTCAAAAATAATTTCGTGGAATTTTCTAAAATTATTATACAATGCAAGGAAAGGTTCCCGTAGGTTAAAACATGTTTCATATAATTAGAAAACAATACACGTGTATTTGGAAAATTGTCAACATATATTAGAAAAAATTAATCTAATACCATATTTTAAAATTATAATAAGTTTATAAAAAAATTTAGGTGTCTACAAAAAATGATGTGTATGAAAAATAGCAGACACCAAATAATTATGTTTGAAAAAACAATCATGTATTTTTGGCATAGTAAATATAATCATGTATATGAAAAATATTAAACCTGTATAAAAAATATTACATATGTATACGCACAATGTACATATATATTAAAAATGTAGAAATAAAAACATATATTTTTACAAAACGTTACTCATGTATTTGAAAATATTAAATGTGTATAAAAATATACTTCATGAGTATAAAAATTCGAAAATGTATATGAGAAGTGTAGACATCAAAACATATCTGAAAATATGATAATCATGTGCAACATGTATAAAAAATGTACAACATGTATGAGAAAACGTAGACATGAATTGAAAAAGTGAAAAAGGAATAAACCTACAAAGCCCAAAGAAAATATAATAAAACCGTAAATAAAATACACACAAAAAAGAAAGAAATGCTAAAAAAACGTAAACAAAACATAAAAGGAACAAATTCCAATGAAAATTGAAGAACACCAAAGAAAACACATAGAAAAATAAGCAAAGTAACAAAATGAAAGCAAAGAGAACCCAAAATGAAACAATGAAAATCCGATGAATAGTGACATAAATCACATGGAAAATAATTAAATAACTAATGTTAGGGCATATTTCTCTCTAAATGATTTTAGCGATTGATGACAATGCGTGTGCGACTAATCGTGTGTATTGAGCATTTCAGATAATTCATGTCTAGGCACAAGACGGTTCACTGCCCCTCGGAGTCTATCAAAGACGGCTGTTTTCTACGTTTCTTTTTGGTGAATTTAAATCATAGAAAAGCCGTACTATTAAGAGGGGGCCACTTCGGAAAGATTAGGGTGGAATCAACACGTACACATCTGTTCTTTTGCACCATCTTTCCCTCGCTTCAATGGAGCTCCACCTTGTTTCCCCTGTTTGTGCAAAGTGCGAGCGGTTGTACCGCAGGTGCAATAGTAGTACCGCTCTGTGGGCGGTAGTAGTTTTTTACTACCGCTCTCTCGGACTTTTGCACAAACGCACCCTCAGCGGTGGTAGGTACGGAAGTAATTTTTTTACTTCTCTGGTTGGTGGATCTACCGTGCGGTAGTACCGCTCCTAGAAGCGATAGTACCGCTCCTAGCAGCGCTAGTATCGGTTTGCTCGGGCTGTGAGTGGGGATAACATTTAGATATTTTCCTCCACTATATAAAGGGATCTTCTTCTCCAAGAAGACAATCTCTTACCTCCCCAAGCTCCATTGTTGCTCCAAAGCTCATTTTCGCCCGATCTCTCTCCCTAGCCAATCAAACTCGTTGATTTTCTAGGGATTGGTTGAAAAGGCCCTGATCTACACTTCCACCAAGAGATATTTGATTCCCCCACTAATCCCTTGCGGATCTTGTTACTCTTGTGTGTTTGAGCATCCTAGACGGTTGAGATCACCTCGGAGCCACATTCCATTGTGGTGAAGCTCCATGGTCTTGTTGGGAGCCTCCAAGCTTTGTGTGGAGATAGCTCCAACCTTGTTTGTAAAGGTCCGGTCGCCGCCTTCAAGGGACCACTAGTGGAATCACGACATCTCGCATTGTGTGAGGGCGTGAGGAGAATACGGTGGCCTTAGTGGCTTCTTGGGGAGCATTGTGCCTCCACGCCGCTCCAACGGAGACGTACTTCTTGTCAAAGGGAAGGAACTTCGATAGCACATCCTCATCTCCACCGGTTCCACTTTTGGTTATCTCTTACCTTTACTCTGTCCTTATTATTGTTGTCTTGTATTCCTTGCTTGCACTTGTTGTTGTTGTTGTTGTTGTTGTTGTTGTTAGCATCATATAGGTTGCTCACCTAGTTGTGCATTTAGAGAACCGTTTGTTGCTAACCCTAATTTGTTAAGAAAAGCTACAAATTGGTAGTTGCCTATTCACCCCCCTGTAGTCAACCATATCGATCCTTTCAATTGGTATCAGAGCCAAGTATCTTTATTAGGGGTTTCACCACCCGAAGAGTATGGTTGATGACGGTGGGAGTGGGCATGAACTGCCCGGGGCCGTGGAGTTGAGTTTGATCACACGTGATGACTTGAATGAGGCTATGGCCTCACTCAAGACGTCCATGACGATCGAAGTCAAGTCCATGCTTAAAGAATTACTTGAAGGGATGAATAATTCTCCCGAACCATTGCTTATGGCCAAACCCACCACATCGGAGTCGGAGGCCAATTCCGAAAAGGAAGCGGCTAGAGGTACCCGAACTTCTTCCACTCTTGACAAGAATGGGACGGAAACCTTTGCCTCGGTTCCTCCTACACCAGTCTATGAAGGACCAGTTCCTACACCGCATATTAATAACCTTGGTCCTCCTCCTAAAATTGTTAAAGGTGATTTCGCTAATTGGGTCTTTTGCATCAAGTATCATTTGAATCACAACTCAACAAATCTTTGGAGAATCATCGAACAAGGCTTCTACCCACATGATCCAAACAACCTCACTCCAAGAGCAGAGGTGGACAATCAATACAATCATTCCGTGTTGTTCATCCTTCAGTCCGTGGTTCCTCCCGAAGATCTATCTCACTTACGCCCCTTCACTCATGCAAAGGATTGTTGGGAGCACATCATGGTGTTGTACAAGGGGATCTCAAAGATTCAACGGTCCAACTTTGAAGTAGTTCTAGATGAGGCCGATGAGTTTGTGATGCTAGAAGATGACGATCCTCGTGATCTCTACCGAAGGGTGACCACTCTTGCCGTTTCTCTCCAAGATCATGGGAGCAAGGATACGGATGAAATTTGGATCAAGCGCAAGTTTCTCAAGGCCATCATGCCATTCAACAAAGCCATGTTCTCCGTAATTCGTCAAAGGTCGGATTTCCACACCTTGACCTCAAGTGAAGTTTTGGATGAGTTCATTGCCATGAATATCATGAACAATATCGCCGACAATGCTCTTTCTCGTGTCCGGTCTAAGAAAGCCTCACCCAACCTTGCCTTGAGGGCCAAATTCATTTAGGATGAAGAAGAGGAAGAGGAGGAAGAGGGCTGCCCCGAAGACACAAAGTATGCGTATCACGAGCACATGGCTCTTGCTTCAAGGCAATTTTGGGGAAACAAGAGAAAGTCAAGGCCCAACTTCTCCAAGAACAACTCTAGTGGGTCCAAGAACAAGCAACGAGTGAGTACATGCTAAAATTGTGGCAATGTGAGTCACTTTGTGGCGGATTGTCCTTATGATAAGAGGGAAGATAACAGGGGAAGCTCATTCGCAAAGACAAAGCCAAGTCTTTCCCAAGCAAGAACAACTTCACCAAGAAGACTCCTCCAAAGGGTTTGGTGGCCCATGAAGAGTATACCTCCGATGATGACGAGGATGATACAAGCCGTGAGGGGATGGCAACGGCTACCGTGGCCATTTCCACCTCCTCCCCCAAGGTGTCTCTCTTCGGCGCCACCAACAAGAACTGCATCGCCAAGTGCCTAATGGCCAAAGGTATCAATAAGGTAACCCCCAACATAAAGACCACTATCACTAATTCCCCTTCATTGTTAGATTGTGTTGGTGATAGTGAAGTAGTGGAGTTTGATGAGAATGAGTTTGAAAAATTCATGTGTAAGATCAAAGGTGAATCCAAGAAGCACTTTGTTGCTCTTTTGGAACAACTTGGTGAGGCCAATGATCTCATTGAGTCTCAAGAGGATACTATCTCCAAGTTGGAGGGACATAGTCGTGATTACGCCGATGAGATTGTGGTGCTATCCATTGCTCTAGAGGAAGAGTGTGGTCTTCGTTTGGCTCTTGAGGAGTCACACAACGTTGATCATGCTAAATTGCAAAAAGATCTTGATCATGCTATTGTTCTTACCCGTGTGCTTAATTCCGAGAAAGTTGCACTTGGGGTTGGCCATGATAGACTCAAGGAAGAATTTGACACACTTGACAAGGCCCACAAGGTCTTGAAAGGTGTTCATTCCTCTCTTAAGGAGTCCCATGATCAACTCCAAGTAAAACTAACCAAGGGGATTTCTACTTGTCCTCCCTTTGTTCTAATTGATAATGCTTGTGCTACTAACCCTTGTTGTGAGCATGTGCATCTTGTGGAGGAGAATGCCAAGTTGAAAGAACAACTTGAGAAGGGCCTTGTGTCATGCATCCAAGGCGAGAAGAATCTAAATGACCTTTTGATTAATCAAAAGGAAGTTGTAGGAAAGGAGGGACTTGGGTTGCACCCAACTCTAAGAAGAAAAAGAAGAACAAGGACAAGCAATCTCCTCCTCTCAAGGACATTTTTGTCAAAGAGGGTGAGAGTACTCATAAGAAGATGAAGAACAAGGAAGGGGTTGATAATGCCAAAAAGGGCAAAACAACCTCTACCAACAAAGTCGACGACTTTAACCCCTCTTGTGTTTTATGCTGTGCTAGTAATGGGCATGTTTATGCTAAATTTCTTAGTTCTTATTATGAGTACATTGAACGGGCTATTTGGGTTCCTAAGACTCTTGTTTCTAACATCAAAGGACCCATTCAAGAATGGGTACCTAAATCCAAGCATTGATCTCTTGTAGGAGTTTGCTTCCGGTGGAGTGTCATGGTTGCTCGAAAGTGGAGCCACAAATCATATGATCGGGAGCAAGGACTTGGTGGTGGATGTGCATCCAATTCCATCTATGCCCGCCCATGTCCAATTTGCTGATGTCCCAACATCTAAGGTAATGGGATTTGGCAAGGTGGTCATCTCTCAAGATTTATCTATAGATAAGGTCATGCTTGTTGAGTCCCTTGCATACAATTTGCTTTCCGTTCATCAACTTGCTATTATGGGATTTTCCACATTCTTTAATCTTGATCCCGTGGCCCTTTTGTGGAGCAAGACTCTTAAAGTAGCCTTTGTTGGACATGTTGAGAACAGTCTCTATGTGGTGAACTTTTCGGAGCGACCCACTAAGATCGTGACTTGTCTAATGGCTAAAGTTGATGTGGGTTGGCTCTCGCATCGCCGGCTAGCTCATGTCAATCGAAGATATTTGCAAAGTCTCCTCAAAGGGGACCATGTTAGTGGACTAACAAATGTGAGTTTTGCCAGTGACCGTGTCTACAACGCTTGTATTGAAGGAAAGCTTCATGAAATGGCTCACCGTCCCATGACTATCATCTACTCTAAAAGGCCCTTGGAGCTCCTTCACATGGATCTCTTTGGTCCTCCATCTTTTGATAGTCTTGGGGGAAGAAAGTATTGCTTGGTGATTGTGGATGACTACTCAAGATACACTTGGGTATACTTCTTCAGGAGGAAGAGTGAGACTTAACAAACCATCATCGACTTTGCTAATGAAGCTCAACGTCAACATGAAGCAAAGATATTGATGATTAGAAGTGACAATGGCACCGAGTTCAAGAACTGCACCTTGGATGAGTTCCTTAGTGACAAGGGGATCAAGCACCAATATTAGGCACCATATACCCCTCAACAAAATGGTGTGGCAGAGAGGAAGAACCGGACATTGATGGACGCGGCAAGAACCATGATGGCGGAGTTTAAATCTCCGTACAACTTTTGGGCCGAAGCCATTAACACCGCATGTCATGCATCCAATCAGCTCTACCTCTGCAAAGGCTTGAACAAGACCCCATATGAGATTCTTACCGGGAACAAGCCCAACCTCAAGTACTTCCGGGTGTTCGGTTGTAAGTGTTTCATTCTCAATAAAGGTGTTCGTTTGTCTAAATTCAAAACAAGAGCTTAACAAGGAATATTTGTTGGTTATGCTACAAAATCCCATGCTTACCGTGTCCTCAACAAGTCCACTCGACTCATTGAGGAGACGTGTAACGTAGAGTTTGATGAAAATAATGGCTCCCAAATGGAGCAAAGTGGTCTTTGTGATGTAGGTGATGAAATTCATCCTCAAGCCATAAGAAGAATGGAGATTGGTCAAATACTCCCCATTGAGGAATCCCTTGTGGCCGAAGAAGAAGGACAATGCTCTACTCAAGTGGATCCATCACCCTCGCTAGACCCACACGCTTCCGAAGAACAAAGTGAAGGCCCTCAACCCATTGAACAAGATCAAGGACAGGATCAACCTCATGAAGATGTTGATGCATCAAATGATGTCCATGAGCATGCTCAAGACTCCAAGTTTGCTCAAGATCAAGTGCAACCACAAGATCAAGGGAAAGCTTGTGAGCAAGCTCAAGACGGTACTCAAGATGTCCAAGATGATGATCATAAATTACCTAGTCAGGAAATCTTGGAGGGACGCACCGCCAAGGTGGCTTCCAGGCTCGAGCAGCGACAACATATCTTGGAAAATGTGCTTGGAAGCTTCAATAAGGGGGTAATTACTCGTGAACAATTATCAAACTTTTGTGAGCATCACGCGTTTGTTTCGTGTGTTGAACCCCAAAAGGTACATGAAACGCTCGATGATGAAGATTGACTTGAAGCCATGCATGATGAACTTAACAACTTCGAGCGCAATCAAGTTTTGGAATTAGTGCCAAGGCAAAGGAGGAACATAATGTCATTGGAACCAAATGGATCTTCAAGAATAAGCAAGATGCGAATGGCGTGGTTGTTCGAAACAAGGCAAGACTGGTGGCTCAAGGCTACTCCTAAGTCGAGGGTATCGACTACGGTGAAACCTTTGCCCCTATTGCTCGTCTTGAATTCGCATGTTGCTTGCATTTGCATCTCATCATGATTTCAAATTGCAACAAATGGATGTGAAGAGTGCATTTGTTAATGGTGCCTTGAATGAGTTGGTATATGTCAAACAATCCCCGTGATTCGAGGATCCCAAGATCCCCACTCATGTATACAAACTCAAGAAGGCACTCTACATCCTTAAACAAGCCCCACGCGCGTGGTATGAGTATCTTACCGAGTTGTTGCAAGATCGTGGGTCTGAAATTGGGAAAATTGATCCCACCCTTTTTACTAAAAAAGGTCAAAGGGGATTTGTTCATATGCCAAATATATGTTGATGATATTCTTTTTGGTTCTCCTAACAAATCTTTCAATGAAAAGTTTGTTGCACTAATGACTGAGAAGTTTGAGATGTCTATGATGGGAGAGTTGAAGTTCTTTCTTGGGTTCGATGTCAAGCAAGGAAGAGAAGGAACGTTCATCAAACAATCCAAGTACACCCAGGACATGCTCAAGAGGTTCGAGCTAGAGGGCGCCAAGCCGGTCAAGTTTCCCATCCTACCAAATGCAAGCTTGACAGTGATCCCAATGGTAAAGAAGTGGATCAAAAGGTATATCGCTCCATGATTGGATCCTTGCTTTACCTTTGTGCATCTAGACCAGATATCATGTTGAGTGTGGGAATTTGTGCATGATTTCAATCCTCACCAAAGGAAAGCCAATATGCGGCAATCAAACGAATCTTTCGATACTTGGCTCATACCCCAAACTTTTGCTTATGGTACCCCAAAGGAGCAAGCTTTAATCTAGTAGGTTACTCTGACTCAGATTGGGCTAGAGACTACGTCGGGATGAAGTCAACTTCTGGAGGATTCCAATTCCTTGGTCGCTCTTTTGTAAGTTGGTCTTCGAAGAAGCAAAATTGTGTGTCACTTTCTTCCACCGAGGCCGAGTATGTAGCTGCCTCAAGTTGTTGTGCTCAATTACTATGGATGAGGCAAACTTTAAAGGATTACTGTGTCACGTGTGACAAAGTGCCTCTTCTATGTCACAATGAAAGTGCTATCAAGATTTCTCTTAATCCGGTGCAACATGGCAAGACCAAGCATATTGATATCCGTAATCATTTCATTCGAGATCATATCAATCATGGAGATACTGAGGTCATCTACATCAACACTCAAGAGCAACTTGCGGATATTTTCACAAAGCCTCTAGATGAAGCAAGGTTTTGCGAGTTAAGGCATGAGCTAAATATCATTGATTCAAGCAATGTGGATTGAAACTAGGCACACCACACCACACCCATCATTATATCTTGCTCTAGGTGTACGCATGGACATAGGGGGAGTGTCGTTCTCTCAATGAACTTTCCATCCCCCCATTATGCATAAATCGATCACGTCTTTCACATTAGCCATTGTTGATGGCACTTGTGCTTCAAACTCGAGCTATGGTCATGAACCTAAGGATAATTATTCGCGGTGTCATGCCAAATGTCTCAAATATAGGTGGCTCTGGCCACCGCCCTCTCTTCACCAGAAGATTCGTTTCGGTGTTTGTTGGTCCTATTTGATTTAATTTATTTTTCCTTTCGTTCAGGGCTGTGTTGTGTTCTTCTTTCTTTCTTGCAAAGGTCAGCCTATTTTTCTTTGAGCGGTACTACCGTGGCTAGCCACGGTACTATCGTTGGAGAGGGCACGATACTACCGCATCCACATCGGTTGTAATTTCTTTCTACCGCTGGACGAACAATATTACCACTCAACGAGTGGTAGTAAAACTTTATTACCGCTCGCCAAGCGGTAATACTATGATGACCGCGGTACTACCGCACCGTGTGGGCCGCAAGAGGTTATAAATGGGCAGGGGGGCAGTTTCTTCTCCCCCCATACCCATTCGTACCCTCATCTCGTGGCCCTCTCTCTCTCCTCTCAAGAAATGGCACCAGAAGATCTCACCGGATCTCCCTCTCCGGCCACTCTCCTCCCATTCCGTTTAGTGGGATCATCTCTCTCCTCTCCCTCGTTGCATCTTTTTGTTGGATCTAGGGTTGGGGCATATGAGTTAGGTTTCATCGTTTTGTGGAACAATCTTTTCATAAATGGTTGGTTGGAGTGTGCTTGTGTGGTAGAAATGCTACTTAGTAGGATACAACATGGTAGTTTTGGTCTACGGTAGTACCAGATTTGAAGATTGGAGTGTCACATCTTGCAGCTTTTGCCCGTGCGGAACTACCGCTCCTCGTAGAGTGGTACTACCGCAGTGGGCGCGGTAGTAGTAAAAATTTACTACCGCCTGAACTACGGTACTACCGCACCCTGGAGCGGTACTACCACGATCAGTGCGGTAGTAAAATTTTACTACCGCCTGAAGTATGGTACTACCGCACCTTGGAGCGATACTACCACGGTCAGGCGGTAGTAAATTTTTACTAGCGCTTGAACTGCGGTACTACTGCTCGACCCTTAATTCACATGTTTTGTCCTACTAATTCTTATTTCTCTGGGGTTCTTTGGTTTGCTTTGGTCTTTGCCTTGACTTCTTTCATCGTTCTCTTGTGTTTGCATTGTGTGTCATAGCTGGTGGCTCCAGTTCCAGCTCCAGGCGCTCTAACCCTTCTCGAGATACCGGTTCCAAGCGCCTTCACAATCAAGAGGCACCCGAGGGATCCAAGGCTCCGAAGCGCAACTTCAAGAGGCCCGCAAACAAGAAAACGGAGCACACTGTCAGTTGGGATGGTATGCTGCAAGATGATTTTCAGATTCGCCGGAAGCGCGACCCCTATGTCATCGATAGGGTTCATCTCAAGGATTGTGAACTTTTCTGGATCAAGCAACACGCTCTTATCTATTAAGATGTGATTGCTAGCACTCCCCGGCAATGGCGCCAGAAAAATGCTACTGACGTGCAACTATTCCTGACTTGATGCCTCCACGGCAACGGAGCCAGAAAAGAGCTCGTCCCAGTTGCTCAACAATGAGCAATTGTCTTGCAATGGCCCACCAGCGCGTGGGATCGCGACAGTTTTCGAGGGCAGAGTATTCAACCTAAATTTGTTGGTTCGCTCGACGGGAAGTGAAAGAATATTCTCAAGTATTAGCAGCAGAATGCGTCAGATTCAATCACACATGAAAGATTAGTGTCTGCAAGCAAAGTAGTATGACAGCAACGGTGCCAGAAACGATCTGGTGACTAGGCAGACTATTCCTAATGGTTGTATCAATGGCGCCAGAAATTGCCCGTGGACGGGAAATATTCTTTCCCGGCAACGGTGCGAGAAAAAGTATTGTAGCAGGTAGCAGCAATGTAACGAGTAACAACAGTGGCAAGGAACAACACTAGTGACAGCAGTAGCAAGTAGCAACAGTAGCAAGTAGCAGCAGTAGCAAGCAACAGTAGTAACAGCAGCAGAGCAAAACAAGTAACAACAGCAGTGGGACAAACTCGTAGGCAATGGGTCGGTGATTTCTTTGGATGACATTCATCATGCAACAGTTATAACACGGAGAGATATGTGGCTAGCTCCCGTTCGTCAATGTGATGTAGGCATGCATTCCGTGTGTCGTCATACGTGCTTAGGGAAAATAACTTGCATGACATCTATTGTCCATCCGTCCCGTGAAAGCGGGGTCCAAAAGGATACTACGGGATATTAAGGTTATCTTTTAATAAAGAACTGGAACAACGCAATAGCACTTGGTGAACGCATGAACTCCTCAAACTATGGTCATCACCGGGAGTGATTCCGGTTATTGTCACTCCGGGGTTGCCGGGTCATAATACATAGTAGGTAACTACAACTTGCAAGATCGGATCTAAAACACACATATATTGGTGACAACATAATAATTTCAGATCTGAAATCATGGCACTCGGGCCCTAGTGACAAGCATTAAGCATGGCAAAGTAGTAGCAACATCAATCTCAGAACATAGTGGATACTAGGGATCAATCCCCGTCAAAACTAACTCGGTTACATGATAGATCTCATCCTACTCATCACCGCCCAGCGAGCCTACGAATAGATTACTCACGAACGATGAAGAGCTTCATGGAATTGGAGAGGTAAGAAGGTCGATGATGACGATGGCGACAATTTCCCCTCTCCGGAGCCCAAAACGAACTCCAGATCTGACCTCCAAATGAAGAACAGGATGTGGTGGCGCCTCCTTATCGCAAACGCGATGAAATCTTCTCTTTTGATTTTTTTCGGGACGAAAGGGAATTTATAGAGCTGGAGTTGGGGGCGCCAGACCCACGTGGGCCCCACAAGCTTGGTTGCCGCGGCCAGGGGGGACGCGGCAACAGGGCTTGTGGCCCACTAGCCCGTCCTCTTCGGTGGATCTTTGCGCAGGTATTTTTCATATTTTCCAAAAATATTCTCCGTAAATTTTCAAGACGTTCCGAGAACTTTCATTTCTCCACAAAAACAACACCATGGCAATTCTGCTGAAAACAACGCCAGTCTGGGTTAGTTCCATTCAAATCATGCAAATTAGAGTCCAAAACAAGGGCAAAACAGTTTGGAAAAGTAGATACGATGGGGACGTATCAACTCCCCCAAGCTTAAAACCTTGCTTGTCCTCGAACAACTCAGTTGACAAACTGAAAGAGAAAGAAAAACTTTGACAAACTCTGTTTGATCTTGTCGTTGCAACTATGTCTAACTCATAACCATAATTTCAGCAAGATCACAAGTTAACCACATAAGCAAGTGACACAAAGGTCTCACGGTAAACTAATATCAATGGCATAACCAGCTAGCGAGCAAATACTAATGAGTTTCAGATACGAACAATTCAATCAAAACAAGCACGAAGAAATATGAATAGGTGGTACCTCGCTAGCTCTTTCTGAGACCGCAAAACATAAATGCAGAGCACTTTCAAAGATCAAGGGTGACTAAACATTGTAATTCATAGCAACGAAGATCCAGTCATAGTCATACTCAATATCAATCAAAAGCAAAGCCTAAAAATGACAGAGGTGCTCTCTAATGGGTGCTTAAATAAGAAGAGGATGACTCAACAGGAAAATAAATAGACAGGCCCTTCACAGAGGGAAACATTGATTTGCACAGGTGCTAGAGCTCAAGCTTTGAAAACAGAAAAAATAATTTTGGGTGGCATGCTTTCATTGTCAACGCGATGACCAAGAGTTCTCAATATCTTCCATGCTATTCATGCTATAGGCGGTTCCCAAACAGAAAAGTAAAGTTTTAACTCCCCCACCACCAATCAATCACACTCCACGGCTAGCCGAATCCTCGAGTATCGTCCATACTAACATCAATCCGGGGGGAGTCAGTTATGTTTTCGATTTAAGCGTGGAACTGGGCATTCCAATTACCGGCCCCTTTCTCATGAATGACAGTGAATAAACACATGTCGAGGATAACACGCCTAATATGGAAGATACCAATAGCCCCCTGTCACCACATGAGCGGTTCGGGCATGCAAAACAAATTATTTCTTGAAGGTTTAGAGAATGGCACATGAAAATTTACTTGGAACAGCAGGTAAATACCACAAATAGGTAGGTATGGTGGACTCTCATGGAAAAACTTTTGGGTTTATGGAAGTGGATGCACAAGCAGTATTCCGCTTAGTACAAGTGAAGGCTAGCAAAAGACTGGGAAGCGACCAACTAGAGAGCGGCAACAGTCATCAAGATGCAATGAGTTTGACTAACATTGAGTGCAAGCATGAGCAGGATATAAATCACCATGAACACGAACATCATAGAGGCTATGTTGATTTTGTTTCAACTACATGCATGAACATGCGCCAAGTCAAGCCACTTGAATCATTCAAAGGAGAATACCATCCTATCATACTACATCATAGTCATCTCAAAATCTATGTTGGCATTCAAGACAAACCATTATAAGCTCTAGCTAATTAAGCATGGCATCAGAAACTATGATCTCTAAGTTGTCATTGCAAACCTGGTTCTCTCACAACATAGCTGAATCTGGGACGACAAGCTAGTCATATTTACAAAAACAAAATAGATAGAGTTCATACCAGATTTTCCAGTCTCAGTCACTTCATCATATATCATCATTATTGCCTTTCACTTGCACGATCGAACGATGTGAACAATAATAAGAATGCTCGTGCATTGGACTAAGCTGAATCTGCAGGCAAACACGAAGGAGGAAACAAAGTAATATGGCTCTTTGAAAGCTAAACAGGTATGCATGCAAGAGCCACTAAACATTGTAACAAATATCTTCTACCTTGACCCAAAGAAAAAGAAAACTATTTACACGGGAAAGCTCCCAACAAGAAAAATAAGAAAGGAAGATATTTTTGGGTTTTCTCAAAAGGACACAAAACAAGAAAACAAGAAAACGAAAATAAACTAGCATGGATAATACAGTGGCAAAGTGTAAACACCGACTAACAAGGTGAAAGCATAAGCATGAATGTAAAGTCGGTGAGAACACGTACTCCCCCAAGCTTAGGCTTTTGGCCTAGCTTGGTCTACTCCCAAGGATGGTCATGGCGAAACCCAAAATCTTAATCGGGGTTATATGGGAGCGCTGCAGCCACTGCCTGAATAGCTGCCTCATGAAGACGAGCAGCCGTCGCCTCAATTTCATACTCCTCTGCCTCTCCTATGGTTATGTAGTATCTCCGTTTAACCTAAAAGTCAAAGAAAACAGGAGCAGGAAGGGTAATATGGAAAACACGCTGCCGGTTAAATATCAATCGGTATAGGAGGGATTCATCATCCCTCTCAAGGAAGTGGTAGCGTGTCATAGCGGCGCGGTCAAGGAAAGCTGTATGGAGCGGGGGATCTCCTGTGCGGATGGGTACTCCAAGAAAATTTGCTATGCGAGTGGCATAGATGCCGCCAAAGAAATCCCCCTCAATAGTGTTCTTATTCAGCCTCCTTGCTATAATAGCTCCCATGTTGAAGCTTTTGTCACCCGTCACTGCGCTCTTGAGGATACTAAGGTCGGATGCGCATAGGTGACAATGTTCAACCTTGCCGTTAATGCCTCTACCTATGAAGAGGGCAAAGTAGTGCAAGGCAGGGAAATGAATGCTTCCTATGGTAGCTTGCGTGATGTCTCTTGTTTCTCCAACAGTTATATTAGAGACAAAATCTCTAACCGAAGACTTAGGAGGATCTTTAAGATTACCCCCATCGGGTATTTTGCAAATCCTATTGAAATCCTCCAAATCCATGGTGTAGGATTTATCATACAAATCAAACAGTATGGATGAGTCACGACCAACTGAAGATTTAAATCTACGCAAGAAAGAGGCAGTGAGCATAGCATATGGTTCACATTTATCTGAGAGGAATTCTTCTAACCCGACATTGCGGACAAGTGTATCAAACTCATCCTTGAAGCCTGCTTCGATCATGAACTAATTGGAAGGCCATTCACACGGTTGTACAGGTGCGTCCCTTAGTTGATAAGGATCGGGCTCCCGAATAGAAAGACGAGGACCTTTCTTACTTGAGGAACCACCATGAAACTTCCTCCTGAACATAATTTCTTTTTGCTGAAATTTTTGAAGTTCAAGAAAGAAGTGAATAAAGACCAACCACACCTTGTAGCAACTACTCCTACTAGTGTCTAGAGACCGTATCACGCGCTAAAACTACTTGGGACCAGCTAAAATTAACATTTCAAGCTCAAGAAAAGGGTCACCAAGGTAGCAAGAATACGCGAAGGATAAAGCACTAGAGCAAAAACTAATTGGACCAATGGAGGAGTTACTTATCAAGGAGTAATTTCCCCAAAATGGTTCGGAGAATGGTGCTTTGAGCAAGGAGATCAAAAATCACAGCCAAATGAGCAAGAACACGGGTTTGTGCTGCGAAACGATTTATTCTGGAGGTAGAAGAAGAGGATGGGAGATGGAATGAGTGGAGGGGGTCCTTGTGGGCCCCATAAGCTTGCTTGCCGCGGCCAGGGGGGTGGCCGCGATGACAGGGCTTGTGGCCCACTGGTGTGGCCCCCAGGCCAGCTCTTAGTCCCAGTATTTTTCAAATATTCCAGAAAAAATCATACTATATTTTCAGGACCATCGGGGAACTTTTATTTTCGGGGTACTTTTCTCCGGGATGCTAAAACAGAAAATAGGAAAAACTAAACTAAATCTATCATTTTTCTTCTAAGCAACACAAAGTGAAAGCTTAAAACAGAGGTATGTGACTCTTTGATTCATCCATTTCATGGTCATCGAAAGAAATCCGTCAATGGGGTTGATCAAATCCTCATGACAAGATTTTTTCGAATCGCAAAAGGAAAGGGAGAATTTTCGAATAGTCACTAGGTCACCTCAATGGGGATATATATCTCCCCAACAAGCAAATCATACTTCATCTTGACACGAGGAATAGGGCATTCAAAGCTCCCAATAAGAATCGATGAAGTTTTTTTGATAGCATTGATGCAATGTACTTGATATCATTTCTTCGAAAAGTGCACGGTATGCTCATTACCGTTGACATGGAAAGTGACATTGCCTTTGTTGCAATCTATAACAGCCCCTGCCGTGTTTAAAAAGGGTCTTCCGAGGATGACAGCCATGTCATCGTCCTCGGGAATATCCAAGATAACAAAGTTTGTTAAGATAGTGATGTTAGCAACCACAACAGGCACATCCTTGCAAATGCCGACAGGGAAAGCAGTTGATTTGTCGGCCATTTGCAAAGAGATTTCAGTGGGTGTCAACTTATCTAGTTGAAGTCTACGATAAAGAGAGAGAGGCATAACACTAACACCGGCTCCAAGGTCACATAAGGCAGTTCTTACGTAGTTTCCTTTAATGGAGCAAGGTATAGTGGGCACTCCGGGATCACCAAGTTTCTTAGGAGTTCCACCTTTGAAAGTGTAATTGGCAAGCATGGTGGAGATCTCAAGATCTGGTATCTTCCGTTTATTGGTCATGATATCTTTCATGTACTTGGCATATGGAGACATTTTGAGCATATCAGTTAATCGCATCTGCAGAAAGACGAGTCTTATCATTTCAATAAAGCGCTCAAAATCCTCATCATCCCTTTTCTTGGATGGCTTAGGAGGAAAGGGCATAGGTCTCTGAACCCATGGCTCTCTTTCTTTACCATGCTTCCTAGCAGTGAAGTCATTCTTATCGTATCTCTTAGGTTGTGGGTTATCAGGATTAACCGTAGGTTCAATCTCCACATCCTTATCATTGCTAGGTTGAGCATCATTATGAACATCGCTGTCCATATTGTCACCAGGTTCATGTTCATCACGAGACCGTGTTTCTGCATCAGACGTAGAAATATCATTTGATTCTTCAGGCGTGACAGTATTTGGTGAACTGACATGTAGGTTTCTATCATCCTTCTTCTTCTCCTTAGGATGACTGGGTGTATCAGCATTAATTCCTTGAGAATCTTGATCAATTCTCTTAGGATGGCCTTCAGGATACAAAGGTTCCTGAGTCATTTTTCCTCCTCTAGTAATGACTCAGACAGAGTTGTCATTTAATTCATTGAGCAAGTCATTCTGAGCTTTAAGTACTTGTTCTACCTGAGTAGTAATCATAGAGGCATGTTTACTCAGAAGCTTCAGATCATTGACATTTCTGTCTACACAAGCACTTAAATGACTAAGCATACGAGTACTTTGTTCCAATTGTCTGCTAACATAATCATTGAAACTCTGTTGTTTGGCAACAAAGTTGTCAAATTCATCAAAGCATAGGCTAGTAGGTTTGTCAAAAGGAATATAACTCTCATCAAACCTACGCAGAGAATTCACTTCTACTACTTGTATCGGGTTATCGAGACCATCGATCTCTTCGATAGGTGGTAGATTTTTGACATCTTCAGATCTAATGCCTTTCTCTTGCATAGATTTCTTGGCTTCTTTCATATCTTCGGGACCGAGGAATAGAATTCCTCTTTTCTTAGGAGTTGGCTTAGGAGGTGGTTCGGGATTAGTCCAAGCATTATCGTTGATCAAGATGTTATTCAGTAGAATCTCAGCTTGTTCTATAATTCGTTCCCTAAAAACACAACCGACACAACTATCTCGGTGGTATCTAGAAGCATTGGTAAGTCCGTTGTAGAGGATATCAAGTATCTCGTTCTTCTTAAGAGGGTGATCAGTCAAAGCATTCTGTAGCTGGATGAGCCTCCCCCAAGCTTGTGGGAGACTCTCTTCTTTGAGTTGAGCAAAGTTTTATATTTCCTGCAAGGCAGCTTGCTTCTTATGGGCAGGGAAATATTTCTCACAGAAGTAATAGACCATATCCTGGGGACTACTCACACATCCAGGAGCAAGAGAAGTGAACCAGGCTTTAGCGTCATCCTTTAGAGAGAAAGGAAACAGCTTAAGGATATAGTAGTAGCGGATCTTCTCCTCACTAGTGAAAAGGGTGGCTATATCGTGTAGTTTGGTAAGATGGGCTACGACCGTCTCAGACTCATAACCGTGGAAAGGATCAGATTCGACTAGAGAGATTATCTCAGGGTCGACAGAGAATTCATAATCCTTATCGGTGATAAAGATAGGTGAAGTGGCAAACTTCGGGCCGTATTTCATCCTAGCTTTCAGAGATTTTTCCTTCCACTTGAGAAGTAATTTCTCAGCGTCATAGGCATCCTTACACGCAAGAAAATCCTCAGCTATCTCTCCCTCCATTACATAACCCTCAGGTATATCAGGTAATACATATCTAGGAGAGCTAGATCTAGCAGGAGCAAAAGCACGTTCTATCTCAATAGTATCGGCAGTTTCAGAAGCATCACGAGCATTGGCAGTAACTCTAGCAATATGAGCATCAAAGAATACCCCTAGTGGCACATCGGGCAAAGTAGTATGTCTAGCAGTATCAAGCATAGCATCATCACGCAAAATAGCATCTCTAGCATCATCAGGCAAAGCAGTATCAATCATAGCATCTCTAGCAGTATCAGGCATAGCATCTCTAGCAGTATCAGGCATAGTATCTCTAGGAGTAGCATCATAAGCATCATCAAGCACAGGCCACATATCAATATTTCTAGCAGGAGGTGGTGTCGCAAACTTACTCATAACAGAAGGTGAATCAAGTGCAGAGCTAGATGTTAGTTCCTTACCTCCCCTCGTAGTTGAGGGCAAGACTTCGGTTTTTGGATCTTTCAGATTCTTCATAGTGATCAGCAGATATAAATCCCAAGTGACTCACAGAATATAGCAATCCCTTTCCCCGGCAACGGCGCCAGAAAAATGCTGCTAGCACTCCCCGGCAATGGCGCCAGAAAAATGCTACTCACGTGCAACTATTCCTGACTTGATGCCTTCACGGCAATGGAGCCAGAAAAGAGCTCGTCCCAGTTGCTCAAAAATTAGCAATTGTCTTGCAATGGCCCACCAGTGCGTGGGATCACGGCGGTTTTCGAGGGTAGAGTATTCAACCCAAATTTGTTGGTTCGCTCGACGGGAAGTGAAAGAATATTCTCAAGTATTAGCAGCTGAATGCGTCAGATTCAACCACACCTGAAAGATTAGTGTCTGCAAGAAAAGTATCAGTAGCAAAGTAGTGTGATAGCAACGGTGCCAGAAACGATCTGGTGACTAGGCAGAGTATTCCTAACGGTTGTATCAAAGGTGCCAGAAGTTGCCCGTGGACAGGAAATATTCTTTCCCGGCAACGGTGCAAGAAAAAGTATTGTAGCAGGTAGCAGTAGTGTAACGAGTAACAGCAGTGGCAAGGAACAACAATAGTGACAGCAGTAGCAAGTAGCAACAGTAGCAAGTAGCAGCAGTAGCAAGCACCAGTAGTAACATCAGGAGAGCAAAACAAGTAACAACAGAAGTGGGACAAACTCGTAGGCAATGGGTCGGTGATTTGTTTGGATGACATTCATCATGCAACAGTTATAACACGGAGAGATATGTGGCTAGCTCCCGTTCGTCAATGTGATGTAGGCATGCATTCCGTGTGTCTTCATACGTGCTTAGGGAAAAGAACTTGCATGACATCTATTGTCCATCCCTCCCGTGGGAGCGGGGTCCAAAAGGATACCACGGGATATTAAGGTTCTCCTTTTAATAAAGAACCGGTGTTGAGGCATAGTTTATGCCTAAGTAATTTTGGTGATTGATGACAGTACCGTACAGGACTAATCGTGTGTGTCAAGGTTTCAGGTAACACTCGTCAACGGCACAAGACGACTCGTCTCCTCTCTTCTGGAACGGAAGCACGGCGCTCTCTACGATTCTCTTTATTTGAGTCATAGGAAAGCCGTACTATTAAGAGGGGATCCGTAGTGGAAAGGTTTGGGTGGAATCTATCTGTACACACGCACACTTTGCATTCTCCCTTTCCTTATCTTTTGGAGCGGCCCTCGCCTATTCATCTTGAGCATCTGTGCAAAATGGTCCCCAGCGGTAGTACCGCTGGACTGCCAGCGGTAGTACCGCTGCAGCCAGCGTTAGTACCGCTGTCTGGCGGTAGTACCGCCCATTGTCAGCGGTAGTACCGCTAGCCAGCGGTAGTACCGCCCCCTGGTCAGCGGTAGTACCGCTCCAGGTGCCTTGTTCCACCTACCTAGCGGTAGTTCGTGGACGGACCCTTTTGAGAAGACTTTCCCGGCGATAGTAGTGCTTATGCACTACCAAGGGGCCAGCGGTAGTACCGCTGGTGCCAGCGGTAGTACCGCTGGAAGCTCCAGCGGTAGTATCCAGCGGTAGTACCGCCAGGCAGCGGTAGTACCGCTCCTTCCCAGCGGTAGTACCGCTGGATCTCGGGCAGAGAGTGGGAAAATGGTCTGAATTTCCCCCCCACTATATAAAGGGTTCTTCTAGCTGAGGAACTCTATCTATTACCTCTCTAAGCTCCATTGTTGCTCCACAAGCTTAAAAGTGCCCGATCTCTCTCCCTAGCCAATCAAACTTGTTGATTCTTTAGGGATTAGTTGAGAAGGCCTAGATCCACACTTCCACCAAGAGAAAAGTTGATTCCCCCACCTATCCCTTGCGGATCTTGTTACTCTTGGGTGTTTGAGCATCCTAGACGGTTGAGGTCACCTCGAAGCCATATTCCATTGTGGTGAAGCTTCGTGGTCTTGTTGGGAGCCTCCAAGCTTTGTGTGGAGTTGCCCCAACCTTGTTTGTAAAGGTTCGGTCGCCGCCTTCAAGGGCACCTATAGTGGAATCACGGTACCTTGCATCGTGCGAGGGCGTGAGGAGAATACAGTGGCCTTAGTGGTTTTTTGGGGAGCATTGTGCCTCCACACCGCTCCAACGGAGACGTACTTCCTGTCAAAGGGAAGGAACTTCGGTAACACATCCTCGTCTCCATCAGTTCCACTTGTGGTTATCTCTAACCTTTACTTTGTATTTGCTTTTACTTGTGACTATATCTTACTTGTCTTAATAGGTCTTGTTGGTAGCTTCTATAGGGGTCACCTCTTTGTCATATTATTTGTGAACCCGTATAGTGTTTACCTTAACTTGTTAAGATTAATTAAAAAGTGGACGTTGTCTATTCACTCCCCCTCTAGCCAACCATATCGATCCTTTCAATTGGTATCAGAGCCACGTCTCTTTATTAAGGGTTTAACCACCCGAAGAGTATGGAAGGCGGAGAGGAAGTTAACCGTGGGCAACCCGAGGACATGGACTTGACTTCGGTCACAAGGGACGACTTGAATACGGCTATGGCCGCCCTCAAGACGTCCTTGACGAGCGAAGTCAAAACCATGCTTAAAGAATTAATTGATGGTCTTAAAAGTTCACCCGAACCGGCTTTAGTGGTTAAACCCACCATTTCCGATTCGGAGGCCAACTCCTCTAAGGAAGCGTCTAAAGGTATGCAACCTGCTTCACCTCACGAAAAAGATGGGACTGGAACGTATGCTTCGGTTCCACCTCCCATGACATATGGAGGACCCGTTCTCGCACCTCGTCTTAATCCTGTTGGTCCTCCTCCTAAACTTGTAAAAGGTGACTTTGCTAACTGGGTATTTTCTATTAAGTCTCATTTGAATCACAGCTCAACAAACTTGTGGAGAATTATCGAGCAAGAATATTACCCCAATGACCCAAGCAACCTCACTCCAAGAGAAGATGCAGACAATCAATATAATCACTCTACGCTGTTTATTCTCCAGTCTGCTGTGCCACCTGAAGATCTTCCCCACTTACGTCCCTTCACATTGGCCAAGGATTGTTGGGAGCATATTATGGTGTTGTATAAGGGAAGCTCAAGTATTCAACGATCCAACTATGAAGTGATACTTGATCAGGCCGATGAGTTTGTGATGAAGGAAGAAGAGGACCCTCGTGATCTCTATCGGAGGGTGACTGCTATTGCTGTGGCACTAAAGGACCATGGGAGTAAGGATGTGGATGACACTTGGGTCAAGCGCAAGTTTCTCAAAGCCATCATGCCTTTCAACAAAGCCATGTCATCTGTCATTCGTCAGCGGCCAGACTTCCACTCCTTGTCTTCCAGTGAAGTGTTGGATGAGTTCATTGCTATGTCAATCATGAACGAAACAGCCGACAATGCACTTGCTCGTGTCCGATCAAAAACCACTTCACCCAAACTTGCGTTAAAAGCAAGAGCAATGCTTGAAGAAGAAGAGGAAGATGAGGAAGAGGAGAGCTGCCCGGAAGACACAAAGTATGCCTATCATGAGCACATGGCTCTTGCATCAAGGCAATTCTGGGGAAATAAAAGGAACTCAAGACCAACCTTCAACAAGAACAACTCAAGTGGATTCAAACCCAAACAACGAGTAAGGACATGTTATAACTGTGGCAACGTGAGTCACTTCGTGGCAGAATGCCCCTATGAGAAGAGAGAAGACAACGGAGGCAAGCTCATTCGCAAAGACAAAACCAAATCATTTCCAATCAAGAACACCTTTGTGAAGAAACCTCACCCAAAAGGAATGGTGGCCCTGGAGGAGTATCCTTCTGATGATGATGATGATGATGATACAGTGGCAACGGCAACTGTTGCTATAGCCACTACCCCTTCCCAGAAGGTGTCTCTCTTCAACGCCCCCAACGAGAACCACATCACCAAGTGCCTCATGGCAAAAGGTACCAATCAGGTAACTCCTATCATTAAGACCAACATTGCTTCTGCTCCTTCATTGTTAAATTGTGTAGAAGATAGTGATGTTGGAGAACTTAATGAGCATGATCTTGATAAGTTTCTATGCACTATTAAGGGCGAAACCAAGAAGCATTTTGTTGCTCTCTTGGAACAACTGGGTGAGGCCACTGACCTCATTGAGTCTCATGAGGAGACCATCTCCGAGCTTCATGGACATAGCCGTGACTATGCCGAATTATCTAGTACTCTAGAAGAAGAGCGCACTCTTCGTTTGGCTCTTGAGGAGTCATATAACAATGACTGCACTAAAATGCAAAAGAAACTAGATCATGATGTTGTTCTTACTCGCATGCTTAAATCTGAAAAGTATGCTCTTGAGGTTGGCCGTGACAGACTCAAAGAAGAGTTTGACATACTTGACAAGGCCCACAAAGCCTTGAAAGGTGCTCATTTCGCTCTGAAAGAGTCTCATGATCAACTCCAAGCAAAGCTTACCAAGGAGATCTCTACTTGTCCTCCCTTTGTGTTAATTGATAATACTTGTGCAACTAACCCCTGTTGTGAGCATGTTAATCTTGTGGAGGAAAATGCCAAGTTAAAGGAGAAACTTGAGAAGGGCCTTGTGTCATGCAGACAAGGTGAGAAGAGTCTGAACGATCTCTTGAGCACTCAAAAGGGTGTTGTAGGAAAGGAAGGACTTGGACTTACCTCCAAGTCAAAAGGTAAAAGGGAGAACAAGAACAAACGATCTCTCACCCTCATGGAAATCTTTGTCAAGGAGGGTAAGGCGACTCAGAAGGTGAACAGGAACAAGGTGGACTATGGGAACCCCAAGAAGGGCAAAACCGCTCTTACTAACACAGCCGGCAAACTCAATTCCTCTTATGTGTTACGTTGTGCTAGTGATGGGCATGTTTATGCCAGATTTGTAGGTTCCTACGATGAAGATATTGAATGGGCTATCTGGGTTCCTAAGACCCTTGTCTCTAACATGAAAGGACCCATTAAAAAATGGGTACCTAAAACCAAGCCTTGATCTATTGCAGGAGTTTGCTTCCGGTGGGGTGTCATGGTTGCTCGATAGTGGAGCAACAAATCATATGACCGGAAGCAAGGACTTAGTGGTGGATGTGCATCCTTCTCCATCTATGCCCACCCATGTCCAATTCGCCGATGCATCCTCGTCAAAGGTATTGGGATTTGGTAAGGTGATCGTCTCTCAAGATTTGTCTATTGAGAAGGTCATGCTTGTTGAGTCTCTTGCCTACAATTTACTTTCTGTTCGTCAACTTGCAATCATGGGTTTTTCCACATTCTTTAATATTGACTCTGTGGTCCTCCTAAGGAGCAAGACTCTTAAAGTAGCCTATGTTGGACATGTCGAAAATGGTCTCTATGTGGTAAACTTTTCAAAGCGACCCACTAAGACTGCGACATGTTTAATGGCTAAAGTTGACGTGGGCTGGCTTTGGCATCGCCGTTTAGCTCATGTCAATATGAGATCTTTGCAAAGTCTTCTGACAGGGGACCATGTTCGTGGACTAACAAATGTGAGCTTTGCTAAAGATCGTGTTTGCAGTGCTTGCATTGAAGGAAAGATTCATGAAACTGCTCATCGTCCAATGACTCTTATCTACACTAAGAGACCATTGGAACTTCTCCACATGGATCTGTTTGGTCCTCCTACATTTGATAGTCTTGGAGGCAGAAAGTATTGCTTAGTCATTGTTGACGATTACTCAAGATATACCTGGGTATATTTCTTCAAAAGGAAGAGTGAAACTCAACAAACGGTCATCAACTTTGCTAATGAAGCGCAACATCAACATGAAGCGAAGATCTTGATGATTAGGAGTGACAACGGCACCGAGTTCAAGAACTACACCCTAGATGAGTTTCTAGGTGATGAGGGAATAAAGCACCAATATTCTGCAGCATATACCCCTCAGCAAAACGGCGTGGCAGAAAGGAAGAACCGGACCTTGATAGACGCTGCAAGAACAATGATGGCAGAATTCAAATCTCCATACAATTTCTGGGCAGAGGCCATCAACACAGCATGTCATGCGTCCAATCGGCTCTACATCCGCAAAGGCTTGAACAAGACTCCGTATGAGATTCTAACTGGAAACAAACCCAATCTCAAGTACTTCCGGGTATTCGGTTGTAAGTGTTTCATTCTTAAAAAGGGAGCTCGATTAGCTAAATTTGATTCTAGAGTACATGAGGGTATCTTTGTTGGCTATGCTACAAACTCTCATGCTTACCGTGTCCTCAACAAGTCCACCGGACTAATTGAGGAGACGTGTAACGTAGAGTTTGACGAAAATAATGGCTCCCAAGTGGAGCAAAGTGGTCTTTGTGATATAGGTGATGAAATTCCTCTCGAAGCCATAAGAAGAATGGGGATTGGTCAAATACTCCCCATTGAGGAACCCCTTGTGGCCGAAGGAGAAGGACAATGCTCTACTCAAGTGGAGCCATCACCCCCACAAGCCCCACACGCTTCCGATGAACAAAGAGAAGACTCTCAACAAGTTGATCAAGCTCTCGGTCAAGATCAATTGCCTAACAATGGTGATATGCCCACTCAAGCACTACCAGACTCTGAACCAGCACGAGATCAAGATCAAGAGCAACCACTAATACAAGATCAAACTAGTGAACCTGCTCAAGTCGAAGGACAAAGTGATCAGGAGATTGTCTCACAATTCCCGTCTGGAGCCCCAACAACCGGCTCAAGACGCAAGGGCAAACAAAAGATACAAGTCAATGCTCCCCCGTTATCTAATGATGAACTCTTGGAGCGTCGAGCAGCCAAGAATGCGAACAAGCTGAAAGCCAAGTCACATCTTATGAAGAATGTTCTTGGTAGTTTAAAAAGGGGAGTATCTACTCGTCAACAACTTTGGAATTATTGTGAGCATCACGCGTTTGTTTCGTATTGTGAACCTCAACAGGTACAGGAAGCGCTCGATGATGAGGATTGGCTTATGGCCATGCACGAAGAACTTAACAACTTCGAGCGCAACCAAGTCTGGGATTTAGTGCCACGACCAACAAAGGAACATAATGTCATTGGAACCAAATGGATATTTAAGAACAAGCAAGATGCAAATGGAATTGTGATTCGAAACAAGGCAAGATTGGTGGCTCAAGGCTACTCCCAAGACGAGGGTATCGACTACGGTGAAACCTTTGCCCCTGTTGCTCGTCTAGAATCTATTCGCATTCTACTTGCTTTTGCTTCTCATCATAACTTCAAATTACAGCAAATGGATGTGAAAAGTGCATTTCTTAATGGTCCTTTAAATGAGTTGGTATATGTCAAACAACCCCCGAGATTCGAACATCCCAAGCTCCCCAATCATGTGTACAAACTCAATAAGGCACTCTATGGCCTTAAACAAGCCCCACGCGCGTGGTATGAGTACCTTACTGAGTTGTTACAAGATCGTGGGTTTGAAATTGGGAAGATTGATCCCACTCTTTTTACTAAGAGGGTTAAAGGGGATTTGTTCATATGCCAACTATATGTTGATGATATTATCTTTGGCTCTCCTAACATTTCATTCAATGAAGAATTTGTTGCGCTAATGACTGAGAAGTTTGAGATGTCCATGATGGGAGAGTTGAAGTTTTTCCTCGGATTCGAGATTAAACAAGGTCTAGAAGGGACATTCATCAAACAAGCCAAGTACAGTCAAGACATGCTCAAACGGTACAAGCTCGAAGATGTCAAACCGGTCAAGTTCCCCATGCCAACCAGATGCAAGCTTGACAGTGATCCCAATGGTAAAGAAGTGGATCAAAAGGTATACCGCTCAATGATTGGATCCCTCCTTTACCTTTGTGCATCTAGACCGGATATTATGTTGAGTGTAGGGATATGTGCGCGGTTTCAATCCGCGCCAAAAGAAAGTCATTACATGGCTGTCAAACGAATCTTTCGATATTTGGCTCATACCCCAAACTTTGGCCTCTGGTATCCCAAAGGAGCAAACTTCAATCTAGTTGGCTATTCTGACTCAGATTGGGCTGGAGATTGTGTGGAGAGGAAGTCAACATCTGGAGGGTGTCAATTCCTTGGTTGCTCTTTGGTAAGTTGGTCTTCAAAGAAGCAGAACTGTGTCTCCTTATCATCCACCGAAGCTGAGTATGTGGCAGCTGCAAGTTGTTGTGCACAATTGCTATGGATGAGACAAACTTTAAAGGATTATGGTGTCACTTGTGACAAAGTGCCTCTTCTATGTGACAATCAAAGCGCCATCAAGATTTCCCTCAACCCAGTGCAACATAGCAAAACCAAACATATTGATATTCGTCATCACTTCATCCGTGAACATATCAAGCTAGGTGATATTGAGGTTCACTTCATTCACACTGAAGAGCAACTTGCAGATATTTTCACCAAGCCACTAGATGAAGCAAGGTTCCGGGAGTTAAGGCATGAGCTAAATATCATTGATTCAAGTAATGTGGATTGAAACTAGGCATATTGCACCTCACTTCACATTCCATCTTGGTCTAGATGTAGGCATGGACATAGGGGGAGTGTTGTTCTCTCAATGAACTCTCCCTCCCCCCATTATGCGTAAATCAATCTAGTCTTTCACTTTAGCCATTGTCAAATGGTAGTTGTGCTTCAAAGACGAGCATTGGTCATGAACCCAAGGATAATTCTTCGCGGTGTCATACCATTGTCTCAAACATAGGTGGCCACGGCCACCGCCCCTCCATCCTCTCGTGCGTATAAAGGAGAGGATATACAATGACAAGTCAGTACATTTTCTTGGAAGTCATCCCTTCTTACTCACTTGTCATGTGCCCAAGTTTCCCGTTTTCCTAGCCGTGTTGAAACATGTACAGCGGTACTACCGCCAGGGTAGCGGTACTACCACCAGGACCCCAGCGGTACTACCGCCAGGGGGAGCGGTACTACCGCCAGGACCCAGCGGTACTACCGCCAGTGGTAGCGGTACTACCGCCAGGATTCAAAATCTAACACGACCGGCTGGGATATTTCTAGGGTTTCGAGGGGGAGCGGTACTACCGCCAGGGGAGCGGTACTACCGCCAGGATCCCAGCGGTACTACCGCTACACCCCAGCGGTACTACCGCCAGGTCAGCGGTACTACCGCTGCACCCCAGCGGTACTACCGCTGCCCGTACCCCTTGGGCTATATAAAGGGAGGGGGAGCCCGTTTTTTCATCTGTTTCTTCTTCCTCGCGGCTCCTCCCTCCCCTAGCCCGAAAACACCCCGATTGGATCTCTCTTCGTGGAGCTTCTTCTCCCCGTTGGTGTGGAAGGGCTGCTTCACTTCTTCTTCCTCCTCCAAAGCCATGAATCCCGGTAAAAAAGGCTCCTCCCTTCTTCTCTTTGATTACTCGTGTTCTAGGGTTAGGAGCATTGGGGATTGGACTCATATTATTGATCCTATGGCTAGTTCTTGGATGGCATGGAGGAAATATTTGAGGGGGGTATAGGTCCGATGATTTGTTGTTGTGTTTGCTGCCATGTCCTAGGATTCATTCGTCTTAGATCGATCACTTGAATTTTTGGATTAGATCTAAAACGTGCTCTCTCTTGCCTAGGCATGTTTGTATCTCTTAATGCTATGTGTTCCTCATGACAGTAGGGCTGGGTTGTACGTCTTAGTGTTCATATTCAGCCCATGCCCTCGAAAACAAGTATTATTTGTCAGATCTGAAAGTCAAACCCCCAGCGGTACTACCGCCAGGGGGGTAGCGGTACTACCGCTAGGACCCCAGCGGTACTACCGCCAGGGGTAGCGGTACTACCGCTATGACCCCCAGCGGTACTACCGCCAGGGCTAGCGGTACTACCGCTGGGCCCCAGCGGTACTATCGCCAGGGGTGGCGGTACTATCGCCAGAGCATTCACAGTGTATTTTCTGCTTGTTTTTGCTTAGCAATGCGTGTTTACTTGTTTCGCGTTTTCAAGATTCATTGCCTTGACTCTTCTTGTCGCCTCTTTTTTTTTTTTGCTTTGTGGTCTGTGTCACAGGTGGCTCTGCTCGCCGTTCGAACCCCCCACGGGAAACGCAATCCAAACAGTTTCGCAACCCAGAGGCGCCCGAGGTGTCTGCCACGTCTGGCCTGCCTCCCAAGAAGAAGTCCTTCAAGAAGGTCGCTCATAAGAGGGTGAATGTCCGTACAATGTCCCCCAAGGACTTTCTGCAATTTCGCACCAAGAACCACTATCTCCAGGAGAGGGATGAGATTGATAGTGTTGACCATGTCTGGGTAAAGGACCATTGCAGGATCTATCGGGATGTTATTGCCAACTTCAAGAAGAACTTTGTCTCTCTCCAGTGGATTGATCTGGCACATCTTCAGCGGAACATGGAGTACTTTGGTGATGCCCTCGCCTTGATTGACAAGCTGGGCATCAAAAACATCATCTCCTTCAAGACGGATTTTGATCCCACGGCAGTTGCTCAGTTTTATGTCACAGTCCATTTCTCCCATGATGAACAGCGCTCCATGATATGGATGACTGGGTCAAAGAAGATGACCGGTTCTTGGGTAGAGTTCATGCAGTTCCTTCACATTGACTTTCAGGGTGCTGACACTCCTCTTGGGCTGCGTCCTCACGCTCCAGCCCCCACTGATAGGGCCCTCGCAAAGGACAGACTACAGTCTCTGTATCTGAGGAAGGGGGTGCTTCCCAAGCACCTAGACATCATGCATCGCATCTTTCGCAACACCCTCTTCCCTCGGAGTGGTAACTTCGATGAGGTCCATGGCTACTTGGCTGAGATGCTGTTACTGTGTGAGGAAGCTATGTCTCAGGAGTCTGCTCCACTGGATATTGCAGATGTGATGTTCACAGAGCTCTGGAACTGCATCATCAACCGTAAGGTTCCTATCTACGGGCCTTATCTGTTCGCATACATCAGCCATAAGTGGCAACAGGCGTTTCTGGATGAGGTGCTCTACGCACAGTCTGATTACATTGTGCATGACCCAATCAAGCTGCGCGTCAAGGACAAGTGGGCCAACCCATCTTCATCTTCTCAGCACATGGACACTGATACAGAGACCGCTGCTGGCAGAGGACCTGCCTCTCAGCCCCGCTCGTCTGCCATGCCATCTTGGGCTATCAAACTGTAGGACAAGATGAAGACACTTTTCTGTATGCAGGCCAAGGGTCAGTATCAGACACACGTGGCTCAGAAGCAGAGCCGCCAGAGGCATAAGCGTGTTCTCAGGACCTTGGATGTGGACATCTCCAGCGGCTCCGAGGATGACATCACTCCGGAGGCCACTTGGATGCAGGCTCAGGGGTACCAGTGGTCTGGCGATGAGGCAGCAGAGGAGGAGCAGACCGACCAGGAGGGGACAGACGAGTCTGGTGATCCTGAAGACGAGGAGTAGTTACCTGTGGCATTAGGTGTGCCCCCTTTTTGGTGTCTTGTGCCAAAGGGGGAGAGAGTCTAGGATTTGCTTTCATTTCGAACTTTGCATTGCTTTGCTTTATCTCGTATGGTTTGCTTTGAACTTGGTCTGATTCGTTTGCTATCTTGTGTGAGACATGATCTTTCTTATGTGAGATTAGATTTATTTCCATCATATGCTGTGAGTCATATGTCATATATCTCTATCTTTTTATTCTGTATTATTATCTGTGCAAATCCGGTATTGTCATCAATCCACCAAAAAGGGGGAGATTGTTGATGCATAGTTTATGCCTAAGTAATTTTGGTGATTGATGACACTACCGTACAGGACTAATCGTGTGTGTCAAGGTTTCAGGTAACACTCGTCAACGGCACAAGACGACTCGTCTCCTCTCTTCTGGAACGGAAGCACGACGCTCTCTACGATTCACTTTATTTGAGTCATAGGAAAGACGTACTATTAAGAGGGGATCCGTAGTGGAAAGGTTTGGGTGTGGAATCTATCTTTACACACGCACACTTTGCATTCTCCCTTTCCTTATCTTTTGGAGCGGCCCTCGCCTATTCATCTTGAGCATCTCTGCAAAATGGTCCCCAGCGGTAGTACCGCTGTCTGGTGGTAGTACCGCCCAGCGGTAGTACCGTCCCCTGATCAGCGGTAGTACCGCTCCAGGTGCCTTGTTCCACCTACCTAGCGGTAGTTCGTGGACGGACCCTTTTGCGAAGACTTTCCCGGCGGTAGTAGTGCTTATGCACTACCAAGGGGCCAGCGGTAGTACCGCTGGTGCCAGCGGTAGTACCGTTGGTGCCAGCGGTAGTACCGCTGGAAGCCCCATCGGTAGTACCGCTGCATCCAGCGGTAGTACCGCCAGGCAGTGGTAGTACCGCTCCTTCCCAGCGGTAGTACCGCTGGATCTCGGGCAGAGAGTGGGAAAACGGTCTGAATTTTCCCCCCACTATATAAAGGGTTCTTCTAGCTGAGGAACTCTATCTCTTACCTCTCTAAGCTCCATTGTTGCTCCACAAGCTTAAAAGTGCCCGATCTCTCTCCCTAGCCAATCAAACTTGTTGATTCTTTAGGGATTAGTTGAGAAGGCCTAGATCCACACTTCCACCAAGAGAAAAGTTGATTCCCCCACCTATCCCTTGCAGATCTTGTTACTCTTGGGTGTTTGAGCATCCTAGACGGTTGAGGTCACCTCGAAGCCATATTCCATTGTGGTGAAGCTTCGTGGTCTTGTTGGGAGCCTCCAAGCTTTGTGTGGAGTTGCCCCAACCTTGTTTGTAAAGGTTCGGTCGCCGCCTTCAAGGGCACCTATAGTGGAATCACGGTACCTTGCATCGTGCGAGGGCGTGAGGAGAATACGGTGGCCTTAGTGGCTTTTTGGGGAGCATTGTGCCTCCACACCGCTCCAACGGAGACGTACTTCCTGTCAAAGGGAAGGAACTTCGGTAACACATCCTCGTCTCCATCGGTTCCACTTGTGGTTATCTCTAACCTTTACTTTGTATTTGCTTTTACTTGTGACTATATCTTACTTGTCTTAATAGGTCTTGTTGGTAGCTTCTATAGGGGTCACCTCTTTGTCATATTATTTGTGAACCCGTATAGTGTTTACCTTAACTTGTTAAGATTAATTAAAAAGTGGACGTTGTCTATTCACCCCCCCCCCCTAGCCAACCATATCGATCCTTTCAACCGGAACAATGCATTAGCACTTGGTGAACACATGAACTCCTCAAACTATGGTCATCACCGGGAGTGGTTCCGGTTATTGTCACTCCGGGGTTGCCGGGTCATAACACATAGTAGGTAACTACAACTTGCAAGATCGGATCTAAAACACACATATATTGGTGATAACATAATAATTTCAGATCTGAAATCATGGCACTCGGGCCCTAGTGACAAGCATTAAGCATGGCAAAGTAGTAGCAACATCAATCTCAGAACATAGTGGATACTAGGGATCAATCCTCGTCAAAACTAACTCGATTACATGATAGATCTCATCCTACTCATCACCGCCCAGCGAGCCTACGAATAGATTACTCACGAACGATGAAAAGCTTCATGCAATTGGAGAGGGAAGAAGGTTGATGATGACGATGGCGACGATTTCCCCTCTCCGGAGCCCAAAACGGACTCCAGATCTGCCCTCCAAATGAAGAACAGGATGTGGCGGCACCTCCGTATCGCAAACGCGATGAAATCTTCTCTTCTGATTGTTTTCGGGACGAAAGGGAATTTATAGAGCTGGAGTTGGGGGCGGCAGACCCACGTGGGCCCCACAAGCTTGGTTGCCGCGGCCAGGGGGGCGGCAACAGGGCTTGTGGCCCACTGGCCCGTCCCCTCCGGTGGATCTTTGCGCAGGTATTTTTCATATTTTCCAGAAATATTCTCCGTAAATTTTCAGGACGTTCCGAGAACTTTCATTTCTGCACAAAAACAACACCATGGCAATTCTGCTGAAAACAATGTCAGTCCAGGTTAGTTCCATTCAAATCATGCAAATTAGAGTCCAAAACAAGGGCAAAAGAGTTTGGAAAAGTAGATACGATGGAGACGTATCAACTACCCCAAGCTTAAAACCTTGCTTGTCCTCAAGCAACTCAGTTGACAAACTGAAAGAGAAAGAAAAACTTTGACAAACTCCGTTTGATCTTGTTGTTGCAACTATGTCTAACTCATAACCATAATTTCAACAAGATCACAAGTTAACCACATAAGCAAGTGACACAAAGGTCTCATGGTAAACTAATATCAATGGCATAATCAGCTAGCGAGCAAATAATAATGAGTTTCAGATACCAACAATTCAATCAAAACAAGCAAGAAGCAATATGAATAGGTGGTATCTCGCTAGCTCTTTGTGAGACCGCAAAACATAAATGCAGAGCACTTTCAAAGATCAAGGGCTGACTAAACATTGTAATTCATAGCAACAAAGATCCAGTCATAGTCATACTCAATATCAATCAAAAGCAAAGCATAAAATTGACAGAGGTGCTCTCTAATGGGTGCTTAAATAAGAATAGGATGACTCAACAGGAAAATAAATAGACAGGCCCTTCACAGAGGGAAACATTGATTTGCGCAGGTGCGAGAGCTCAAGCTTTGAAAACAGAGATAATAATTTTGGGTGGCCTGCTTTCATTTTCACCGCAATGACCAAGAGTTCTCAATATCTTCCATGCTATTCATGCTATAGGCGGTTCCCAAACAGAAAAGTAAAGTTTTAATTCCCCCACCACCAATCAATCACACTCCATGGCTAGCCGAATCCTCGGGTACCGTCCATACTAACATCAATCCGGGGGGAGTCTTGTTTTACAGTTATGTTTTCGATTTAAGCGTGGAACTGGGCATTCCAATTACCGGACCCTTTCTCGTGAATGACAGTGAATAAACACATGTCGAGGATAACACGCCTAACATGGAAGATACCAATAGCCCCCTGTCACCACATGAACGGTTCGGGCATGCAAAACAGATTATTTCTTGAAGGTTGATAGAATGGGACATGCAAATTTACTTGGAACGGCAGGTAAATACCACAAATAGGTAGGTATGGTGGACTCTCATGGAAAAACTTTTGGGTTTATGGAAGTGGATGCACAAGAAGTATTCCGCTTAGTACAAGTGAAGGCTAGCAAAAGACTGGGAAGCGACCAGCTAGAGAGCGACAACAGTCATCAAGATGCAATGAGTTTGACTAACATTGAGTGCAAGCATGAGCAGGATATAAATCACCATGAACACGAACATCATAGAGGCTATGTTGATTTTGTTTCTACTACATGCATGAACATGCGCCAAGTCAAGCCACTTGAATCATTCAAAGGAGAATACCATCATATCATACTACATCATAGTCATCTCAAAATCTATGTTGGCATTCAAGACAAACCATTATAAGCTCTAGCTAATTAGGCATGGCATCAGAAACTATGATCTCTAAGTTGTCATTGCAAACATGGTTCTCTCACAACAAATCTGAATCTGGGATGACAAGCTAGTCATATTTACAAAAACAAAATAGATAGAGTTCATACCATCTTTTCCAGTCTCAGTCACTTCATCATATATCATCATTATTGCCTTTCACTTGCACGATCGAACGATGTGAACAATAATAAGAGTGCTCGTGCATTGGACTAAGCTGAATCTGCAGGCAAACACAAAGGAGGAAACAAAGTAATATGGCTCTTTGAAAGCTAAACAGGTATGCATGCAAGAGCCACTAAACATTGTAACCAATATCTTCTACCTTGACCCAAAGAAAAAGAAAACTATTTACACGGGAAAGCTCCCAACAAGCAAAAGAAGAAAGGAAAATCTTTTTGGGTTTTCTCAAAAGGACACAAAACAAGAAAACAAGAAAACGAAAATAAACTAGCATGGATAATACAGTGGCAAAGTGTAAACACGGGCTAACAAGGTGAAAGCATAAGCATGAATGTAAAGTCGGTGAGAACACGTACTCCCCCAAGCTTAAGATTTTTACCTAGCTTGATCTACTCCCAAGGATGGTCCTGGCGAAACACTTGGTAACAAATGGGGGTACATCCCCCACCTGGTCGATCTAGGGTTAGGATTCAGTCAATCTAGGAGCTCCTGGAGGTTCTTGTTCATGTTCATGGGATTTATTCCTAGTGGTTCGTTCTATCCCCCTCTGGTAGTCTGCTTCATGGGGTTATGGTTCATGTTCATGTTGCTTGACTACTATGGCTTGCTTGCTTACTAGCATACATGGTTAATTAGAGTTTCATCAGCAATACTTTCTTGTATCAGTAGCACTTGGAGAAGAAGCTACTAGGGTTGGTATCAACAGTACTTGCTTGCTTGCTCCTCTTCAATTTTCTTCCTTGCTTGCTTGTTTCTATCAGTAGCACTATGCTTGTTTCTATCAGTAGCACTTCTTTTGCTTGCTTGCTTGTATTAGTAGCACTTATGCACTTTGCTTGCTTGCTTGATTGTATTAGTAGCACTTATGCACTTTGCTTGCTTGCTTGCACACTGCTTGCTTCTTTATTCACCAAATGTTGGGCAACCAGTTGCTATGAATGCATATGTTTGCCTCCATTAGGGATACAGTTGAGTAATTACTTTGCTTATAGATGATTGCAGGTAGATGGATAAAATTGCAAGTTAAAACATAAACGTAATTGTTGTAAATAGTTAATGCATTGCTTCACATATATAGTTTTCTTCAACTATCAGTTTAGTACATTACTACCTCCTGTTTCACATGTTTTAGTACTGATGCATTGGTACACTTGTATGTGCATGCTAGTCCAAGTGCTTCAATTTAGTTGCTTGCTTCAACTGTCAGTTTAGTACTGATGCATTAACTGTATGTGCATTGCTACACGTGTATGTGCATGCTGGTCCAAGTGTTTTACATGTATTAGTACTGATGCATTAACTACATCACTATATTGTTGATCCAACAAGTTTGCTTCACATGTATTACATGTATGTGCATGCTCGTCTAAATGCTTTCCTTTATTGATATAAGTGCATCATTTTACTTTATCCCTGTTGTATTTGATTGTTGTTTATTCGATTTTGCAAGCACCACCTCAAGATCATCCATGTCAAGGATGACAAGGTCAAACCCGAGGCCAACCAGTGGTATGCAAGTTGCTCCTTGTGGTTATACTCTCAGATTTATAAAATGTGTCTTAGTATGCTAAGTGAAATGTAATATGCTAAGTAAAATATCTTGGAGGCTGGTGATGTAAAATACTGTCAGATTTTATTATGCAAATGTATTGCTGTAATCTGAATTAGATGGCTTAGCTGTGCCTGTGTGCTGTTACTCTTCCTTAGCTAAATAAGTAGGATTAAATGATAATAAAATATCATAAGATATGTTCGGCTATCTGTCCATGCATTCCAGCAATTAACCTAATAATTATGTTTACTTTGCCTTGCAAAGATGAGCATCCTCTCACCGAGTACGAGAAGGTTAGGGCTAGAAATATGATGAGGAACAATCGGATATTCCAGTCTCTTGGCATTGATGCAATAGCGTCAATGATTAGGAAAACAAATGATGTTCAAGAAGGTACAACTAATGGGGTTCAAGAAGGTAGTGGAGTTATCAGTGATGACCCAGAGTACAATCCTAAGGAGGATGAAGTTGTAGTGCACAAGACTGTTAAGGTGCAAACTTTGTCTTGCTTGGAGGGTTCGGGTTCTTGTATGCTGTGTGTTTCCTTGTGCTCACATATTTATCTTGTGATCTAATTTTTTTCTGTGCTATTTATACAAGGCACTGAAGGAATCTAGAACGAAGAGGCCTGGTGTTAAGAAGACATCCAACAAGAAGAGGAAGAGCTCAGAAGCATCTGCTGCAATGCCTCCAGGAAGGGTGATGGCCCCACCTCCAGGACAAACACAGAGGATCCTGGAACCTGATGAACATGATAGAGTCACAAGGCAGAAAGCAACTTTGGCGGCTGCGACGGACCATCAGGAAAGTCCGCTGGGCATGGATTTTGAGAGCTCGGTGGAAATGCGTGATGAGTTTTTGTGAAGCTGTGCACCTGTGAAGTTGTCAATTATTTAAGTGATTGGTCATTCTGGTGATGAAACAATGTCTTGCTCTATTTGAACCTGTGAACCTGATGAAGTATTTTGTGAAGCTGTGCACCTGTGAAGTTGTCAATTATTTAAGTTTTGTTTGGGCACTAAAGTTAGTTTGGACAGCAAAAAGGCCGAGGCCCAAACAAGAAATAGACTAAGAAGGCTTGGGCCTAAAAAAAGAGTAGGCCAAGGCCCAAACAAGAAATAGACTAAGAAGGCTTGGGCCTAAAAAAAGAGTAGGCCAAGGCCCAAACAAGAAGTGGACTAGAAAGAGTAGGCCAAGGCCCAAAAGAAAAGTGGACTAATAAAAAACCTGCTCAGTAAAAGATTCTATCCCAGAAAATAAAAGGCCAAATTATTGGGCCCGGCCCATGTAGACAACCGGAATGGACCGGGCTGAATCTTATTTACGACCTTTTCATTTGGTCATAATTCTGCCACGTCAGCCTGCCACGGTGGATCTGACGTGGTGCAGGCAGATTGCTAGTGACCAAATCATTTGGTCGTTAAACCTACAACCTTCTGCTTGGTCATAAAATCCTATGACCAATCCAGAAAAAAGGTCGTTATAGTTTATTAAAGACCCTCAGCTTTAGACCTTCTGGTTTTGGTCATAAAAAGTTCAGAAATGGAAATCAATGACCATTCAGTGACCAATATTGAAGGTCGTAGTTGACATATTTCTTGTAGTGCAACACATTGGACGGAGAACAAAGCGAGATAAGTACTTAGTTACATAAAATCACACATCTTACTGCTGATCTAGGTTGTCTATTATTACATCCAGGTGACAATCTTGTTGCGACATGCGTGTGGTGGGAATCACTTGATCATAAACCAAGTGAAGAGCCACCTCTTCACCATGAGGCCCTGTCGGCCCAACTCGCGCCATTTCTTCGGGTTCGAGCTTAGTGAACCTAGTCTTCACCATCGCCCATGCCTCCCGAGCACCTTCTTGGCAGGCCAATGTTTTCCACATTTCAAATCGGTGCCGAGTGAGTGAGTCCGGGATTAAGGGGTCCTCAGGTAGTCAGCTTACTACGAAGACGTCGGTCTGAAGGGTTGTGCTTGTGATGGGTCGGGCTGTGCGATCATCTCGTATTCAAGGAGGAGAACCCTGAAGTTGGTGTGGCGACTAAGTAAAAGTAGACTAGGTCGGTTGCATGTAAACCTAGGCCCTCCCGGTGACTATATAAACCAGAGGTCCTCGTCCATGTAGGCGGATTATTCCATCTAGAGTTTAGTATACATGATCTTGAGGTAGACTCTATAATGATCATCAACATCAATATAATCAAGCAGGACGTATGGTTTTACCTCCTCAAGAGGGCCCGAACTTGGGTAAACATTGTCTCCCCTTCTCTCCTGCAACCCATCAATCTAAGGTCCACAGTTCGGGACCCCCTACCCGAGATCTGCAGGTTTTGACACCGAAATCGGTGCTTTCACTTAGAGTTCTATTAATTGGATCGTCGAAGGATTGATTGTGTGCCTAGTCATCAACGAAGAGATCATTAACAAGGATGTCTTCGCCTCTGGACAAATCTTTGCCTTCGGAAGCATGGTTCTGCACGCCAATCCGGCCGGCCACCTCGGCCTGGTCAAGAACTTTGCTCCTGGTCAGGAAGTCAGATTCGGGAACCTAGAGTTCACCATTTACCCCCAGGGAGATCTTGCGTTAACAAGACTCTTAGCTCCCCTCGAGGAACTCGCATCCCTCGACACTTCAGTGTTGGGAACCGCATACCTCACCACCGGGATGACGTTCGTCCCCACCTCGGCCCTAGAGCTCGGTGCGGTGAACACATCGGAGCATAGCTTGACCGAGAACACACTAGAAGCGACCTCGAAAGTCACCAGAGGATTAGCAACACGGGTTGAACCTGAAAAATCAAGCGGTGCGAGCCCCGCTGAAATCCCCATGTTACAGAAGCTACTCGATGTGCTGCAAGTCATGGATATGACGAACGACCAAGTTACAGTCTATGACCAAATCAGACTTAAATGCGACGACATGAAAATCTATATCCCACCCATTACGCACCTGACAAAGATTGTCGAGTGCCCGGGCACGGGCTCCCCACATTAATCACGTGAGATGATGACGGTTGATGACCCACAAGTATAGGGGATCAATCGTAGTCCTTTCGATAAGTAAGAGCATCGAACCCAACGAGGAGTAGAAGGATCTGACAAGTGGTTTTCAGCAAGGTAAAATCTGCAGACACTCAAATTGTCGGTAACAAGTGATTGTGTGGTGAGATGATTCATAGCAAGCAATAAGTAACAAAAGTAGAAATGGTGCAGCAAGGTGGCCCAATCCCTTTTGTAGCAAGGGGCAAGCTTGGACAAAGTCTTATAGGAGGAAAAACGCTCCCGAGGACACACGGGAATTTCTGTCATGCTAGTTTTCATCATGTTCATATGATTCACGTTCGTTAGTTTCATAGTTTGGTATGTGGGTGGACCGGCGCTTGGGTACTGCCCTTACTTGGACAAGCATCCCACTTTTGATTAACCCCTCTCGCAAGCATCCACAACTACGAAAGAAGAATTAAGACAAAGTCTAACCATAGCATTAAACTAGTGGATCCAAATCAGCCCCTTACGAAGCAACGCAGAAACTAGGATTTAAGCTTCTGTCACTCTAGCAACCCATCATCTACTTACTACTTCCCAATGCCTTCCTCTAGGCCCAAATAATGGTGAAGTGTTATGTAGTGGACGTTCACATAACACCACTAGAGGAAAAACAAGATACAACATATCAAATTACCGAACGAATACCAAATTCACATGACTACTATTAGCATCACTTATCCCATGTCCTCAGGAACCAAAGTAACTACTCACAAAGCATAATCATAATCATGATCAGAGAGGTAATGAGTAGCATCAAGGATCTGAACATAAACTCATCCACCAAGTAATCCAACTAGCATAAACTACAAAGAGTAATCAACACTACTAGCAACCTTACAAGTACCGACACTTCTTCGGCCCAGTATTTTTGATAAATCGGGAAAAAAATCCTCGTTGATTTTTACGGCGTTTGGAGTTGCGTAGAATAGGTATCTCAACTTTGCTCCACATTCAGGCCAGAATTCCAGTTGCCGGTATTCTCCCTCTTCATGTAAACCTTGCAAAATAAGAGAGAAAATGCATAAGAATAGTACCGTGAAGTGAAATAACAACCAAAGAAGCGATAAATATCAACATGAAAACATGATGCAAAATGGACGTATCAACTACCCCAAGCTTAGACCTCGCTTGTCCTCAAGCGAAAGCCTAGCTCAATAAATATGTCCACATGTTTAGGGAGAGAGGTGTCGACAAAACAAAATACGAACATGCATGCATCATGATCATGATCAGAACAGCATACCGACATATAATCTCTCATGCTAAAGTGATAATTCCTTCACAAAGTAAAGCATGGATCAAGAACCTTACCGAGAAGTAACAACCGATAGCCTATAGTCATTGAAGAAATGGCAATTTATCACAACATCAGAAAGAGTCAAATAAGAGCTTGTAAAGCAAATCCACATACTCAACCATCCTTTCGTTCTCTACAATTGCTACAACTCACGTGGTACTCATGAGATCAAAGTTTCAGCTGGACACAGAGAAAGATAGGGGCTTATAGTTTTGCCTCCCAACTGCTTACTTCAAGGGTAATGTCAACAATAATAATTCATGAATACTTACCTCCAAGTTGACATATGAATATAGATCTTTCCCAAGCATGTGACGGTAGCCAAGATAAAGGCGAAATAAGGAATTGGTGAAGATCACCATGACTCTTTGAAGGGCAAAAAGTAATGGTACAAGATAGGCCCTTCGCAGAGGGAAGCAGAGGTTGTCATGCGCTTTTGAGGTTTGGATGCGTGTCCTCTTAGTGCGGAGGAACGTCACTTTATATTGCCTCCTGTGATAAAGAACTTTATTATGCAGTCTGTCGCTTTTATGTCTTCCTCATCATAGGTTCATATAAAGCTTATTTTACACACACTAATAGATCATACATATTGGAGAGCAATTTTTATTGCTTGCACCGATGACAACTTACTTGAGGGATCTTATTCAATCCATAGGTAGGTATGGTGGACACTCATGGCTAAACTGGGTTGAAGGTTTATGGATGCACAAGTAGTATCTCTACTTGGTGCGGGAGGTTTGGCTATTATGAGGTGGAAGCAATCGTCATATGCTAAGGTATCTCTAGTCATATAACATTGTTCGGAACCAAGCTAACACAATTCATTATGTTGTCTTTCTTGTCCAACATCTACTTCTAGGCATGCAATAGTTTAGTGAGTGTTCAAAATCATAGGTGGTGTCAGAGATGATATATTTATATGTGAACCTCTCCTTCTTTATCGCTTCCTATTAGTTGCAACCATGACCAAGGTCTACGTTTGCCTACCCTCAACAAGTTTCAATCCTCATTCTTTTTATATGTGAAGCCATCACTTCCCATAAGTTCATTACATGATCTTTCATGCTTTTGTTCTATTCTCACTCTTTTGATCATGGCAAGAGGCAAAGCCCTTCAACTAAGACACTCTTTATTATATGGCTCACGAGCTCGAATACATCGGGGGTGACACAAAGCAAAACTCAAGACTAAAACACTAAGACTTTTACTCTACTAGAAAAGGAGAAAACTGAAAAGGAAAACTAAAACAAAGGTAAAGGCAAAAGATGTGATGGTGATACGATACCGGGGCAACTCCCCCAAGCTTGGCACAAGCCAAGTGGATTGCCCATACCAATGCTCAGTTGTCTTCCTTTGGTGGTGGTGGAGGAGTTGTTGCAGAGGTCTTGAGCTTGTCTAATTTCCACTTGAGCATAAAATTCTGCTATCTCAGATCATCATTTTCCTCCTCAAGCTTCGACACCCTTTGGCATAATTCCTGCTTACGCTCCAGCAAGAAACGGGAAGGGATAAACAAGTTCTTAGGATTCTTCGTTGAGTCAGGGATGCTCGAGTTCTTGAACTCCACATGAGTGCGTCCAGGTTGAGGTAGAGGAGCCTCCTCTTCATCGGAACTCGTTTGTTCCTTCCCCTTGGGATCATAGTTTTCTTCCTCATCACTGGTCCAGCCATATGGTTCCAAGTCCCCATAGACCTTGGGGTTAGCAAGGTAATCTGCCACATAGCTCTCCCCCTTTGAATCCTGAGAAGAAATCTTGACCTAGATCTGCGGCAGAAAACAGGCTCGAAACGAAAAACACATGAAATCTGCGTGATGCATGGGTCAGACCAAACTGGAGTATATATAATGATTTTTTTAGACCAGAAGGAGTCCCGTGCACGAAAACAGAGTCCGGGAGGTGCACGAGGTGGCCACAAGCCCTCACGGCGCGGCGAGGGGGTGGGCCCGCGCCGTGTAGGCTTGTCGCCTCCTAGCGCACTTTCCAGACTACTTCCAATTTTTGTATTTTTTCAAATATTCCAAAACGGAGAAAATTTCCGACTGGAAAATTTTTGGACTCTGTTTTCTTACCGAATCACATACCTCTTCGTTTTTGGAGTCTGAAATAGGCTGATAAATATCCCTTAGGTATTCTTTCGGAGTTATGGTATTGATGATATTGCTTTCAACATTTATGGGAGTACCTGAGATATAATGCTTGATTCTCTGCCCATTTACAACTCTCAGACAATTACCTTCCGTGTTGTTGATCTTGATAGCACCGGAACGATATACTTTCTCAACAACGTAGGGACCTTCCCATTTAGAGAGAAGCTTGTCTGCAAAGAATCTTAAACGAGAGTTATATAGCAAGACATAATCACCTACATTGAACTCACGCTTTTGTATCCTCTTATCATGCCACCTCTTAACCTTCTCTTTGAACAGCTTGGCATTCTCATATGCCTGATTTCTCCACTCATCAAGTGAGCTAATGTCAAATAACCTCTTCTCATCAGCAAGTTTGAAATCAAAGTTGAGCTCTTTGATTGCCCAATAAGCTTTATGCTCTAGCTCAAGAGGTAAATGGCATGCTTTACCGTACACCATTTTGTACGGGGACATCCCCATGGGATTCTTATAGGCAGTTATATAAGCCCACAGTGCATCATCGAGCTTCTTAGACCAATTCTTCCTAGACCTGTTGACAGTCTTTTGAAAAATTAGTTTAATCTCTCTATTCCTTAGCTCTACTTGACCACTGGACTGAGGGTGATAGGGAGACGCAATTCTATGGTTGACATCGTACTTAGCAAGCGTTTTACGGAAAGCACCATGAATGAAGTGTGAACCACCGTCGGTCATTAGATATCTAGGGACTCCAAATCTAGGGAAGATAACTTCTTTCAGCATCTTGATAGAGGTGTTGTGATCAGCACTACTAGTGGGGATAGCTTCTACCCACTTAGTGACGTAATCAACAACAACTAAGATATGCGTATACTCGTTGGATTTTGGAAAAGGCCCCATATAATCAAAGCCCCAAACATCAAATGGTTCAATGACAAGCGAATAGTTCATAGGCATTTCCTGACGTTTGCTAATATTACCTATCCTTTGACATTCGTCACAAGACAAGACAAACTTACGGGCATCCTTGAAGAGAGTGGGCCAATAGAAACCTGATTGCAATACCTTGTGTGTAGTTCTATCTCCCGCATGGTGTCCTCCGTAGGCCTCGGAGTGACACTTCTGTAGGATGTGTCCCTGTTCATGTTCAAGTACACAACGTCTAATAACACCATCTACTCCTTCCTTATAAAGGTGAGGATCATCCCAAAAGTAGTGTCTCAAGTCAAAGAAGAATTTCTTCTTTTGCTGGTACGTGAAACTAGGTGGTATATACTTGGCAACGATATAGTTTGCATAATCAGCATACCACGGTGTACTACACGAAGCATTGATGACATTCAGTTGCTCATCGGGAAAGCTATCATCAATAGGTTGTGGGTCATCAAGAACGTTCTCTAACCTAGACAAGTTATCTGCTACGGGGTTATCAACACCCTTTGTGTCGACAATGTGCAAATCAAATTCTTGTAGCAAGAGAACCCATCTGATAAGTCTAGGTTTAGCGTCCTTCTTCTCCATGAGGTACTTAATAGCATCATGATCAGTGTGAATAGTGACTTTGGAATCAACTATGTAAGACTTGAACTTTTCACATGCAAACACTACTGCTAAAAATTCCTTATCCATAGTAGCATAGTTTCTTTGGGCACTATCTAGAGTTTTACTAGCGTAGTGAATAACATTCAACTTCTTATCAACTCTTTAACCTAGAACAACACCAACAGCATAATCACTAGCATCACACATGATTTCAAAAGGTAAGTTCCAATCAGGTGGTTGAACAATAGGTGCAGTTATCAAAGCCCTCTTAAGTATTTCGAAGGCTTCCTCACAATCATCATCAAAGACAAAAGGAATATCCTTTTGCAAGAGATTGGTAAGAGGCCTAGAAATCTTAGAGAAGTCTTTAATGAACCTTCTATAGAAACCAGCATGACCAAGGAAACTTATTATACCTTTGATATCTGTGGGGTATGGCATTTTCTCGATTGCATCAACCTTAGCTTTATCGACTTCAATACCTCTTTCAGAAATTTTATGTCCTAAGACGATGCCTTCATTAACCATAAAGTGGCACTTCTCCCAATTCAAGACAAGATTGGTGTCTTTACATCTCTGTAAGACTCGATCAAGGTTGCCGAGGCAATCATCAAAGGAAGACCCGTAAACGGGAAAGTCATCCATGAAAACCTCGACAATATTTTCACAAAAGTCGGAGAATATAGCCATCATACATCTTTGAAAGGTGGCAGGTGCATTACATAAGCCAAAAGGCATACGTCTATAAGCAAAGGTACCGAAAGGGCAGGTGAAAGTGGTTTTCTCCTGATCAGATTGTGCAACTGGTATTTGGGAGAAACCAGAATAACCGTCTAGAAAGCAGAAGTGTGTGTGTTTGGATAGTCTTTCTAGCATTTGGTCGATAAAAGGCACAGGGTAATGATCTTTCCTAGTGGCTTTATTCAGTTTCGTGAAATCGATCACCATCCTATAGACAGTAATAATCCTCTGTGGGATCAACTCATCCTTATCATTAGGGACAACGGTAATCCCTCCCTTCTTACGAACGCAATGCACCGAACTCACCCAATTGCTATGAGCAACATGATAGATAATACCCGCTTCCAGGAGCTTTAGTATTTCTTTTCTCACTACTTCTTTCATCTTAGGATTTAATCTCCTTTGATGATCAGCAACTGGTTTGAAATCAGGATCAATTTTGATCTTGTGCTGGCATAGAGTGGGACTAATGACCTTAAGATCATCAAGAGTATATCCAATAGCAGCACGGTGCTTCCTCAGAGTTTTTAGTAACTTCTTTTCTTCATGCTCTGAGAGGCTAGCACTAATAATGACAGGATATATCTCCTTTTCATCACGATAGGCATACTTAAGAGTATCAGGCAACTGTTTAAGCTCGAACATAGGATCACCCTTTGGTGGGGGTGGATCCCCAAGTAGTTCAAGAGGCAGATTATTCTTAAGGATAGGATATTGTTCTAAGACAACTCTATCTATCTCATCTGTTTCATCCATATGCATATCATTTTCATGCTCAAGCAAGTATTGCTCTAAGGGATCAGTAGGAGGCACGGCAATAGAAGCTAAGGCAATAGTTTTATCCTTACTAGGCAAGTCCTTTGCATGAGGTTGTCTACTAAACTTGGAGAAATTGAACTCATGTGACACACCTTCAAAGCCAACAGTGACAATTTGCTCCTCACAGTCAATATGAGCATTGACGGTATTGAGGAAGGGTCTGCCAAATATGATGGGACAAAAGCTATCTTGTGCGGTAGCAAGAACGAGGAAATCAGCAGGATACTTCATTTTACCACACAAGACTTCAACATCCCTAACAATTCCCAGAGGGCAGATAGTATCTCTATTGGCAAGTTGAATAGTGGCATCTATAGGTTCTATCTCTACAGGTGCAATCTCATCTTTGATTGCATCGTATAAGGATTGAGGTATTGCACTAACACTAGCACCCAAGTCACATAAACCATGATAACAATGATCTCCTATCTTTACAGAAACCACAGTCATGCCAACAACAGGCCTATGTTTGTCTCTAGCGTGAGGATTAGCAATTCTAGCATCATCTTCACAGAAGTGAATATTATGTCCCTCAACTTCTTCAGACAGAAGATCTTTGACAATAGCAATGCTAGGTTCAACTCTAATTTGCTCAGGGGGTGTAGGTGTTCTAATATAGCCTCTACGTATCACAGTTGAAGCTTTAGAATGATCCTTTATCCTAACAGGGAAATGTGGTTTCTCAATGTAAGCACTGGGAACCACAGGATCATTATAGGCAATGACTTTCTCTGCAACTGGAGTGGGTTTAACTACATTGACTTCTAAAGGAGGATGATATTTAAAGCACTTCTCTTTGGGGAGATCAATATGGGCAGCAAAGGATTCACACAATGAAGGTAATATCTCAGAGTCAAATCCATACTTAGCGCTAAAGTCACAAAAAGTATTTGTCTCAACAAAGGATTTAACGCAATCAAAAGTGAAATTCATACGTGACTCCTTACCTTCTTCAAGCTCCCAATCTTCAAAATTGCGTTTAATTCTCTCCAATAAATTCCATTTGAAGTAAATATCTCTCTTCATAAAAGAACCGGTACAAGAAGTGTCAAGCATGGTGCGATCATCATGAGAAAGCCGAGCATAGAAGTTCTGAATGATAATTTCTCTCGAGAGCTCATGATTGGGGCATGAATATAGCATTGATTTAAGCCTCCCCCAAGCTTGAGCGATGCTTTCTCTGTCACGAGGCCAAAAAATATATATATAATTCCGATCACGATGTACTAAATGCATAGGATAAAACTTTTGATGAAATTCCAATTTCAACCGATTGTAGTCCCATGATCCAGTATCATCACATAGCCTATACCATGTCAACGCCTTATCCTTCAAAGATAAAGGAAAGACCTTCTTCTTGACCTCATCCTCGGGCACACCTGCAAGCTTAAATAAACCACAAACCTTATCTACATAGATTAGATGCAAGTCTGGATGTGATGTTCCATCTCCTATAAAAGGATTAGCCAGTAGTTTCTCAAGCATACCCGAAGGAAATTCAAAGCAAATATTTTCAGTAGGTGCAGCAGGTTGAGGAGCAACTCTTTGTGCTTAAGTTCGAGGTGAAGATACCGTGAACAAGCCCCTCAAAGGATTAGTATCCATAGTGACAAGTGACAATAAATTTCAGCACACTATATGAATGTTTCCTTACCAAGTTCCACTTACCAAAGGCGCTTCACTCCCCGGCAACGGCGCCAGAAAAGAGTCTTGATGACCCACAAGTATAGGGGATTAATCGTAGTCCTTCCGATAAGTAAGAGTGTCGAACCCAACGAGGAGCAGATGGATCTGACAAGTGGTATTCAGCAAGGTAAAATCTGCACGCACTGAAATTGTCGGTAACAAGTGATTGTGTGGTGAGATGATTCGTAGCAAGCAACAAGTAACAAAAGTAGAAATGGTGCAGCAAGGTGGCCCAATCCCTTTTGTAGCAAGGGACAAGCCTGGACAAAGTCTTATAGGAGGAAAAACGCTCCCAAGGACACACATGAATTTCTGTCATGCTAGTTTTCATCATGTTCATATGATTCGCGTTCGTTACTTTGATAGTTTGATATGTGGGTGGACCGGCGCTTGGGTACTGCCCTTACTTGGACAAGCATCCCACTTATGATTAACCCTTCTCGCAAGCATCCGCAACTACGAAAGAAGAATTAAGACAAAGTCTAACCATAGCATTAAACTAGTGGATCCAAATCAGCCCCTTACGAAGCAACGCATAAACTAGGGTTTAAGCTTCTGTCACTCTAGCAACCCATCATCTACTTACTACTTCCCAATGCCTTCCTCTAGGCCCAAATAATGGTGAAGTGTTATGTAGTGGACGTTCACATAACACCACTAGAGGAAAAACAACATACAACATATCAAATTACCGAACGAATACCAAATTCACATGACTACTATTAGCATGACTTATCCCATGTCCTCAGGAACCAAAGTAACTACTCACAAACATAATCATAATCATGATCAGAGAGGTAATGAGTAGCATCAAGGATCTGAACATAAACTCTTCCACCAAGTAATCCAACTAGCATCAACTACAAAGAGTAATCAACACTACTAGCAACCTTACAACTACCAATCGGAGTCGCGAGTCGGAGATTGGTTACAAGTGATGAACTAGGGTTTGGAGATGAGACGGTGCTGATGAAGATGTTGATGGTGACGGGTCCCCTCCGATGAGAGGAGTGTTGGTGATGACGATGGCGACGATTTTGCCCTCCGTGAGGGAAGTTACCCCGGCAGGATCGTCCTGCCGGAGCTCTAGATTGGTTTTGCTCAAGTCCCGCCTCATGGCGGCGGCGAAACCACGAAAAAGCTCCTCCCTAATTTTTTCATGGACAAAACCCTCTATATAGAAAAAGAGGGGAGCAAGTGGGCCGCCCACAAGCCCTCATGGCGCGGCCTGGTGGGGGGTGTGTGGCCACGCCGTGCAGGCTTGTGGGCACCCCCTGGTGCCCCTCTCACACTTCTTCGGTCCGGTATTTTTGATAAATCGGGAAAAAATCCTCGTTGATTTTTACGGCGTTTGGAGTTGCGCAGAATAGGTATCTCAACTTTGCTCCACATTCAGGCCAGAATTCCAGTTGTTAGTATTCTCCCTCTTCATGTAAACCTTGCAAAATAAGAGAGAAAAGGCATAAGAATAGTATCGTGAAGTGAAATAAAAGTCAAAGAAGCGATAAATATCAACATGAAAACATGATGCAAAATGGACGTATCAACGGTCTATGTCCCGGTCAGCGATCTTCCGGACTTATCCAATAGTCCGGAAAATCTATCTCATCGTGACAACGCGTCGGGGCCACCGGCAGGCCCAGCGCGTGAACTAGTCGGGAATGCATCTATCAAGGTTTCCTACCCACAAATGATGGGAATCCAAAATCATTCCCCACCCAAAACCCATACCAAGAGTAAGATGGAAGAGTACACCACTTTTGGGCCACATTCCTCCTCGGTAACAAGTCTGGAGGCCGTGATGAGCGGGATCTTATTCACACTTTCCAACAACATTTCCATGATGAGGGCATCCTCAACACCCTCTCCCGTTGCCGGATTCAATCCTTCACCGATCTGTCGAGCATAGTGCTCAAATACCGTGCCACGGGAAGTACTTTACAAATTCAGCAAATGTGCAACGACCCTAGCCTCGCCCAACCAATCTGGACAAGATGCACACCCTTGGATACATGATCGGTCGTAGCCGGAAACTCGACAAAAAAAAAACTCGGACGCGGGCTAAATCGGTCCTCAACGTACTACTGAACGATCCATGCCACATACATTCCGCGTGAATCAAGCTCCACCCATAGCCTTAGAGCATGTTGGGTCCTCACGCAAGTCGCAAAAAGCAGAGATACTATCTTCATCACGGCACCCATGGCGCATCGGCCAATGGCACCGCCGGATACAACCAAAGAGATCTTAACAATCTATGAGACGTTCACATCTAAAGGTCAAAGAAAGAGAGCCTTTTGGGAGCTCCACCAAATCCATCATCGAACACACCTATACATTCGACCAGGACGATGAACCAATGACCAGCAGAGGACGGACACCTGCCTCCCTAGTCCTAAACCCCATAGTCGACAACTTTAGACTCAAAAAGGTACTCATAGACGAGGGCATCGGCCTCAACCTCATTTACGAGGATACGCTTGAAAAAATGAAGTTCGACCGATCTAGAATCAAGCTGCGCACAACCACCTTCGAGGGTATCATCCCTGGAAGAGAGGCCCGCTGCACATGACGAGTAGCGCTGGACGTGGTGTTCGGCACACCCGATAATTATAGATCCGAGGAGCCACTCTTTACTATCGTCCCTTTCCATAGTGGTTACCATGCACTGTTGGGGACCGAAGCCTTCACATGGTTCCAGGCATTATGTGTATATGAAACTCAAAATGCTAGGGCCGAATGGAGTGATCACGGTAAACAGTGACCCCAAAAGAGCCCTCCGGGCCGAAGACAAAACGACATCCCTCGCCTTGGAAGTACTGGCAGAGACCCTCGCCGGGTGGACAAAAACAACGGGGTCCTCAGCAAGCGGCCCAAGTGCACACCCTTCAAACCGGCCGACGAAAACATCAAATTCCATGTACACCCGATGGACCCCAATAAAACAGCGTCAATTAGGGCACAACTAGAGCCCGAAAATGATGAAGCACTATGCGCTTTTCTACGCGAAAATCGGGACATATTTTCCTCGCACCCATCAGACATGCCAGGAATCCCTCGAGGGCTGGCAGAACACAACCAGGATATGATAGTGATACGTCCATTTTGCATCATGCTTTTATGTTGATATTTATCGCTTTATGGGCTGTTATTATACATTACGGTACAATACTTTTTCCTTTTCTCTCTTATTTTATAAGGTTTACATGAAGAGGGAGAATGCCGGCAGATGGAATTCTGGTCTGAAAAAGGAGCAAGTTTGAGATACCTATTATGCGCAACTCCAAAAGCCATGAAAATCAACAAGGTATTATTTTGGATTATATAAAAAAATACTGGGCGGAAGAAGTACCGAAGGTGAGCCACTAGGAGGCCACAAGCCTGCCCGGCGCGGCCTACCCCTGTGGCCGCGCCTGGGTGGCTTGTGGTCCCCTTGTTGTCCCTCCGGCTCCCATCTTCTGCTATAAGGAGGGTTTCATCCCAGAAAAAATCAGGAGGAGGCTTTCGAGAAGAGACGCCGCCGCCACGAGGCGGAACTTGAGCATAACCAATCTAGAGCTCCGTTGCCGGGGGAACTTCCCTCCCGGAGGGGGAAATCGTTGCCATCGTCATCACCAACACTCCTCTCATCGAAGGGGACTCATCTCTATCAACATCTTCATCAGCACCATCTCATCTCCAAACCCTAGTTCATCTCTTGTAACCAATCTCCGTCTCGCGACTCTGATTGCTACTTGTAAGGTTGCTAGAAGTGTTAATTACTCTTTGTAGTTGATGCTAGTTGGATTACTCGGTGGAACATCTTATGTTCAGATCCTTAATGCTATTCAATAACTCTCTGGTCATGAACATAATTATGCTTTGTGAGTAGTCACTTTTGTTCCTGAGGACATGGGATAAGTCTTGCTATAAGCAGTCTTGTGAATTTGGTATTCGTTCGATATTTTGATGTGTTGTATGTTGTGTTTCCTCTAGTGGTGTTATGTGAACGTCGACTACATAACATTTCACCATTACTTGGGCCTAGAGGAAGGCATTGGGAAGTAATAAGTAGATGATGGGTTGCTAGAGTGACCGAAGCTTAAACCCTAGTTTGTGCGTTGCTTCGTAAGGGGCTGATTTGGATTAACTAGTTTAATGTTATGGTTAGACTTTGTATTAATTCTTCTTTTGTAGTTGCGGATGCTTGCGAGAGGGGTTAATCATAAGTGGGATGTTTGTCCAAGTAAGGGCAGCACCCAAGCACCGGTCCACCCACATATCAAACTATCAAAGTAGCGAACGTGAATCATATGAACATGATGAAAACTAGCTTGACAGAAATTCCCATGTGTCCTCGGGAGCGCTTGACCTCATATAAGTGTTTGTCCAGGCTTGTCCCTTGCTACAAAAGGGATTGGGCCATCTTGCTGCACCTTTGTTACTATTGTTACTTGCTACTTGCTACGAATTATCTTATCACACAACTATCTGTTACCGTTAATTTCAGTGCCTCCAGAGAATACCTTGCTTAAAACCACTTGTAAGTTCCTTCTGCTCCTTGTTGGGTTTGACACTCTTACTTATCGAAAGGACTACGATAGATCCCTGCTACTTCAACAAAAGACCTTCGAACGGTGCCAGAAACACGTGCTGACGGTAAACTATTCTTGTCTTGATTCTCCTCAGCAACGGCACCAGGAATCCTTCTGCTACGGCTACGCCTTTAGGGACTTCCTAGGAAAATATGCAAAGGATTTCCCCCGTGGCCTTGGAGCCTTGTGTTGGTGTTCCCTCGAAGCAGAAAGGGTGATGTAGCGCAGCGGTGGTAAGTATTTCCCTCAGTTTTGAAAACCAAGGTATCGATCCAGTGAAGGAGTATCACAAGTACCTGCACAAACACAAAAAGCTTGCTCCCAACGCTATGAAGGGGTTGTCAATCCCCTATAGATTATTTGCCAAGTGAGAACTGAAAGCAACAAAGTAACAAAGCAAAGTAAAAGCGAAACTGGAAACGATAGGTGTGAATAGACCCGGGGGCCGTAGTGTTCACTAGTGGCTTCTCTCATGAAAGCAAATAGATGGTGGGTGAACAAATTACTGTCGAGCAATTGATAGAACCGCGCAAAGTCGTGACGTCATCTATGGCAATGATTATATCTATAGGCATCACGTCCAAAACAAGTAGACCGATACTTTCTGCATCTATTACTATTACTCCACACATCGACCGCTATCCAGCATGCATCTAGTGTATTAAGTCCAAAAGAACAGAGTAACGCCTTAAGCAAGATGACATGATGTAGATGGACAATCTCATATCTACGACAAAGCCCATCTTGTTACCCTTGATGGCAACTACACGATGTGTGCCTTGCTGCCCCTACAGTCACTTGGAAAGGTCACCACACGGTATGAACCCAAAACCAAGCACTTCTCCCTTGGCAAGAATCATAGATCTAGTTGGCCAAACAAAACCCAAGACTCGAGAGACTTACAAGGATATAAAATCATGCATATAAGAAATCAACAAAGACTCAAATATATATCATAGATAATCTGATCACAAATCCACAATTCATTGGATCTCGACAAACACACCGCCAAAGAGGATTACATCGGATAGATCTCCATGAAGATCATGGAGAACTTTATATTGAAGATCCAAGAGAGAGAAGAAGCCATCTAGCTACTAACTACAGACCCGTAGGTCTGAAGTGAACTACTCACGAGTCATTGGAGGGGGGATGATGTTGATTTAGAAGCCCTCCAACTCCAAAGTCCCCTCCGGCAAGGCACCGGGAAGTGTCTCCAGATGAGATCTCGCGGAAACGGAAGCTTGCGGCGGCGGAAATGTGTTTTCGTGGATTCCCTGATTTTTTTCCTATATTTTAGGGAATATATAGGCGAAGGAGCTAGGTCAGGGGGGCGCCAGGGAGGCCACAAGCCTGCTAGCCGCCCCCCTAGTAGCGGCTACAGGGCTTGTGGGCCCCCTGTTGCTCTCCTGCCTTGGCCCTCAAGCCCCCTGATCTTCTTCCGTTCGGGAAAAAAATATTTCTGGGATTTTATTCCGTTTGGACTCCGTTCCAAAATCAGATCTGAAAAGAGCCAAAAACATAGAAAAAACAGGAACTGGCACTTGGCACTGAATCAATAAGTTCGTCCCAAAAAAGATATAAAAGGTACATAAAACATCCAAAGATGACAAGATAACAGCATGAAACCATCAAAAATTATAGATACGTTTGAGACGTATCAAGCATCCAACACATGTGGGTCATCACATTGCGAGTTTTAAACCCGTCAAACATGCCTTGCACCGATTTTCCGAACCAAAACGCCAAGCTATGGGCGAAGAGCTCGGCAAACTACCGGAAGCCAGTTTCATCACAGACATTAAACAGCCCGACTGGTTGGTAAACCTGGTCATGGTACCCAAAAAGGATAAATCATGGTGGCTATGTGTCGATTTTAAAGACCTAAACAAAGCCTGCCCCAAGGATCCCTTTCCGTTGCACCGAATAGATCGGATTATTGATGGCACAGCCGGTCATGATTCCCTATGCTTCCTTGACACCTACTCTGGATACCATCAGATGAAAATGAAGGAATCCGTTCACGTAGCAACGACATCCATATCACCCTACGGGCCATTCTGTTTTAACACAACACCGTTCATACTGAAAAACGCGGGCGCAACTTATCAGCGCATGATACAGACTTGCTTGGGGTCTAAAAAACAGTAGATGCATATGTAGACGATTTGGTCGTAAAGACCACACACGTCAACGAGTTGGTGGATGACCTCAGGGAGACCTTTGCCAATTTACGTGAGTATGAAATTCGGCTTAACCCGGATAAATGCGTCTTCGGCGTCCCCGCCAGTAAACTCCTCAGATTTATTGTATCGCAAAGAAGAATCGAATCCAATCCGTCCACAATACGAGCATTGTCATAGCTCGTGATACCAACAGAGCCACATCATGTCCAAAAGTTGGCAGGCTATGTGGCAGCCCTAAGCCGATTTATATCTCGTCTAGGCAAGAAGGCCCTGCCACTATATTGGTTGCTGAAGAAAACCAAAGATTTCAAGTGCACCGATGAGGTAACAACGGCTTTGGAGGACATCATGGTGATATTAGCCAGCAACCCCATACTAGTAGCACCCTTCACATGGGAACCGATGTTGCTATACATCTCGGCCACAAGTCAACGACGTATTTGACACAAAGAATCCAAAAATGGTGGCTTATAGGAACACTGCCCTCAAAATATCATCATGATTTGAAGGATTAGAGTTCCACCACATCTCAAGAGACAACAACCAAGCAGCAGACGTTCTCGTCCGCTTAGGTGCAAAGCGTGACCCCGTCCCTAGCAACACCTTTCTAGAGCTGTTGTTCAAGCCATCTATAGCATGGCAAGACGAGACGGTCCACACAGGGGTTGACGGTGAAGAGCTGGTGGTACCCCTAGCAACCGAGAATGACGATCAAGTCATCGGCGGGTCTTCAGTAGAAGAAACGCCCTCGGCCCATGAGTTCATGGACATAATTGCGCCATGGACCGAACCCTTCCTTGCTTATCTATTACGCAAGGAGTTGCCGCCAGACCAAACCGAGGCGCGATGTATCAGTCGTCGATCAAAGACTTACAAGGTCCACGAGGGTGAGCTATATAAAAAGAGCAGCATAGGAGTACTCCAACGGTGCATATCCAAGGAAGAAGGAAGGCAGCTTTTGGCCGAGGTACACGTCGGTATGGGCGGTCACCACGTAGCAGCACGACCTTGGTCATCAAGGCTTTTTGAGTCGGATTCTACTAGCCAATGGCCCGAGAGGACGCCCACGCCCTCGTTGAGCGTTGTATGGGGTGTCAACTATTTGCAAACCAAAGCCACATGCCCCAACAACTCTTCAAACTAATTCGATCACTTGGCCTTTTGCGGTCTGGGGTCTGGATATGGTCGGTCCACTTAAAGGGAGGACCAAGAAAAAGAAATACCTCATGGTTATGGTTGATAAATTTACCAAATGGGTCGAGGCAAAGCCGGTCCCCTCGGCCAAGGCTGAACAAGTAATCAAATTTATCACCAGTGTCGTACACCATTATGGTGTTCCGCGTAGCATAATAACAGACAACAGATCCAATTTCACCGTCCACGAGGTAAAAGATTGGTGCACAAAGTTGGGCATAAAGCTCGATTATGCCTCCGTATACCACCCGCAGACCAACGAACAAGTCGAAAGAGCCAACGTGATCATTATAAGGGGTGTTAAACCCAGGTTGGTCCGCTCCCTTCAAGACTCTGATTGCCAGTGGGTGGAGGAGCTCGACTCGGTGCTATGGGGCTTGCGCACCACCCCGAACGATCCACAGGGTACACCCCTTCTTCATGGTGTACGGGGCCGAGGCAGTCCACCCCTGTGATATTATACACGATGCACCACAGGTGCGCATGTACGAGGAGAAAGAGGCTGAAGTAGATCGACAAGACGACTTAGATGCATTGTAAGGCGAGCACGACATAGCTCTGGCCCGATCATCTTTCTATCAACAACAAGCTCGACGTTATCACAACAGGGAAGTCTGGGCAAGGGCATATAACATGGGAGAACTCGACCTACGCCTCCCCGAGAAGCACAAGCATAAACTTCACCCTAAGTGGGAGGGACCTTTGATAATCGATGAAATCTTAAAAGGAGGAGCTTATTGCCTACGCAAATCCGAAGACAACTGCCTCGAGCCGAACCCATGGAACGCAGCTCGCCTTCGGCATTTTTATGGCTAGACCGTTATGATCCTTCCCTTTTCCGTCACTTTATTTTTCTCGTATCATACACATTTTTTATCTTTTCCTATAGGGAAAATTAGTTGTTCTCGAGGCATGTTCGGATAATTAGTATTAAATGGAATGATCAAGTAACGCATGTGGGCTCATTGAAGAAGCTATTAAATATACTATACCTACTTGTTCATGTATACATCTCGAAATAAAAACATCGATTCTTGCCATTTTATGCATCAATTGGACTTAAGATTTTAGCAATGCTGGGTTGCGTCGCTCTGTGCTTACTCTCTATGTTCCTGATGTGTTCGGCTAGAGAGTAAAGGGAGCACCGCTATGATTGTTACGGTCGGTTCACCCGGACACGTACCTCAGACTGGTAAAGCCTAAAGCTAGCAAGTCTTGAGATACAACTTGATCGGCTAGGAAGATGCACACCTATTCAGAAATTTCGTATCATAAAACCGTTGGCCGTTTTTGGCGGATAAACAGCCATACCGACTAGAAAACTATGTAGCAGCCCCGGAAAACGGAACTCATTAAGGGACTATTTTTTCGGAAGATGTTTCTTACGCCCAGTCGTAATATACCATAATCCACCCATATAACTTTTTCCTGTTAGTACCACATGGACGGATTGCCTAGTTATTGGAAATTTTATTCCTACCTTTGCGGGATACAAAGTACGAAATGCTACCCAGTTTATAACAGGGGAGGTAGAAGCTGATGGCTGGTTAAAGACATAATTTTTTACATATGGAGGGAAATGCCTTAAAACACAAAATATCATTACAGGTGATTACATGCTTGGTGGTTGATCTAGTTGATATATTATAGCATCTAACACGCAGTCCTCCTGTGACAAGCACGTGGCGGGAATCACCTGATCATACACAAGATGTGGAGGGATCTCGATCCCATCTGGTCCCACTAGTCCAACTCGGGCCATGTGCTTCGTATCTAGGCCGGTAAAGCGGGTCTTCGCCATAGCCCACGTCTCATGAGCTCCTTCTCGGCACGCCAGGTCTTCCACAATTCGAAGCGATTGTGTGCTCCTGTAAATTGCTCGACAAGATCGGCCATCCCTTGTGGAGGGTTTTAGTTCGGTCATAAAGCTCGGACCATACTCCGCATAGCCTTCTACGCACGCAGGCACGCTCATGCACAATGAATAGTTCCTTCAACCCCCCCCCCCCCCACACACACAGACAAAGTAGGTGGTCTCCTCTTCAGGACGACTAGTCAAAAGTCGTAATCCAAAGAAGAAACAAATTTTGACGATCAACACAATAAAAACTAGATCAGTCCCAGGTCAGAGTTTTACTTACAAAACATGTCACCTTTCAATTTCTGGTTGTCTTCTCGAGTTTGCGCCAATTGAGTTTTCAAAATCTACACTTACTCAACTTGTTTTTTAATCTCTTCCTTGAGATTGGCGTTTTCTTCGCGGCAATGCCTCAGTATGCGGTGACCGACTTCAAGCTGTGATTCGGCATGCTGCTGAGCTTCTCGAGAGGTATCCAGATCTTTTTTTGCATTTGGCCTATTGATTCACTTGCTATAGAAATTTTTTGGCTAGTAATATATATATTTTAAGAAAACTAGTTGAATGCCCGTGCGTTGCCACGGGGAAACAAAATTAATTGTCACTTAATTATCGTTGACCGCCGAATCCAATCCGACCGTGCTGGTTTTCTTGCAACCATCGTCAAACAAGCGCTCCACTCCTTGTCCCCTAGTTTTATCAGCCACTGGGAGGGTCCAGAATCGTCCTCCTGTTGCCCTAGGACCCCCTCCACTAAAAGTGCTCCTGTCATGAAATATTTCTTTTACCTTCTTCTCATTAATAAAAAGAAATACACTCACACTTGAATTGTAGCTGAACATATTATCATAATGATTCAATAAAAAAGTATCCTCGTGATCTTGATAAGATCTCGGACTTGAGGGGTCTTGCCATATTGGCCGCTGAAAAAATGAAAGCACATTTTCACTGAATAATATTTAAGCATGGAGATAGTTAAATACCTACGTGTTGCAAGGAAGCGTCAAAAATATAATAACAACTGAACATCTTCCCTTGAGGGCTCTTGCCATATTGGCCACCGAAAAAATGAAAGCACATTTTCACTAAATAATATTTAAGCATGGAGATAGTTAAATACCTACATGTTGCAAGGAAGCGTCAAAAAAATAATAACAACTGAACATCTTCCCTTCACCCCTCTCTTCATTTATGCATTGTGTTCCTTCTTCCTCTATCTTTGCTCTGACTTCGGCCATGGCCGTGCTCTTTTTTATGTTACGTCTCAGATCCGGTTGAATCAAATAATCAATAAAACACGACATTAAGCACATCATTAAAACAAAGCAAAGTGAAGGTACGACACCCTTTGTGTGCTTGCTTCGAAAAGAAAAAGGCAAACACAACAAGCAACATACAAACGCAATCGTCAATGGGGGTCTAACTGAATCACCTTGTTCTGCTAGAAGATAGTGCCAACCTTTGGAACCTTACCTATGCTCAACCTATGTCTCCAACGTTCATGACCTGACATTCCTACAGAGCTACAATGTCTTAGAATATCATTCTGTGGTTCAAATAGCTCTCTCAAATCATGGATGCAAACAAATGTTTTCCTTTAAAAATGTCTATCAAGAAGGCTTGCTCACAGAGCAACAATTGAATAGAATGCATAATGTTCAATAAAATCAATGGAGGGAACACTTTTGCAATAAAAAGCAAATACTGCATGTTCCTCTACATTTCAAATAATCTATGATGTGGATGTACACAAAAGGATGGTCTGCACTAAAGAAAATTACAATTGATTTCATGTGTGTTCTAGAATAAAAAAAACTGTACCTTTGAAAGTGCAGTCATGCCCTTAATCGTGTTTTGTAGTTGCTGACAACACACATATAGATAACTAATCACTAATCCCCTTTAAGCTATTGTTAATGATCATGTGTTGATAAGGACAAGCTCATGTGCTAACAAGGACAAGATCAAGATAAGCATTCCTGAGCACTACATGCTTGATTCTTGTGGATGTTCACATGGTGGACAAATGAAGATGAATACATAAGCTAGGCTTTCCACATTGTGTATGGGAGAGCTACTTGAAGACTTCATCATGTCTTGCTTTCAACTTGAGCCAAGAAGGAACAACAACATCAAGCTCAAGTGAAAGGGCTAACTCAAAGGTATCAGTTCCTTTGACGTTAGTGGTGCGGAGTGATGATCAGCGAATAAAAGTATACACTCAAGTATGGATCATCAGTACCCTTTTATGATTCTTGAGTCTTTAGGGATCCCGCACTATTAAGAGGGGATCACAGGTTTTGCGATGAACTTGCTCAAACTACATCTCTACTTTTCTGCTCATACCACATCTCCACTGCTCTGCTGTTATCGGAAAACAGAACCAATGCCTCGGACATCCGGCTTCCTCCCGACGTCCGAGGAACGGACGCCCCAACCACTTCGGAAATCCGGAACCTTATACCAGAGAAATCCAGAGTCAAATAACTCGGACTTTCGGCTCCCTCCGGATGTCCGAGGGCCGGACGCCCGACCACTTCGGAAAACCGGAACCTTGCACCACAGAAATTTGAGTCAAATAACACGGACTTCCAGCCTCCTCCTGTCGTCCGAGGGCCGGACGTCCGACCTCCTTCGGAAATCCGGTGCCCTTGAACAGAGCCAAAGTCTTGGACAACCGGCTTCCTCCGGACGTCTGGTCCCTGTTCGACTTCACAGTGGTTCCTGATATATGTACATCCCTCGGACGACCGACCCCTGTCGGACGTCCGACCCCTTGTGGGCGTCCGGACATCCCAGAAGTGCTGGACGTCCGACCACTGTCAGACTTAAGTGACCCCAACGGTCACTTTCCCTTCTCCACTATAAATACCCCCTCCCACTTCGTGAGAGGGTGCCCAACACAGCCATATCCTCATAAGAACACATTTCTACCTCACACACATTTGCTCACACCAAATCTTAGATCCCAAGAGCATTTGTGAGCCCCTTTGAGAGTTGTTCCAATCAAAAGATAGATCGTCTCCCTCTCCTTCTGTCAACCCAAGCTATTTGAGATTTGAGCAAGTTTTGAGCATTCCCCGTGATCTTGTTACTCTTGGTGGTTGGAGACTCCTAGGCGGTAGGAGTTCTTCGGAGAGGAATCAATCCGTGTGATTATCCCCCGGGAAAGTTTGTGAGGGTTTGGAAGCCACCTCAAAGGCTTACCACTAGTGGTTGAGAAATGCCTTCGTGGTGTTATCTCAAAGGGAGAATAGGGTGAGCCTTCGTGGCGTTCGTGTGCCTTCGTGGTAACATCCACCTCTCTAACGCTGACTAGCTTCCCTCCAAGGAAGTGAACATCGGGATACATCTTTGTCTCAGTGACCTTGGTTATCCTTAACCCTAACTCCTTACTTGTGGTTTACTTGTTTTACTTGAGCATACATACATTGCATATTGTTTGTGCTCGTTATATTGTGTTGGCTATTTCTTTGTACAAGATTAATCGTTCAAGTATACCCTCTATATCCACACGTTCACACTTCCAGCTTTTGATATATCGTGTGCTATAGTGTGATCTAGTATCTTGTGTTGTTCACCTACTTGTCGTGTGATATAGCTCAAGTAAGTTTGTGTAACTTACTTGTGCTTGTTAGTAACCGTATTGTGTCCATCTTGGTAGATCGTGTTGTTGATACACGTTGTGGTGCCTATTGCATTTAGGATTTGTGCTTGAAAAGTATCCTCTTAGTTTATTTCCGCATTAGGTTTAAGCCAAATCCGAAGAAGTTTTTAAATAGCCTATTCACCCCCCCTCTAGGCGTCATCGTGGTCTTTTCAATTGGTATCAGAGCAAGTTCTCTCTTTAATTAGGTTTCACGACCTAGAGAGTATCGATGTCGACTATTGGATTAGTGCACAATGACACCTTTGACTTTGATTGCACAAATTATACCCTATGGAGAATTCGTATGCTTCATCACTTTCGGACCATGGGCCCAAATACTTTACGAATTGTTCTTGTAGGGATTGCTGACAAAAAGGATGATGCATCTTCATCTACTAATGAAATGTATCTTGATTGTGAGGCTTTTCTTGCCATTCATTGAACCATAAGTCCTGAGGTGTTTAAGTCTATCTCAACTTGCAAGTCAGCTCATGAAGTTTGGACTATACTTGAAGATTTATATGGTGGGTCCAATCTTGATGAAGATGACATTACGATGAAGGAGTTGGTGCATGAGCTCTTCACTCTTTTCGATCATAAAGAGTCCACCACTACTTCCATATCCGATTGCTTGCACACCTCAGCATCTTTAATCTCACAAGGTAATGACATGGTGAGTGAAGAAATATATGTTGATGAAAATGTCATAGCCTCTATGGACACTAGCATATCTAGCACCACACATAGTGTAAATTATTGTGCTGATAGGTCATGCATTTCACCTAAAGATCCCTCGACTAATGTCTGTAGTGATATGCCTGCTATCCCGTGTCCTCTTGATCAAAATATCTTGTTTCTCCCTAGTTCCTCTATGACTAATCATTTAGGGGAAATCAAGAAATATGAAGTACTTTTGACTAATGTAGAATTTGAGTCACCAAAAGAATCATCATCAACTCCTCCAGTTCACATGTGCCTCATGGCAAGAGGTAATAATGAGGTATCATCTTCCCTGTGCAATAACAATGATATTTGCGATAAGGATGATGATGATGACTTGACTGAAAATATCTATGTGATCAGTAAAATTCTTCATAAAGCTAAAAATGACGCTCTTCAAAGATTCCAAGATGTTCTTGATTACTTTGAAAATTGTAATGATTCACTTAATCATGAACAAGCTAAAAGTGAACAACTTGAACATGAACTTGAGAAGAGTCATCAAGCATGTAGAGACTTAAGATCTTCAAAAGAAGAGATTGAAGTTGCTCATGATAAACTTAAAATGGATTTTGAGGTCCTTCTCTTTGAATGCAATAGTGTCAAGGGAGAGCTCATCAAAACCTCTAAGATCTATGAGGAGCTTCAATCTACTCATGAGAAGTCTCTAACTGCTACTTACTCCTCTCATATTGTTGATGATACTTGTACATCTAACTCTACCTCACTTGAAGTATCAACATTGAAGGAGAATGTTGAGCTACGTGCTCAACTTGATTTACTAACTAGCAATTATGGGAAGTTGGAAGAAAACCATGTAATCCTCACAAGCTCTCATGCCAATCTTCTAACATCCCATATTGTGAAAAAGTTAGCTCATGAGTCTATCATCACCAAGGTAACATCAAGTGAGCCTCATGTGGACAATGGCACTACTTCTAGTCAAAGTACTATTTTTCCATGTGCTAGTCCTCGTAATTCATCTACTCATAATGTTGCTACCTCGTGTGATGAATTACTTTCCTTGCCTTGTTGCTCTAACATTGAAGCTTACACTTCCTCTAGTACTTGCGTTGATACTAACCATGCAGAGGAAGTCGAAGAGCTCAAGGCCCAAGTCACTTCTTTGAAGAAAGACTTGGAACAGTGTCATGAAGGGATGTCCACACCCAACAATGTACTGTGTGAGCAAACACCTCTGAATGACAAAAATGATGTTGGAGTAAACTCAAACAAGAAGAAGAGTGGCCTAGAACAAGTTAAGAATTCGGCCAAAATCATTTGCTTCAAGTGCAAAGTTAAAGGGCACCATGTTAGATCTTGCCCTGTGAAGACGAAGTCTCAAAGTCACAAGCAACAAGGGAAGCGGCCACAATCTCAATCACATACTCAGCTACAAGTTGAAGGAAGGCCTCTTCCCAATAAGACCCAAGCCAACACTCCCCGAGGTGAGAAATCAACTGCGAAGAAAGCAAAGTGTAGGTGTTGCTACTTATGTCGTGAGAAGGGTCACGTCGCTTCGTCTTGCACGAGAGGTAACTTATCCTACCCAATCACTATTGATGATAGCTATTCCCTTGGGAAGGATAAGGTTGGCAATGTGTTTGCCAAGTTTGTTGGTACTCAAAATGGTGTCAAGAAAAGAACCATTTGGGTTGCCAAGCCTATTGTGACTAACCTCTTAGGACCCAACGTAGTTGGGGACCAACAAGCTCAAACTTGATCAATAGGTGACTTTGGAGGACATTGGAGACTTGGATACACAATGAAGATTTTACGACTCTTCATCATTCGTATTATCTCAAGCCAAGTCATTTGGATTATCGAGCCCATATCCCATATCCAATGGGCCTCTTTGCGGTAACTTGTACTTAAATTGTTTACATTGAAAGTTGCCTGCCCCACTCCTTCTCATGTCTAGGTTTGGTACCTAGCATGTACTTTGACATGCTGCGCCTACTAGTATGATTGTTATGTGTTATCTATCATGTGTAGGTCATTATGTATGTCATATAGTTGTGTGTAGTCCTGATCATTACTTGCATCCTAGTTGCACCGTTCTGTGGGTTTTTCGAGACGTTAATAGCTCATCACATTAAGAGGGAGTGTTCTGCTCTACGCACATCACTAACCCAAAATGTGTATATATGTATTGGACTCCATCTAGTATTCACGGTGCAAGATTATCCAATCAATTCGTTTGATGTCAAAGCCATCCGAAGTTCAAACTGGCATCCACTTATCAGCTTAGTTGGATGATTGATTGCCTTGGATGATAAATACATGGATTATCACATTAAGGGCGTGTGATATGCTTTGTGCACATCACATCCCCTGGTAAGATAAAACATCTGATGTATGCCACTCAGAATCTACCACATAGGGTTATTCTATAACTGTGTGGCGTGTCATGCTCCACATGTCTTAACTCGCATAATAACCCTGTTGGTGTCTAAATCCCTTAGATGTGCATGAGTATGACGTCCTACTACACCAATACTCATGGCTTAGCCGCTAGATCGTACCTAAAAGAAGAGCATAGTTGATGCATGCCTTTCGAATTATTTATCTACACTATGATCTAACTAATTGGGATGTTAACGTATGGCATCTAAACATTATGCTTATGGTTGAACTCCCATATCACACTTGTGTGAGTATAAAACGATCTTTGTGCTCGTTTGGCATCTACCACCACTGATAATTCTAAATACCATTGTGTTCTCTCACACATGGTATCTCTGGCTTGGTAGTGTTTTTCATGGTCATTTTATTTCAGCTTTGTCTTCATTTGACCTACATAACTTGCCGAGAAATTCATGTGTCTCCCGGTAATCTCCCATGCATGTCTTTGAGCTCATACTATTTATTTCATAATGTTGTGGGAGTTATAATCATATTACCTACACTTATACATCTACTAGGGTGAGACATGCATGTAAGGTTGTGCAAAATGCATACCTTACATGGTTTGATGCCTTGACCGGTTCATGTGTTGAACTTGGGGTGCGATCATATGTTGATTTGTCACCCTAATCCATTTTGGACGACATGAATGTTCTGTAATTGACAATTATGTGTTCATTTGTCCAAATTGTATATCCTTGGATTTTGATAGGCATGTGTAGGCATATCTACTATGTGTAGATGCACATGCCATGTCTATCGTATCTTTGATCCAATATATGTATATGGTAAATCAGACGTATCCATTAAAAGGTTAAGGTGTGCTTGAAAGTAAAACTTATATCTATATGCACATAATTGAGTGATCTTACCCTATATATATTGTAGTTGGACTAACTACTTCGGACCCAATAAGTTTGGGGACCATATTGTGCTTAATTGGTGGTTTAGGTACTTTGGAGAAGCATTGCCATCTTGACTTATTCTCACAAGAAGATGGTGCTGGTCACAAAGAAATTAGAGTCAAGACAGGACTCGGCTACTTCTACGCCATACCAATGCTTTTCCGGTAACAAGTATTTACTTCATGCATGTGTAACATTAGAGTCAACCCTATGTAGGTTGCATCATTGCATGAACATAATACTTTTTGCACTTTGTAATTTCCTGCATGTCCTTGTGAATCACACTGATGAAATGCTTAGTGTTGGTGTTCTCTTAGCACTTCATGGTCATATGAATGAGACAAATTTGTGCCATGGTGTGACAGCCCGATGCCGACGTTCCAGAGGATCCCCTTTTTCTTTCCGTTTTCGTCGTGTGTCTATTTTCTTTTGTCGCATCATCATCGCATCATGCGCATCATCTGCATTGCATCAGCTTCTCCGTTGCCGCGAGTTTTCAAACTTGCATCCGTTGTTAGTTGACGGTTCGCGTCGTAGTCCGTTCCGAGTCCGACCGCACTCGCACGCGCCCGCGACATCGTCAAGACCTTGTTTTTATAACGTGTTTAAAACTTTCTCCGATTGAGCTGGAACTTGGCGTGCAGTCTTAATTTAGTATAGGTAGGCCGTCAGTCAAATTTCATCGCGATCGGAGCTAGTTTGTTACCCGTGCCGTTTATTATATGGCGGCACTATAGCCGGTCAATTGTCGGACGTTGCGGTATTTTAAACTCTGTCACCCGGGTGCCCGTTTTCCCTCTCATCTTCGCCTAGCCCCTCTGCATAGTGCGTCGACCCTACTCGCGGCCAGTCCGAAAACCTACCAGAACCGGAATCATGTGTTCGTGACCGTTGGGTCCGGATCGACCCCATTTTACCGCAAACAGTCATCGGTTTGTCCATTGGACTCCCTAGCCTATTCATTCTCGATCATCCGATTTATATCGGAGGGTCCAGTCAGTCCTATCCATACCCACCTAAGTATTTAAGCAGGCAAACCCTAGAACCTAGGACCCCTGTTCCATCCATCAAATCCTCCCAGCGCCGCCGCCACCCCGTGTCTCCCACCTCGGGATCGTCCCGATCCAAAATCCATGCTCAAGCCCCAATCCCCTTTGCTTCGTCAGCGTCGCGTCTCTGCGTCCTGGATGCGTTCAGCAACCGCAACCACCCGCCTCCTCTGCTCTGTCGCCTCCGGCCCGTCGTCAGATGCTCCAGCCTCGCCCCATCGCAGCAGGAGCATCTACCAACGCGGGGGAAGGAGCTCCCCTATCGGAGCCGTCGCGCCGCCCTGCTGGCCGATGAGGTCATGTCCCCGCGCCCCGTGCCCCCTTCTTCTTCCCATTCCCTTTTTCATGCTCGTTGCTCCCTCTGTTTCAGACATGGGAGCCCCAGGCAGCCTGGACCTCGCCGCCGTTGGGAACGGGATGGCCGCCCCGGATCAGGCCCCGATCTGGTTCGTCCCCGTTGCCTCCGGCCAGGACCTTGTCACCCTCGCCGTCCCCATGCAGTATTCGCCGGATCCTGCCATGGACACCGCCCCTTGGAGCTTGCCTATCCAAGCCGCCGGGAGGCCGCGACCCCGACTGGAGCTGGACTCCCTCCCTTGACCTGTTGCGTCGCCACACCCCCATGGCGAAGCTCCACCCTCAGGACCGGCTTGACCTCCAGCTCGCCCCGACCACGAGCAGCCTGCGTCTCCAGCTCGACTGTAGAGCATGGGCTGTTCCAAATGTTCAGTTTCGTCAGACAACGACAGGGTATGGTTCATTTCGTGAGAAACCCATTTCATACTGCAATTCCCTCCGTAGCCCAGTGGCTAGCACCTCTCGTTTGCATCCAGGCGGTCTCGGGTTCGAGACCCCAGCGCCCCATTTTTACCTCTGCGATTTTTGTTCTCGTGTGCTAGTTAGCACAGTATGCATATGTACATTTCTTTCCCTGTTCTAGCAGTAGCACTTCACCATCGTAGTGGCAACCGAGCCACTGCAGCGCCAGTAGGTCGAGGGTTCGAGCCCCTCGCGCGCCCCTTTCTTTTATTTGGGTATTTATTCTTTTAAACTGTGGTGTTGCCTGCTTAGGTGCATAGGTAGGTTATTTCTCCTGTTAGGGCAGTGAACCGAGCCTAGCTCAGTGGTGATTGTCCTATTGTGTTGTAGTAGGTAGTGGGTTCGAGTTTCCCTGCTCCCATGTTATACTTTTTTCCCTGTGTTTTTTTAGTTGCTTGCAGTAGTGTGCCATTGATAGTGGGTCCAGAGCCCACATGCCATACTAGGGGCCCTGGTGTGTATGACCAGTGGGACCCCCTGAGGATTAAATTAATTTTGTTTGTTTATTTTGTGTTGTATATCCAAACCTGGAATATTCTAGAAGAGGATATGCACAATCTGGCATATAAGAACAGTCCCCCTGTTCTTGTTAATATCGGAGTTTGATCCTGTGTAGTTTTCCCTTTGTTGTTTGTGGTGTTTTTCTTCATGCATATATAGCACTGTAATATATGGATTTGGGGTAGGAGAACCCAAGGAATCCAATGGAGACACTAGTTTCCACTTCTGAGCAGTTCTGCAGAAGTGTCACTTTGTGATGAGGTGGCACTTGTTTACCGATGCAGGATGGGTTAAGTGCATCAATAGGGGTTGAGCATCCATGCAGCATATTGGGTAGTGCATCATGTTGTGCATCGTGTGGTGAATATCTGTGTTGATGTTTGTTTCCGGTTTGCTCCGTCTCGGTAGAGTTCCGCAAGCGTGTCGGAATGTGAGGACCCGTTCGACTACGATGGTTTGCCGACTCCACCGAGTTGTTCTTCTTCCAAGCGGGATCTCAGGCAAGATGACCATTTCCCCAGATACCATTACTATCATTGCCATGCTAGTTTATCGCTTCTATCGTTTATGTCTCGTTGCCTACCACTTGTTAAATATCAGCCTCTCAACCATGCCATGATAACCTTCAACCTGTTCGACCTAGCAAACCACTGATTGGCTATGTTACCGCTTGCTTAACCCTGTGTTAGCGTTGCTAGTTGCAGGTGCATTCCTTCCATGTGAAAGCATGGATTCCTTGTTATATCACCATATTAAATGCTAATTAATTTAATGCACCTATATACTTGGTAAAAGGTGGAAGGCTCGGCCTTTCTAGCCTGGTGTTTTGTTCCACCTTTGCCCCCTTAGTTTCGGCTACCGGTGTTATGTTCCATAAACGAGCGCTCCTAACACGATCGGGGTTGTTATGGGGACCCCCTTGATAATTCGTTTTAGATTAAAGCTGGTCTGGCAAGGCCCAACATTGGTTCTACATTTGCGCAACATAATAATTTTGTTAATATTGAAATGCATAGGGCGTCATGAACCCGAGGAGTAATTTTACATAAACAGGGGGGCCAGTGCTGATGGTGTTGGTCCCAAACGGTCTGCCCGCGGGGCCACCACGGGGAAACTCGAGGTTTGGCACCCGTAGCTAGTTCCATCCGTCGTGTCCTGAGAACGAGATACGCGGCTCCTATCGGGATCGTCGACACGCCGGGCGGTCTTGCTGGATTAGGTTTACCTTTGACGAGATATCTTGTGCATCGGGATTCCGGTGATGCTTTGGGTAATCTCAGAGTTGAGGTTTTCCACTAGGGAATCCGACGAGATCGCGAGCTTCATGATTGAGGATTTCTATGCGGCTTGTGGTAATTTGTGATGGACTAGTTGGAGCACCCCTGCAGGGTTAAATCTTTTCGGAAAGCCGTGCCCGCGGTTATGTGGCAACGTGGAAATTTTGTTTAACACTGGTTCTAGATAACTTGAAGTTAACTTAATTAAAACTTGCCAACTGTGTGCGTAACCGTGACTGTCTCTTTCGTGAGTTCCTTCTCCGATCGAGGACACGGTGGGGTTATGTCTGACGTAGATAGGTGTTCAGGATCATTCATTTGATCATCAGTAGTTCACGTCCGTTATGCGTAGATCTTCCCCCTTTTATTTCTTGTACTCGTAAGTTAGCCACCAAATATATGCTTAGCCGCTGCTACAACCTCACCACTTAACCATACCTCACCCATTAAGCTTTGCTAGTCTTGATACCTTTGGAAATGAGATTGCTGAGTCCCTTGTGGATCACAGATTACTACAACACCAGTTGCAGGTACATGTAAAGGTTACTCGACGTGAGCCCGTTGATTGTTCATTTGGAGTTGCTTCTTCTTCTTCTTCTTCATCGATCTAGGATGGGTTCCAGGCCGGCAGCCTGGGATAGCAAGGATGGACGTCATTCTTCTTTTGTCGTTTGTTTTCGTCCGTAGTCGGACCCTGCTCTTACTCTTGATGATTATGTAATGTACTGATGTGACTCTGATGTAGCTCGTGGCGAGTGTAAGCCAACTCTGTATATATATCTCTTCTTTTCAGTACATGTATTGTAACGATATCCATTCTTGCGACACAACGAGATGCGCTTCTATCCCTCACGAGGCCTTCGTCCCAAATTGAGGATAGGGTCGCATCTTGGGTCTGACAAATTGGTATCAGAGCCAGTACCAACCTAGGAGCCCCCTTGATTGATCGAACTTGGCCGAGTCGAGTCTAGTGAAAAACTGCTTTGAGTCTAGTTATATAGCGGAGAGTAGGATTCTTTTTTCTCCTCTTCTATGCTCTGGTGAGGAATCTTGACGTAATAATTTATTCTACTCCTCTTCTCACTCAAAAAAAATTTAGGATCACGCGGATATTTTTGGAATCTATATGATGCCGATGTGACGGAGTTCTGTCTTGGTGCCTCCTGTCTGACTTGATTTTCTTCCGGGGAGTTGAGCTCCAGGGGATTCTTGAGCACATCGTTATCATTCAGATTTCTTAGTATCTCAGGACGAAGGATGTTCGTAATTGCTTCAATACTAGTAATGGCGAGATAACCCCGATGTCCCCAGTACTGGTGCAGATTGTTCGGGGGTACTGCCATACTTTGTATCGTTGTGATCACGAGGGTCTGTTGTAGATGAAGGTCTGAGATTCTGGTTGTGTGTTGACGGATGTGATACAGGTGACGGGTTAGTATAGGAGTTGTGTGTTATTACTCCTTGTATCCGTGTACCAGATTGCATGACCAGATATTTCGGGAATTCATAGGTGGGAATTCAAATAGTTACTTATAGGACATTCTTCCAACAAATGCATGATGTTAGGTTGGGGTTCGACATCTAGTGGATTCGTTTGTTCACGGTCGACTTACAGCGGTACACGTTGTGTCTTAAAGAGTCCTTGTAGCTTGCTACGACTCGGGGACGCTTCGTACGTCGGGTGCACTGCCTTGCACTTGATGGCTACTGTAAAATCGAGCCCGTGCGATCCTGTCCACGAAAATATCGGACGAAATCTTTCTCATGAGTTTGTTCTGGCTTGTTTCATAAGCCACACCTTTTGTTTTTGTTGAATATGGTAATTCGTGTTGCTTCGATGTCAAGTGGTGATTTCAGATCTTTCCTAATCTGTGTTCTCATATTTTTATGTGAGAGTGCTAATACTTTTGCTCAATCAATTGTCTCATCAATTTTGTCAACCGGAGTCGTCATGTTAATTCTTTTCCAACCGGTGTGCTTCTCTGCAACTGAATTCAATCTTCTCCAGTTGTTGCAGATCGTTCTCTCATTTCATACGGAGTTCATCTCATCTATGCCAAGTCGTCTTTGTTTTTTCCCGCCCTCCCACCCTTTTCTTAAGTGATTGGATGTCATCCAAGTGCATTTCATTTCATTGTTGCTTCCGCTATCTCTTCTTCCTTTCGTAACCGGTGATTCATGGTGAACATTCTCAGGAGTTTCATGTTCATCTTTATTCATTCTTGTCATCCTTACCGGTGAATTCATTTCAGTTATCCATGGTCATCATATCCTTTTCAACCATTAAATTATTTCCGACGTTGGAAATTCTTTCAGCCTATCTTGTTTATTAATTCCTCTCTCTTTCTATCTGGAGTGTTAAAGATATTTCAGTAGTTTCTCGTTTCCAATCTTTTCAATTATTTCGAGGTGCTAACCTCATCTAGTTTTCTTACACCGGTGCAATATCTCTCGTTCTAGCAATTGTTTCAACGGTGATTTCTTTGAGTGGCCCCATAATCCACAGGTTTTCCCAGGATCTTTCCTGACTCTTTTAATCTTTTCCAGAGATCCTTAATTCTTTTCAACTATGACGTAAGTATGAATTTCATCAGTCATATCCCTTCTCCAAGATCTATTCGAATTAATTCTCATATTTGGCTAAACCTTTCATTCTTCATTATTCCGGAGTGTCTCACTATTCTTGGTGATGTTCTTCTCGTCATTCTCTCCATTGAAGATTCGAAGGAGTGTTTCTCTCACTCTCGTTCCATTCTTGTGAAGACTGTCATCTCAGCTTCGTGTATCCTCTCATTTGTTGTCAATCATGAGTATCCCTTTCTTGCTATCCGGTGCATTCTGAATTGTTTTCATTCTCGATCCTCCTAAGGCCATCATTTCAGAAGATTCTTCGTTCTCAGCTTTCAGCTTTCATCCTCAATTCTTCTCAATTGTTGTCTCTTCGTTCGTCTCGGTTATTCATGCGCCTTTTTCAAGTTTTCTTTCAGGTGGCTCATGAGCTCTTCATTCTCATGTTTCTCCATTGATTCTTGGTTTTCCATTCAACTGGGAATTCTTACCGGTGCTTCCTGCAATTATGCTTCAAATGGTGCTTATCTCTCTGCCTCTTCAAGATCCTTTCAAGAATAAGTGCCATGCTAAATCCGTGACTTGTCATCAATTATACTTGATGAAGGATAAGCATAACATAATTCTTATTCTGTTCATAGTAATCTGAATTCTTCTTCCGGAGTGGCTCATGATATCGATTCCTTTTTCTCAAGTGTTCTTATCTTTTCTTTTCGGGAGTGCCAAGTTTTCTCAAGTTTCTCTTCGTGAAGCTTCATTGAAGACTTTGCAAGGTCATAATCTTATTCTTTTCTACCTTCATGTCTGTGCATCATTCATTTGTATACGGAGGTCCTTCTTGGTGGTTCATCATCATATCAATTCATTTTCAAAGTGTTCTTCAAGATTCTTGCTGGAGAACCTCAAGTATCCTTTCTCTTGCATTTATATGTGCAATTGTTCTTCCTTTATCCTTTGAGGTGGTATTATAGCATTCTTGTTAGTGTAGGAGCCTCGAAGAGTTTTCCTTTCAAGAATGAGATAATTAAATCCACCAATTCTTTGATCATGAGATATTTGCAACCTATGATTCTTCATTGAGCTATCTTGATTTGGATTTCACCTAAATCTTTTCCTATGGATTATGCTATCATGGTGCTTGTCATTAATCCAAGTTCTCAATGTATCCTCTTGGTGTAAGTAAGTGTTCGTATCTTGTTACTCCCAATCTATCCTTGTTTCTTTTAGTGGTTGGTTGTCACCTCATATTTGTTGAGATGATTTTCGTAAGCCCACTACTATCTTGTTTTTTTTTCGTTGTTGTTTTTCCAACAACTCCGTTCAATTCTTCTCGCAAGGGTGCTTGTCAAGTTCATTGGAGTTAGTAGTTGTCATTCTCTCTGCATTCTCTTCTTTTGTATGAGCTAGTTCCTATTCTCTTGTTCCGGAGGCATTGTGATGTCGCTCTTTTGGGTCTATTATGTTGTTCTACCAAGATCATGGTGTTCCCTTGCTCTATTTAGTTGTGTGTTATGTATATTGTGTAATTCTCTCTTCTTATCGATTTTTTTGTCCCATTTTCCTACCGAAGTGCTGCCGAAATTTTCCGTGAATTCTTGCTTCTTTCTCATATCTGTCCTCATGTCTTTGCAACTTTCAAGGATCGTTGGTTTCACTCGTTTGTCAAAGAACCGACTAAGTTTTTACCTCGTGTTCTTTCTCACCCTCTCCCCCTTTCATTCTTGGATCTCGGGGCGAGATCCTCTTGTAGTGTAGGAGAGTTGTGACAGCCCGATGCCGACGTTCCAGAGGATCCCCTTTTTCTTTCCGTTTTCGTCGTGTGTCTATTTTCTTTTGTCGCATCATCATCGCATCATGCGCATCATCTGCATTGCATCGGCTTCTCCGTTGCCGCCAGTTTTCAAACATGCATCCGTTGTTAGTTGCCGGTTCGCGTCGTAGTCCGTTCTGAGTCCGACCGCACTCGCACGTGCCCGCAACATCGTCAAGACCTTGTTTTTATAACGTGTTTAAAACTTTCTCCGATTGAGCTGGAACTTGGCGTGCAGTCTTAATTTAGTATAGGTAGGCCGTCAGTCAAATTTCATCGCGATCAGAGCTAGTTTGTTACCCGTGTCGTTTATTATATAGCGGCACTATAGCCGGTCAATTGTCGGACGTTGTGGTATTTTAAACTCTGTCACCGGGGTGACCGTTTTCCCTCTCATCTTCGCCTAGCCCCTCTGCACAGTGCGTCGACCCTACTCGCGGCCAGTCCGAAAACCTACCGGAACCGGAATCATGTGTTCGTGACCGTTGGGTCCGGATCGACCCCATTTTACCGCAAACAGTCATCGGTTTGTCCATTGGACTCCCTAGCCTATTCATTCTCGACCGTCCGATTTATATCGGAGGGTCCAGTCAGTCCTATCCATACCCACCTAATTATTTAAGCAGGCAAACCCTAGAACCTAGGAACCCTGTCCCATCCATCAAATCCTCCCAGCGCCGCCGCCACCCCGTGTCTCCCACCTCGGGATCGTCCCGATCCAAAATCCATGCTCAAGCCCCAATCCCCTCTGCTTCGTCAGCGTCGCGTCTCTGCGTCCTGGATGCGTTCAGCAACCGCAACCACCCGCCTCCTGTGCTCTGTCGCCTCCCGCCCGTCGTCAGATGCTCCAGCCTCGCCCCGTCGCAGCAGGAGCATCTACCAACACGGGGGAAGGAGCTCCCCTACCGGAACCGTCGCGCCGCCCTGCTGGCCGATGAGGTCATGTCCCCGCGCCCCGTGCCCCCTTCTTCGTCCCATTCCCTTTCTCATGCTCGTTGCTCCCTCTGTTTCAGACATGGGAGCCCCAGGCAGCCTGGACCTCGCCGCCGTTGGGAACGGGATGGCCGCCCCAGATCAGGCCCCGATCTGGTTCGTCCCCGTCACCTCCGGCCAGGACCTTGTCACCCTCGCCGTCCCCGTGCAGTATCCGCCGGATCCTGCCATGGACGCCGCCCCATGGAGCTTGCCTATCCAAGCCGCCGGGAGGCCGCGACCCCGACTGGATCTGGACTCCCTCCCTTGACCTGTTGCGTCGCCACACCCCCATGGCGAAACTCCACCCTCAGGACCGTCTTGACCTCCACCTCGCCCTGACCACGAGCAGCCTGCGTCTCCAGCTCGACTGCAGAGCATGGGCTGTTCCAAATGTTCAGTTTCGTCAGACAACGACAGGGTATGGTTCATTTCCTGCGAAACCCATTTCATACTGCAATTCCCTCCGTAGCCCAGTGGCTAGCACCTCTCGTTTGCATCCAGGCGGTCTCTGGTTCGAGACCCCAGCGCCCCATTTTTACCTCTGCGATTTTTGTTCTCGTGTGCTAGTTAGCACAGTCTGCATATGTACATTTCTTTCCCTGTTCTAGCAGTAGCACTTCACCATCGTAGTGGCAACCGAGCCACTGCAGCGCCAGTAGGTCGAGGGTTCGAGCCCCTCGCGCTCCCCTTTCTTTTATTTGGGTATTTATTCTTTTAAACTGTGGTGTTGCCTGCTTAGGTGCATAGGTAGGTTATTTCTCCTGTTAGGGCAGTGAACCGAGCCTAGCTCAGTGGTGATTGTCCTATTGTGTTGTAGTAGGTAGTGGGTTCGAGTTCCCCTACTCCCATGTTATATTTTTTTCCCTGTGTTTTTTTAGTTGCTTGCAGTAGTGTGCCACTGATAGTGGGTCCAGAGCCCACATGCCATACTAGGGGCCCTGGTGTGTATGACCAGTGGGACCTCCTGAGGATTAAATTAATTTTGTTTGTTTAGTTTTGTGTTGTATATCCAAACCTGGAATATTCTAGAAGAGGATATGCACAATCTGGCATATAAGAACAGTCCCCCCTATTCTTGTTAATATCGGAGTTTGATCCTGTGTAGTTTTCCTTTGCTGTTTGTGGTGTTTTTCTTCATGCATATATAGCACTGTAATATATGGATTTGGGGTAGGAGAACCCAAGGAATCCAATGGAGACACTAGTTTCCACTTCTGAGCAGTTGTGCAGAAGTGTCACTTTGTGATGAGGTGGCACTTGTTTACCGATGCAGGATGGGTTAAGTGCATCAATAGGGGTTGAGCATCCATGCAACATATTGGGTAGTGCATCATGTTGTGCATCGTGTGGTGAATATCTGTGTTGATGTTTGTTTCCGGTTTGCTCTGTCTCGATAGAGTTCCGCAAGCGTGTCGGAATGTGAGGAACCGTTTCACTACGATGGTTTGCCGACTCCACCGAGTTGTTCTTCTTCCAAGCGGGATCTCAGGCAAGATGACCATTTCTCCAGATACCATTACTATCATTGCCATGCTAGTTTATCGCTTCTATCGTTTATGTCTCGTTGCCTACCACTTGTTAAATAACAGCCTCTCAACCATGCCATGATAACCTTCAACCTGTTCGACCTAGCAAACCACTGATTGGCTATGTTACCGCTTGCTTAACCATGTGTTAGCGTTGCTAGTTGCAGGTGCATTGCTTCCATGTGAAAGCATGGATCCTTGTTATATCACCATATTAAATGCTAATTAATTTAATGCACCTATATACTTGGTAAAAGGTGGAAGGCTCGGCCTTTCTAGCCTGGTGTTTTGTTCCACCTTTGCCCCCTTAGTTTCGGCTACCGGTGTTATGTTCCATAAACGAGCGCTCCTAACATGATCGGGGTTGTTATGGGGACTCCCTTGATAATTTGTTTTAGATTAAAGCTGGTGTGCCAAGGCCCAACACTGGTTCTACATTTGCCCAACATAATAATTTTGTTAATATTGAAATGCATAGGGCGTCATAAACCCGAGGAATAATTTTACATAAACATGGGGGCCAGTGCTGATGGTGTTGGTCCCAAACGGTCTGCCTGCGGGGCCACCACGGGGAAACTCGAGGTTTGGCACCCGTAGCTAGTTCCATCCGTCGTGTCCTGAGAACGAGATACGCGGCTCCTATCAGGATCGTCGACACGCCGGGCGGCCTTGCTGGATTAGGTTTACCATTGACGAGATATCTTGTGCATAGGGATTCCGGTGATGCTTTGGGTAATCTCAGAGTTGAGGTTTTCCACTAGGGAATCCGACGAGATCGCGAGCTTCGTGATTGAGGATTTCTATGCGGCTTGTGGTAATTTGTGATGGACTATTTGGAGCACCCCTGCAGGGTTAAATCTTTTCGGAAAGCCGTGCCCGCGGTTATGTGGCAACGTGGAAATTTTGTTTAACACTGGTTCTAGATAACTTGAAGTTAACTTAATTAAAACTTGCCAACTGTGTGCGTAACCGTGACTATCTCTTTCGTGAGTTCCTTCTCCGATCGAGGACACGGTGGGGTTATGTCTGACGTAGATAGGTGTTCAGGATCATTCATTTGATCATCAGTAGTTCACGTCCGTTATGCGTAGATCTTCCCCCTCTTATTTCTTGTACTCGTAAGTTAGCCACCAAATATATGCTTAGCCGCTGCTACAACCTCACCACTTAACCATACCTCACCCATTAAGCTTTGCTAGTCTTGATACCTTTGGAAATGAGATTGCTGAGTCCCTTGTGGCTCACAGATTACTACAACACCAGTTGCAGGTACATGTAAAGGTTACTCGACGTGAGCGCGTTGATTGTTCATTTGGAGTTGCTTCTTCTTCTTCTTCATCATCGATCTAGGATGGGTTCCAGGCCGGCAGCGTGGGATAGCAAGGATGGACGTCGTTCTTCTTTTGTCGTTTGTTTTCGTCCGTAGTCGGACCCTGCTCTTACTCTTGATGATTATGTAATGTACTGATGTGACTCTGATGTAGCTTGTGGCGAGTGTAAGCCAACTCTGTATATATATCTCTTCTTTTCAGTACATGTATTGTAACGATATCCATTCTTGCGACACGACGAGATGCGCTTCTATCCCTGACGAGGCCTTCGTGCCAAATTGAGGATAGGGTCGCATCTTGGGTCTGACACATGGCCCTTGTGTCATGTGCCTTGCTCTTATAATAGGATAACTTGTGCATGATTCTATGCACTCATGCGGTTAACCGTATTTTGGACCCACACTTATCATAGTAATCGAATTAGAAGATTTACATCATACCATGTCCAAAATATGTTTGTTGAGAGGCCTTTGGTTGCTACACATGTGAGAATACTCCTTATCACCTCATCATCCAAATCCCAGAAATTGCCTCTGCCTACTTCTCTCTCGGTCGTCCGACGAGTCTCAGACGTCCGACGGCTAAACACACTCCGGACGTCCGGCACATGTCGGTCGTCCGACGGCTGATGCTCTCCGGACGTCGGACGGCCGACACATCGGGAGCCTCTATAAATAGAGGGGCGCGGGCTGGGCATTGCCCTAGCCCCCACGCGCCCCCTTTCTCCCAGCCGCCGCCGGCTGCCTGAGGAGCTTGACCGCGCCGCCACCATGGGGCCCTGCCCCGCGATCTGGCTATTCTCCTCCGTGGGATCCTTCTTCCATTCCTCTCCTCTCTCGATCTGCAGGTATCCTCTCGGTTTCTCTTGTGATTGGTTCCCCTTCTCACTAGTTCATGTGTTCGTTCATGTGTTTTGACCGTGACCGTTCCCCATGGGGTTTCCAATCGTGTAGGCCTTGTTCCACCATGCCCAAGATTAAGCACACTGCCCAGAAGAACTCTCTTGGCTCATCCGCTCGTGCCCCTCCTAACACGGGGTCGGATGACTCCGATGTACCACGCCGTCCCTTCAAACGGCTCGCCCGGCGTCCTCCTCCACATCCCCGCTCCTCGTCTGATGGCTCTGACTTCGAGGATGAGCTTGCAGATGAGGAACATGCTGAACACGTTGCCGTCCGGAAGACTATGCCGAAGCCGGGGACTCGCAGGCCCTCATATATGCCACCGCCGCCTCCTGAACAGCCCGAAGGTGATGCTCGTCGCATCTCCCTTGAACCTCCTCCTACTTTAGGTCGTGAAGTCAAGGACTTCACCACGGTTCCTAAGTCTTCCTACTTTACATTCCTCCGCGATGTTAACCAATTTTCTGTTGTACGTGACTCTATGGACTCACGTTTCCACACACACGTCCAAGCGGACATCTTTTCTACTGTCATCGTTCCTAAGGGTCACTCAGTCCATCATTATATTGATCTTGAGCATATTCGCACTCACCCGGCGAAATACCCGGGTGCCATTGAGCTCATTGAGTCATCGGGGCTCGCTGCCCCCTTTGCTTTTCGTTGCGATTTTAACAGTGCCGCTATTCATCAATTTTATGCCACGTGTTTCTTTGGCTCAAACAACACTGTTAGCTGGATGACTTCTGATGTTGAGTTCACAGCCTCTTATGATGAGTTTGTTGCCGCACTCGGTTTCCCCGACTCCGTCTTCAAAATCCATAAGAATGATCCTAACCATGCACATAAACCCATTGAGGCATGTGGGCTTCTCCTCAAACCACTTCGTGAACTTGATGCAGATGAACGGATGAAGGATCTTAACCAAGTATCCATCTAGCGCTCTCCCTTCTTTATCATTTTTCAGTGTCTTATCCGCACCATCTATCCCAAGATGGGTGATAGGGGATCCTGCAACGGCTACTCTATTGATATCATGTCACATTTACACGAGTCCCCCAAGCGCAAGATTAATGTGCCTCACTTTCTGTGGCATGAGATTCGGCTCGCTAGTCTTCAATACAAGCGAGCCTTCCCTTATGCCCCCTTCATCTAGGCCTTTATCCACCATGTTGCTGAATTCACTATTGCTCCCACTCACACAAATCACAAGTGGGCCATTCCCAATCACATGGCGGATGATTATGCTCCTAAGAAAACCTCATCCACCTCCACTCGCCGCACTGCTGCCCGGTCAGCAACCCCTTCATCCAGCTCAGCTCCTCTCGGTCGCTTTGCCAAATTCATTGGCAAGGCACATTCTGCCATGATGAAGGCTTTCTCTTTCCAGTGCGGTCAAACTCATGATGTGGTTTCTCTCCTCGTCTCCTCCAAGAATGCCCTCAAGGCTCGTCTGAGAGACTCGGGCGCTCTTGATGTGAGTGACGATGAGGATCTTCCTGCTGCTCCTCCTTCTGACTTTGGCTTCCCATCTGGTCCTGAGTGGGCTGACTTTCTTGACGAGGCTAGTGGCAGTGGCTTGCCTGAGGATGAGGATGATGAGGATGATGCCTGATGATGATGATGTTGATGAGGGTGATATTTGAGTATGTGGTAGCATTGCCGGGTTCCTTCCTTTTTGGTCCTTGATGCCAAAGGGGGAGGACATTATCTTATCTTAGTTTCGATTTTAGTTTCTCTCATAATGTATGGTATGATGTAGTATGTCGAACTTAATGATGTGTCATCATGTAATGATACTTATGGATGATGTGCTATGCCATCACTTATGGATGATGTATTGTTAAACTATCACGTGGTGATGAGATATCATGATATTATCGTTGTGTCATATGATGATGAGTTTTATGCTATCCCATTGATTCATATGATATGCCTCGATTCATATGATATGCTATGAATTATTGATTCATATGATATGCTATGTATTGTTGAACTATTATGGTGTAATGTTATATCATGCTATTATCTTCAAAGCACGCATTAAGGGGGAGCTCCCGCACTTACCTAGTTTACTATGCATATAATCAGGGGGAGCTTCATAAGCATCGTAACAAATCTCTCCTAAGCCACACATGTGTATTACTATTTTTGAGAGCTATATGTATGTTGTCATCAACTACCAAAAAGGGGGAGATTGAAAGTGCAGTCATGCCCTTAATCGTGTTTTGTAGTTGCTGACAACACACATATAGATAACTAATCACTAATCCCCTTTAAGCTATTGTTAATGATCATGTGTTGATAAGGACAAGCTCATGTGCTAACAAGGACAAGATCAAGATAAGCTTTCCTGAGCACTACATGCTTGATTCTTGTGGACGTTCACATGGTGGACAAATGAAGATGAATACATAAGCTAGGCTTTCCACATTGTGTATGGGAGAGCTACTTGAAGACTTCATCATGTCTTGCTTTCAACTTGAGCCAAGAAGGAACAACAACATCAAGCTCAAGTGAAAGGGCTAACTCAAAGGTATCAGTTCCTTTGACGTTAGTGGTGCGGAGTGATGATCAGCGAATAAAAGTATACACTCGAGTATGGATCATCAGTACCCTCTTATGATTCTTGAGTCTTTAGGGATCCCGCACTATTATGAGGGGATCACAGGTTTTGCGATGAACTTGCTCAAACTACATCTCTACTTTTCTGCTCATACCACATCTCCACTGCTCTGCTGTTATCTGAAAACAGAACCAATGCCTCGGGCATCCGGCTTCCTCCGGACGTCCGAGGGACTGACGCCCGACCACTTCGGAAATTCGGAACCTTATACGAGAGAAATCCAGAGTCAAATAACTCGGACTTCCGGCACCCTCCGGACGGCCGAGGGCCGGACGCCCGACCACTTTGGAAAACCGGAACCTTGCACCACAGAAATTTGAGTCAAATAACACGGACTTCCGGCCTCCTCCTGTCGTCCGAGGGCCGGACGTCCGACCTCCTTCGGAAATCCGGTGCCCTTGAATAGAGCCAAAGTCTTGTACATCCGGCTTCCTCTGGACGCCCGGTCCCTGTTTGACTTCACAGTGGTTCCTGATATATGTACATCCCTCGGACGACCGAGCCCTGTCGGACGTCCGACCCCTTGTGGGCGTCCGGACATCCGAGAACTGCCGGATGTCCGACCACTGTCACACTTAAGTGACCCCAACGGTCACTTTCCCTTCTCCACTATAAATACCCCCTCCCACTTCGTGAGAGGGTGCCCAACACAGCCATATCCTCATAAGAGCACATTTCTACCTCACACAGATTTGCTCACACCAAATCTTAGATCCCAAGAGCATTTGTGAGCCCCTTTGAGAGTTGTTCCAATCAAAAGATAGATCGTCTCCCTCTCCTTGTGTCAACCCAAGCTATTTGAGATTTGAGCAAGTTTTGAGCATTCCCCGTGATCTTGTTACTCTTGGAGGTTGGAGACTCCTAGGCGGTAGGAGTTCTTCGGAGAGGAATCAATCCGTGTGATTACCCCCCGAAAAAGTTTGTGAGTGTTTGGAAGCCACCTCAAAGGCTTACCACTAGTGGTTGAGAAACGCTTTCGTGGTGTTACCTCAAAGGGAGAATAGGGTGAGCCATCGTGGCGTTGGTGTGCCCTCGTGGTAACATCCACCTCTCTAACGGTGACTAGCTTCCCTCCAAGGAAGTGAACATCGGGATACATCTTTGTCTTAGTGACCTTGGTTATCCTTAACCCTAACTCCTTACTTGTGGTTTACTTGTGTTACTTGAGCATACATACATTGCATATTGTTTGTGCTCATTATATTGTGTTGGCTATTTCTTTGTACAAGATTAATCGTTCAAGTATACCCTCTATATCCACACGTTCACACTTGCATCTTTTGATATATCGTGTGTTATAGTGTGATCTAGTATCTTGTGTCGTTCACCTACTTGTCGTGTGATATAGCTCAAGTAAGTTTGTGTAACTTACTTGTGCTTGTTAGTAACCGTATTGTGTCCATCTTGGTAGATTGTGTTGTTGATACATGTTGCGGTGCCTATTGCATTTAGGATTTGTGCTTGAAAAGTATCCTCTTAGTTTATTTCCGTATTAGGTTTAAGCCAAATCCGAAGAAGTTTTTAAATAGCCTATTCACCCCCCCCCCCCTCTAGGCGTCATCATGGTCTTTTCAACGTTACAATGTTTTGATAATGTGGCATCCTAGAAATCGTCATGATTTTTAGTACAATATTTTTCGGCACCATGTTTCATTGTTTCCCTCATGAAGAAACCATGTACCAAGAAATATCATAGTCGATCTCTACAACTACAAGAGACCCAATGATTGTATTTGCTACCTTGACAACAATGTCTTGTGGTCACAAATTCACTGAATATTGTAACAACTTCATGCAAGATAACCATATCAGTGGCCAGTGCATGGTAATTTGCTCCAAGTTTCTGAATGAAGAGATCAGAATAATTTTTCTCAGTAAGATAGCCATATTATGTTTTTAGTGAGTTTTTTAACAAGAACGTTGCATGTAATCAAAATAACATTTTTTTCTTTCGGTTACTCAAAGATGAGTGTTGGACTGTTGGCTCAAAGAAACCTATATTCCATAGCTGTTGTTTCACAATTACTTGTTTTAGGAGCGTGGGAATATAAATCTTGCTAGTCTAGGACCACTATAACATTGTGAAATCTCCCAGCATACATGCTAAGCAAAATAGGCTGAGGAACGAGATGAGGGTTCACATGCGGTAGAATAATAACAGAAGATGTGTCACCAATTAAATGGCTCTCCTCAGATTTGTTAATCCCGTTGGCAATCTTGGGGGAAGAAGTAGAGGGCACAAAAGCACGTAGAACGACGAGCCATGTGTGCTGCAGCTCGACGCAAATCAAGAATTGTAGGGAATGCTGAAATCTGAACAGGTAGCAGTTCGGATTACATGAGAACTAAAATTGTCATGTACGTACTCAGCTTTAGACTGTTTAGTCAATAAGAAAAAGGCATGTAGAAAACATACCCCCGATTCATATGATAAATGTCTTCGAGTCTTTTTCAACAGTTATAGTGCTAATCCTTGTCTCTTCCTTTAGCAATATTGAGATCCTCCTGACCCTGTAGGAATTCAGACATCTGTATAAAGCATGCAACTTATAGGAGAAAACACAACATGGACAGAATAAATAAGCAGAGTACATTGTTTTCTCTATATCTGAGTATTCAAGTAAAGTAGACCGTATACGTCTCAACCCTGGAAATAGTCTTTGAACCCAAAAATGAATATAATCAACTAGTCAATTACGTGTATGAACTATAAACAAAAATTAAGATTACAACAACAATACACCCCGCCACGACAAGAGAGCCGCCCACACAATGCAACCTTCTCATCCTTGATTTACTGGCCAAACCCATGTCTCTGTTGTCCAATACAATATCCATCAACACATGCCTACTTTCTGAAAAAGAAGGCCTAAAAAACGATCAATTGTTTGTTGCCAACAAAAAATAGTTGGACATATTCCTTTTATAGTAAGTACCTTATATAACCGAAACGAACCAATCTGTAAAATCAATCAGCAGCCGTCAACCGAGCTACTGCACAACAGTACAACACCGACGATACCACAGCTTGTTTCCAATATTCCACCTTGTATGTTGACTTTGATCCTTGGCGAGGGCCCCACACGACAGGATGATGCTCAGTTCTCTCATGCTCGAAAGGATCCATGACTGGACCCTTCAATACGAAGGACATAAACAGGTGAGCCGACATGTTTTAGACAGTCACATCAGTGTAAGTTCAACAAGATGCTCATACCTAGAAAAATAATCGGAATAGTGTCTATAAACAACATTGTTTCCATCTTGATCGCATAGCAGTGTTCCGTTGTACCGGCCATTATATGCATCCGGACCGCGAGCTGAATTTGACGCGCCATGATCTGGTTCTTCTTCTTGTGTTGTACTAAAATACCCAGTCTTATGTATTGGAGATTGGAGTAACTAAAAGTAGTCATTCAAAAGTATGGCTCATTTGGTTTCACTCAGAATGCTGTATAACTAGTTCCGCCATGAATTTGGATATTTTTTAGTTAATATAGCTTTTTGCCCTGTAACATAAACAAATAAAAGTGCCTAATATATTGCAAAACAACCAATCACAAAAATCTCAGATATCTCCAAAAAATATAGTCAGCATACAGATGTTAAGATAGAAATAATACTGCGAGTAAGCAACACTCATGGTGCCAAGATAGAAATATTATTATAAAGTATGCTAATTCAATGATCATCGATGGCAAGGGGAAGAGTGTGTTGTATCACTATTGTTATATATTTGAAATCTCAGTGCACATCACAGATATATTTTCTAGCAATACAAATCTTTGATCTCAAACAGAACATATCCACGTTACCCTCAGGATAACTGAACAACAATACCTGACGGTGGGTCACCCAATTGAATCCATCCATCTTAGCACCAAAATCCGAAGTTCTGGGTAGCTCCATCACAGATATTAACACCTAAAGGGTTGAAGGAAAAAACATTCAGTACTTACTATAAGTAAAGGAAAACCATAAAATTTATATCTATGGACTTGCAAAGACAATCAAGAGCAACGACTGATGTGAAAGCTTACATTGGGTGTATATATGACTCATCTTTTTCCACGGAATTGTCACTTATAGGACAAATATTTGTAATTTGGAACTAACTGGACCAAAAAATAGGAAGCGAGTTTATGTCCTCTCACATGAAACATATCATTATAGCTGAAAATCATGTCTTGGAATATAAGCTACCATTAATCATGTTAGTTCAAGAGGCTACAAACACGCTACCTACATACTCCATTTGGATCACCCTGGTAGCAGCCAAACCCTTTGCCGCATCGCCATGTGTGTAGCCCTCGTGGTCCACCCTGAGTTTTTGCATGGTTCATCTTATGTGCACTGAAGACTTTGGAGATGAGATTCATGTGCCTTCTCAGCTCTAGGAAAAAATGCGCCGGTTGTGAACTTCTACAATTTTGTTTTAAGGAGAACACACCACAATTCTTACCTGTAATTGCTTTTTATAAGCTGTAAGAAACTGTATTATACTTTTCTATTTAAAAGATGCAAAGAATCATCTCTTAAAGGCATAACAACAAACAAGTGAAGGGCACTGTAAAAATTTGTATATTAGCACATCTCACGGGAAATAATTTGCTAATTCATGAATCAATCCACATGAATTAGCCATCACATTAGCAAGTAGCACAGATACACGTGCTTCTGTACCTGAGAATCAATTATAGAGAGAAAGAGAGAGCTGTTTTGAGTGGCCACTGTGCATCAAAAGAGGAACTTTTTCTGCAAAAAAAGGAGAGGAACTTTTGGCGGCTGCTCTCCATCAAATAGCAATGGAATATCAAAACTAATTAGAGAAGGGAGAGGAATCTTAGTACTAATTAGAGAAGGGGAGGAACTTACAGTGGCTGCTCTGCATCAAATGTGGTGATGCAGCATAGTTTTTTCGTCTTACCTACAAACGGACTTCTCCCATAGGCCGCCATCCATCAGTAGCAATAGCACCACTGGGGCTCCAACCCAGCCGCCCCTTCCTCAAGCCTCCTTCTTTCCCTTCTTCCTCCTGGCTCTCTCTCTCTCTCTGATGGCCGCACGCAGTAGAGCTGCTGCCGCCGTGCACCTCTTCGCATCGGGCGGGTTAGGCATCTAGATCAGGATGGGCGAGGGGAGGGAGCAGCGGAGTTGCTGGTGCTAGATGGTGCACACGGTGCAGGGGTAAGGGGGGAGGGGCGATGGAGGTCGACCTGCCACCAGCCACCACCGGCGCGAGGCAAGGCGGGGTGGACAACGGGGTGGGCCGCCGCCGGTGCGAAGCGAGGCAAACCGCCAGGTGGGGCTAGGGTGCGTGAAGTGGTGAGGGAGCGGTTTGCAGGGAGGACGACCGACTTTTTTCTTTTTATCTTTTTTAGTGCGTTGTCAAGTGCGAGAGAGGAGAGGTGGGGTATTGAACCGGTTTATGGAGGGTTCGGAAAAAAATCGGTGAAAGGGCCGCCTGGTTTATGAAGGGATGAATAAAAATCGGTGGAAGGGCTAGCTGTAGCGACGGGGATCTGCCGTGGTCGAACCATCACGACAGACGGCAAATCCCCCTTTAATAGTAGAGATTCAGCATACTACAAATCAACTCCCTTACTATGGGCTTCTCTAGTAAATTTCTTCACATCTTCGAGCTCGCCCTACTAGCCTTTAAATCAGCCTAGCTTTGATGGAAATCTTTGGATAAACTCTCGTTTTCCTGCTTCAAAGCCTGCTGATTGAAAAAGTAGTCGTTGATGACCCTTAATTCAGCCGTCTCAACCAAATTAAGGCTCGGGGCTACTTAATTCGAACTTTTGTTTGGATATTATAAAGTCGATAACTTACCTTCAGGTGGGCACACACTTGCAAGACCACTTCTTTAAGGCCGGCTCGCGAGGCTCCGAGGTACGCATCGGTCGAATTAACAGCATTAAACTCTTGTTTGGAAAATAAAGGATGATGTAGAGCCTCCTTCCGTTGCCGATGATTCATGGCACTCTGGTATTCGGAGTTCGTTACCGATAGTCCGTCCGAACACTTGGGGATCGTACCTGTGTTCGGTACTCCGGCGCCTCATACGTCCATTTTGCATCATGCTTTTATATCGATATTTATTGCATTACGGGCTGTTAATACACATTATGATACTATACATATGCCTTTTCTCTCTTATTTTACAAGGTCTACATGAAGAGGGAGAATGCCGGCAGCTGGAATTTTGGACCGAAAAAAGAGCAAATCTGAGAGACCTATTCTGCACTACTCCAAAAGTCCTGAAAACTTACGGAGAATTATTTTGGAATATATAAAGAATATTGGGTGAAAGAAATACATCAGGGGACCCACCACGTGGCCACAAGCCAGGGGCGCACCCTCCAGGCTTGTGGCCCCCTGGCAGGCCTCCTGTGCACATCTTCTGCTATGTGGAGGGTTTTGACCTGGAAAAAAAATCATATCAGAACTTTCAGGGCAAAGCGCCGCCGTCTCGAGGTGGAATTTGGGTAGAACCAATCTAGGGCTCTGCCGGAGCTGTTCTCCCGGGAAAACTTCCCTCCCAAAGGGGGAAATCGAAGCCATCGTCATCACCAACGATCCTCTCATCGAGAGGGGGTCAATCTCCATGAACATCTTCATCAGAACCATCTCCTCTCCACACCCTAGTACATCTCTTGTATCCGATCTTTGTCTCAAAACCTTAGATTAGTACGTGTGGGTTGCTAGTAGTGTTGATTACTCCTTGTGGTTGATGCTAGTTGGTTTACTTGGTTTAAGATCATATGTTCAGATACTTAATGATCGTTAATACTCCTCTGATTATGAACATGAATATGCTTTGTGAGTAATTACATTTGTTCCTGAGGACATGGGATAAGTCTTGTTATAAGTAATCATGTGAATTAGGTATTCGTTCGATATTTTGATGAGATGTATGTTGTCTCTCCCCTAGTGGTCTTATGTGAACATTGACTACAAGACACTTCCCCATTATTTGGGCCTAGGGGAAGGCATTGGAAAGTAATAAGTAGATAATGGGTTGCTAGAGTGATAGAAGCTTCAACCCTAGTTTATGTGTTGCTTCGTAAGGGGCTGATTTGGATCCATATGTTTCATGCTATGGTTAGATTTATCTTAATTCTTCTTTCGTAGTTGCAAATGCTTGCGAGAGAGGTCAATCATAAGTGGGGAGGTTTGTCCAAGTAATGGCAGCACCCAAGCACCGGTCCACCCACATATCAAATTATCAAAGTAACGAACGCGAATCATGTGAGCATGATGAAAACTACCTTGACAGAAATTCCCATGTGTCCTCGGGAGTGCTTTGCTTTATATAACAGTTTGTCCAGGCTTGTCCTTTGCTACAAAAAGGATTGGGCCACCTTGCTGCACCTTTTTTACATTTGTTACTTGCTACCTGTTACGAATTACCTTATCACAAAACTATCTGTTATCGATAATTTCATTGCTTGCACAGAATACCTTACTGAAAACCGCTTGTCATTTCCTTGTGCTCCTCGTTGGGTTCGACACTCTTACTTATTGAAAGAACTATGATAGATCCCCTATACTTGTGGTTCATCAAGACTTTTTTCTGGCGCCGTTGTCGGGGAGTGTAGCGCCTTTGGTGAGTGGAACTTGGTAAGGAAAAAATTTATATATTGTGCTGAAATTTACTGCCACTTGTTACTATGGAAAATAATCCTTTGAGGGGCTTGTTTGGGGTATCTTCAACCCGACCAGAAGCACAAAGAGATGCTCCTCAACCTACTGCACCTACTGAAAATATTTATTATGAAATTCCTTCGGGTATGATAGAAAAATTGCTAGCTAATCCTTATGCAGGTGATGGAACAGTACATCCGATTTACATCTAACTTATGTGGATGAAGTTTGTGGATTATTTAAGCTTGCAGGTCTGCCTGAGGATGATGTCAAGAAGAAGGTCTTTCCTTTATCTTTAAAGGAGAAGGCATTGATGTGGTATAGGCTATGTGATGATATTGGATCATGGAACTACAATCGATTAAAATTTGAATTTCATCAGAAGTTTTATCCTATACATCAGGTTCATCGTCATCGGAATTATATTTATAATTTTTAGCCTCGTGAAGGAGAAAGAATCGCTCAAGCTTGGGGGAGGCTTAAGTCAATGTTAAATTCATTCCCCAATCATGAGCTCCTGAGAGAAATTGTTATTCGGAATTTTTATGCTCGGCTCTCTCGTAATGATCAATCCATGCTCGATACTTCTTGTGTTGGTTCCTTTATGAAGAAAAATATTGAATTCAAATGGGACTTATTGGAAAGAATTAAACGCAACTCTGAAGATTGGGAACTCGAAGAAGGTAATGAGTCAGGTATAAGCCTCAAGTTTGATTGTGTTAAATCCTTTATACACACCGATGCTTTTCATGATTTTAGCACTAAATATGGACTTGACTCTGAGATAGTAGCTTCTTTCTATGAATCTTTTGCTGCTCATGTTGATATCCCCAAGGAGAAGTGGTTCAAATATTATCCTCCCATTGAATTTAAAGTAGTTGAACCTATTAAAGTTGAATAAGAAACGATTATTTATAATATTGATCCTATTATTCCTACTGCTTATATTGAGAAACCACTCTTTCCTGTTAGAATAAAGGAATATGCTAAGGCTTCAACTGTGGTTCATAAGAGTTGTGCTAGAACACCTATTCCTCCTGAACAAATTAAAGTTGAACCTAGTATTGCTATGGTTAAAGATCTCTTGGTTGATAATATTGATGGGCATGTTATTCATTTCTGTGATGAAGCTGCTAGAATTGCTAGACCTGATACTAAAGATAAACATACACCTATTGTTGGTGTGCATGTTGTTTCTGTAAAAATAGGAGATCATTGTTATCATGGCTTATGTGATGTGGGTGCTAGTGTGAGTGCAATTCCCTTCACCTTATACCAAGAAATTATGAATGATATTGCACCAGCTGAATTAGAAGAAATGGATGTTACCATTAGCTTGCCAATAGAGATACTATTGCACCAATTGGGATTGATAGAGATGTTGAGGTATTTTGTGGGAAATAAAGTATCCTGCTGATTTTATTGTTCTTGGTTCCCCACAAGATGATTTTTGTCCTATTATATTTGGTAGACCCTTCTTGAATACTGTTAATGCTAATATTGATTGTGAGAAAGAAACTGTTACTGTAAGTTTTGGGGATGTGTCTCATGAGTTCAATTTCTCTAATTTTCGTAGACAACCCCATGACAAATAATTGCCTAGTAAAGATGAAATTATTGGTCTCGCTTCTATCATTGTGCCTCCTACTGATCCCTTAGAACAATATTTGCTAGACCATGAAAATGATATGCATATGAATGAAAGGAATGAAATAGATAAGATTTTCTTTGATCTGCAGTCTATTTTGAAACACAACCTGCCTGTTGAGATACTTGGGGGTCCTCCTCCACCCAAGGGTGATCCCGTGTTTGAGCTTAAACAATTACCTGATACTCTGAGATATGCTTATCTTGATGAAAACAAGATATATCCTGTTATTATTAGTGCTAACCTTTCAAAGTGTGAAGAAAAGAGATTATTGAAAACTTTCAGGAAGCATCGTGCTGCTATTGGATATACTCTTGATGATCTTAAGGGCATTAGTCCCACTCTATGTCAGCACAAAATTAATATGGAACCCGGTGCTAAACAAGTAGTTGATCACCAACGACGGTTAAATCATAAAATGAAGGAAGTGGTAAGAAATGAAACACTAAAGCATCTGGAGGCAGGTATAATTTATCCTATTGCTGATAGTAGATAGGTTAGTCCCATTCATTGTGTCTCTAAAAAGGGAGGTATTACCGTAGTTCGTAATGATAAAAATTAATTGATCCCACAAAGAATTGTTACAGGATATAGAATGTTAATTAATTTTAGTTAATTAAATAAAGCTACCATGAAAGATCATTACCATCTACCTTTTATTGATCAAATGATAGAAAGACTATCCGAACATACACATTTTTGCTTTCTTGACGGTTATTTTGGTTTCTCTCAAATACCTGTGTCAAAAGAGGATCAAGAGAAGGCCACTTTTACTTGCCCTTTCGGTACCTTTGCTTATAGACGTATGAATTTTGGTTTATGCAGTGCACTTGATACCTTTCAAAGATGTATGATGGCTATACTCTCTGACTTTTGTGAAAAGATTGTTGAGGTTTTCATGGATGATTTTTCCGTTTATGGAACTTCTTTTGATGATTTCTTGAGCAACCTTGATCGAGTTTTGCACAGATGTGAAGAAGCTAATCTTGTCTTGAATTGGGATAAGTGACACTTTATGGTTAATGAAGGCATTGTCTTGGGACACAAAATCTCCGAAGGAGGTATTGAAGTTGATCAGGCTAAAGTTGATGCTATTGGAAAAATGTCGTGTCCTACAGATATCAAAGGTATAAGAAGTTTCCTTGGTCATGCTAGTTTCTATAGGAGGTTTATTAAAGACTTTTCTAAGATTTCTAGGCCTCTCGCTAATCTTTTGTAAAAATATGTTCCATTCATTTTTTATGATTGCTACCTCTTGAGCTTGCGTTGGTTTTCCCTTGAAGAGGAAAGGGTGATGCAGTGAAGTAGATAAGTATTTCCCTCAGTTTATTGAGAACCAAGGTATCAATCCAGTAGGCGGAACAAGCAAGGCTCGAATAGTAGTACCTGCACAAATATCAAACACTTGTACCCAACGCTATAAAGGGGTTGTCAATTCATACGTCTCAAACGTATCTATAATTATTGTTGGTTTCATGCTGTTATCTTGTCATCTTTGGATGTTTTATGTACCTTTTATATCTTTTTTTGGGACTAACTTATTAATTCAGTGCCAAGTGCTGATACATCCATTTTGCATCATGCTTTCATGTTGATATTTATTGCTTTTTGGGCTGTTATATTACTTGTGGTACCATATTTATGCCTTTTCTCTCTTATTTTGCAAGGATTATTTGAAGAGGGAGAATTCAGGCAGCTGGAATTCTGGACTAGAAAAGGAGCAAACCATAGTCCATTATTCTGCACATCTTCAAATGCCCTGATAATTTACGTGGATTTTTTCTGGAATATATTAAAAATACTGGGCGAAAGAACTACCGGAGGGGGGCCACCAGGGACCCACAAGCCCCCACTCCGCCACCACCCCCTGGTGGCGGTGGGCAAGCTTGTGGGCTGCCTGAAGGCCCACTAGCCCCCCTCTTTTGCTATATGAAGCGTCCTAGTCTGGAAAAAAAATCAATCGGGAGCTTTTTCATGGTTTCGCCGCCGCCACGAGGCGGAACTTGAGCAGATCCAATCTAGAGCTCCGGCAGGACGATCCTGTCGAGGAAACTTCCCTCCCGGAGGGGGAAATCATCGCCATCGTCATCACCAACACTCCTCTCGTCGGAGGGGAGGCATCTTCATCAACATCTTCATCAGCACCATCTCCTCTCCAATCCCTAGTTCATCTCTTGTAACCAATCTTCGTCTCGCGACTCCGATTGGTACTTGTAAGGTTGCTAGTAGTGTTGATTACTCTTTGTAGTTGATGCTTGTTGGATTACTTGGTGGAAGAGTTTATGTTCAGATCCTTGATGCTATTCATTACACCTCTGGTCATGATTATGATTATGTCTTGTGAGTACTTACTTTTGTTCCTGAGGACATGGGATAAGTCATGCTGATAATAGTCATGTGAATTTGATATTCATTCGGTATTTTGATATGATGTATGTTGTTTTTCCTCTAGTGGTGTTATGTGAACGTCGACTACATAACACTTCACCATATTTGGGCCTAGAGGACGGCATTGGTAAGTAGTAAGTAGATGATGGGTTGCTGGAGTGACAGAAGCTTAAACCCCAGTCTATGCGTTGCTTCGTGAGGGGCTGATTTGGATCCACTAGTTTAATGCTATGGTTAGACTTTGTCTTAATTCTTCTTTTGTAGTTGTGGATGCTTGCGAGAGAGGTTAATCATAAGTGGGATGCTTGTCCAAGTAAGGGCAGTACCCAAGCGCCGGTCCACCCACATATCAAACTATCAAAGTAACGAACGCGAATCATATGAACATGATGAAACTAGCATGACAGAAATTCCCGTGTGTCCTCAGGAGCGTTTTTCCTCCTATAAGACTTTGTTCAGGCTTGTCCCTTGCTACAAAAGGGATTGGGCCACTTGTTGCACCGTTCCTACTACTTGTTACTTGTTACTCTTTGCTTGCTACGTTTCACCTCGCTACCCAATCACTTGTTACCGCTACTTTCAGTGCTTGCAGTTATTACCTTGCTGAAATCCGTTTATCACAGCCTTCTGCTCCTCGTTGGGTTCGACACTCTTACTTATCAAAAGGACTACGATTGATCCCCTATACTTGTGGGTCATCAAGTTCCAGTTCATGTTTTTGTGTGTTTTGGCTCTTTTCAGATCTGATTTTGGAACGGAGTCCAAACGGAATAAAATCCCCGAAATAAAATTTTCCCGAACGGAAGAAGATCAGGGAGCTTGAGGGCCAAGCCAGCAGGGCTACAGGGGGCCCACAAGCCCCCCATCCGCCACCGGGGGGCGGCGGCCAGCAGGCTTGTGGCCTCCCTAGCGCCCCCCTGACCTAGCTCCTTCGCCTATATATTCCCTAAAATACAGGGAAAAAATCAGGGAATCCTCGAAAACACTTTTCCGCCGCCGCAAGCTTCCGTTTCTGCGAGATCTCATCTGGAGACCCTTCCCGGTGCCCTGCCGGAGGGGACTTTGGAGTTGGAGGGCTTCTACATCAACATCATCGCCCCTCCAATGACTCGTGAGTAGTTCACTTAAGACCTACGGGTCCGTAGTTAGTAGCTAGATGGCTTCTTCTCTCTCTTGGATCTTAAATACAAAGTTCTCCATGATCTTCATGGAGATCTATCCGATGTAATCCTCTTTGGCGCTGTGTTTGTCGAGATCCGATGAATTGTGGATTTGTGATCAGATTATCTATGATATATATTTGAGTCTTTGCTGATTTCTTTTATGCATGATTTGATATCCTTGTAAGTCTCTCCGAGTCTTGGGTTTTGTTTGGCCAACTAGATCTATGATTCTTGCAATGGGAGAAGTGCTTGGTTTTGGGTTCTTACCGTGTGGTGACCTTTCCCAGTGACAGTAGGGGCAGCAAGGCACACATCGTGTAGTTGCCATCAAGGGTAACAAGGTGGGCTTTGTCGTAGATATGAGATTGTCCATCTACATCATGTCATCTTGCTTAAGGCGTTACTCTGTTCTTTTGTACTTAATACACTAGATGTATGCTGGATAGCGGTCGATGTGTGGAGTAATAGTAGTAGATGCAGAAAGAATCGGTCTACTTGTTTTGGACGTGATGCCTATAGATATAATCATTGCCATAGATGACGTCACGACTTTGCGCGGTTCTATCAATTGCTCGACAGTAATTTGTTCACCCACCGTCTACTTGGTTTCATGAGAGAAGCCACTAGTAAACACTACGGCTCCCGGGTCTATTCACACCTATCGTTTCCACTTTTGCTTTTACTTTGCCTTGTTACTTTGTTGCTTTCAGTTCTCACTTGGTGAACAATCTATAAGGGATTCACAACCCCTTCATAGCATTGGGAGCAAGCTTTTTGTGTTTGTGCAGGCACTTGTGATACTCCTTCACTGGATCGATACCTTGGTTCTCAAACTGAGGTAAATACTTACCACCGCTGCGCTACATCACTCTTTCCGCTTTGAGGGAACACCAACGAAAGGCTCCAAGGCCACGGGGGAAATCCTTTGCATATTTGCCTAGGAAGTCCCTTAAGGTGTAGCCGTACCAGAAGGATTCCTGGTGCCGTAGCACGTTTCTGGCGTGTTGCCGGGGAGGAGGATCGCTTGCCGAGGAAGATCAAGACAAGAATAATCTCCCATCAACACGCCTATTTCTGGCGCCGTTGGAAGGTCTTTTGTTGCAGTAGCAGAAGTATTTGTGGCGCCGTTGCCGGGGAAGGAGAGATCTATCCAAGTTGGTCTCACAAACTCATCTCTTTCATTTACTTTTTTTTGCCAGTTGCCTCTCGTTTTCCTCTCCCCCACTTCACATTTGCCGTTTTCATTTGCCTTTCTCCTTTGCCTTTTTCGTTTGCCTTTTTCGTTCGCCCTTTTCTCTCGCTTGCTTTCTGTTCGCTTGTGTGCCACGTGCCTTCATTATGCTTGCATCTTCGCTTGCTGAAAATCTAGTGATATGGATCCTCACCCACTTGCCAATCTCTTTAAGAGATCCAATTATGTTGATCCAATTGCTGTAAGTTGAGGGCACTTGACTATTTTTATGGAGTTTTGCTTGAGATGCGTGAATCTGGAAATTGTGAGGAAGAAATTCATGAAGTGATTCACGAGGGCTCCTTGGATGAAAAGCATGATTGCAATGGTTTCACTATAAATTCTATTAGTGACAAGCATGCTAAAAATATGCAAAACCCTAAGCTTGGGGATGCTAGTTTTGCTTTGTCCACTACTTGTTGCAATAATCATGATTGGGGTGATGATCTTTCTTATGATCTTGAAAATTTATTCAAACCTCATGATGTATGATATTTGCAATAATATTGAAAGTGGGTTTGAAGAAGTCATGACTTTAGTTGATGATAATCCCACTATTTTTTAAGAGCGTCAACTTTGCATGCATGTAGATCATGGAAAGAATATCCTTTGTGATAGTTACATTGTTGAATTTGATTATGATCCCACATGTAATTGCTATGAGAGAGGAAAATATTTTGGTAGAAACTTTCATGTTACCAAATTACCTCTCGTTATGTTGAGATTGGTATTGTATCTTTCTTCTTCCTTGCATTTGGTAACTATTGGTTGTCTTTTCAATTTGTTTCCCTATAAAATGCCTATGCATAGGAAGTAGGTTAGACTTAAGTTCCATCACCTTTTGCCTAGCTAAGGGCATTAAAAAAAGCGCTTGTTGGGAGGCAACCCAACGAATCTATCCTTTTTATTTCTGTTTTGTGTTTTCCACACTTTCATAATTCTGTTATGATTGTGTTTTTTATGTTTCTTTTTGCGTTTGTGCCAAGCAAAAACGTTATGATTAGTCTTGGGGATGATCGTTTGGTCATGCTGGAAAAGACAGAAACTTTCTTCTCACGAAAAGAATTTTCATTTTTGTTATGTAAGAGATATTGAGTTGATTCTTTTTGCTGCTGATTTCTCGGCAAATTCTTCAGACTGTCGTAATTGTTCAGAATTTTTGAAGTACAGAAGTATACGAAATATACAAATTTCTACAGACTGGTCTGTTGTTAACAGATTCTGTTTTTGTTGTGTTGGTTGCTTATTTTGATGAAACTATGGATAGTATCGGGGGGTATTAGCCATGGAAGACTGAAAATGCAGTAACCGAACATCAGCATAAGCAGAATTTAAGTTTGCTACAGTACCTAAGGAAGTGGTGGTTTGCTTTCTTATACTAATGTTATCACGAGTTTCTGTTTAAGTTTCGTGTTGTGAAGTTTTCAAGTTTTGGGTGAAGTTCTTATGGACAAAAAGATAAAGAGTGGCAAGAGCTCAAGCTTGGGGATGCCCAAGGCACCCCAAGATATTCAAGGATGCCGTAAAAGCCTAAGCTTGGGGATGCCCCGGGAAGGCATCCCCTCTCTCGTCTTCAATCCATCGGTAACGTTACTTGGGGCTATATTTTTATTCACCACATGTTATGTGTTTTTGCTTGGAGCGTCTTGTATCGTAGGAGTCTTTTATTTTTGTTGTGTCACAATCATCCTTGCTGCACACCTAGAGATAGAGACATGCACTCACCGTGATTTTGTCGAGCTTCACTTATATCCTTTGGTAGACAATTCAGCTCACATGTGCTTCACTTATATATTCTGAGCTAGTTGATTTTGCTCTGTGTGCTTCACTTATATATTTTAGAGCACAGTGGTGCGTGGCTTGGTAGTTGATCTATGCTTTGAAAGTAGTCTCAAAAGGGGTAGTTATCCAAAGGGATACGAAAACTTCCACCTTCATGTGCATTGAATAGTTAGAGAAGTTTGATTCATCTCAATTAGTTTTGAGTTGTGGTTTTGGTAATATTGAAGTTATATTAGTAAGGTGTTGTGGATCTAGAAAGAATTGTGTTGAAGTTAGTGATTCCCGTAGCATGCACGTATGGTGAACCGCTATGTGATGAAGTCTGAGCATGATTAGTCTTTTGATTGTCATCCTTTGTGTGGCGGTCGGGGTCGCGCGATTGTTTATACCTACCAACCCTTCCCCTAGGAGTATGCGTTGAATGCTTTGTTTCGATTACTAATAAAACTTTTGCAACAAGTATATGAGTTCTTCATGACTAATGTTGAGTCCATGGTTTAGATGCACTTTCACCTTCCACCATCACTATCTTCTTAGTGTCGTGCAACCTTCGCCGGTGCACAAAACCCACCATTAGCCTCCCTCAAAACAGCCACCATACCTACCTACTATGGCTTTTTCAAAGTCATTCCGAGATATATTGCCATGCAACTACCACCATGACATGTGCCACCACGTCTACATTGCCATTGCATGATCGTAAGATAGCTAGAATGATGTTTTCATTAATGTATATGCCATGCTAGATCATTGTCACGATACACTACCAAAGGCATTCCATATAGAGTCATCGTTGCTCTAAGTTTTGAGTTGAAAGTGTGATGATCATCATTGATCGAGCATTATCCCATGTGAGGAAATAAAAGAGGCCAAAGAAGCCCACCAAAATAAAAAAAGAGGCCAAAGAGCCCACCCAAAAAAATGAGAGAAAAAGAGAGAAGGGACAATGCTACCACCTTTCCACACTTGTGCATATTAAGCACCATGATCTTCATGATTGAGAGTCTCTCGTTTTGTCACCACCATATAGCTAGTGGAAAATTCTCATTATATAACTTGGCTTGTATATTCCAATGATAGGCTTCCTCAAAATTGCCTTAGGTCTTCGTGAGCAAGCAAGTTGGATGCACACCCACTAGTTTTCTTTAAGAGCTTTCACATACTCTTAGCTCTAGTACATCATTTGTATGGCAATACCTACTCATCCACATTGATATCTATTGATGAGCATCTCCACAGCTCATTGATATGCCTAGTCAATGTGATCATCTTCTCCCAACCTCCACCACATTTCACACCACTTATAGTGCTAAAACCATGGCTCAAGCTCATGTATTGCGTGAGGGTTGAAAAAGTTTGAGAAAGTGAAGGTGTGAAAACAATTACTTGGCCAATACCGGGGTTTTGCATGATTTAAATTCGTTGTGCAATGATGATAGAGCATAGCCAGACTATATGCTTTTGTAGGGATAACTTTCTTTTGGCCTTGTTATTTTGAAAGTTCATGATTACCTTGCTAGTTTGCTTGAATTATTATGGTTTCCACATCAATAGCAAACTATTGTTTTGAATCTAATGGATCTGAACATTCACGTCACATAAGAGGAGTTACAAAGGACATCTATGCTAGGTAGCATGAAAGCATCAAAAATTCATTCTTTATCACTTCCCTACTCGAGGACAAGCAGGAGTTAAGCTTGGGGATGCTTGATACGTTTCAACTGTATCTATAATTTTTGATGGTTTCATGTTGTTATCTTGTCACCTTTGGATGTTTTATGTACATTTTATATCTTTTTTGGGACTAACTTATTAATTCAGTGCCAAGTGCAAGTTCCTATTTTTCTGTGTTTTTAGCTCTTTTCAGATCTGATTTTGGAACGGAGTCCAAACGGAATAAAATCCCCAAAATAAAATTTTCCCGAACGGAAGAAGATTGGGGGGCTTGAGGGCCAAACCAGGAGGGCTACATGGGGCCCACAAGCCCCCATCCGCCACCACGGGCGGCGGCCAGCAGGCTTGTGGCCTCCCTGGCACCCCCCTAACCTAGCTCCTTCGCCTATATATTCCCTAAAATACACAAAAAATCAGGGAATCCTCGAAAATACTTTTCCGCCGCCGCAAGCTTCCGTTTCCGCGAGATCTCATCTGGAGACCCTTCCCGGCGCCCTGCCGGAGGGGACTTTGGAGTTGGAGGGCTTCTTCATCATCATCATCGCCCCTCCAATGACTCGTGAGTAGTTCATTTTAGACCTACGGGTCCGTAGTTAGTAGCTAGATGGCTTCTTCTCTCTCTTGGATCTTCAATACAAAGTTCTCCACGATCTTCATGGAGATCTATCCGATGTAATCTTCTTTGGCGGTGTGTTTGTCGAGATCCGATGAATTGTGGATTTGTGATCAGATTATCTATGATATATATTTGAGTCTTTGCTGATTTCTTATATGCATGATTTGATATCCTTGTAAGTCTCTCCGAGTCTTGGGTTTTGTTTGGCCAACTAGATCTATGATTCTTGCAATGGGAGAAGTGCTTGGTTTCGGGTTCTACCATGTGGTGACCTTTCCCAGTGACAGTAGGGGCAGCAAGGCACACATCAAGTAGTTGCCATCAAGGGTAAAAAGATGGGGGTTTGATCATTGGTTTGAGATTATCCCTCTACATTATGTCATCTTGCTTAAGGCGTTACTCTGTTCTTATGGACTTAATACACTAGATGCATGCTGGATAGCGGTCGACGTGTGGAGTAATAGTAGTAGATGCAGAAAGTATCGGTCTACTTGTTTCGGACGTGATGCCTATAGAAATAATCATTGCATAGATATCGTCACAAATTTGCACGGTTCAATCAATTGCTCGACAGTAATTTGTTCACCCACCGTCTACTTGCTTTCATGAGAGAAGCCACTAGTAAACACTACGGCCCCCGAGTCTATTCACATCCATCGTTTACACCTCCTCTTTTACTTTGCTTTGTTACTTTGTTGCTTTGAGTTCTCACTTGGCAAACAATCTATAAGGGATTGACAACCCCTTCATAGCGTTGGGTGTAAGCTTTTGTGTTTGTGCAGGATCTTGAGATACTCTTCCGCCGAATTGATACCTTGGTTCTCAAACTGAGGGAAATACTTACCGTTGCTGTGCTACATCACCCTTTCCGCTTCGAGGGAACACCAACGCAAGGCTCCAAGGCCACGGGGGAAATCCTTTGCATACTTGCCTAGGAAGTCCCTGAAGGCGTAGCCGTAGCTGAAGGATTCCTGGTGCCGTCGACACAACTATTTCCTGGCGCCGTTGCAAGGGATACACAGCAAACATCAGAAGTATTTCTGGCGCCGTTGCCGGGGAGGAGAAATCAAGATCTATCGAAGTAGGTCTCACAAACTCTTCTCTTGCATTTACTTTTGTTGTGAGTTGCCTCTCGTTTTCCTATCCCCCACTTCACATTTGCCTTTCTCCTTTGCCTTTTTTGTTCCCCCTTTTCTCTCGCTTGCTTTCTGTTCGCTTGTGTGCCATGTGCCCTCAATATGCTTGCATCTTCGCTTGCTGAAAATCTAGTGATATGGATCCTCATCCACTTGCTAGTCTCTTTAAGAGACCCACTCATGTGGAACAAATTGCTAGTCAGTTGAGGGCAATTGACAATTTCTTTGGAGTTTTGCGTAAGATGCGTGAATCCGAAAATTGTGAGGAAGAAATTCATGAAGTGATTCACGAGGGGTCCTTGGACGAAAACAATGATTGCAATGATTTCACTATAAATCCTATTAGTGACAATCATGCTAAAAATATGCAAAACCCTAAGCTTGGGGATGCTAGTTTTGCTTTGTCCACTACTTGTTGCAATAATCATGATTGGGGTGATGATCTTTCTTATGATCTTGAAAATTTGTTCAAACCTCATGATGAATATGATATTTGCAACAATACTAAAAGTGGGATTGGAGAAGTCATGACTTTATTTGATGATAATCCCACTATTTTTGAAGAGCGTCAACTTTGCATGCATGTGGATCATGAAAAGAATATCCTATGGGATAGATATATTGTTGAATTTGAATATGATGCCACATGTAATTGCTATGAGAGAGGAAAATATTTTGGTAGAAACTTTCATGTTACCAAATCACCTCCCGTGATGTTGAGATTGCTCTTGTCTCTTTCTTCTTCCTTGCATATGGCAACTATTGGTTGTCTTGACAATCTGTTTTCCAATAAAATGCCTATGCATATGAAGTATGTTAGACTTAGATGTGGCTTTCACATGCTTTAGGATGCTCTCGTTATGCAATTCTTGTCTTTTGTGAGAGCATCATTGAATGCCTAGCTAAGGGCGTTAAACAAAAGCGCTTGTTGGGAGGCAACCCAACGAATCTATCATTTTTCTTTCTGTTTTGTGTTTTCCGCACTTTCATAATTGTGTTATGATTGTGTTTTTTGTGTTTCTTTTTGCGTTTGTGCCAAGCAAAACCGTTATGATTAGTCTTGGGGATAATCGTTTGGTCATGCTGGAAAAGACAGAAACTATCTGCTCATGAAAAGAATTTTCATTTTTTTCTGTAAGAGCTTTTGAGTTGATTCTTTTTTATTTTGATTGCTACGCAAGTTCTTCAGACTGTCGTAATTGTTCAGAATTTTTTAAGTACCATAGGTATACGAAACATACAGATTGCTACAGACTGGTGTGTTGTTAACAGATTCTGTTTTTGTTGTGTTGGTTGCTTATTTTGATGAAACTATGGATAGTATCGGGGGGTATTAGCCATGGAAGATTGAAAGTACAGTGACCCAACATCAGAACAAGTAGAATTTAAGTTTGCTACAGTACCTAAGGAAGTGGTGGTTTGCTTTCTTGTACTAATGTTATCACGAGTTTCTGTTTAAGTTTCGTGTTGTGAAGGATTCAAGTTTTGGGTGAAGTTCTTATGGACAAAAAGATAAAGAGTGACAAGAGCTCAAGCTTGGGGATGCCCAAGGCACCCCAAGAGATTCAAGGATGCCGTAAAAGCCTAAGCTTGGGGATGCCCCGGGAAGGCATCCCCTCTCTCGTCTTCAATCCATCGGTAACGTTACTTGGGGCTATATTTTTATTCACCACATGTTATGTGTTTTTGCTTGGAGCGTCTTGTATCGTAGGAGTCTTTTATTTTTGTTGTGTCACAATCATACTTGCTGCACACCTATAGAGAAGGACATGCACACACCGTGATTTTGTCGAGCTTCACTTATATCTTTTGGTAGACAACTCAGCTCACATGTGCTTCACTTATATCTTTTGAGCTAGATACTTTTGCTCTATGTGCTTCACTTATATCTTTTAGAGCGCAGCGGTGCGTGGCTTGGTAGTTGATCTATTCTTTGAAAGTAGTCTCAAAAGGGGTAGTTATCCAAAGGGATACGAAAACTTCCACCTTCATGTGCATTGAATAGTTAGAGAAGTTTGATTCATCTCATATAGTTTTGAGTTGTGGTTATGGTAATATTGAAGTCATGCTAGTAAGGTGTTGTGGATCTAGAAATAATTGTGTTGAAGTTAGTGATTCCCGTAGCATGCACGTATGGTGAACCGCTATGTGATGAAATCTAAGCATGATTAGTATATTGATTGTCATCCTTTGCGTGGCGGTCGGGATCGCGCGATGGTTTATACCTACCAACCCTTCCCCTAGGAGTATGCGTTGAATGCTTTGTTTCGATTACTAATAAAACTTTTGCAACAAGTATATGAGTTCTTCATGACTAATGTTGAGCCCATAGTTTAGATGCACTTTCACCTTCCACCATCACTATCTTCTTAGTGCCACGCAACTTTCGCCGGTGCACAAAACCCACCATTAGCCTCCCTCAAAACAGCGACCATACCTACCTATTGTTGCATTTCCACAGTCATTCCGAGATATATTGCCATGCAACTACCACCATGTCCACTTGCCTTTGCACGATCGTAAGATAGCTAGCATGATGTTTCCATTGATGTCTATGACATGCTAGATCATTGCCACGGTACACTACCGAAGGCATTCCATATAGAGTCATCGTTACTCTAAGTTTTGAGTTGAAAGTGTGATGTTCATCATTAATGGAGCATTGTCCCATGTGAGGAAAAAAAGAGGCCAAAGATCCCACCAAAAAAATGAGAGAAAAAGAGAGAAGGGACAATGCTACCACGTTTTCCACACTTGTGCATATTAAGCACCATGATCTTCATGATTGAGAGTCTCTCGTTTTGTCACCACCATATAGCTAGTGGGAAATTTTCATTATATAACTTGGCTTGTATATTCCAATGATAGGCTTCCTCAAAATTGCCTTAGGTCTTCGTGAGCAAGCAAGTTGGATGCACACCCACTAGTTCTCTTTAAGAGATTTCACTTACTCTTAGCTCTAGTGCATTATTTGTATGGCAATCCCTACTCATTCACATTGATATCTATTGATGAGCATCTCCGCAGCTCATTGATATGCCTAGTTAATGTGACCATCTTCTCCTTTTTTGTCTTGCAACTTCCACCACATTCCACACCATCTATAGTGCTATAACTATGGCTCACGCTCATGTATTGCGTGAGAGTTGAAAAGGTTTGAGAAAGTAAAGGTGTGAAACAATTACTTGGCCAATACCGGGGTTGTGCATGAATTAAATTCGTTGTGCAATGATGATAGAGCATAGCCAGACTATATGCTTTTGTAGGGATAACTTTCTTTTGGCCTTGTTATTTTGAAAGTTCATGATTACTTTGCTAGTTTTCTTGAATTATTATTGTTTCCACGTCAATTGCAAACTATTGTTTTGAATCTAATGGATCTGAACATTCACGTCACATAAGAGGAATTACAGAGGACACCTATGCTAGGTAGCATGAAAGCATCAAAAATTCATTATTTATCACTTCCCTACTCGAGGACAAGCAGGAGTTAAGCTTGGGGATGCTTGATACGTCTCAAACGTACCTATAATTTTTGATGGTTTCACGATGTTATCTTGTCTTCTTTGGTTGTTTTATGTACCTTTTATATCTTTTTTGGGACTAACTTATTAATTCAGTGCCAGTTTCTGTTTTTTCCTTGTTTTTGACTCTTTTCAGATCTGATTTTGGAACGGAGTCCAAACGGAAGAAAAACCCCGAAATGATTTTTCCCTGAACGGAAGAAGACCAGGGGGCTTTTGGGCCAAGCCAGGTGGGCTCCAAGGAGCCCACAAGCCCCCACTCCGCCACCAGGGGGAGGCGGCGGTGGGCAGGCTTGTGGCCTCCCTGGCCGCCCCCTGACCTAGGTCTTTGGCCTATAAATTCCCAAATATTTCGCAAAAAATCAGGGGAGCCTCGAAAATACTTTTCCGCCGCCGCAAGCTTCTCTTTCCGCTAGATCTCATGTGGAGACCCTTCCCGGCGCCCTGCCGGAGGGGACTTTGGAGTTGGAGGGCTTCTTCATCATCATCATCGCCCCTCCAATGACTCGTGAGTAGTTCACTTCAGACCTACGTGTCCGTAGTTAGTAGCTACATGGCTTCTTCTCTCTCTTGGATCTTCAATACAAATTTCTCCATGATCTTCATGGAGATCTATCCGATGTAATCTTCTTTGGCGGTGTGTTTGTCGAGATCCGATGAATTGTGGATTTGTGATCAGATTATCTATGATATATATTTGAGTCTTTGCTGATTTCTTATATGCATGATTTGATATCCTTGTAAGTCTCTCCGAGTCTTGGGTTTTGTTTGGCCAACTAGATCTATGATTCTTGCAATGGGAGAAGTGCTTGGTTTCGGGTTCTACCATGTGGTGACCTTTCCCAGTGACAGTAGGGGCAGCAAGGCACACATCAAGTAGTTGCCATCAAGGGTAAAAAGATGGGGGTTTGATCATTGGTTTGAGATTATCCCTCTACATTATGTCATCTTGCTTAAGGCGTTACTCTGTTCTTATGGACTTAATACACTAGATGCATGCTGGATAGCGGTCGACGTGTGGAGTAATAGTAGTAGATGCAGAAAGTATCGGTCTACTTGTTTCGGACATGATGCCTATAGAAATCATTGCATAGATATCGTCACGACTTTGCACGGTTCTATCAATTGCTCGACAGTAATTTGTTCACCCACCGTCTACTTGCTTTCATGAGAGAAGCCACTAGTAAACACTACGGCCCCCGGGTCTATTCACATCCATCGTTTACACCTCTGCTTTTACTTTGCTTTGTTACTTTGTTGCTTTCAGTTCTCACTTGGCAAACAATCTATAAGGGATTGACAATCCCTTCATAGCGTTGGGTGCAAGCTTTTGTGTTTGTGCAGGATCTTGAGATACTCTTCCGCCGGATTGATACCTTGGTTCTCCAACTGAGGGAAATACTTATCGTCGCTGTGCTACATCACCCTTTCCGCTTCGAGGGAACACCAACGCAAGGCTCCAAGGCCACGGGGGAAACCTTTGCATACTTGCCTAAAAGTCCCTTAAGGCGTAGGCGTAGCTGAAGGATTCCTGGTGCCGTCGACACAACTATTTCCTGGCGCCGTTGCAAGGGATACACAACAAACATCAACTCCCTGCAGGTTTTCATGTACCACTCATGCAATTTGTGCATCATCGTTGTTAGAGCAGGATGACCAGGTTTGACGAGAGGCTTCCCGTGCACGTATTTATATGGTTCTTTTGTTACATCATCCCTCAAGTAATCATCAGGATTGGTACCGGGCACCATCTCCGGATGATTAGCGCCGACTATATCGAGCTCGGGAATTGTTTTCCCACTTGTTCATTCTGCTAACCTTGCTTCACTAGAAGTAGTTCCCGACCGCACCGCTTGTGCATATGTTTTTCTAGGAATGCGGTCATAGTTGGAATCCGGCGGAGGCGCTGGTGGACGCTGCAGTTGATTGATAGTGCGCTCCACTTTCACCGGATCTAGCTTCTCCTTCGAAGGTGGAGTTTTCTTTGCAAAATGGGCCCTCAATTCGGCACGACATATCTCCTTGTTTTCCTCCTTGGTCCTCTCATATGGTAACTTTTCCACAGGCTTGAGAGATGGACCGAATCTGATTTGCCTCCCACCTCTGCTTGTACTGCTAGCCGCCAGAGAGAAGGAGGTGTCTCTCTTCCGCTTGAGAGAAGGAGGTGGACTGCTCTGACGCGCCAGACAAGCCGGAGCGGCGGCGTTTGTCTTCCGACGTTGCCGACGAGGCGGAGGAGGAGGTGAACTGTTGTGACGCGCCGGAGTAGGCGAAGGAGGAGGCAAAGTGCCCTCATGCGTCGAAGGAGCTGGAGAAGGAGGCGGAGTGCCCTGATCACTCGCCGGAGAAGGAGGAGGAGGGGGAGGAGGCGGAGTGCCCTGGCACGTTGGAGGAGGAGGAGGAGGAGGCGAAGGCGTCTAGTTTGGAAGCTTGATGAACTCCTTCTGCCATACACATGTACTCCCCACAGCACGAACCAGCTGAATCTCCCCTTCACCTGTAGGGTGGTCAAGCTTGAGCTGCTCAAATTCCTCCATTACTTGATCCACCATCACAACAACATAGCCATGTGGAATCGGAAGGCAGTGAAAAGTTCCGTTGGGTTGAGGAGGTTCAACAGAGCCGACAGCCGCCTGGAAAGTGAGGTTCCCACATTTCATCATAAGCTCGCAACGTTGAGCCTCCGTGATAGTATCCACGGGGTAGCTCGGAGCCGTGAAGTCATGCTGAATGGGCTCCGGGGAAGCCATGTTGCTTCTCCACTGAGATGGTGGGGTACGTTCTAGGGTAGCTTCGTGCCGCTGAGATGGTTGGCCGGCAGCTCACTGGCTCTCAAGTTCCTCTAGCTTTTGTAGTCTTGCCTTGATCTGCTGCATGTCGCTCAGCTCCGCTTTCCTCTTTCTGTCCCGGCTTCTGTAACCGCTTGCGTTAGGAAACCCAAACTTCCATGAAACGGAGCCCGGTGTGCCTTGTGTTCGTCCAGGGTGCTCAGCATTCCCTAGGGCCTCAGTCAGCTCGTCATTCTCTCTGTCTGTAAAGAATGTCCCTTCCTGCGCTGCGGCCATACACTTATGAAGCTTGATCATGGGTATTTCAAGGTGCTCGTCCATCCAACGACACTTTCCTGTTTCAGGATCCAAAGTTTCCCCAACCATGAAGAACCAAGTCCTTGAACACTCTGGCCAGTTCAATGTGTGTGGTTGGACCCCTTTAGCAATCAGGTCATTCTCAGCTTTGTCCCAGAACGGCCGGGCTTTGAGGTAGCCACCTGACCCCGTGTAATGGTGATAGTGCTTCTTTGCGGCATTTTTCTTGTTTGTCTCTTACATTTTCTTACTCTTCTCCGATGACTTGTAGGCCACAAATGCGGGCCATTGATCTCTTATCTTCTCAAATCGGCCGACGAATTTTGGAGTCTTCCCTTTGTCGACAAACATTGATTTCAAATCATTCTTCCACTTCCCGAATAGATGTGCCATCTTCTTAAGAGCACACTCCTTGACAAGTGGCTCTATAACTGGCTTATTCGGATCTTCCTCTGGCGGTAGGGTGAAATTTGCCTTCAACGCGGCCCAAAGATCATCTTTCTGTCTATCGGTGAGATAATCACCTTCAGGGACGTCGTCGCCCTTAGGCTTTTTCCATTGCTTGAGGCTGATCGGGATGTTGTCCCTAACAATAGCTCCGCACTGAGCAGAATATGCGTCCTTGGTCAGCATGGGTTCAATCGGTAGGCCATCGGCCGCGATTGCTGTGATTGTGAACTTTTCATCCATGCGCAACCTTCTCTTCGGGCCTCGTCTCTTTACCGAAGTTTGGCTTGATCCGGGGGGCTATAAAAGAAGATAGAAGAGTTAATATATGTACATACCTTCGGGCTTAATTAATATATATACCTCGCCGGACTATGCAACATCTCCCTCCTCCGTTCGGTCACCGGAGCCGTCATCATGGTCTCCTTCTTCCTCTGGCCTTCGGTCACCGGAGCCATCATGATCATGTCCTTCCTCATCCATTGTTCGATCATACGAGATGTTATCCTCTCCTTCCAGACCATCGGTGTCGTTGAGATACGACAAATAATCACCGAGCATTATCTCCCCCAACAACTGTTCTCTTTGATCCATATAGTTTCTGCAAATATTTCATCTCCTTGTATGAGTAACTGAATTACACGAACTCTTATGTATTAAACATGCACAAAAAAAAAGCATTTGCAAATTTTGAATAGTTCATAGATGTACGTTATGATATATAATGCAATGGATCTCAAGAGGCAAAAATATTTTCTTTCAGTTAGAACCAAAAATCAACTTAATACATCTCATAATTTAATCTCGAATACATCTCTAATATAATATATATATGAACAAAATTTGCATGAACAACAATATGCAGGGGCGGCGGCAGCGACAAGCAGAGCACGCAGAGGAGGAGCTCACCCGGGCCGACGGGCTCGGGGCGGCGGCGACGACGGGCTCGGGATGACGGCGACGGGCTCGGGGGCGGCGACGGCTACGTGCTCGGGGCGTCGACGGCGGTGAGGAGGACTGGATCGGGGGCGGCGACGGCGACGGATTCGGGGACGGCGGCGACGACAAGGAGGACTGGATCGGGAGCGACGATGATGAGGACTCGCTCGGGGGCGGCAGCGAGCAATGGGAGAGTTTTGGGGCAAATTTCGACAACTCCCGCCTATATGCGAAAACCTTCTGTCCCGGTTGGTGGCCCGAACCGGCACCAATACCACCCTTTCGCCCCGGTTGACACAGCAAACTGGGACTAAAGTTCAATTTTCACTAGCCCAAATGGCAGGGAAGAAGATACATGTACTCCCAGTTTGCGGAACCTACCGGGACGAAAGGGGGCCATTTGTCCCGGTTTGTGCCACCAACCGACACTAAAGTCTGTCTCTGGTCCCGGTTTGTACCACAAATCGACACGAGCTAAAAAGTTAAGAGGGTTGCGGCAAAAACTGGATGCACTTCGTGTACAAATCGGACAATCTCTTTCTAAGTATCAGGGTTTCATATGAAAACTCATCTGTTACAAAGGGATTTCATTTTTTTTTGAACTTATTTGAACTCCAGAACTTTTGTGTGTTCAAAATGCACCATTAATGCCACATCATCAATTTTCAACAATTTCTGACTTCATTTGGTATTTTTCATGCATTTACTGATTTTTTAGCTAAATGACCCTTAAATTGAAAAGCACTACAAATCAACTCTGTATAGGTTGAAAGTTGGCATGGTATCATCATTTCACCCACATTACATGTGCTAAAAAATTGAGAGGGTTGCGGCAAAAACTGGACGCACTTCGTGTACAAATCAGACAATCTCTTTCGAAGTATCAGGGTTTCATACGAAAAATCATTTGTTACAAAAGGGATTTTATTTTTTTGGAATTATTTTAAGTCCACACCTTTTGTGTGTTCAAAATGCACCATTCAAAGCTGCATCATCAATTTTCAACTATTTCTGACGTCATTTGGTATTTTTCATGCATTTATTGATTTTTTGAGCTAAATGACCCAGAAATTGAAAAGCACTACAAATGAACTCTGAATAGAATGAAAGATGGCATGGTATCATTATTTCACCCACATAGCATTTTGTGTTTGCGCCAAGTAAGACCTTTGGGATGGTCTACGGTGTTTGCAATTTAATTTTGCTGAAAAAACAGAAACTTTCGACCTCAGACCAGGAATTTTGTAAATTCACTGGAACGTGCTTTTGATCTCAATTTTTACACAAGATCCATATACAATTTACCCAGATTGTATTAATTTTTCATAATTTTTGGAGTTACATAAGTATTTGAATTATAGAGATTACTTCCGACTATTCTGTTTTTTACATATTCTGTTTTCTTTGTGTTGCTTGCTTATATTGATGTATCTATGGGTTGTATCGGGGGGTATGAACCATGGAGAAGTTTGAATAAAGTAAATATTACACCAATATGAATAAAGAATTAGTTCACAACAATACCTAAAGTGGTGATGAATAAAGAACTGGCTAATGTTACATACTGCTGAATAAAGAAAGGGCAACATCAACAAATTAAAATGAAACAAATGTTACATACTGCTGCGACAAGGAAAAATGTTTCAATACAACTAAAGAGAAATTTATCATAACGATTCAAATGGAACATATTGCTATTCTATGCAATTTTCATATCCTATGAATTGATCTTTATAGGATTCCAATATTGTAACATATTGCTACCCGATGCAATTTTCATATCCTATGAATTGATCAAGAAACCCTCAATTAACTATCCAATGGAACGTATAAAGAAACTGCATGTTGCTATCCAATGAAACCTAGAGAGATCAGTATATGCAATTTTCATAACCTTTGGATCAAAGAAAGCCTCAAAACTTACCAATGAAAAATTGTTTCACTACAACTAAAGAGAAATTAATCTTTATAGGATTCCAATATTGTAACATATTGCTATCCTATGCAATTTTCATATCCTATGAATTGATCAAGAAACCCTCAATTAACTATATATCCAATGGAACATATATAGAAACTGCATATTGCTATCCAATGGAACCTAGGGAGATCAATATATGCAATTTCCATAACCTTGGATCAAAGAAAGCCTATGTTGTAATATATCCAATGGAACCTAGGGAGATCAATATATCCAATGTTGTAACACATATTGCTATCCTATGTAATTTTCATATCCTATGAATTGATTAAGAAACCCTCAATTAACTATCCAATGAAACGTATATAGAAACTCCATATTGCTATCAAATGGAACCTAGAGAAAATCAATACATGCAATTTTCATAACCTTGGATCAAAGAAAGACTTAAAACTTACCTCGCCCATTGGAAGATCAAGACATACTGTTTGAAACACAGCTGGATGACGGCAACACCTTGATGGTCGGCCGTGTACTCCATATCAAGCCCCAAGAATGCCTCATGCTCCGGCGCGGCGTCAACCCACTCCTGGAACCGTCTAATAAAATTTGGCACCGCCGTGCTCTCGTTCGTGTACCCGACCGTGAGTTGGGTCGTGCCATGTGCGCGCACCATTCCGGTTTCATATGTCATGGTGGAAGAAGAATGGAAGAAGAGAGGGGAAGAAGAGAGGAAGAAGAAGAAGAACAGAGGAGAGCGCTAGAGGAGAAGAACAGAGAATGGCGATAGACTCTGCTTCGGTTGCAGTTTTCATCGTTGGAAACGACGCGGGAGGGCGAACCATTTGGACCTTTAGTACCGGGTTGGACGAAAAACCGGCACTAAAGCGGTGATTCGAAGGGCCGCCACCCCGGTTCGATCCACCAACCGGGAGTAAAGGAGGATACGAACGGTTGTACGAACGCCCACCACCACACCTTAGTCCTGGTTTGATCCACCAACCGGGACTAAAGGGGATACGAACGGTTGCCGGCCTATTAGTCCCGGTTCTTGACTGGAACCGAGACAAAAGGGGTGAGACGAACCGGGACCAATGGCCCACGATGCCCGGCCGGCGCCCTGGCCTCACGAACCCGGACCAATGTCAGCATAGGTCCCGGTTCATATGAGAACTGGGACTAATAGGATTTCAGGACCTGGACCAAAGCCCTCTTTTCTACTAGTGCAATGTGAGTACTTGGTATGACTTGTGCCTCCGGTTGAAGAAGAATCAAACAAATGACAATGTTGCTCAACAAGTACTTGAAGAAGAAAGCTAGCACTCGAGAAAAGATGTGCTCACGACTCTTTCAAATGTGAAATTTACGAAACATACTATAGCATTTCATGGCAGTATTAGCATGGTGTACCAAGGTAGCATTTGCAATTTCTTAGGATTGGTTCCAATGTTTGTTGAATTAGACAGTTATAAAAGAACACGTTGACCGCATTAGAAATGATAAAAATCCGTGATCATTACCTTGGTCCTTCCATCCAGAATGAGTTAATGATTTTGTTCGTTGTTGTGTGAAATCATTAGTACGGTAAAAGAAACAAAGTACTTATGACTTTTGCTTGGCTACTACTGATGCAGGCCACCATGAACAGATTGATGAATTCTTCTTAGATTTTTTTTGGACGTGAATGATACCATCGGACAACCATTATTCGATGTTCTAAAAATGAATTGAAAAGTTTTGAGTTTGATATTGACAATATGATAATGGGTTCAACATGAGAGGAAATCATGATGGAGGTGCAAAGTAAAGTTTAAAATATAAAGGGGACAACTAGTTATTCAACCTGTGTTTGTCATAGTCTGAATTTGGCACTATGTAATATGGCAAAGTCTCGTGAGAAAGCATCCAATTTTGTTGGAGCTATCCAGCGCATCTACACAACATTTGCTAATTCTACTAAAGGATGGCAATTTCTCGAAAACAACATAACATGAGTGATTCTCAAGCCATTGTCATCTACAGTCGAGAGAGTCATGTTGATAGTATTAAAGCTTAAGGACTCAACTACCATGAATAAGAGAGCCTTTACTCTATTATTATGTTTTTGAACCGAAGAGATCCTTTACTAGAAGTGCCTTAAAATGACAAAGACCCATCAACAAGTAGTGAAGCTCAATCATCGGCAGAAAGTGATCTTCGTTACATTGAATTCTCACTGATCATATATGGTGCGTGAAGTACATGCTTTATTCCGGCTCAACCGCTTCCAAACCGGACGTGCCCGCGCCGGCGTCTCGTGGGGAGCGGACCGGCGGTGCTGCCCCGCGCTCGCCCGCACACCGGAACGAGAGTATACTACTCTACCACGGATGGGGCTGGGCTGACACGTTGTGGTGCTGGGTTGGTCGGTCGAAGAGTAATAACTCGGGGGGCGATTGATTGCAAGGCAACAAACGAAACAAAGGCGAGGAAAGGGACGCGCCAGCTGCCAGCCTAGCTCCGTCCCCATCCCCATTCCCCGTCCCGGGCGGCGGGTCCCTCCCTCCCCTGCGCCCTGCCACTGCCAGCACCGGGCCGGACGGGACGGGACGGGACGCGCCGCTGACGACGAGGCGCGCGCACAGCGTTACACACTGCGCATCCACGCGCCCCCCGGTCCGTCGCGAGCCACCCCCAAATCGCTCTGATATTCATTCATGAGCAGCACCCAGCTGCGCAGTCAAAGGTAGCGTCACACCACACCACACACCGCCACGCCACGCGACGCGACGTCCTCCGTACGCGCGCGGCCGGCCGTCCGATGGCCATCGGCGCCCCGTCCGCCGGTCGACACGTCGCGGGGGCACATGCAAGCATGACGACGGGGGTGCCCACCACCATGCATCACCGCGAAATTTCCTCCTCCTCCTCCGGGTAGCCCGGCTGGCCGTACGTCAGCTCGCCACCATCCGGACCGTTGGTAGTGGGGTACTCGGTGGGATCAGCCTGTCCCGAGGGCGCGAGGCGGTTCCTTTGCGTGCGTGCGTGCGTGCGCGCGCCGGTCGGTGAACGGCACAGCACAGGGGTGGTGTGTGCGGGCTGCACGGTGGCGCCCAAGAAAAAATCCAGTATTAGAAGCTTGGCCATTAGCAAGAATGTACTCCCTCTATACTTAAAATATTTGTAGTTACAAAAAACTAGTCTAATTCTCTTCAACTATAATTATTTAGGTATGCAGATGCAGGGAGTATTTTGCTAGCTACTGTATACGTATGCTTGTGCTAAAGAACTTGTGTGCGTTTGACTCATGCAGCAAGGCACCAGATCGAGTTAGGACCCCTTTCGAACAAACCAATTTCCAAAGAAAAGTATAGAATTAAAATTTGAAGAGAAAATAAATTGATTTCCACCCTTCAGATTTTATTTCTTCCTAAATTCGGATATAAGACACTTAACATGTGGGAATTAATGAAGTTAACCAAAGAGCATTGCTATACTTTAATTTTCACGAGGGAAAGCATTTCATTACTGAATTTATCATAGTTTTACAATCACTAATAAAGACAATGCTAATCTCTTGAGGAACATTTGCGAGCCAACAAGCCGTCCTTTGCTGTCCACGCCCTATAGCTGCCATAGCATGTCCAACCTTGTTCTGCGCACGACTCATCTTCTGAACTTGGGAGTGTCGCTCCTTTATCATCTTTGTGATTTCTGCAACAAGGTACATGCTACTAGACCGATCCGTCGGACCAGCCTTGATCATGGACATAAGTTCAGAGCATTGCTATACATACGACGAATTTTCGTGTGATGGCGATACGACACTAAGCAATCACCCTTCTATGGAATGGCCAGGTCAATACCCGACGCAGGATTACAATATCGTACAAAGAATGACGAACCCAAAGTAATATTGTTAATCAAATATATGCTCTGCCTCATGGAGATTTTAAGCTCCAATGGATTTTCTCTCAAATTTATCTCCCTCGTGTGTCTGATGTAGTGACCCTAGCCTGACCTAAATCATGTGTTTTTCATGTCTATCATGAAAAACAATCAAAATGCCTCATTTCAACTTATAATGTTTCGTTTTGGTTAGGATCGAACAAGCCGGCGTATTTCAACTATGCAATTTCTATATATTTCTTTGTCAACGTACGTCGCCCGAAAGAAGCCCTTAACTTTTAGAACTTAGCTTTGGCAAAAAAAAATATTCTCATTAACTTCGTATGATTTGGCATCGGCTTGTCCCTTTCATATCTTTTTATTTTCTGTCTATGACAATTATTCCATAAGTAAATAACATTGCAAACTTTAAGAGTCAAACAATTATTCCATAGTGCCAGATTTTCAATAATCATGTTTTCCGAATTTACAAAGGATTCAACATGCGATCAATGGCAGACAAAATGGGTCATGCCCCCCACCCTCACAAAAACAAATTTATTTATTTTTATTAACACATACTATTTAACAGTATTTGGGGAAAAATTGATAGAGTAGACCAATTTAGCACCCTCAACTCCATTTTGTGCCCCTCGTGATATAATTAATACTACATGTGTTTATCTTGTACTCCATGTTTTCCAATCATTCATTAAAGGCCATGTATGAGAAATTTTAAGTTGAACGTGCAGAAGTATAGGTTTAGACTGGGGATTAGAAGTGAATGCAATAGATTGGCCTATGCATCCATCTCTTAAACTACGGAATTTCTAGTGCTAGGATGCAATCGGGTTACACATCGAAGACGATGGATTTTCCCTCCAGAAACACTGAACTCGATACGTGAAGGAATTATTAACAAGACACCGCGAACATGCATGTAGCCTACTGGTTGCATCGACCTTAGCACCCCAGGTACTACTGGGTTTGACTCCGGATGGAAGCGGATTTAAACAAGCCTGGACAATTTTTCTGGAATAAAGAACTGTTGCCCTACAATAAATAGTCAAAAAAACAAAACCTAGCAAGACATCAAAGACGCCGAGGTGATCGTCTCCTTGGAGGGTCTGCGATTATGTTTGGAATGCATTGCATTGCCTCCCTACTTCGAATCGGGTTCATTCCTTGTATTGAATGCAGTAACAAGCTTGGAGGACCGGTTCGACATCGATAAAATGTTGTGATCATTCAAATTCCAACCTGTAGAATTCGGAACACTCATAGAGAGTGTAATGTTTTCTTTTCTCAGAGACCGCCGTGGACATAATGCTGTAGTAACTCATAATCTAACCAGGTAAGCAGGAGAGAACTATACATCTTTTTTTATGCGACGCGATGTCCCCCAACTGCGTTCGATATTCGTCGCCAACAGTTGTATCACTATTTCTAGCTTTAATCAATAAAGCCATCTCTTACCCGCAAAATAAAATAAAAAAACGTATACATAAGAGCAAAAGCATGTTGAAATCAGACCAGTCTCGCTCAACCATAATCCAGCTATAAGATGTATACAAATGTGTGCTTTATCTTTCCACATAGTACTACATTTTTTCTAAAGCATTATTAAAACCTCATACGATGGTAGGATTTGCAATATGATCTTTCCCCTGACGAGTCATGTCCTCCGTTCGTTGCATCAAAAAGTACCACACACTCTTCCCGCAAAAAAAAAAAAAAGAGTACCACTACACACTCGAAGAGTAACCAGATGCAGCACGTCTACCGGCAAACAGCCGACGTACACGTACGCTTTTAGAGCATCCAATCAAAAAGGATGCAAAAAAAAAAAAAAAACAGCGCCGGTCCAAGCGAAAATAAAAACGGCAACGATCCGTTGCCTGTGCAGAGACGAGTTGACGGTAGGTAAACCACACGGAACTGGATCAAAGCTGAGCCGAAACCGGAGCGAGCGATCGAGCAAGCAAGCTATAGGTAGAGACCAAGCTGACCCGAAAGCTGGATCCCTCCTTCCCGAACGGAGCACATTCCGCAGCACGAATACGGAAGCGGATCGAGCCGGAAGCCCCCGGCCGGCCGGCTTACGCGCAACTGCCCATATATACGACACACGCGCGCGGCTCTCTCCCGGGCAAAAATTAACACGCGTGCGCCCGCCTCGTCCCCTCCTGTCTGCGCGAACTACGGTAACATGCACGACGGGCGCGTCGAGTTGAGGCAGGAGGAATATATATGAGCTCGTTCGATCGATCGATCGATCGGCAGGCAGCAACGAGGCCCTTGCCCGAAACCACAGCGCCCCGAGGTTCCCCCCGGAAAAGCCCCCCGCTTTCCTCCCTGCACCTGTCGAGCCCCGACTCGTCCGCCCACCAACCCAACCCCACCACACCAGAATAATGGCAGCCGGATACAGAGAGAGAGAGAGAGAGAGAAAAGGAGGAGGAGGTGTGTGTGGTCTGGCAGCGTCGTACGTACTGTAGTGTGTGTGTGGATTGGGCCACGGGGTTGGATTTGACGGGCGATCGAAAAGGTGGCGAGAGGGGGGGTGGCGTGTACGTAGAGGCCAGCGCGGGGGCGACAGCGACGGGGCGGGCAGGGGGGGGCGACGGAACGGGGGAGGAGAGAGAGCGGGCTCTAGGGTTTCGCGGCTCCCACCTTGACGGAAATGGCAATGGTGGTGTGCGCAGCGCCCTAATCACTCGCCCAGCCCCGCTTTTAACCCGCCTCCCCCACCGCTCCGCCCCCATCCCGTCCAGCCCCCTCCCCCGCTTTCCCTTTCCCCTTTCCCCTCTCCCTTCCGCTCCAGCGCGCGCGCGAGAGCTAGCTTCTCTTCGCTTCTCGGTTAGCTGAGCTGATTTGGTGGACGGAGGTGGTGGTGTGGGAGCGGCTGAGAGGCGCGTGGCGTGGGTGGCAGGAGGAGGAGGAGGCTGATCGATCTGGAGCTAGCGGTACCGGACGCGGCGGCCGGCGGCGGCGGCATGGGGCGGGGCCGGGTCGAGCTCAAGCGGATCGAGAACAAGATCAACCGCCAGGTCACCTTCGCCAAGCGCCGCAACGGCCTGCTCAAGAAGGCCTACGAGCTCTCCGTGCTCTGCGATGCCGAGGTCGCCCTCATCATCTTCTCCAACCGCGGCAAGCTCTACGAGTTCTGCAGCGGCCAGAGGTATATACGCCCACACACGCACGTAATTTCGAGAGCATATATAAAACACAGCAGGATCGATGCGTACGCTGGGGTTTAGCTTTGCTAGATCTGGCCTCCTCCGGGCCGTTGGACGGTCGCTTGGGGTTTCCCGCAGAGTTTGGTTTCCCGGGGGGCTCAGACGCAGCGGATCCGTGTCCGGAGAAGCTCGATCAGGGGTGTGTGTGTCCGGCTTCGGCCTACCGGAAGTAATTCTTCCAGAAGTTTACTAGGGTTTTGGTTTGGGTCGCTGCACCTTGGCTTCTCGCGTGGCGAGTTCGCCCTAGATCTGCGGGTCGTCGTGAATCCATGGGGTCTGAGACATGGCCGGCATGAATGGGCCGGCTGGCCGGGAACTTTGGGTTAATTAAATCAGGGGTTTATGCCATACTTAGCTAGGACCGGCTTCGTCGATTGGCCTCTCCCCGTAGATCTCCGAACCAACGGAGACCGTTTCCCGTTGGATCAATTTTGACGGTTATCTGCTGCGAGGGGACGGCATGCAGGCATCGCATCACGTAGACATCGGATGCGTCTGGTGACCGATTGATGGATTGATTCTCAGCATCCAGTAGCTTGTTACACGGAAGATCCAGGCAAAACGGTTACTGTATGGATGTCTTGTCGCTGGTTTGCTGCGGTTTTTCTGGGATGGTGTCTTTTGGGTATTTGGGCTTTCGTGCGATGAGTTGTGGCTGCCTCAAATTAAGTGAGAACAGAACTTCATATATATTGCCTTTTTCTCTTGCTACTGGCAGGGATGAAGTTTTTAAGATTTTCTTGTCAACACTTACACAGGAGATATAGATTCCTAGAGAAACACAAAGAATTATCCAAGCGTGTTTCCACATATTTCGTTTTTTTTTTCAAAATCTGGTGTTTAGCTGTCAGACAAGCGTATACCAGTCTGATTACATATTGCCTTTCTTTCCCAGGAAAAAAGGCAAGCATGGGTGGTATCGGATTAAATTTTCTGTGTACAAAGCAGAGCTGTACGTAATTGGCTAGTGAAGATAGACAAGTTTCATTGTGCAAACCGGCATACATATAAGGTAGCAGAATAATTTGTCGAAAAAGATTATAGATAGAGGGAGGTCACTCCATTTCAAACTTGCAGATTACTTAATAGTAGACTATATAGTTCTCCATGGTAAAATGTTTACTACTCGGTTTTGTGTGATCCTACGAACCAGCATGAAAAATAATAATATGGAAATTTCATATTACTTGGAATGTTTCTATCTTAATAAGCAAGAAAATTTAACAATATATCACTGTCTCCGTAAAAAATATATAAAATAAGTGCAGACATGTAATGTTCTAGGATTAATGATCTGAACTAGGTGGATCTCAGTTCAAAATCATGAGTCCAAAACAGTTCTATTTTTCATTCATTACTTCAAAAATGACACTTGTAATTTAGAAAATGGAAGACTCATTGTTTGTTTGATGATGGATACATGATTTCACATGAATATGACTCAACCGAGTGGCTCTAAATATTTAGGTTCCCTTGAAATGTTGCTTTTCTATCATATTTGAAAGAGGGCCCATAATTTATTTTCTATATAACCCGACATATGTCTGAAGTAAATATCTAACCCTATGTCTGGTGACATGGGGTATATGGCTGTCACTATTTCTCTAGAAAAAAAAATATGGCTGTCACTATTTCACTATACATGGACTTCTAGTGAATTCCCAGTAGGGCATATTTTAGTCGATTAGTTTTAATATTGTGAACAACTATGAGTTTCAATATTAGAAAAACTTGCCCTAGACTTAATTAACTAGTGTAATACTGGAATAGGCTTAAATTGCATGGAATATTCACTCATATCAAGCATAGGTTCTCACTACTATAGATGTCATTTTTTTCACTATACCCATGCAATATTCTCTACTATGGCGGTCAATTTTTCACTACCCATAGAGTTTCAGGAAACTCCCAGTTGTCAACATAGTTTAGCTCAGTACTTCTAATATTCAGTTGACGTAGTTATACATGCACTCATCTCGCTTGTTTTTTTATACCTATGTCCCAAGGAAAAGTTCTGTTCACACTGAAGCTTTTTCCTACTATTTGCTGATAAGAAAAACTTTTCTTGATAAACAGTATGACCGTTCCCAAATCACTACCATGCATATATTGTTAAAAGAGTTTGTCAATAAATTAGATGCACAAACTTTGTGAGAAAAGAAATTACCGGTTGGTTCCTTCAAATTCGCACCAAAACTTTGATGAGGTTCTAGAAAAGACTAGTGCGTCATGCTAAAGGGCAATTACAGTCCAAATATGAGCTGTATCCAAATATAAAGAAGCCAAAATGTGTATTTCTAGTGTATATTTTGTGTCGTTACAGAGTTTCTCTGTATTATAAGTTTGTTTCACGGAATAGAAAATGAAAAATAATGCTCATTCTGCACTCACAAATTTTAGATGTATGATGTCAGTAGTTCCATTTTTATTGAAATTGAATTTATTTTAGAGAGATTCACTTGAACATGGAAACAGTATTTCTCGTCCAAGTTATGGAGCTACTGAACTGAATTAGTGCGAAAACATAATACTGAAGTTAGTAATAACTAAACACCCCCCTTGACTCCTCGGATGGCCCAGGGCCAGGTAAAGGTACACAAGATACCTAGGACTGACTGTGAAGTACCTGCAGGGTATAATCGGTGACAGTTTTCAGTTGTGTCTGTTCATTCATTTGTCAGCTCATCTCTCACGGCCGAGTAGTCCTTTCATTTCAACTTCATTCTATCTACTGTACGAACTTAAAGTATTATCAGATGTCCCTTCAAGCCTAGTTGCTACATAGCTAGCTAGTGCTAGTACTCCAGTATTTTATGTTGGCAGATATCCTTAACATCTGCTGTAGCTAGAATCTGCTCAGGAAGATGGCAGATATCCCACATCGTGCGAGCGCCTTTCAAGTCTGGCAGCATACTACTACTATTCTAGCTAGCGCTAGTTGTTGATTTCATTTGTAGTGTTTATTTCCTGTTATTTTGAATTTTTTTTGTATATTAAACATCAGGACATTCTTATAGTATCATGGAAACATACATTTATAAGGAGCATAAAATTACAAACATACAAAAAGATTAATTATCGTGGCTGTTTTCTCAAAATTGTTGCCTGCAAAGTACTCGTATTGATGTAATGCGCAATCAATTTTTTTGGTCTATGTATATCCTGTAATTTGACTTAGGAAACTGGCATATACATCTTGAAAATCCACATTTTGAAACAGATGCTGTTTCGTGAACACTATTATATGCTCCTCTAGTCAGTTCCTAATTTGCATTTTTGAACTTGTAGCATGCCCAAAACACTTGAGAGATACCAAAAATGCAGTTATGGTGGGCCAGATACAGCAATACAAAATAAGGAGAATGAGGTAAGTTCTGTTTATTTTTCTATTCAGGCGTTGTAATAGTTGATTTAATATCACAATTTGCGTGAAATTAAGTTGCTCTAGCATCCCTATTTTAGAACACTTTTGCTTCGGTAGACCCTCCCCCCCCACCCCCCACCCCCCACCCCCACAACGTAGAAGGGGAAATGTACCCACCTCGTATTGTACACTATTATGTACTACAGGCCGCCATACGTATACCCACCTTATATTGCATACGTACGACGGCCTGTAGTATACAATACAAGGTGGGTCCACTTTTTCCTTTCCATGTTTTGTGAGGGGGAGGGGTGTGTGTGTGTGGGGGGGGGGGGGGGGGGTTGAGAAATCATGCGTGCTTTCCTTCAGTGTTATATCATCAAACAGCCTAAATAATGCATGTTGGCTGGATCACATTAAAAGTGATCCACATGTCTTATTACTTACTCAAGTATGACCGGTGTTTACTGCCTAGTGCCTGCCTACTTATCTCTTTCTGTATTGTACTACTGTGAAAAATCTTTAAGTTTTCTGTATGTAAATTGAGAGTGTTGCAAAATCATAGATCTGGGACTGCTAATGGAAACATACAGTGATTGGAAAAATTATCTTTATTTTGTCTGTCTGTTGTTCATTAGTTTTATAAATTTTTCCCAGGCTGTCATTTTTTTGTGATACACCAGTCATACTAACGAATAGGAAATTAAAAATCACTGATAAGAGAAGAAAATATGGAAGGAATGACCATTCAGTTGTCATGAAAGATCAAAATCATGATTAGTTATTTAGTTGTTTCCCCAATAGCATTGCATTGAAATAATCTTAAGTTATTTCGATCCCAGTTTTTCTTTGCCTCCTTTTCAGTTCGTTTAAATCTTTAAGTTCTGTTTTGACAAAGTTGTATTGAAGTGGCACATACTTTCAGTTAGTGCAGAGCAGTCGAAACGAGTACCTCAAACTGAAAGCACGAGTGGAGAATTTGCAGAGAACTCAACGGTAAGTTGTTTATTCTGCCCCGTGTTACCTTTCACCATTAATTGGACTTTTCTATCTTCAAAACAAAATTTTCAACAATGAAATTAAATGATTACCTTTTTGAACAAGGTTCAACAATCACCGGAAATCAAATCTGTACATCTATTGTAACGAAGTTAAATAAGTTCATGTAGCTTAGTTTAAATATTGATTAACTAATACACAATACTTATGTTGGTCTTCTAACATGAATGACATTTACAGAAATTTGCTTGGCGAAGATCTCGGGTCACTTGGCATCAAAGATCTTGAGCAGCTCGAAAAGCAACTTGATTCATCCTTGAGGCACATAAGATCCACAAGGGTAATTGATTATCTTTCATATGATCACGATGCATAGGCTAGGAGAATTATCTCTTTTCGTTATCTACATAAGAAGTACAGATTGTTTAGTAGACTTTTCATTTTGTCCTGTAGCTGTGGCCTGTGGGATTTTCAATTTCTATCGTCTGTTGCTACTTGCTACTCTGTGTTAGATGATCATTGCTATATAATGCTACTAGGTGTATGGTCTGGTACGCTAGCGTCTTGTAGTGCTTCAGTTTTAATTAAGTAAATGGAGCAGGGTGTGGCCTGCTCAAACAATAATGGAAAATATTGTTTTTCCTCGTGCTGCAAAATATAGATCCAAAGTATATTTTTTTTCTCAAAGGAGACAAAGCACATCTCAGATTTGTCTGTTAAAAAATACGCTGATTCGTTGTCATTTTTCTAGGAATGGAAATATATACATTCAGGGAATTTTTATTCTGTAATGCACTGCATATTCGTTTGTCCTATGCAAAACTTGAAATAATTTGCCGCTATCAGCTTGGATAATATTTTTCAGTTTACGCTAGTTAGCATATTTTGCAACACAAGAGAATGCTGATGAATTTCGATCTTGCAGACACAGCATATGCTTGACCAGCTCACTGATCTCCAGAGGAAGGTATGTGCTCTTAACAAATAAATCTGATCATAGTTTGTATGATTAAATTTTCTCCTAGACTTATGTTGAGATAAGAAAACTGACTGTACCCCAAAATATAATACACTGAATAATTTTGCAGGAACAAATGCTGTCTGAAGCAAATAAGTGCCTTCGAAGAAAAGTAAGTTAACTTGTCCATACACTGAATTATTTTCCTTGAAAAGAAATAAACCTGGTTATGGTAGGTGTATGCACACACTCGCCTGAACTTAAATACTGCACGGAGCATGCATCTGGTTCTCTTGTTTTGAAGCTGAAGCCATTTTGTACTTACTTTTGAATGTACCCACATGTACAAGAGCGTTGTCCGGCAGTTGCTTCTTCTGCATATGCTTGCAACCACTTGCACACCAAGGACCATATACATGCATGTCTCTCTAAAAAGAGTAACATACGTACTAATGCTTTATAAAGGCCAAACAGAAATCAGTTAGCATGCATGTACATCAGTATTTCCAAGCATACCGTACGATACGTACCACCACAAGTTGTTGCATATACAGCTTTCGTACTCCTGTCATTTGCATGTTTAGTTCTGTTCTATTCTGTAGCTTCTACAAAACATTCTAGATTGCCAAGAACAGACAGATATATAGAAGGGTTGATAAATTGCATGATTAGTGACATGTTCATCTGTTTTTTGCCATGGAAAGCTGGAGGAGAGCAGCCAGCAGATGCAGGGCCAAATGTGGGAGCAGCATGCCGCCAACTTGCTCGGCTACGACCATCTGCGACAGTCCCCGCACCAGCAGCAGGCGCAACACCACGGCGGCAACGGCTTCTTTCACCCCCTGGACCCTACCACTGAGCCTACACTTCAGATAGGGTATGTGGTTGCTTGCTTGTAGCAGCCCGTCAGATAGGAGTAATCAAGATCCGTTGCTCACCATTTCGTCTGATTTCCTTCAGGTATACTCAGGAGCAGATAAACAACGCGTGCGTGGCGGCGTCCTTCATGCCGACATGGCTGCCCTGAAGATCGATGATCCAACCAGCTAATAAATGTGCGACGGTGCTTGCACCTCCGTCGTATGTATACTCTACCTACGTATATTCCGGGGCCGACCGGGAGCGACTAGTACCGCGTTCGCGTACGTCTCATAGTTCTGTGTCTGTGTTTGTGTCCTTGTGTGAAAAACTTTTGTGATCGACGTGTATGTCAAGACTGCCTGGTACAAAAGGCCCGCACGTACGTACGTCTCCGTTACTATGGGCTGCTGCTGGCTCCTGCATAAAGGACGACGGTACAGTGCAGTGCTTGTAGTCCTGTACGTTTCGTAATTTCCAGTCCAACTATATATATAGTTGTATGATGATGTGATGTTATCAAGTATGTGTGCGTGACTATAAATGGAAAATATGCAATGCATTGTACATGTTTGGTGCAGGATTGTGCGTACGTGCACTGGATACCTTGCAAGCAGGGATTGTGCGTTCAAGTTAAGCATGCGCGTACATGTTTGGTGCAGCCATTAGAGCATCTCCAACAGACGCGGTTCGCGCCGCGTTTAAAACATGCGTTTGTAGCGCTTCGGCTGGTTTAGTGCGGGGATAGGCGCTGGCTCCAGCAGCCGCGCTATAATGCAGCGCGCGCGTCGTTCTAGCAATGCTCAAAAATGCAGCGCGCAGCACGCACAAACAACATATACACCACATACACATTTCAAAAACTAGGCGCAAAAATGATCAAACAAACAAAATAAATCAACAATAAATAGTCTTACAACTCAAACAAATAGTTTATCCTTCAGTACAACAAATAATGCAATAAACACAATCAATAGTTCATGAACAATATAATACAAATACAAATAATACAAATAATGCAATAAACACAACCAAATCATGCTCTTTGTCGTCTATGCCATGCCCACCACTCTTCAATCAGATCCTTCTAAAGATCATGACGCCGAATGGCATGATAGGAGGCAACAAAACGGGCTACCCTTTCAGCCCTCCGTCGCACTCGCACGGGATGTCTCAAGAGCTCATACTGTGAGTAATCTAAATCTTGGCCACGCTCATTCTCGATGATCATGTTGTGCATGATCACACAAGCGTGCATGATGTACCAAAGCATTTTTTGATCCCAAAATCTAGCCGGTCCTCTAACAATAGCAAATTGGGCTTGCAAAATCCCAAATGCTCTCTCCACATCTTTTCTAGCAGCCGCCTGAGCATTGTAAAAATCAAGATTTTTCTTACCTTCCGGCCTTTTCAACGGCGGGAGAGAGCAGGAGCGCGGGAGAGAGCAGGAGCGAGCGCGGGAGAGTCGCGCGCGCGGGAGCCGGCGCAGCAAATAAGGGACGCGGGATTGCGTTTCGGCCAGCGCGCTGAAATGAAAATGGCGCGCGCCGTTTTTGCGCGCCCGCTGAAGCTGCCCGCCACGTTGCGTGCGCGCTAAAACCGCCTTTTTACGACGCGGCGCTTGTATAGCGCGCCTGTTGTAGATGCTCTTAGTTTGTTCCCTGCAACTGAACTTGTAAGGAACAAACACATCGTCTACTCGCACGAGACGAAAGCTTGAATGTAACCTGCTGCAAGCGGGGTGCAACTATCCCTCTGTTGCCACTATAGGCCACTGCTGAATTTTGAAACTTTGCCTAATGCCCAGGGCATTTGGCAACGGCCAAAAAACACTAGGCAAAGTTTTTGCCGAGTGCAACACTCAGCAAACACGACTCGGTTGGACTCTGCCTACGAAGTTGATTTTGCCGGGTCCTTTTTCATTGGTACTCGGCAAACACGTGAAAAACCTTTGTAAAAGGATCGATATGGTTGACTAGGGGGGGGTGAATAGACAACGACCACTTTTTAATTAATCTTAGCAAGTTAAGGTAAACAACATATGGGTTCACAAATATTATGATAATGAGGTGAACCCTAATGGAGCTAACAACGAGAGCTATTAAGACAAGTAAGATATAGTTAACAACATAAGCATACACAAAGTAAAGGTTAGAGATAACCACAAGTGGAACCGATGGAGACGAGGATGTGCTACCGAAGTTCCTTCCCTTTGACAGGAAGTACGTCTCCGTTGGAGCGCTGTGGAGGCACAATGCTCCCCAATAAGCCACTAAGGCCACCGTATTCTCCTCACGCCCTCGCACGATGCAAGGTACCGTGATTCCACTATAGGTGCCCTTGAAGGCGGCGACCGAACCTTTACAAACAAGGTTGGGGCAAACTCCACACAAAGCTTGGAGACTCCCAACTAGACCACGAAGCTTCACCACAATGGAATACGGCTTCGAGGTGACCTCAACCGTCTAGGATGCTCAAACACCCAAGAGTAACAAGATCCGCAAGGGATTGGTGGGGGAATCAACTTTTCTCTTGGTGGAAGTGTGGATCTAGGCCTTCTCAACCAATCCCTAAAGAATCAACAAGTTTGATTGGCTAGGGAGAGAGATCGGGCACTTTTGAGCTTAGGGAGCAACAATGGAGCTTGAGAGGGTGAGAGATAAGGTTCCACAGCTAGAAGAACCCTTTATATAGTGGGGGAAAAAATCCAACCGTTTTCCCACTCTCTGCCCGAGCTCCAGCGGTACTACCGCTGGGCACCGCCAGGAAAGTCATCGCAAAAAGGTCCATCCACGAACAACCGCTAGGCAGGCGGTACTAAGCTCCTGGAGCGGTACTACCGCTGAACAGGGGCGGTACTACCGCCAGTCAGCGGTACTACCGCTGGCATTCCAGCGGTACTATCGCTAGGGCCAGCGGTACTACCGCCGGGGACCATTTTGCAAGGAGGAAAGAAACTCAGTGGCGGGGGCCGCTCCAAAGATGAAGGTAAGGGAAAATATGTGATGTGTGCGCGTGCAAAGATAGATTCCATCCAAACCTTTTCATTATGGTTCCCCTCTTAATAGTACGGCTTTCCTATGACTCAAATAAAGATAATCGTAGAGAGCGCCGTGCTTCCGTTCCATGCATGAGGAGGCGAGTCGTCTTGTGCCGTTGACGTGTGTTATCTGAAACCTTAACACACACGGTTAGTCCTTTACGGTACTGTCATCAATCACCAAAATTACTTAGGCATAAACTATGCTCCAACACTTTGTAGAGCGCCAAAAAATGTGTAATTGGCAAAAAAATGTGTGGATGGAACAGATCGACCGGAACCGGTGCCATGTGGTGCAAATAGTTTGCATGGTACATGTACCTGACAAAGGGTGATGTCTTTGCCGAGTATTACACTGGGCAATTTTTTTTATAGAAAAATAGGAAACGTCCTTCTTCACGTGAGTCATCGACACCAACATCATACACAACAGATCTTGGACCTTCCGGACTTCCCTCAGTGGTGGAAATCATGCCCCAAACACCTCTAGCCCCAACCTCCAAGGTTACAACTCCATGGGTGAGATTTTCGGTTGGGTGCTTCTCCGGGAGGTTGAGAGGATTCATGTAGTGGATTTTAGTTTGTTAGATGGAGATTTCTGATCATCCTATTGCAAGCAATAAAGGGCATTTTTAAATTAATTAGAGATGTTAGAAAGTCATGAGAACAGATGCTCGAGACAGGCATGGAGTTGAGCCAAAAAAGGATGAAAAACCTTGTCCAAAGAGTCAAAGAGCCAATGCCATCATGAGAGATCGACCAGCTATTCCCAATAGGGGCGGTCATAGGGCCATGGCCCTGGAATTCAAGCTAAATGAGCAAAGGGGTCTTAATAATTCAAATGGCTCATGAGTTTTGAGCTAAATGAGCAAAGAGATCTTAATAATTCAAATGGCTCATGAGTTTTGAGTTTTAATTCCAACCCTAACTCTGGTTTAGCCATCCAAGTACATAAGAGAGTATATATGAACATAAGAGAGTGCACTGCCACACCAAAGATTACTGATCTTTTCCCACAGTGTGCCCCCCGGGCTCATCATAGCCAGCCCCCTTCTTAGTCCTTGCTGCCTCACACTATAAGTGATCAAGGGAATATTGATATCTAGAGATTTCAGAAAGTGGTTGAATCAGGACACTCATATGGACTTAACAAGGGGACAAACTAGGAAATTGACAGATGCTAATCCTCTGTAGTAACTTTGTACAACCTTTTAGTAATGAGCATGATGTTTTTGACTTCGAGAACCTAAATCCCTAAGCCGCCTGGTCATTTTGGCCACAATGCACACTTCAATTGGCAAGACAGAATTTTTACTTCTTGGTGTCACTTTGCCAGAAAAATATGGACCTGAAGTAATCAAACCTTCGAAGCACTTATTTTGACACTTCAAAGAAAGATAGCATATATACAACCATATTATCGAGATACACTTGATTACAACAATCTGTCCATATGCGTACAAGTGCTTCGCTTTCCAACTATGAACCCTCTTCTCAACTCTTTCTTCGACATGCCTTCATTATGCAATCTGGGATTTTGGAAAAAAAATTGGAATACCATGGTAACAAATTTAAACTACTCATACAACCAAATTTCATTCAAATGTACTGCAATTGATTTCTAACACGAGGGTATCACATACAAGTAAAATTGATCTTTTTTTGTATAAAAGTCATCATAAGTTGCACCCAATCAATGAAGTCCCTTAGATTGTCCACACCCCATGATGGATGGCGGTAACTTGCCAACCCTCTCGATGCCCTCCTCGAAGACCACACCCATGCCCATGAACACATGCGCTTCGATATGGCAGTGGAATAACCACACCCCCGGGTTGTCTGCCCTGAACCGCACCGCTGTCCACCCATCATTGTGCAGTGGCACCGTGTTCTTCATGATTGGGTCTCTGACGTTGAGCAGTCTCCAGGCGTCCGCGGCAGGGTTGAACTTGCCTTCTCCATAGCCGAGCACCCAGAAGTCATGGCCATGGAGGTGCCATGGGTGCGTCTCGCTCTTGTTGTTAAGCATGTTGGAGTTCTGCAGCACCACGTCGACCACGGAGCCTAGCGCAAGCCGGTACACCGGGCTGCGCACGGTCCCGTTCGTCGGCGCCGGCGCCGATATGTCATAGCTCATATGGTCGTACGTGTCCGACGGCGGGCGTTGGTCGTATGCGGTTGTCATGCCACGCTTCATCGCCACGAGGTACGGCGTCGCCGGGAAAATGAGGGACACGCCATTGATGGTCCACTTGATGTGGCCATCAATCCGGTTCTGTGTGTTGAGGAGGAGCAGCGTACGGTCGGCCCCCGCCGGCATGGGCTCGACGAAGCGTGGGTGCGCGAAGATGGCCCTGCTCTGCTGCACCCTGATCACCGTGTTATTCCATGCCGGGCCAGCCGGTGGCGCCGTGGGCGGAGGAATCCACGGGTTGTTGCCCTTGAAGGCGTAGCTCACGATGGCCTTGCCGCTCGGTGTCTGGCTAGCGTTGCGACCAACGACGTGGGAGGCAGCCCAGTAGTTTCGTCGTGGGTCTTGGTCGGCCTTGACCAGCACGGAGTACGTCTCTCCGGAGTAGATGAATAGGTTCTTCACGACGAACGGCCTCACGTAGTACCCATCGGCTTCCACCACCGTCATGGAATGGCCCTCAATCTCGAAGCTCAGCGACGAGAGCGAGGTGAGGCTGCCGATGCGGAGGAGGTATGTCTTCCCCGGCACGGCGGTGAACAAAGGCCGCAGCCCGCAGTCCGGACTTGAGGCGTTGCATGTTCCGCTTGGGGCGAGCGAGCAGTCGAACGTTCCTCTGCCATTGATGAGCAGAGACTGGGGCGCGGTGACGAAGACGAAGGGGGTCTCGGTGAGGCCCGTGGCCTGCTCGTAGACGCTCTTGTGCCACCAGTCACCGAGGAGGACGGTGTGCTCCTCGTCGTAAGAAAAGGGCTCCACGATGCCGTCCGGCACCTTGACCACGATCATGCCGTTGAGCCCCGCCACGCGCTGCATCCCGTAGTGCGCATGGTACAGGTACGTGCCAGGCTGAAAGAACACTCACATTTAGATCAGCATGCAGAACACAAACATATTTAGACACACTCAGTGATTTTTCAATGCATTAATTGGCCAAGAAATAAATAGTGAAAAGACAACATACTCCCTCGATCCTATTTGAATTCCCTACAAGTCAAAGTTCGGTTAAGTTGATTGCGTTTATAAAGAAGATTATCAACGCCTATAAACAAAACCAATATCAATAGGTACATCTCGGAAATGTATTTGTGCAGTAAAATTGTTTGGTAGTATTAAAGGGTTGATGTATGAAGAAACCAAACACTATTTACAATTTGAATGTAGAGAGTATATATATATTATATTGCCCTATATGTAACTTATAAGTTTTCGTACCCTGTCGACGACGAATTTGTAGGCGAAGGTTTCGCCGGGAAGGATGGGGCACTGCGTGACGCCGGCGACGCCGTCAGCCCACGGCGTGTCAATCTGGCGGATGCCGTGCCAGTGGATGGCGGTGTTCTCGGTCTCGAGCTTGTTGTGGACGTTGACGACGATGGTGTCGCCCTGCGTGGCGCGGATGGTCGGGCCGGGCGCCTCGCCGTTGACGGTCACGGCGAGCTTCTCGAAGCAGTCGGGGGACTTGTACTGGTACGAGATGTCCCACGTGTAGTTGTGCACCCTGGCATCGGCCACCGCCAGCAGCAGCGAGCTGCACAAGCAGAAGGAGAGCGCACCGGCGGCGGCCAGCAGTGGCCTCGGCGGCGGTAGCATCGTGCCGGCCATCGGCGTAGCAGCACTGCACCAGACGGGTGATTAATTGCACTTGAGCTGGCTGTGGGTTGAAGCAAGAAGAAGCTAATAACCAGTGGTTTGGCTGGAGGAATCAGCTCGATGGGTGGTGTTGTGGAGCTAGCGCTTGTTGGTGTGTTGCAAGCGTAGCCTGGAGTTCTTTTATAGGGGCTTCGGTGTGATTTGTGATTCAGGCTGTCATCAATAAATTATTTTTTTGATGGAAGTGTGCCAATACTAATACTAGTCCAACACTTGTACACACGCGCGGAAATTCCTGTAGAAAATTAGGAAGGCCGACGCTTACTTGTCTCAGGGTGCATGTGACGTGGGGCCAGCCTACGTGAACAAAATGACGTACGGAAGCATTAGAAAATTATATACTGTTTTTTGAATTGTTTAGTTTGCTTACCCATACATCACATGGTAGAAAATTATATAAACTTACCTTTAAAAGTATTTAGTCATCCACTGTTCGTAGCCAGCCAGCCAGAGGAAGATCCTCCACCAGCATCCCTCATTTCTGGATTGTGGTGAATTTAAAGTGGTTGAACCGGGACTCCTCTAATGCTTCATCTGATTGGTGGACGGTCAAAGGATTTTAGACGTTTAGACTAGTCCACTGATATTTGATGATCTACATTGAAGATGTCCTTACCTACTTATGTGTCTTCTTTCTATAGAACTCCTTTTACTTATTTCTTCCTCATGATTCTTATTGTGACCATTTTCATTATATTCTTTCTTTCTCTCGATTTTTTTTTGGATATCTTGTCGAAGAGTTCACACTAACACTAGATCATATATATTTTGCCGTTTCTAGGTTGCGGCGCTGGCTGACTTAAATGTTCGGTGGGGTGATGGTGTAAGGCATGTATCAATGGAGGTTTCTTAGCACGGGTTCATAGATGTTTTGCTGATGTGTCACACTAGTTAATGATGAAAGAGAGTAGGGTTGTATCTTAGCTAAGGCTGGTTGTAATGGAGAGTATCATATACTAGTATCATGATATGATACTAGTGTATGATACTGCATCCGTAATGCATAGTATCATAGGATGGTTCATTTATTGCCATGCATAACACATAATAACACATCATTTAATATGATACGGTATCATAATAAGATACCCAACCATCTCTTTCTTAATTTAATTCTATGCCACCTCATAAAAAATGACTAGTTGGCATGCATGATACTACTTATGATACTACCATTACGGGCAGCCTAAGATACAACATTTACACATCATCATAGATAAAAATGGTTAATAGCCCAATCACATCTTTGCATAAGTACCAAATCATTAAATTTAGAAACAACCTCTAAGGCTGGCCATAGTAGGGGTAACATAGCTAGTATCATAGTCTTGAGACTAGCAAACATGCTGATATGACAAGTAATTAAAGAAGAGATAGGGTTAGAGTAACATAGGTAGATACCGTATCATGTTAAATGACATGCTACTATGTGTCATGCATGTCAATAAATGAGATCATCCATGATTCTAGTTTATGATACTATGCACTATGAAAATAGTATCATACAATAGTATCATATGCATGATACTACTATATGTTACTCCCCACTATGAGCAGCTTAAGAAACAACGCATTGGGCTAGTAATCTCTTAAGTTATTAATGCTTCTATGTTAACGTGCTAAGAAATGATGTATTAACACAGGCCTAAGGAGCTCTGGTGTAAGCTTTTTTCCGATAGAGGCAGTGCCGGTGACATTGATGCTTGCAAGCGCCATTTAATTCTTCAAGGTGTTATTAAAGAGATTCTTCACTTCTACAGAGCCTCTCTTGGCCCTCATTGTTTGTTTGCGTTTGCTGGTGGTGTCTACATTTGATTAGGGGTGCTCTTGTTTGTTGTGGAGGGGTTTCGCATGGTTTCCCCCGGTAATAAATCATGTTGTTGTTATCTGATTTCTGCTCCTTTTTCCTGTACAAATCGGGCCAACTCTCTTCTATATAATCGCAGGAGCACCATGCAATTGACGAGGTTCGGTCAAAAAACAATAAGATATATGCCCCTCGACTCTCGTGAGATGATCTTCCACAAATTTATGGCACTGGCCATGCACAGGATGTTCTGCTATCAGCAAAGCTATGAGAAGCGGTCATGGGTTCACGGTTGGATGAAATACCCAACCGAGATAGGATGAGAAGGAAAATGAATATGAGGTGGATGCCAATTCTGACCGCCATGTGTCAACTGAAGTCCGAAACCACACAACGTCATAAGAGAAACAGCTTGGAACATGAGATGCAATTTTAGGCTAAAAGTTCAAGGGACAAACTGGTGTTGAAGCACCGTGGCGACAAATCAGAAATTGCTTCCTGAGCCCGAGCTCGTATATATGCTCCCTCCGTGAACTGCAAATTTGAAGATAATATCAAACACAATTTTAAGAATCTGAGTATTATTGTCGATAGAACAGTAAGTCCTTCTTTTACCGTTGCTTCAGTCAATGCTCTAGTATGTGTGAACCTGGTTGTTTTGACGGTTGTGTTCAACTTTTCTGTAGCTTGCTTGTAATCCCAAATGTCTCATGGAAATTTCCTGTACAAAGGTATCTTTTCTAAAGAAAAACTTGTGGGTTCCAGTTGGATATGCACTCCCACAAGTCCAACACAGCCCACTTGTCACCTGCTACTACTAATAAACAGCAGCGTCAGTATCATCGTTCAGTTCTGGATTCTATGGACCGTTTTAGAGACCTTTGTCATTAAGTCTGAAATCCATCTCAGCGGCGAGTGGAAAGTGCAAGGACGATGCGGCTGTCACTGCCAACCGACTGCACCTGCATGGCCGCATGCTTGACCTGATCCCGTCCTCCACACACATGGCTCAGTTCAACACGCATGACAGGTTTAAACATCCGGAGACTAAGCGTGCATTGGACTAGTTACAATCGCATTCCAATGGTCTTCTTATTAGCTCGTTGCAAATAGAAAAGAGCCCCCACCCGCGTGTGTTGGAAAATATCTAGTGCTACCGTGATACGAATTCCTGAACCATCGGATTTTCAGACCGGCAGGACATTTGCAAAAAAAAAAAAAAAAAAAAAAAACCTTTAAGCCTTGTTTGACACAAGTAGTTTTCAAGCCCCCAAGGAGGTGGGGCTTCCAGGGGATTTGATGAATTCATCTTCTATTCAATCCCCTTGAATCCCCATTGCACGAGTTTCACTAGTCCCCCTAGATGCTTGAAAACCCTGTGGATTGGGGGGGTTTTGATGGTTCGGAGGGGTTTGTACATCACAAACCCTTGATACCAAATGAACTCATGGGGAATTTTAAGGTTTTCTAACCCCGCGGAGATTATTCCCTCTGAACCCCTCCAACCCCCTTGTGCCAAACAAGGCCTTAGGAATCTGAAAATTATGTGTAAGTCTAGCAGATCCAACAACACCAAAGGCTGCCCGATGTAAGAATCCGACGGCTAAAAGCCCATGGTAGCACTTGAGCCTCGGTAGCATCATATACTCTCCCGTGTGGGTGTGCATATAGTACATATGCCTCTACTTAAGAAACTCAGTTCAATCATTGGTTTTCTCATCCGACCCGTATGTACTTGACTATTTTTATACCAAACTTTATTCGAAATCACTAATTGAAGAGTGCATCTTTTAAAGATCACTCTCATTCTTCAGGTTATGACAAGTGACGCATTACATGCGTGACACTTTGTCGCAACCTCGTAATTTTCTTTTTCCGTCGATACATTTATTCGAAACATTGTCCAAATCTTAAATTGTTTTCATCGTTGGAGTTCTCGCGTGGAGATCTTCAAAACTAGATCTATGTTGATTGATGTTGACAAAAAGAATCATGAAAAAACAAACGAAAAAAGGACAAAAAATTGTGCCTCTGGTGGAAGGGCAAAAGAATAAACATTTTTTTTATTTCCGAGGGGTACAACCGTGTCTCTCGTGAAAGCAAATTCGTACCTCGCACGAATGGAAAAAACAATTTTTTTCCTTTTCAAAAGGTACGGGCGTGCCTCTCGCGGAAGCAAAACTGTGTTTCTTGAGGAAGGAAAAATGTCTTTTTTTGTTTTCGAAAGCTGCGGCCCTGCCTCTCGCGGAAACAAAACCCTGTCTCTTGAGGAAGGGAAAAATATATTTTTTTCACCAAAAATGATTTTTTTTCTTCAAAAGCTAAAAAAGACCGGCGAAAAGCCGAAAACCCCATCTAAAAAGCAGAAAACACATGCGAAAAAAACAAGATCCGAAGAAAACGAGATACGTGACGTCGGCTAAGAACGCGTCAACTGACTACACGTGAGAATGAACCTTAAAAGGCTCCCAAAGAAGTAACTTTATTTGGAGGCGCTTTGGTTATTAGCTCCCATTAGGCATGAAGTATGGAAGCATCATCAAATGATGCCTTACCCCTGACACATCTACAAATATACTATAACACTAATCCCCTAGAATTGCAGACACCACATTCAATTAAAGTCTCCAATTGACATTAGTTCATTCGATTTTGACCGGGTCAACAGTTTATCAAAGCTCTCTTATTCAATTTTCCATACTATATCTATAAATACACTATTCTCCATAATTTTAAGGCTCACAATCAATTGAAGTCTCTAATTTATAATTGGGTTATCCGATTTTGATTGGGTAATAATTTTTCAAGGAGCTATCTTATATTTTTTTTAATTCATCTCTCTTTATAAAATATTTTAATTCATTTCTGTAACTATATTCTTTTATTCCTTGTGCTCTTTAATCTTTGAAGCTCTCTTATTCCATCGAGGTATTTAATTTTAGATTTGATTTACGATTTTGACCAGTTCAACGATTTTTCAAATTAATTGGTAGCAATCGACCTATAAAAACATATCAATCAACTAACATCCCTCTCACCCCAAACAAATAAGTGTTAATATGTAATATTATAGCATCAGTATAGAACATGCAGCCACCGATGATATTTTCACACAAAAGTATGGATTGATTAGCAAATAACACTGAATCAAACCGCCGAAGGCCTACCGAACATGCTGCAATGGTGTATTAAGTTTTAGAGAAGTATAATATCTTTAACTTTGACCAAGAGCCAAAAATACATACACAATACTAAATCAATAGAAAAAATTTATTTCATGATGAATCTAATGTGATCTAATATTATGTATATTGATATATTTTTCTACAAATTTGATCAAACTTAAAAAGATTTGACTCCTCAACAAATTACACCTTATATTTTGATACATAGGGAGTATTTTTTTTAAATCCAACAACATCAACGGTGCAGCATAGCGCACCCAATCCTTTTAGTACAGGTGAAACCATGGTATGATTGCTCGCACCTCAATGCAAACAACAGTAATGTGGACCCCTTCTCTTTTATCTTCTTGCTTTTCTATTCCAATATTTTAGAGCATTTTCAGCCACGCCCCAAACAGGCCCCTCTGATCATTTTTTTTCCGCCGACGGGCGAAAAACAGCCAAGTCATGCCCTCAGTTGGCATCATATAGGTTGTTCACCTAGTTGTATGTGTAGACAACCTATGTGTTGCTAAACCTAATTTATTAAAAAAAGCTAAATAATGGCAGTTGCCTATTCACCTCCCTCTAGTCAACTATGTCGATCCTTTCACCTATTTTGTCCTCTCTAGCTTCATAGAGATGACACTTGGCGTCATTACCCTCTTGAGGACGTCGTCGCGGAGCCCAGGTCCCTTTTGGTTGCAGCTAGCCAGTGGCTTCGGAGATGCCTTGTTACTGTCATGCATCGTCATTGACTTTGTTGTGAGGACCATGTATCCTATACACGTCTCTTTGTGGTCTCGGTATCCCTTAGCAGAGCGCCCCACAACCCGGAACAAGGCAGCAGTCTCAACGGTGAGTCGCCCCCCCTCCAGAGATGGCTTTGTGTGCTTGGTACTACGGTGTCTTGTGGTTTCTCAAGGCAGCGCGGTTCTGGTCTTGATCGATGGTCTTTGTTGTCGTTTGTTAGAGATGGTGTCTCCTGTTTTTACGCCCGGTTTTGGGTTGGTGGCACTTGTGACATTCTTGTGGATGTTTTTCTTTCTTTCTACTCACATGCATGTTTATGGACTTTCTTACCACCTTGTATTGATTCAGTCGTTTGAGCCTTCCAATACATAAAGCCAGGAGAAAGCCTGTTTCAATTACCATGAACCAACTGACACTGATACATGATGAATGCAAACTCAAATATTTTATTGTAGTAAAAGAATAAATTAAAACATTGAACACAGAAAGAAGATCCATTGTATATACCTATGTATACTTTAATTACTATATACTCCATCCGTCCCAAAACTCTTCTCTTAGATTTGTTTAGATATGAATGTATCTAGTCAAGTTTTAGTATTTAGATATATCTATTTGTAGACAGAGCTAAGACAAGAATTTTGGGAGGAAGGGAGTAATATAATATGATCGATCTTAATTTTTTTTAAAGAAAGGGGCTCCCCCCTGCTCCATTTTATTAATGAAGCACACAACCAGCGAATATCCATTTTACATACCCAGCCAGAAAAGTAAGATCGACCCAAAAACAGGTCTAGACAAAACATAAACCTCCAAACTTTTAACAGCTAAGACAAACATAACTCCAAAAGCGATAGTCTAGTTCTATCACAGATCTTCACCAAGCAATCCGCAACAATTCTCCTCTCTTCTTATCCAACTCAGAGATGAACTGACGCAACACCAGCTCCTGAGTGGCGTCGCAGAGAACAACCCATTGTCGTAGGAAGAGCCTTAGCTTCATGAGCACGCAGTCCAAACTTTTCCATGTTCGACCCTGGAAGCAAAATTCATTTCTCAAATGCCAAATACTCCATAAGGAGGCAGCCACAACCATATTATGTATAGGTTTCTTTTTTGCATATCAGCCACAAGGCATGAATATCATGAAAGCAGGAGATTGTAATATGAAATACATCCTCAAATAGTTGCCAAATACAAGAAGCTACAGTACAATCAAAGAACAGATGTTGAACTGATTCCAACTCAGAACAAAATAAGCAAGATGGGTCTTCCACACTTCTCCTCTTAGCTAAGTTGTCTCTAGTGAGTACTTTGTTATTCATATAAAGCCAAAGAAAAACATGGATGTTTTGGGGGCATAGAACTTTCCACAACTTGTCCCCAACCCTGTGATCAACCTGACCATAGTTAATAGCATTATAAAAGGATTTAACAGAATATATTCCTTTTGGTTCCAGCATCCAAATAGGAGTATCAGGGGAATTGGAGAGGGGGATCTTTTTAATAGTCTCAGTCAGAAGATTCCACCTATCCAGCCCTCTACTGTCAACACATCTCCTAAAAGATATCTTAAGTTCATTTCCATCCCATACGTGAGAGATGGTACAATCAGGTTGGTTGCAAATGTGAAATAGGTCCCAAAACTGAACCATCAGGGAACAATCCCCCACCCAAATATCAGTCCAGAATTTAACTTTCCTACCATCACCAATCTTCCATCTATAGAATGTCTTGGAGGCATTAAGTGCCCAAGTAACACCCTTCCAAAAAGAAGAAGAACCATTTTCAGGTTTGGACTACAAGATATTAGGAGAATCAATATTATACTTGAAGGAAATAATATCTTTCCAATCCTTAGTTTGATTGTCAAAAAATATTTTCCCCCACGAGGCCAGAAGAGCCATATTAAACTTTTTAAGGTTAGGCACCCCAGACCCCCAAAAGCTTTCTTCCTAGTAACCAAACCCCAGCTAGCAAGATGATACCTGCGTTGGTCTCCCACATTTCCCCAGAAAAAGTGAGCCATCTGAGAGTTAATGGCCTAAATGGCCCATTTTGGGAATTTAATCACAGCCATTAAGTAAGCAGGTATACTAATAATGCAAGCACAGAGAAGAATCAACTTTCCTTTGTAAGTGAGATGTTTGCCCAACCATCCAGAGATGCACCTAATGATCCTGTCAATGATAGGTTGGAGATCCTCCCTAGATAACTTGTTATAATGCAAGGGCACACCCAGGTACTTAATAGGGAAAGAGCCAATTTTACAACTAAAAACCTGAGCAAAAAGCTTTGTCTCTTCCTCCCCTATGTTAATAGTAAGCAGGTCAATTTTATGAAAATTTATTTTCATACCAGAAAGGTTTTCAAAACAAGATAAGATCCACTTAAAATTTTTGCTTTCTCACAAGAGTTTTCAAGGAAGAGGAGGGTATCATCAGCATACTGTAAGCTAGTAATGCCCCCCTTAATCACATGTGGCAAAAGCCCAGCAATCAGATTCTGATCAGCTGCTTTAGCCAGCATTTTAGTAAAAACACCAGCCACCAAATTAAAAAGGATGGGGGAGAGAGGGTCTCCCTGCTTGAGCCCTTTACCTCCCACAAAATATGGGCCAATTACATCATTAATACACACACTAGAGGTACTCTTAATCAGTACACTTTTAATCCAAGAGATCCATTTAGTTCCGAACCCCCTAGATTCCAGCATCTCAAATAAGAAATCCCAACTAACTCTATCATAAACCTTTTCATAGTCTAATTTGAGCACAAGCCCTTGAGTTTTGGATCGTTTGACCTCATGTATAATTTCATGGGCCAATACCACACTCTCCAAAATATATCTCCCTTTGATAAAAGTAGTTTGGTTAGGGGAAATCAATCTATCCCCAATGGGGGATAATCTAGAAGTCATAGCTTTAGTAATGATTTTAACTGCACAGTTGCCAAGACTAATAGGTCTAAATTTTTTCATCTCCTTGGCATCAACTTCTTTGGGGATAAGGACAATAATAACAAAATTCAACTTATATATATATCCAGTTTCCCCTCCTCAAAATCTTTGATCAAAGCCATCAAGTCAGTTTTAATCAGATCCCAAAAGGTTTGGTAGAACATAAAAGAAAGACCATCAGGGCCAGGGGCCCCATGGGCATAAGAACCAAAGATGGCCTTCTTAATCTCATCCTCAATAAAGTTTTTTTTGAAGAATCTCATTTTCTTCCAAAGTTACTTTCTCATGTTCCTTCCAAAAGGAAGGTTCCAGGCAGATGTTATGTTTATGTTCATACTTGAACAACTCCTTATAGAAGGAAGTGGCAATCTCCAGCATCTCCTTAGTGGAATAAACTCGGCCATTCTCACCATTTAGTTCAAAAAGGTGATTTTTCCTATGATGGTGGTTAGCTAAAGCATGGAAGTATCTATTGTTTTTATCCCCATCTTTAATCCTCCTATCCCTGGATCTCTGCCACAAAGCAGTCTCTTCTTTCTTTCAAATGTTTTCTAATTCCTTCTTAATCTCATCTAACCGAATCTTATCACCAGAATTTAGTTGGTTAGTCTCAGAAAAGACATCCAATATATCAAACTCTTGTAGAAGAGCTTTTTTTTTTCTCTTTTTCATGTCAGCTTCCAGGTTGATACTCCAACCTTTAAACTTCTTCCGAAGAACCCTTGTCTTATTCATCCATATATCTATGGAGGTGCCCCCGGAACAGCAACTATTCCAGGTTTTATGAACTAAATCTTTAAAATCAGGTTGGTCAAGCCACCATTTCTCAAACCGAAAAGGTTTTGGGGGAGGTAACCCTCTGAGCCTTGGTGTCAAGCAGGAGCGGAGTATGATCACTACCAACCCGCGGCAACGCAGACAAGACAGTGAGCGGGAAGTGGGAGTCCGAGGATGTAGAGACAAAAACACGATCAATCACAGCAAAAATAGGATTATCCTGGTTATTACTCCAAGTATAACTCCTATTAGCTATATTAATCTTCATCAAACCCTATTTATTGACTCAGTCATTAAACAACAAAGTGGTTTGGATATTAATCTGACCATTATTCTTATCAGTAACAGATCTAACCAAGTTAAAGTGACCACCAAAAATAACAGGATAGGACATATTATGCATCGATCGATCTTAATTTTTTGCATAATAAATAAATGAAATGATGATAACTTGCACCGGGTCCGAATCCAATCAGTGCAGCCCCTTTGATCGACCACAGCCCATGATGGACGATGGCAGCCGGCCGACCCTTTCGACGCCCTCCTCGAAGACCACACCCATGCCCATGAACACATGCGCCTCCACGTGACAGTGGAAGAGCCACACCCCCGGGTTGTCCGCCCGGAACCGCACCGCCGTCCACCCATCCGGGTGCAGTGGCACCGTGTTCTTCATGATGGGATCCCTCACGTTGAGCAGCCTCCAAGCGTCGGCGGCAGGGTTGAACTTACCTTCACCATGGCCGAGCACCCAGAAGTCATGACCATGGAGATGCCACGGGTGCGTCTCGCTCTTGTTGTTGAGCATGTTGGAGTTCTGCAGCACCACGTCCACCACGGAGCCTAGCTCAAGCCGGTACACCGGGCTGCCCACGGTCCCGTTGGTCGGCGCCGGCGCCGAGATGTCATGTCTCACGTGGTCGTACATGTCGGGCGGGGGGCGCTGTTCGTACGCGTCTTTCATGCCGCGCTTCATCGCCACGAGGTAGGGCGTGGGCGGGAACATGAGAGACACGCCATTGATGGTCCACTTGATGTGGCCGTCGATCCGGTTCTGGGTGTTGAGGAGGAGCAGCATACGGTCGGCCCTCGCCGGCATGGGCACGCCGTGGCCTGGGAGCGCCAAGATGGCCCTGCTCTGCTCCACCCTGATGGCCGTGTTGTTCCATGCCGGGCCAGCCGGTGGCGCCGTGCGCGGTGGCATCCACGGGTTGTTGCCGTTGAAGGCGTAGCTCACGACGGCCTTGCCGCTCGGTGTCCGGCTGGGAGTGCGGCCAACGACGTGGGACGCAACCCAGTAGTTTCGCCGCGGGTCCTGGTCGGCCTTGACCAGCACGGAGTATGTCTCTCCGGAGTAGATGAAGAGGTTCTTGACGACGAATGGTCTGACGTAGTGCCCGTCAGCCTCCACCACCGTCATGGAGTGGCCCTCAAACTCGAAGCTGAGCGACGAGAGCGATGTGAGGCTGCCGATGCGGAGGAGGTATGTCTTCCCCGGCACGGCGGTGAACAGAGTCGGCAGAGCGCAGTCGGGGCGGGAGGCGTTGCATGTTCCACTGGGAGCGAGCGAGCAGTTGAACGTTCCTCTGCCATTGATGAGGAGAGACTGGGGCTCGGTGACGAACACGAAGGGGTTGGAGGAGAGCCCCGTGGCCTGCTCGTAGACGCTCTTGTGCCACCAGTCACCGAGGAGGACGGTGTGCTCCTCGTCGTAAGAAAAGGGCTCCACGATGCCGTCCGGCACCTTGACCACGATCATGCCGTTGAGCCCCGCCACGCGCTGCATCCCGTAGTGCGCATGGTACAGATACGTGCCAGGCTGAAAACACACAAAACACATTCACAGATGAGAATTAATTCAGTTGACAATGTAAAACAACAAATCTTGCAATGTGATGTAGGAGTATGTTGCTTACCCTGTCGACGACGAATTTGTAGGTGAAGGTTTCGCCGGGAAGGATGGGGCACTGCGTGACGCCGGCGACGCCGTCGGCCCACGGCGTGTCAATCTGGCGGATGCCGTGCCAGTGGATGGCGGTGTTCTCCGTCTCGAGCTTGTTGTGGACGTCGACGACGATGGTGTCGCCCTGCGTCGCGTGGATGGTCGGGCCGGGAGCCTCGCCGTTGACGGTCACGGCGAGCTTCTCGAAGCAGTCGGGGGACTTTAACTGGTACGAGATGTCCCACTTGTAGTGGTGCACCTTGGCCTCTGCCACGGCCACCAGCAGCCACAAGCAGAGCACGGCGGCGGCGGCGGCCACCGGTGGCCTCGCCGACGGTGCCATATCGTGCCGGCGGTAGGCGCACGTAGCACCAAACAGCTGATTAATTAATTAATTGCACTGGAGCTGGCTGTGGAGTAAAGCAGGAAGAGGCGATCCGTGCAGTCGTTTGGTTAGCTCGATCGGTGGTGCTGTGGATCAATTGTTGATGTGTCTAAGCGTAGCTGCGGGGAGTTTTTATAGGTGTTGTTAGGGTGTGCCTGCTAAGTCAAATACACACATGCACACATCGACTAATAAACAACATTTTAGTGTTGGAAACAATTCCAGCTCACGAACTGAATTATATGTTAAGAATCCGTCAATCGTGCCGCGTGAGTCGTCATTGATCCATTTGCGTTCGAAGAGACGGGGTCGGATAATGCGTGCTTATATGTTGACGGGATCGGTGCATCTTCCGTTTGGTTTCCTTTCGACAGACATGCATCGGTGCAGTGTCAAGTGGCTTTGGATAATAGGCTATTTAGTTCTTTTGCTCAATCATTTTTAAACAAGCTTTTCAAATATTGCTTTTCGTTTTAGAAACACCAAGTCTAGACACATTCACAGCGCGCACTACTAAAGACTATAGAAGGTCCAAATGGTACTCTCATCTCACAGAGTCAAATGTTTTCTTTATGTCAAGCTTGAGGAGAAAGAATGGAGTACGTATTTGCTATTTGCAATATTCTCACATAGTTTCATACATACATATCAGTTGTCACAGATGTTTCTGGTCCTCATGAAGGCACTTTGGGCACGCAGATGCAGGTATTCATGTAAAAGAATCCCCTCGAGATTCCACAATTGGATCGTGGCTCCTTTGCACTTCATCATCCCGAATACTCCTCAATGAAGTGACTGACAATCGCATTTGGCACGGGAAATGTCTTCATCAAAGAGATCCGTTGTTTCCCTCCTCTTTGTTCTCACTAGTATAGAATCAGGCAATAGTTCCGGTTTGTAAGGACCTTTACTGTCGGTTCTGCAACTCGCACTAAAGGAAGGGGGCTAAAGCCCCCCCCCCTCCTTAGTGTCGGTTCGTCACGAACCGGGACCAAATTTTGTTACCTACACCCATTGTTTAAGAAATCGGTAACTCGTAGCTGCTCGGTCGGCTTGGGAGTAGCGATTAATCGGTGAATCGGCCTATTAACTGGATTAACCGGTCGACCATTAATCGGTAGATTAAACAGAAAGTTGCCAACTTATATCTAAATTTTTTATGTATCATAGCATAATTCCATGCACCTAGCTATGTAATATACCAAAATATTCTATTGTAGGCATATAAAAAAATAGATAAGAGATAAAATTAATAATCGTTATACATCTAAATATATAAAATCTCAAATTTTAAATTGAGCAATTAAACATTTAAACTTATCCATATACTTGCTAACATACATCACATAATATACTACAAATAACAGCCAAAACCAACAGTTCCATCCATCCATCTACAAAATTGTAATCCATAATCTACTAATATATGAATGCTGGATTCTCAAGTAAGGTATGAGGGGGGGGGGGGAGATGGTAGTACCTTGCCTGCGGGTGACGCCATTTAGGAAGAGATTGGGGAGCATCCCATGGGAGAGGATGGGGATTGTCCAAGGGGGGTGGGGTCGAGGCAAGCGACCAGAATGGCGGAGCAACTAGATCTTTCAGGTGTAGTGTGGAGACTGGCACTAGTGAGAACACGACTAGCCACCAGCTAGGTTAGGAGGGGATGAAAGGATCATGAGGAAGCGCGAGGAGGGCCAAACCCTAGGTAATAGTAGAAAGAGGGGGTGGGAGGCATTATGTGCCAAAATTTTGGGATTCGTTTGTCGACCAGTTAATAGACCAGTAGTGATTAATCGGTTTGGCAACTAATTAATCGGTATGACAACTCATTAATCGGTCTAACTGACCAATTAATCGGCATGACAAGTTAACACGATGAATATGTGTTATTCGATTCGGTCACCCTAAGAGTAGCGATTAACTGGCAAGTTAACTGGTTAATCGGACGAATTCTTGAACAGTGCCTACACCCATGCATAACCATTTCTCAACAGAGAACATAATTTTGCACTATGAGCCACTAGAAGGAGATGAAGTATTTGACAAGCGCCCAAACAGAAAGAGGTGAGTGAAGACGAACATGAGTGTTTGAAGCTCAATGAGCTAAGCTAAAGTAACATGTGTCACTCCTGCGAGCAACCAAAGGCACCCAAGCCGCCATCGGTCTCCCCCTGTGTGACCCCGCCTCCATCAGCGCCGACGGAGGGCGCTATCGTACAATGCACAAGCAACATGGGCGGCCGCGGAGTTCTTCTCCATCTCTGCTTTTCGGTGTACTACACGGGGCGGTGCCGCTAGTCGGAGGCGCATCGCTGCAAGTAAGGTGCAATGACGACATTCTGGGGCCTCGCAATGGTGGCGTGCACCCTCGGCAGTGGCGCGAGTGGCTACCTAGCGACGGAGTGTAGCTGTGATGTGGTTCGTCTGCCGGTCGGACACATGTTATGGTCGGGGCGGGAGTCAGAGGCATTGCCATCTAGGTGTGACCACTCGGCCGTAAGTGGATCCAGGAGGTTGGTGGTGGACGGCTCTCCGTGTTGTTGTGACATCCTCGGGTAGGGAAGCTGGTGCGAGCTTATGGCCGCTACATGCGCACATCTAGCTACGGCGCAGGTTAGTGATGGTGAACTCCTTCTCTTGGATCTGAACTGACTGTGCACGGGGCTGGGCATGTGCCGATGGTGTTGGGCGCATGCACGATAGGGAAGGCTTAAATCTAGGGTTCATGCTCAGGTAGGCCAGATTTAAGCCTTTGGTGGATCAAAGATGGTGCTTCGGGTAGATGAGATTGGGCTTAGCCTGGGCTGTCCTCGCGAGCGGAGGTTTTCTTCCCACGAGCGCGATGGGTGATGGAGGTGGCCATGACGATGCTACTCTACTGGACAGATCGGCGCTCATGGCCTCGGACTTGACGTCGTCCTAGCTCACATGTGTCAATCTATGGGATTTTGACGGGGCCTGCTTGTGGCCTCCCGGCAACTTCCTTGCCCCCTACTCCAAGTCTGTTGCGTGTCTTATGGTCCAAGAAAAGTCTTTTCGGAGATTTTATTTTGTTTGAATTCCTTTTAATATTCCTTATCTGCAATATTCAAAAACACGGAAAAAACATAAATTGACACTAGGCTCTATATTAAAGGTTAGTCCCAAAAATAATATAAAACAACATATAAATGCATATAAAACATCGAGAACATATAATATAATAGCATGGAACAATCAAAAATTATAGATACGTTGGAGACGTATCAACCCCCGCGGCGATGGTCGTTGGTAGGTGGGCCCGGCTGCTGCGGAGGGTGTTGGGGAACGTTGCATGGGAAACAAAAAAATTCCTACGCACACGAAGACCTATCATGGTGATGATCATCTACGAGAGGGAGATCAGATCCACATACCCTTGTAGATCGCTAAGCGGAAGCGTTAATGAAAGGACGTGGATGTCGCCTAGAGGGGGGTGAATAGGCGCTTTAAAATAATTAAGGTTTAGGCTTGAACAAATGCGGAATAAAGCTAACGTTTAATATGTCAAGCACAAAACCTACAAACAACTAGGCTCACCTATGTGCACCAACAACTTATGCTAAGCAAGATAAACAACTAAGTGATAGCAAGATATATTACAATAAACAATATGTCTATCACAAAGTAAAGTGCATAAGTAAAGGGTTCGGGTAAGAGATAACCGAGGCACCGGGAGACGATGATGTATCCCGAAGTTCACACCCTTGCGGATGCTAATCTCCGTTAGAGCGGTGTGGAGGCACAATGCTCCCCAAGATGCCACTAAGGCCACCGTAATCTCCTCACGCCCTCGCACAATGCAAGATGGCGTGACTCCACTAAGGGACCCTTGAGGGCGGTCACCGAACCCGTACAAATGGCAAACCTTGGGGGCGGTCACCGAACCCGTACATGTGGCAACCCTTGGGGGCGGTTACCGGTACCCGTACAAATTGCTCGGGGCAATCTCCACAACCCAATTGGAGACCCCGGCACTTGCCCGGAGCTTCACACCACAATGATTGAGCTCCGAGACCCCACCAAGCTTCTAGGACGCCAAAGCATCCGCGAAGAACAATATCTAGGGTACTAAATACCAAAGGTAATAAGCTTCTCAAACTTCACTTCCACGTATCACCGTGGAGAACTCAAACCGATGCAACTAATGCAATGGCAAGAACACAAGAAGTGGTCAAGTCCCTCACACTCAAATCCCTCCACAACAACGAAAGCTATGGAGAAATATGAGAGGAAGAACAAGGAGCTCACAAAGAACTCAAAGATCAAGATCCAAGGGGTTCCCCTCACATAGAGGAGAAAGTGATTGGTGGAGATGTGTATCTAGATCTCCTCTCTCTTTTCCCTCAAGAACAAGCAAGAATCATTGGAGGGATTGAGAGTAAGCAAGCTCTAAGAATGTCAACAATGGAGGTAGAACAAGATCTCAACGGATAGATAAGGCCAAGGGGGAAGAAGACCCCCTTTATATAGTGGGGGAAGGAATCAGACCGTTACCCCCACTTACGGCCCGAGCCCAGCAGTACTACCGCTGACCCTCCAGCTACTACCGCTGGCTGCAGCGGTACTACCGCTGAGCCCATGGTAGCGCAAATATACTACCGGGCCAACCACCGCCAAGAAAGTCTTCGCAAAAATGTCCGACGCAGTACAACCGCAAAGATGACGGTACTAAAAACTTGGAGCGGTACTACCGCTGGCCACGGGCGGTACTACCGCTGGGATAGCGGTACTACCGCCACCTCTAGCGGTACTACCGCTAGGGCCAGCGGTACTACCGCCAACTCTAGCGGTACTACCGCTAGGTCCAGCGGTACTACCGCTCGCCACTGAAACAGCCATAACTTTCGCATACGAGCTCTGAATCGAGCAAACCCAAGCTTGTTGGATTCAGGACGACAAGAGCTATCCAAACAGTGACGTGAGTCCTCTATGAATGAAGAACCGGCAAAAACTCCAACATCAAAAACATCATAGTAGATGCATATGGACTCCGTTTTCGATGAACTCGAGCTTGTCACGAAGATGACCATAAGCTCTAAAGCTCACAAAGAGAAACACCAAACAAGAACCAAGAAGTATGATGCAAGGATGCAAATGGTTTAAGCTCTCAACGAACGATACGATCAAGCTACTCACTTGAGAGCCCCCTTTATAGTACAGCAATCTATCCTAAACAGAAAACCTATCAAGGGCAAACTTATACCTTGCACCTCGTTCTCTGAGCTAAATGATGATGATCTTGGCTTCCTCAAGATGGACCACCTTTCTTGATTGCGCTGGCTTGATGAAGACTAGTTGATTGCTCCCCCATACTCACTATGGGTGAGCCACTCTTCAGCATATCTTCACAAGTCCATTGCCACCACAATGGATGGCAAGCTTCAAGCATGATATCTTCGTGCTGATCCACTTGAACTTGCACATCGCAATCTTGATGACGATCACAACTTGACGTCATACTTCATGGGTTGTATGAGATCTTCCCTTTGACGCAAGCCCATGGAAACACACCTAACCCCTACATAGAACTCTCACGAAGACCATGGGTTAGTACACAAACACGTAATGGACAATGCTTACCATACCATGGGATCACTTGATCCCTCTCGGTACATCTTGTACGCTTTGTGTGTTGATCATCTTGATTTACTCTTTGTCTGAGATCTTGATCAACCATGTGTCTCTATGACCATTCTTTGGATAATACCTTGAATACCATCTTGGTCATCATATAAACTCCTTGAACCCAACAGATGGACTTCAAGAAGTGCCTATGGAAAAATCCTATAAATGTAACTTAAGGCAACCATTAGTCCCTAGGAATTGTCATCAATTACCAAAACCACATATCGAGATATATGCTCTAACAGTTAATAAACGAAGTTGATGTTGGTACGTCTTCACGATCTGTCCCACGAACCGTCCCACGATCCGTCCCGCGAACCGTCTCACGATCCGTCCCACGATCCGTCCCGATCAAGTGCCAAACGGACGACACCTCCGCGTTCCGCACACGTACAACTCGATGACAATCTCCGCCTTCTTGATCCAACAAGAGAGACGAGGATGTAGATGAGTTCCACGGCAGCGTGACGGCGCTTCGGTGGTGGTGGTGATCTATTCCTGCAGGGCTCCGCCCGAGCTCCGTAGAGAACCGATCTAGAGGAAGAACTACGATCTAGAGGAGAGGGCAGCACGTGGCAAAGTTGTGTCTGAAAAAGCCCTAAACCTCTAGTATATATAGGAGGAGGGAGGAGGCAGCCTTGGCGCCACAAGGGAGGCTCCCTTGGGTCGGCCGAAGTGGAGGAGGGAGGAGTCCTCCTCCAACTCCACTTGGATTAGGACTCCTTCCTTAATTTCCCACCTCTTTTGGATTTTACACTTTTTCCTCATGGGCTTTCCTTGGATGACTTTGTCAGCCCATTATGACTTATTGCACATCCAATAAACCCATATGGACCCCTTGGGGCGTGGTGGGCCCACCCAGTGGGCCCCCGTAACCCATTCGTCACTTCCGGTACACTACTGGCAATGCTCGAAAACCTTCCGGAATCGATATACCAACTTCCTATATATCAATCTTCATTTCCGGACCATTCTGAAACTCCTCATGATGTCCGAGATCTCATCCGGGACTCCGAACAAAACTTCGGTCACCAACACATATAACTCAACTATATCGAAACGTCACCAAACCTTAAGTGTGCAGACCCTGCGTGTTCGAGAACTATGCAGACATGACCTCAGACACTCTCCGGTCAATAAGCAACAACGGGACCTGGATGTCCATATTGGGTCCTACATATTATACGAAGATCTCTATCGGTTGAACCTCTATGTCAAGGATTCATATAATCATGTATACTATTCCCTTTGTCCTTTGGTATGTTACTTGCCCGAGATTCGATCCTCGGTATCTCCATACCTAGTTCAATCTCATTACCAGCAAGTCTCTTTACTCGTTTCGTAATACAACATCCCGTGACTAACTTCTTAGTCAGATTGCTTGAAAGGCTTGTTGTGATGTTGTATTACCGAGTGGGCCCCGAGATACCTCTCTATCACACGGAGTGACAAATCTCAGTCTTGATCCATGCCAACCCAGCAGACACCTTTGGAGATACTTGTAGAGTACCTTTATAGTCACCCAGTTACGTTGCGATGTTTGATAACACACAAGGTATTCCTACGGTGTCCGGGAGTTGCATGATCTCATGGTCATAGGAACAAATACATTGACATGCATAGAACAGTAGCAATAAACTGACACGATCATATGCTACGCTTATAGTTCGGGTCTTGTCCATCACATCATTCTCCTAATGATGTGATCCCGTTATCAAGTGACAACACTTGTCTATGGTTAGGAAAGCTTAACCATCTTTGATCAACGAGTCAGTCAAATAGAGGCTTACTAGGGACAGTGTTTTGTCTATGTATCCACACATGTATTTGTGTTTCCAATCAATACAATTATAGCATGGATAATAAACGATTATCATGAACAAAGAAATATAATAATAATTTATTTATTATTGCCTCTAGGGCATATTTCCAACAGTCTCCCACTTGCACTAGAGTCAATAATCTAGTTCACATCACTATGTGATTTTAACGAATTCAACACACATACAGTTCTGTGGTTTGATCACGTCTTGCTTGTGAGAGAGGTTTTAGTCAACGAGTCTGAACCTTTCAGATCTGTGTGTGCTTTACAAATCTCTATGTTATTTTGTAGATGCTACTACTACGTGCCATTTGGAACTGTTCCAAATGACTGCTCCACTATACGAATCCGGTTTACTACTCAAAGTTATTCGGATTAGTGTCAAAGCATGCATCGACGTAACCCTTTACGACGAACTCTTTAATCACGTCCATAATTGAGAAAAATTCCTTAGTCCACTAGTTACTAAGGATAAATTTGACCACCATTTAGTGATTCAATCCCGGATCACTCTTTTTACCCCTTGACAGACTCATGGCAAGGCACACATCAGGTGCGGTACACAGCATGGCATACTTTAGAGCCTACGACTAAGGCATAGGGAACGAACTTCGTCCTTTCTCTTTCTTCTGTCGTGGTCGGGCTTTGAGTCTTACTCAAATTCACACCTTACAACACAACCAAGAACTCCTTATTTGCTGATCTATTTTGAACTCCTTCAAAAACTTGTCAAGGCATGCATTTCAATAAAAGTTCTATTAAACATTTCGACCTATCTCTATAGATCTTGATGCTCAATGTTCAAGTAGCTCTATCCAGGTTTTCCTTTGAAAAACTCCTTTCAAACAACCCTTTATGCTTTCCAGAAATTCTACATTACTTCCGATCAACAATATGTCAACCACATATACTTATCAGAAATTCTATAGTTCTCCCACTCACTTCTTTGGAAATACAAGTTTCTCATAAACCTTGTATAAACCCAAAATCCTTGATCATCTCATCAAAGCGTACATTCCAACTCCGAGATGCTTGCTCCAGTCCATAGAAGGACCGCTGGAGCTTGCACACTTGTTAGCATCCTTAGGATTGACAAAACCTTCTGGTTGTATCACATACAACCTTTCCTCAAGGAAACCGTCGAGGAAACAATGTTTTGACATCCTATCTGCAAGATTTCATAAATAATGCAGAAATTGCTAACATAATGCCAACAGATTCTTAGCATCTCTACGAGTGAGAAAGTCTCATCATAGTCAACTCCTTGAACTTGTCGAAAACTTCTTTGCGACAAGTCGAGCTTTCTCAATGGTGACTTTCACCATCGTCGTCTGTCTTCCTTTAAAAGATCCATCTGTACTTAACAGTCTTGCGATCATCAAGTAGTTCTTCCAAAGTCTACACTTTGTTTTCATACATGAATCCTCTCTCGGATTTCACACCTCCAGTCATTTCTCGGAATCCGGGCCCACCATAGCTTCTCCATAGCTCGTAGGTTCATTGTTGTTCAACAACATGACCTCCAAGATAGGGTTACCAGACTACTCTGTAGCAGTACGCGACCTTGTCGACCTACGAGGCTTGTAGTAACTTGATGTGAAGCTTAATGATCACTATCATCAGTTTCCACTTCAATTGGCGTAGGCGCCACAAGGACAACTTCCTGTGCCCTGCTACACACTGGTTGAAGTGACGGTTCAATAACCTCATCAAGTTCCACCACCCTCCCACTCAATTCTGTCGAGAGAAACCTTTCCTCGAGAAAGGACCCGTTTCTAGAAACAAACACTTTTCTTCCGGATCTGAGATAGGAGATGTACCCAACTATTTTGGATATCCTATGAAGATGCATTTATCCGCTTTGGGTTCGAGCTTATCAGACTGAAACTTTTTCACATAAGCGTCGTATCCCCAAACTTTCAAGAAACGACAGCTTAGGTTTCCCCAAACCATAGTTCATGAGGTGTGATCTCAACGGAATTACGTGGTGCCCTATTTAAAGTGAATGTGGTTGTCTCTAATGCCTAACCCAAAACGATAGTGGTATTACGATAAGAGACATCATAGTATGCGCTAGATCCAATAGGGCGCGGCTATGACATTCGGACACACCATCACACTATGGTGTTGTAGGTGGCATGAATTGTGAAACAATTTCCACATTGTCTTAATTGTGTACCAAAACTCGCAACTCAGATATTCATCTCTATGATCATATCGTAGACAGTTTATCCTCTTGTCATGACGATCTTCACTCTGAAATAGCTTTGAACTTTTCAATATTTCAGACTTGTGATTCATCAAGTAAATACTCCTATATCTACTCAAATCGTCAGTGAAGTAAGGACATAACGATATCCACTGCGTGCCTTGGCACTCATTGGACTGCACACATCAAAAATTTATTACTTCCAACAAGTTCCTTTCTTGTTCCATCTCACTGGAAAACGAGGCCTTCAATCATCTTGCCCATGTGGTATGATTTGCATGTCTCAAGTGATTCAGAATCAAGTGAGTCCAAACGATCCATCTGCATGGAGTTTCTTCATGCGTTTATACCAATAGGTATGGTTTGCATGTCTCAAACGTTTCAAAAATGAGTGAGTACAAAGATCCATCAGCATGGAGCTTCTTCATGCATTTTACACCAACATGACTCAAGTGGCAGTGCCACAAGTAAGTGGTACTATCATTGCTACTTTGTATCTTTTGGCATCAATATTATGAACATGTGTAGCACTACGATCGAGATTCAATAACCATTGAACGTAATTATTCAAGAAAATAGAATAACCATTATTCTCTTTAAATGAATAATCGTATTGCAATAAACAAGATCCAATCATGTTCATGCTCAATGCAAACACCAAATAACAATTATTTAGGTTTAACACCAATCCCGATGGTAGAGGGAGCGTGCGATGTTTGATCACATCAACCTTAGAATTACTTCCGACACACATCGTCACCTCACCCTTGCTAGTATCCTTTTAATCCATAGCTATAACTTTGAGTTACTAACACTTAGCAACTGAACCGGTATCTAATACCCTGGTGCTACAAGGAATACTAGTAAGGTACACATCAATATGAGGTATATCCAAGATACTTTTGTCGACTTTGCGAGCCTTCTCATCTACCAAGTTTCTAGGGTAGTTCCGCCTCACTGACCGTTTCCCTCATAACAGAAGCACTTAGTCTCGGGTTTGGGTTCAACCCTGGGATTCTTCACTAGAGCAGCAATTGTTTTGCCGTTTCATAAAGTATCCCTTCTTACCCTTGCCCTTTCTTGAAGCTAATGGTTTTACTAACCATCAACAGTTGATGCTCCTACTTGATTTCTACTTTCGCAGTGTCAAACATTGCGAATAGCTCAAGGATCATCATATGTATCCTTGATATGTTATAGTTCATCACGAAGCTCTAGTGGCTTGGTGCCAGTGACTTTGGAGAACCATCACTATCTCATCTGGAAGATCAACTCCCACTTGATTCAAGCGATTGTAGCACTCACACAATCTGAGCACATGCTCAACGATTGATCTTTTCTCCCTTACTTTGTAGGCAAAGAATCTTGTCGGAGGTCTCATACCTCTTAACAAGGGCACAAGCATGAAATCCCAATTTCAACTCTTGGAACATCTCATATGTTTCGTGACGTTTCAAAACGTCTTCGGCGCCCCAATTCTAAGTCGTTTAAGAGTTACGCACTGAACTATCACGTAGTCATCAAAAACGTGTATGTCAGATGTTCGCAACATACACAGACGACGCTCGAGGTTCAGCACGCCGAGCAGTGCATTAAGGACATAAGCCTTCGGCGCAACAATGAGGACAATCCTCAGTTTACGGACTCAGTCCGCAAAATTGCTACCATCATCTTTCTGTTGGAAATATGCCCTAGATACAATGATAAAATAGTTATTATTATATTTCCTATTACAAGATAATCGTTTATTATCCATGCTGTAATTGTATTGAATGAAAACATAGATACACGTGTGGATACATTGACAAAACAATGTCCCTAGCAAGCCTCTAGTTGGCTAGCCAGTTGATCAATGATATTCAAGGTTTTTTGACTATATGCAAGTGTTGTCACTTGATAACTGGATCACATCATTAGGAGAATCATGTGATGGACTACACCCAAACTATGAACGTAGCATGTTGATCGTGTCATTTTCTTGCTATTGTTTTCTGTGTGTCTAGTATTTATTCCTATGACCATGAGATCATATAACTCAATGGCACCGGAGGAATACCTTGTGTGTATCAAACATCGCAACGTAACTGGGTGACTATAAAGGTGCTCTACAGGTATCTCCAAAGGTGTACGTTGAGTTAGTATGGATCAAGACTGGGATTTGTCACTCCGTGTGAGGGAGAGGTGTCTCGAGGCCCACTCGGTAATACAACATCACACACAAGCCTTGAAGGCAATGTGACTAAGTGTAAGTCACGGGATCTTGTATTACAGAACGAGTAAAGAGACTTGCCGGTAACGAGATTGAAATAGGTATGCGGATACCGACGATCGAAGTTCGGGAAAGTAACATACCGAAGGACAAAGGGAATGACATACGGGATTATATGAATCCTTGGCACTAAGGTTCAACCAATAAGATCTTCGGAGAATATGTAGGATCCAATATGGGCATCCAAGTCCCCCTATTGGATATTGACCGAGGAGTGTCTCGGGTCATGTCTACATAGTTCTCGAACCCGCAGGGTGTGCACATTTAAGGTTCGATGATGTTTTAGTATAGTTGAGTTATATGTGTGGTTACCGAATGTTGTTCGGATTCCCGGATGAGATCACGGACGTCACGAGGGTTTCTGGAATGGTCCGGAAATGAATATTAATATATAGGATGGTTTCATTTGGTCACCGGAAAGTTTCGGGCATTACTTTCAATGTACCGGGAGTGACGAATGGGTTCCGGGTGTTTACCGGGAGGGCCCAACCCACCCGGGAGAGAGCCCATGGCCTTAGGGTGGCGCACCAAGTCCTTAGTGGGATGGTGGAGTCAGCCCAAGAGGGCTGTGGCGCCACAAGTAAAAATACCAAAAGAACGAAGAAAAAAAGGATAGAGGGAGGTGGGAAGGAAGAGGAGGACTCCTCCTTCCCAAACCGAATTGGAGGAGGAGTCCTCCTCCCCCTTTGGCCAGCGCACCCTTGGGGCCCTTGTTCCCCAAGGCTAGCCCATCCCCTCCTCCTATATATATTGGTGGTTTAGGGCTTTTTGATATACAACTTTGCCACATGCAACTCTAGCCTATTCCACATAGTTTTACCTCTAGATCGGATTTCTCCGGAACTTGGGCGGAGCCCTGCAGGAGTAGATCATCACCACCACCGGAGCGCCGTCACGCTGCCGGAGAACTCATCTATTTATCCGTCTTGCTTGCTGGATCAAGAAAGACGAGATCGTCATCGAGTTGTACGTGTGCTGAACGCGAAGGTGTTGTTCGTTCGGCGCTAGATCAGAACCGTTCGTGGGACGGATCGTGGGACGACGGTGATTTGAATCACGAAGTTGTACCACTACATAGACCGCGTTTCTTAACGCTTCCCGCTTAGCGATCTACAAGGGTACGTAGATCTAATCTCCTCTCGTAGATGGACATCACCATGATAGCTCTTCGTGTGCGTAGGAAAAAAATTGTTTCCCATGCAACGTTCCCCACTAGTGGCATCATGAGCTAGGTTCATGCATAGATGTTATCTCGAGTAGAACACAAAAGGTTTTGTGGACGTAGATGTTCGATTTGTTGCCCTCCTTAGTATTTTCTCGATTCGGCGGTATTGTTGGATTGAAGCGGCCCGGACCGACATTACTCGTACGCTTACGAGAGACTAGTTTCATTGACTAACATGCAACCTCGTTGCATAAAGATGACTGGCAGGTGTCGGTTTCTTCAACTTTAGTTGAATTGGTTTTGACCGAGGCGGTCCTTGGAGAGAGGTTAAATAGAAATTTGCACATCTTCGTTGTGGTTTTAGCGTAAGTAAGATGCGATCATACTAGATACCCATAGCAGCCACGTAAAACATGCAACAACAAATTAGAGGACGTCTAACTTGTTTTTGCAGGGTATGCTTGTGATATGATATGGCCAATGACGTGATGTGATATATTGGATGTATGAGATGATCATGTTGTAATAGTTAATATCGACTTGCACGTCGATGCTACGGCAACCGGAAGGAGCCATAGGGTTGTCTTTAAACTAATGTTTGTGTTTGCAGATCCGTTTACTATATTGCTAGGTCGTAGCTTTAGTAGTAATAGCATAGATAGCACGACAACCTCGATGGCGGCACATTGATGGAGATCATGATGATGGAGATCCTGGTGTGGCGCCAGTGACAAGAAGATCATGCCGGTGCTTTGGTGATGGAGATCAAGAAGCACAAGATGATGGCCATATCATGTCACTTATGAATTGCATGTGATGTTAATCCTTTTATGCACCTTATTTTGCTTAGAACGACAGTGGCATTATAAGGTGATCTCTCACTAAAATTTCAAGATGAAATTGTGTTCTCCCCGACTGTGCACTGCTGCGACAATTCGTCGTTTCGAGACACCACGTGATGATCGGGTGTGATAGACTCAATGTTCACATACAACGGGTGCAAAACAGTTGCACACGCCGAACACTCGGGTTAAACTTGACAAGCCTAGCATGTGCAGACATGGCCTCGGAACACATGAGACCGAAAGGTTAAACATGAATCGTATAGTTGATATGATTAGCATAGAGATGCTTACCACTGAAACTATTCTCAACTCACGTGATGATAAGACTTGAGTTAGTGAATTTGGATCATGTACCACTCAAATGACTAGAGAGATTTACTTTTTGAGTGGGAGTTTGTCAGTAATTTGATTAGTTAAACTCGAATTATCTTAAACATAGTCTAAGTCCACTTTGCAATATTTGTGTTGTAGATCAATGTCTCACGCAACCGTCACCCTGAATTTTAATACGTTCTTAGAGAAAGCTAAGTTGAAAGATGATGGAAGCAACTTTGTAGATTGGGCTCGTAATCTTAAGTTGCTCCTGCAAGCTGGGAAGAAGGATTATGTCCTTAATGCTGCACAAGGAGATGAACCAACCGATACGGCTGACCAAGATGTTAAGAACGCCTGGTTAACACGTAAGGAGGACTACTAAGTAGTCCAATGTGCAGTCTTGTATGGCTTAGAGCCGGGACTTCAACGTCGCTTTGAGCGTCATGGAGCATTTGAGATGTTCCAGGAGTTGAAGTTTATCTTTCAGAAGAACGCCCGGATCGAGAGGTATGAGACCTCCGATAAATTCTATGCTTGCAAGATGGAGGATAATTCGTCTGTCAGTGAAGTGTGCTCAAAATATTTGGGTACTCAAACCGTCTAGCTGAGCTGGGTATTGAACTCCCGCAAGAAGCTATCACTGACAAAACTCTTCAATCACTGCCACCTAGCTATAAGAGCTTTGTGTTGAACTATAACATGCAAGGGATGAACAAGTCACCCGGCGAGTTATTTGCAATGCTGAAAGTCGCAGAGTGAGAACTCCGGAAAGAGCATCAAGTGTTGATGGTCAATAAGAGCACTAGTTTCAAGAGAAACGGCAAAGGCAAGAAGGGTAACTCCAATAAGAGCAGCAAGCATGTTGCCAATCCGACGAGGAAACCCAAGGCTGGGCCTAAGCCTGAAACGGAGTGTTATTATTGCAAGGGATTGGGTCACTAGAAGTGCAACTGCCCCAAGTATTTTGCTGATAAGAAGGCGGCCAAGGAACAATCAGGTATATTCGATATACATGTTATTGATGTGTACTTAATCAACTCTCGTAGTAGTGCATGGGTATTCGGTACCGGTTTTGTTGCTCATATTTGCAACTCGAAGCAGGAACTGTGGAATAAATGAAGGCTGGCGAAGGATGAAGTGACGATGCACATGGGAAATGGTTCCAAGGTTGATGCAATCGCCGTCGGCACAGTCTCACTTCCGTTACCATCAGGATTAGTTATGAACTTAAATAATTGTTATTTAGTGCCTTCGTTAAGCATGAACATTATATCTGGATCTTGTTTATTGCGAGAAGGTTACTCGTTTAAGTCAGAGAATAATGGTTGTTCTATTTTTATGAGTAATATCTTTTATGGTCATGCACCCAGTGTGAGAGGATTGTTCATATTGAATCTTGATAGCGATGATACACATATACATAACATTGAGACCAAAAGATGTAGAGTTAACAATGATAGCGCCATGTTTTTATGGCACTGCCGCTTAGGTCATATTGGTGTAAAGCGCATGAAGAAACTCCATTCCGATGGGCTTTTGGAGTCACCTGATTTTGAATCACTTGACACGTGCGAACGATGCCTCATGGACAAGATGACTAAGACTCCGTTCTCCGGAACAATGGAGCGTGCAAGTGACTTGTTGGAAATCATACATACCGATGTGTGCGGTCCGATGAGTGTGGATGCGCGCGGCGGATATCGTTATTTTCTCACCTTCACTGACGATTTGAGTAGGTATGGATATATCTACTTGATGAAGCACAAGTCTGAAACGTTTGAGAAGTTCAAGCAATTTCAGAGTGAAGTTGAAAATCATCGTAACAAGAAGATCAAGTTCTTACGTTCTGATCGTGGGGGTGAATATCCGAGTTTCGAGTTTGGTGCTCACTTAAGACAATGTGGAATTGTTTCACAGTTGACACCGCCTGGAACACCACATCGTAATGGTGTGCCCGAACATCATAATCGTACTTTGTTAGAAATGGTGCGATCTATGATGTCTCTTACCGATTTGTCGTTATCGTTTTGGGGTTATGCATTAGAGACAGCTGCATTCACTTTAAATAGGGCACATCAAAATCCGTTGAGATGACACCATACGAACTGTGGTATGGCAAAAGACCAAAATTGTCATTTCTTAAAGTTTGGGGATGTGATGCTTATGTCAAAAAGCTTCAACCTGAAAAGCTGGAACCCAAAGCGGAAAAGTGCGTCTTCATAGGTTACCCAAAAGAGATAGTTGGGTACACCTTCTATCTAAAATCCGAGGGCAAAGTGTTTGTTGTTAAAAACAGAGCTTTTCTTGAGAAGGAGTTTCTCTCGAAAGAATTGAGTGGGAGGAAGATAGAACTTGATGAGGTTGTCGAACCTCTAATCCCTCTAGATGGTGGCGCAGGGCAAGGGGAAACCCCTGTCGAAGCGACGCCAGTTGAGGAGGAAGTTGATGATGATGATCATGAAACTTCGGATCAAGTTCCTATCGGACCTCACAGGTCGACAAGATCGCGTACTACTCCTGAGTGGTACGGTAATCCTGTCTTATCAATCATGTTGTTGGACAACAATGAAGTTGTGAATTATGAAGAAGCAATGGTGGGCCTGGATTCCAACAAATGGCTGGAGGCCATGAAGTCTGAGATAGGATCTATGTATGAAAACAAAGTATGGACTTTGGAAGTATTACCCGAAGGCCTCAAGGCTATTCAGAACAAATGGATCTTTAAGAAGAAGACGGACGCAGACGGTAATGTGACTATTTATAAAGCTCGACTTGTGGCAAAGTGTTTTTCACAAGTTCAAGGAGTTGACTACGATGAGACATTCTCACGGGTAGCGATGCTTAAGTCCGTCCGAATCATGTTAGCAATAGCTGCATTTTTTGATTAACGATTTTCTTAAGGAAGAGTTGTATATGATGCAACCCGAAGGTTTTGTCGATCCAAAGAATGCTAACAAAGTATGCAAGCTCCAGCGATCCATTTATGGACTGGTGCAAGCATCTCGGAGTTGGAATAAGCACTTTGATGAGGTGATCAAAGCATTTGGGTTTATACAAGTGGTTGGAGAATCTTGTATTTACAAGAAAGTGAGTGGGAGCTCTGTGGCGTTTCTAATATTATATGTGGATGACATATTGCTGATTGGAAACAACGTGGAGTTTTTGGAGAGCATAAAGGATTACTTGAATAAAAGTTTCTCTATGAAGGATCTAGGACAAGCTACTTACATTCTAGGTATTAAGATCTATATGGATAGATTGAGATGCCTCATAGGACTTTCACAAAGCACATACCTTGATAAAGTTTTGAAGAAGTTCAAAATGGAACAAACCAAGAAGGGCTTCTTGCCAGTGTTACAAGGTATAAAACTGAGTAAGACTCAAGGCCCAACAATTGCAGAAGATAGAGAAGAAATGAGTTCCGTCCCTATGCTTCAGCCATAGGTTCTATCATGTATGCGATGTTGTGCACTAGACCAGACGTCAGCTTGGCCATAAGTATGGCAGGAAGGTTTCAAAGTAATCCAGGAGTGGATCACTGGACGACGGTCAAGAATATTCTGAAGTACTTGAAAAGGACTAAGGAAATGTTTCTCGTTTATGGAGGTGACGAAGAGCTCGTCGTAAAGGGTTACATCGACACAAGCTTTGACACCGATCCGGATAACTCTAAGTCTCAAACCGGATACATATTTATTCTTAATGGGGGTGCGGTAAGCTGGTGCAGTTCCAAGCAAAGCGTTGTAGCAGATTCTACATGTGAATCGGAGTACATGGTTGCCTCGGAGGCAGATAAGGAGGGTGTCTCGATGAAGCAGTTCATGACGGATCTTGGAGTTGTGCCGATCGCACTAAATCCAATGTTCTGTGACAACACCGGTACCATTGCCTTAGCAAAAGAACCAAGGTTTCACAAGAAGACCAGACATATCAAACGACGCTTCAACCTCATCCGCGACTACGTCGAAGGAGAGAACGTAAATATTTGCAAAGTGCACACGAATCTGAATGTAGCAGACCCGCTGACTAAACCTCTTCCATGGGCAAAACATGATCAACACCAGAACTGTATGGGTGTTAGATTTATTACAATGTAAATCACATCGCGATGTGAGGACTAGATTATTGACTCTAGTGCAAGTGGGAGACTGTTGGAAATATGCCCTAGAGGCAATGATAAAATAGTTATTATTATATTTCCTGTTACAAGATAATCGTTTATTATCCATGCTATAATTGTATTGAATGAAAACATATATACATGTGTGGATAGATATACAAAACAATGTCACTAGCAAGCCTCTAGTTGGCTAGCCAGTTGATCAATGATAGTAAAGGTTTTCTGACTATATGCAAGTGATGTCACTTGATAACTGGATCACATCATTAGGAGAATCATGTGATGGACTAGACCCAAACTATGAATGTAGCATGTTGATCGTGTCATTTTGTTGCTATTGTTTTCTGCGTGTCAAGTATTTATTCCTATGACCATGAGATCATATAACTCACTGGCACCGGAGGAATACCTTGTGTGTATCAAACATCGCAACGTAACTGGGTGACTATAAAGGTGCTCTACAGGTATCTCCAAAGGTGTCCGTTGAGTTAGTATGGATCAAGACTGGGATTTGTCACTCCGTGTGACGGAGAGGTATCTCGGGGCCCACTCGGTAATACAACATCACACACAAGCCTTGCAAGCAATGTGACTAAGTGTAAGTCACGGGATCTTGTATTACAGAGCGAGTAAAGAGACTTGCCGGTAACGATATTGAAATAGGTATGTAGATATCGACGATCAAATCTCGGGAAGTAACATACCGAAGGAAAAAGGGAGTGGCATACGGGATTATATGAATCCTTGGCACTGAGGTTCAACCGATAAGATCTTCGGAGAATATGTAGGATCCAATAAGGGCATCGAGGTCCCGCTATTGGATATTGGCCGAGGAGTGTCTCGGGTCATGTTTACATAGTTCTCGAACCCGCAGGGTCTGCACACTTAATGTTCGATGATGTTTTAGTATAGTTGAGTTATATGCGTGGTTACCGAATGTTGTTCGGAGTCCCGTATGAGATCACGGACGTTACGAGGATTTCCGGAATGGTCCGGAAACGAAGATTGATATATAGGATGGTTTCATTTGGTCATTGGAAAGTTTCGGGCATTACCGACAGTGTACCGGGAGTGACGAATGGGTTCCAGGTGTTTACCGGGAGGGGCTCACCCACCCGGGAGTGAGCCCATGGCCTTAGGGTGGCACACCAAGTCTTTAGTGGGCTGGTGGAGTCATCCCAAGAGGGTTATGGCGCCACAAGTAAAAATACCAAAAGAAAGAAGAAAAAAAGGAAAGAGGGAGGTGGGAAGGAAGAGGAGGACTCCTCCTTCCCAAACCGAATTGGAGGAGGAGTCCTCCTCCTCCTTCGGCCGGCGCACCCTTGGGCCCCTTGTGCCCCAAGGCTAGCCCCTCCCCTCCTATATATATTGGTGGTTTAGGGCTTTTTGAGATACAACTTTGCCACGTGCAACTCTAGCCTATTCCACATAGTTTTACCTCTAGACTGGATTTCTATGGAGCTCGGGCGGAGCCCTGCGGGAGTAGATCATCACCACCACCGGAGCACCGTCACGCTGCCGGAGAACTCATCTACTTCTCCATCTTGCTTGCTGGATCAAGAAGGCCAAGATCGTCATCGAGATGTACGTGTGCTGAACGCGGAGGTGTCGTCCGTTCAGCGCTAGATCGGAACCGTTTGTGGGACGGATCGTGGGACGACGGTGATTTGAATCACGAAGTTGTACCACTACATCAACCGTGTTTCTTAATGCTTCCCGCTTAGCGATCTACAAGGGTACGTAGATCTAATCTCCTCTCGTAGATGGACATCACCATGATAGGTCTTCGTGTGCGTAGAATTTTTTTTGTTTCCCATGCAACGTTCCCCAACACTTTCAACTAAATTTTCTCTAGGAACATATAAAAAGCAGTAGAGCTACAGCGCAAGCTACAACATAATTTGCAAAGATATTTTTGACTATGTTCATGATAATTGAGTTTAGCTAACACTACGTGAGGATTGATCTCTTGTAACACGTTGATGTGTTACTATATCTTAGGTATTGTGTTACTATGGCGCGTAGTAACACATTTTTGTTGGTGTTCCTGTAGGCTATGTTACTAAGTGGTATCTATTGTAGCACATAAGAATTGTCCCTATATGTATTTAAAGGTGTTACAATTGTATTTTTGCAACACAAGCCATATGTGTTACCGCCGGCCCTGGTAACACACTTATATAACTATAGGCACACACTTTGTAACATGCTTTTCCTGGTGTAGCAACATGGTTAGTAACACGTTGTAAAGAAAATTGCAACACAATTATTCATGATTGGCAGTAACTACACTAGGCCTTTGTAACACACTTTGATAATTCCCCAACACGTTTTCTTTATGGTAGCAACAAAATAGTAACATAATTTTGTATATGTTGTAACATCTCTTGTGATGGTTGGTAGCAAACCTAGTAACAACTTTTCCTAACTATCGTAACACAACATAATCAACCCATTTTTCTGTTACAACAACTTTGTATGAAATATTGTACTAATATTTTTCCTGTAGCACTTCCTCATATTGAAATCGATAAGCATATGACACATTGTATACTATAAAAAGATCATGGATGTAAAGTAAATTTATACATGCACGAGAAAAGGGATATAAAATAAAAAATATGGTTCATGTCATTCAATAGCACTTGTAACGTGAATATATAGAAGATCCATGCATGTTGTAGCAACAAATTACATTTCTCAACCTAGTAATGTAAACTATAATATGCAAAAGATTTCCTATCACTAAAAGCGTGTGACACCCCTACTAATGTTCACCCAAATGCACCCTCCAAATCTTTCTTAAACAAATATATCATATTCGCATCTTGATTCCTCCTGAGCAGAAGCATCCGAATCAACTCAACCACTGAACCTCTCAATCTGGAAAAAATACAATGAGAATTACAATTAAGTATATCCCAAATTTAATTTAACAAAACTGAAAAAGTTAAATATTAACATACACATGCTGAAGGCCAAGCAATTGTCAATCCAGAGGTGAAAGCATCGCCAACTGTTCTACAGTTTTCCCTTTCCCTTACCAAGAGCTCACATTCATCAATAGGTTGATCAACTTGCACTTCTATGAACTGCGACCTAGCTCAACACCACCAACCAGTTGTTTTGATTTGCAACTCAAAATAGTAGCATGTGCCACATGTCTTTTGTTTGGATATGTTGAAGACTTCAGAATTACTTGTGTGCCAACTTGAAATGAGATTGAAATTATATACGGAATAATACAAAACAACTTTATGAACACAAATAGAGTATGAACACACTATCTCTTTTACCTTCATGGAAGGACCACGTTTCTGCTTACAGGAGACATGGACTAGAGACTTGTCTTGAGTGCTTTGTTTGCTTAGTCTAGTCAAATTTTCAATCATATTCTCCTTGCTCTTTCTTATCTACAAAGAAACATAAGAGGGGAAAATGATTTATCCTTACGATTATGCAATGTAAAGTTCACAATGCATTTACATCTATTGACATCATTTTATAACCTAGCGAGAGCCCAATCCATGCAAATCAAATTTTAAATGCAGAAAGCCACTCATTCATCATTATACAAAATAACATGAATCAATAATATCAATATTAGATTGCACTTGAATGAGATATCACTAGCACAACCTGATCTTTTAACTAAAAGTTTGTGAATAAGAAATCGCCATAGATAATATGTATCGAAGATGTCTCCTATCTAGGGGTGGGCATATAACCCGAAAACCGATTTAACCTGGACCGAAACCGAAGTGACCGAAACCAAAATATTCGGTACAGAGCTCGGTTAGCAATTTTAAAAAACCGAATTAAGTTCGGGGATTTCGGTACGTAGCCTTGGTCCCCCGAACTAACCGAAGCACCACCACCCTACCTTAAATTTATCTACTCCCGACTCCCGGCCCCACATAACCCCACATGCACAACTTCCTCTCAAAGAAAAAACTAACTACTTGTCTCTCTCATGTTTTTTTGGAGGCACTCACGTTTGTTTGTAGGGCAGGCAATAAAAAGCTTCCAACGGGGCTAGCATTAGTACTATTCTAGTGGACAAACCCAGCCCAGTGCCTCATATTTTAATAGCAACCCCACCTATCCAGGTCGGCAGCTCCATGCACTACAGGAGGCACTCACATTTGTTTGTAGGGCAGGCACTAAAAAGCTTCCAACGGGGCTAGCATTAGTACTATTCTAGTGGACAAACCCAGCCCAGTGCCTCATATTTTAATAGCAACCCCACCTATCCAGGTCGGCAGCTCCATGCACCACACCCTGTTCGGTCCAGAACAGGCAACCGAACCGATTGTGCCAGGGACCGAACTCTCGGTTACATTAACTAGCATAGACTGATCGGTCCATGTTTTCTCAAAACCGAAAATTAGAAGACACCGAAGCACCGAACCGAACGGTTCGGGGGAACCGAACGCCCACCCTGACCTATCACTGTCTAGCAAGAAGATTTCTCAAGAGGTAACCATTACCTGTACATCAGAGACATGGTTTGCTAGTGAGGATGGTTCTTGATATGAGAATTCATTGCAATCCTCGTGTTCAAGATCTGGGTGAGTTTCCTTCTGCATTTTACCATTTGAGGCATTAGTTAGTATAACTTACGAAGTGTAGTGATAAATGCACAAATTTACCATTAGTGTATCTCTGGGTTTGATCACGGTGTTTTCTTCACCGGGTCCATTGGCCTGAACTATCTGCAAAATGTAAAATATGTAAAGAGATTTGAAAATGAACAAGCACATGTTGAATATATTGATAATACCTTTCTTTTATTATTATTTAGTACTTCTAGATGAGATTCACCATTACGTACTGTTTGGGAATTTTCCTACAATTGAAATTAAACAAGTTTTAGTAAAATAATTATATGAATGCAACAAAATATATATTTACCATCGTAATTTCGTTGGCCCCACGAAATCCATCATTGTTTCTTAATGCATCAATAATTTTGTCTTGCTGTTCTATGAGTTGCTTGAGCTTCGCTATTTCCTCCATGGCATCAACCCCTCCGTCATGTGATGAACCATCTATTGTAGTCACATTGATGTTCTTGAGATAACGAGACTTTCGACCATACACTTAGTTAGGAACAGGAAGCAAACCCATGCCATGTACTTGTCCAGGCTTTTCATTCCCCAAAACTTTGTGCAAGGCATCACCTTTCCACGCAACTCTTCCGTGCTCACTTTGAGCCAACTCTGGGTGTTCAGTAATTATATTTTCCAACTCAACCTGAAACAGAAGAATAAGACATATTATACTTGTTGGATTCAGTGCTAACTTGATTGTGTAAAACTTGAATGTATATAACCTACCACAAGCTTATTTTTATCTTTGGCTTTTCTTGGTGTTCTATGAGTTGCTAAATAAACCTTCGCTCTATGTGGTTGTTTCTTTTCAGGATCCTCTTGACGCTGCAAAACCAGAAGTACATTCGTATGTAAAGAGCATGCTCTGAATATTTAGAACACATACACACACACGCGCGCGCGCGCACACGCACAAACAGAAACTCACAAGGTCCTCGGCCCAACGAGCAAAACTCTTTGTCCCTGCTGTATGACTTGTCTTCACCATTGAACGACTTGTTTTGTTCTTCTCGCTTACTGCCTGTTATAATAAAAATGTAAGGTCAATGCACTACTTAACAACAGAGCACATAGTCCAACTAAATGATTGAAAGCTTACCCTTCCTTCCCTAGACTTCCAAAATCTGACAAGTTCACACCATTGGTCGCTATCCACATATTCTGGACAAAGCTTATACAAAGATTTTCTTTTCTTGTTTGCACTAAATAATTTTTCCTTCAGACCAGCCTTGAATCTTCTCCAATCTCGCCCGGTAGTTTTCAGTATCCACTTTTCACACTTAGCAGGGTACAAGAACTTCGTCTAGATTTCAGAAAGTAATGCATGAATGTAAATAAGGTCATTACTGAATTTAAAATAGTGCCCACACATACAAAGGAAAACAAATATGCCAGGTAATATAACTGATTTTCTTCTTGTGTCACATTTGAGTACCTGTACACACTGAAGTATCGTTTCAACCCCACCATCCTTCTTGACATTACGCCAGTCCTTTTTGTCAAGTGGACAATATCCCCCAAGTCTGGCTATTGTGCCAAGAAATTTCCCAAGGACTCCACCTTCGTCCCCAATAGGTTGGCCAAGATTATTACATTTTACCACTATCCGCTCACCATTTGGCATGTTCCAAACAGCCGGCAAGGATGTTCCTCTACGCTTACCAACACCTGCCAAATTTGTTTGCAATAATACTAATTAACTGAAGGCCACAAATATTACCTTAAGTCCTTTCAAAGCATTGAGTGAGTAAGGAAAGTGAGGTTACTCATGGAATGACCAAAAACAAAGACCAGTAATAACGAAGTACATTTTAGATGTGGCAAGCTTGTATTCTTAGATAAATAAGGAAAATTGTGTAAGTACATATATAGAGCTTGCTAGTTAAGTAAGTGCAATCCAACATACATTGTTGATCGTTCTTAATTAATATCATACCAGAAATATTGTCCACTTCAGGTTTGAGGGCTCGAGCTTCAGAACTCGCTGTTGTGCCTCTCCTGCAATATATTTTCGCGCTGGTTCGGTTTGCCACTCGATCGATCCATCAATCGATCGGGGTCTAAGATCCGTATGTCCTCATGCTGACTTTCCATGCAGGTCATAGTGAATTATTCACGATACTCCTAAGAGCCTGACGCAGTCGGTGTTTGAGGTGAGCTGATTGATTAAAACATTGTATTGTACATATATTTTTGTTTAATATCTGCTTGTTAATTCGCATCATACAATTAAATTAGTGATTGCCATAAGATTGTAGATTGAGATATACAAAGACAGACTATCTGGTGAGTGCCATGAGATTTATTAAATTATTTGGTGTTTGAGATATACAAAGACAGACTGTAACTGGTGATTGCAATAAGATTTATTAAATTAGTTGTTTCCATTTTTGTTTAATATCTGCTTGTTAATTCGCATCATACAATGATAAGATATACAATGACATTTACTTTAACACAGCTAGTCAGATGGATCTAACAAATATTAAAAACTTACTGTGTTCTCCTAGACCAAGTGCAGACTACTTGGCTGGCATAGAAGGTTTTCTTGATTTTGCATACACTGGAAAAAGTACAGATGCCAAGATCCGTTGTCCATGCATCAAATGTGTCAATAAGTTCTTGTTGAAGCGAAACACTGTATATGATCATTTGGTGTGTAATGGAATGCTACTTGGGTACACAGTTTGGGGTTGTCATGGTGAAACTGCAGGATACATCTCCTCTAGCAAACGAAAAAGGTCAAAACAGGGAGGCATAAACTCTAATATGTGCCAACTAGTCCATGATGTTTTCGGGAACATAGATAATGGGTCTCAACTAAATGACTGCGATGACCCAAGCCCTCCAGAACATGGACCAGATCCTGAAACCCAAGCTTTTTATGACTTGTTGAGAGATGCAGATGTACCTTTGTGGAATGGGTGTGAACTATCAAAACTTTCTTTCCTTGTGCTTCTGTTCAACATAAAATCCACTAACAAGTGGAGCAATAAATCTATAAATGATTTGCTAGCAGTTCTGCAGCAAGCAATTCCAAATGGCAATAATTTACCTGGAACTTTTGCCGAGGCTAAGAAGATCATTGGAAAGCTTGGGCTTAGTTATGAGAGAATTCATGTTTGTGAAAAAGATTGTCAGCTTTTTTGGAAAGAGAAGGCTACGTATGACTTTTGCTCAGTATGTGGAGCATCAAGGTGGAAAAACAACTGATAAAACCATGCTAACTAACAAGGAAAGGAAAAAAGCAATCCCAAAGAAGGTGCTACGGTACTTCCCTATTAAGTCAAGGCTCAAGAGGCTTTTTATGCACAAGGAAACTGCTATAGCATTAAGATGGCATGATGAGGAACGCATAAAAGATGGTGCATTGCGACATTTAGCTGATTCAACGGCATGGAAGGAGATTGACTCCAAGTATAAGCACATCAGATCAGATTCTCGAAACATTAGATTCACGATCACAGCTGATGGATTCAATCTGTTTGGTAAGCTGAGTTCTAAACATAGTTGCTGGCCTGTTGTCCTAGTACCTAATAACCTTCCACCATGGCTGTGCACAAAGGCCTCTTCTCTTATGCTTACTCTGCTTATTCCTGGTCCAACTTACCCTGGAAAGAATTTTCATGTATTCTTGCAACCAGTATATGAAGAACTAATGGAGTTGTTTACGGTAGGAACTCGTACTTATGATGCATCTCGAGGTGAGATGTTTCAACTTTATGCTGTTGTGTTGTCTACTGTGAGTGACTACCCCGGGCTAGCTCTCTTTGCAGGATATAGCGTAAATGGTGAGTTTGCTTGTTTTCCATGCCGTGATGAAACATGTTCTAAACGCTTGAAATATGGGCAGAAGTACTGTTTCATGGGGCATCGTCGATTTCTGCCCCCAGATCACAAATTCCGTTTTGATGCTAGATCATTTGATGGGTTTGAAGAACATAGAGCAGCACCTACTCCTTATGCAGAAACTAGAGTTGAAGATCAAATAAAATCAATTTCAGATTTTGAGAAGTCTAAAACCTGGAAGTGTGTCAGTGGCCTATTCAATTTGCCCTATTGGGACTTCAATTTACTTCGTCACAATCTTGATATCATGCATATTGAGAAGAACGTATGTGAGAACATATATGGAACACTTCTAGGGATAGAAGGTAAGAGAAAAGATAATTTAAAGGCACGACAAGACCTAGAACATATGAACATTAAACGAGAGTTACATCCACAAAAAAAACCTAATGATAAGTATTATCTCCCACCTGCCTCCTTTAACCTATCTAAAGAAGGGAAGCAACAATTTTGTAAAGTCCTTCATGGTGCAAGGGGTCCGAATGGGTTTTCAGGAAACATCTAAAGATGTGCAAATGTTGTTCAAAGGAGAATCTCAGGCCTTAAAAGTCATGATTGTCATATACTAATGCAACATTTCCTGCCACTTGCTATCCGAGGTCTACTCCCAGATTATGTCACATCTGTGTTGTTTGACTTGTGTGGGTATTTTAGAGAAGTGAGTGCAAAAGTCCTATACATCAGCGAGCTTGAGAAGTTGGAGGAGAGAATCATAATGACATTATGTCATATGGAGATGATATTCCTGCCAGGTTTTTTCACTGTTATGGTGCATTTGGTTATGCATCTAGCAACAGAGGCAAAAGTAGGTGGCCCAGTGTGCTACCGTTCGATGTGGTTTGTGGAAAGGTATGCTAGCTTCTTATATAAATATGGGGATGCATTACATGTCGTTGTAGGAAAAGATTATTCAATAATTTTCTTCTTTCTTCTCTTTGTGTTTATGTAGGTATATAGGTAAGTTGAAGTCGAATGTCCGTAACAGAGCTCATCCTGAAGGATCTATCGCCGAAGCATTTTTGGCAGATGAGTGCATGACATTTTGTTCAAGATATATTATCGGTTTTGAGACTAAGCATAACTTGGCTTCGAGGAACGAAGATGACGAGGAGTGGGTTGGGAATCATGATAGTGCACATGGATCAAGATTATTTCCTCATTCTGGCAATCCACTTGGAAGGCCGAGGAATTATGTTCTGAGCGGTGTGGCTAAAGTACAGGCACATAGATATGTCTTGTTCAATTGCTCCGATGTGAACTCATACCTTAGGTAATATCTTATGCTTATAAATTGTCTTAGTTACCCTTTACCCTACTTTACCTCTATTTATTAACTACTTTGCAGAGCTCATGCTGATGAGATAACTAATGGACGCAATTTAAACCTTGATGTTGTTGAGAGGATTCAAAACGATAAGTTCCACGAATGGTTCCAAGCTCATGTAAGTGCCATATTCTGCATATACTATACACACATCACTACATTTAGTTTTAATCAAATTCTAAATATTCAGATAAAGAAATTGGAGAAGGAAAATGGCGTCCATAGTATTGAAAAGGATATTAGATTGTTGGCCCGGGGCCCAGTTAATGCAGCCAAAAGATATTGCGCTTTCAACTCCCGAGGCTACCATTTTAGGCCTAAACACTTGGATAAAGAGACACAAAATAGTGGAGTCATGGTAACTGCAAAAAAATCTCGTTATGATTCAGCACGCGATGCTAATGCAGTTTTACAGGATGTGACGTACTATGGGAGGGTAATTGATATTGTCGAGCTAAATCACTCTGGACAGTTTTCAGTGGTGTTGTTTAGATGTGAATGGGTTAATGTGTTCTCAGAAAAAGGAATGAAAAAAGACAAGTACGGTTACACACTTGTCAATTTCTCACATCAAATACACAAAGGAGAAAAGATTGAGCATGAGCCTTTTATTTTCCCTAACCAGGCGAATCAAGTGTTCTATGTGAAAGATGAATTGAATCCAGGTTGGTTTGTGGTAATGAAGTTGCCAAAGCCTAGAGATGTATATGACTTAGGTAACTTGGAATGGGAAGAGGAGACAGAAAACCGGCCATTTCATGTTTCACAGCTTGGAGAGATTTTGAAAAGAAAGAACAATGACCAACACTGGGTTAGAACAGACGTTGAGGGGACAATAGTGGATGCTACTAGTGCTTCGAGCACCGAAGAATAGTTGAGGTTAGTAGCAACAAGGTATGCACTATGTTCAGGTAATATAGTTATGCTTTCCGAATATGCTCTTGTATTTTTTTGTCATAAAGATGGCGTGTATATTATTTTCTCCTAGAAATGTCCTTGTATGAAAGTAATAGTATGACTGTTTGAACTTCTGATCAACCCATTCATAAATTAATGAATTATGTTAATGTTTCTAAATATGTGGCTTTGAACAGTGCACTCATATAGGTTGATCCATATTTCATTTGTAACACAACATTTGAGATGTGATTGTTACCTCTAATAAAATGTATTGTTCAGTCTTGATGTTCTTCAATTATGTTTTGTGCATTCTTTATTTAATTTTGGGTTGACGCTTTCATGTTAGATATGAAATTTTAGCGATAAAAGTAGCAGAAAGTGTTTTTTATTTTCTTGTTCATGTTTTTGCTGCATGCTACAGGTTTCGACTACATGCTACATGGAGGCATAGAGGGGGTGGTGGCATGTGTGCTTTGTGTTGGTACAGAACTGCTTGGTGGCTTCGTGCAGAGTAGCTAACAAACTTGCTTGACGATATACTAATGTGTGAGACTATGTGTTGGTCAAAACTTAGTGTACTCTTATATTTATGCTTGATAATTTGGTTCGCTATGACAGCACGTGCTTATCTGGAACTTCATTTTGTACTTTAATCAACAACAGTTCATAATTGAGATACACGCAACTTGTTTGGAAATTTATTTTGTACTTTGGTTCATAGTTCAATATTGGTATACTCTTGTAGTGTTCAAAAATCCTGTTTTCGATCACAGGTTGCCATTTTTGTTAAAGTCTGAATCTGTCCTGAAGCAGTGTGAATGTTTTAGTTTCTCTACATATAGTTCTCTTGCTGATGATTTGATTAGATGGTTAAAAGTTTGCACTCTCATGTGCCAAGATAAAAGTTCAACGTGGAATGAAGTCTCATTTACTAAGTTAAAAGTTCAAAGTTCTTCCAACGACACTCAGCTTTCTCATATTTTTTTCCTTGTTTTACCCATGATTGTGGATTAAGGTAGTCCAACTAATAAAAAAAGTCACATATATAACATGTCAACGTACAGTATCTTTTATCAAAAACACTTCCTAATTACAAGACATCAACATACTTTTATGCTTTATAAGAGAATAAACAGATCAATAAAATCGTCAAAGCATATTATTATTAATTAAGTCCAGAATTACTTAAAAGAAGCTAGCACACCTTTCAATTTTAGCAAATTTTGAAAGCACAAAACATTATTTTTTAGAATATCCAAAAGAGTTGCACGTCTTTTATATTAAGATGAGAATGTTTTTTTACAAGATTACAAACACATTATCTCTCTCTCCCTCCCTCCCTCTCTCTTAGCTAATTTTAGAAAAAGGGTCGTATGTATGCACATACATGGAAATAATCTCATTTTAGTAGAATTACATACATGAAAAAAACATTTTTTTATTTAAGTCGTGCCTTCTATGGGATTTCGTATCTAGGCTATGCTAATGTTTTTATCCTAATATATTCGGTCCTTAAGCAAACACATGTCCCCTAAACTTTTGTGTAGCTAGCATGTGAATGATGCAAGCCCGTAACTATTAACCCAGAGGTCGTGTGCTATGATGGAATCGACCTGAGAATTGATCGCATGTATGTTGCAACAATTATTTTCATGACAACAAAGAAAAACTATATTCAATGTTTACTACGTTGGTAACATTTACCTAGGTAGCTCACATGTGTTACAAACTTGTAACACAATATCACATCTCATATATGTGTTACATTTTTGTAACACTCTCTCGACCGACATAAATAATGTTTTACAACATCGTAACACATTCGATGCATGAGGAATATGTGTTACAACTTTGTAACACTTCACATAGAATGTGTTACAACTTAGTTGTGGACACAAATGTTGTGTTACAGCGCTTTTACGCAGTAACATATTTTTTCTTGTGTTACTGGGATGTGTTACCAGAGCTAATTCCTGTAGTAGTGTAATCATATTACGAATAACTCCCACTCAAAATAGACATCCCTCTAGTCATTTGAGTGGTGCATGATCCAAATCCACTAACTCAAGTCTGATCATCACGTGAGTTGAGTATAGTTTCAGTGGTGAACATCTCCATGTTGATCATATCAACTATATGATTCATGCTCGACCTTTCAGTCTCTTGTGTTCCTAGGCCATGTCTGTACATGATAGGCTCGTCAAATTTAACCCGAGTGTTCCGCGTGTGCAACTATTTTGCACCCGTTGTATGTGAACGTTGAGTCTATCACACCCGATCATCACGTGGTGTCTCGAAACAACGAACTGTCGCAACGGTGCACACTCGGGGAGAACACAATTTTATCTTGAAATTTTAGTGAGGGGTCACCTTATAATGCTACCGTCGTTCTACGCAAAATAAGGTGCATCAAAAGGATTAACATCACATAAAATTCATTAGTGACATGATATGACCATGATCTTGTGCTTCTTGATCTCCATCACCAAAGCACAGGCATGATCTTCATCGTCACCGGCGCCACACCATGATCTCCATCATCATGATCTCCATCATCGTGCCACCATCGAGATTGTCGTGCTACCTATGCTATTACTACTAAAGCTACAACCTAGCAATATAGTAAACGCATCTGCAACTCTGCAAGCACAAACGTTAGTTTAAAGACAACCCTATGGCTCCTACCGGTTGTCGTAGCATCAACGTGCAAGTCAATATTTAACTATTACAACATGATCATCTCATACATACAATATATCATATCATGTCTTTGGCCATATCACATCACATGCATACCCTGCAAAAACAAGTTAGACGTCCTCTAATTTGTTGTTGCATGTTTTACGTGACTGCTATGGGTATCTAGTATGATCGCATCTTACTTACACAAAGACACAACGGTAATATGCAATTTTCTATTTAACCTTCTCCAAGGACCGCCTCGGTCAAATCCGATTCAACTAAAGTTGAAGAAACAGACACCCGCCAGTCATCTTTATGCAACAAGTTGCATGTTAGTTGATGAAATCGGTCTTTCGTAAGTGTATGAGTAAGGTTGGTCCAGGCCGCTTCAATCCAACAATACCGTCGAATCGAGAAAACACCAAGGAGGGCAGCAAAAAGAACATCAACGCCCACAAACTCTTTTGTGTTCTACTCGAGATATCATCTACGCATGAACCTAGCTCATGATACCACTGTTGGGGAACGTTGCATGGGAAACAAAAGTTTTCCTACGCACACGAAGACCTATCATGGTGATGATCATCTACGAGAGGGAGATCGGATCCACATACACCTGTAGATCGCTAAGCGGAAGCGTTAATAAACGCGGTTGATGTAGTGGTACGTCTTCACGATCCGTCCCACGAACTGTCCCATAATCCGCCCCGCGAACCGTCCCACGATCCGTCCCGATCAAGTGCCCAACGAACGACACCTCCGCGTTCCGCACACGTACAACTCGATGACGATCTCCGCCTTCTTGATCCAGCAAGAGAGACGAGGATGTAGATGAGTTCCCCAGCAGCGTGACGGCGCTCCGGTGGTGGTGGTGATCTATTCCTGCAGGGCTCCGCCCGAGCTCCGCAGAAAACCGATCTACAGGAAGAACTACGATCTAGAGGAGAGGGCATCACGTGGCAAAGTTGTGTCTCAAATGCCCTAAACCTCAAGTATATATAGGAGGAGGGAGGATGCAGACTTGGCGCCACAAGGGAGGCCCCCTTGGGTCGGCTGAAGTGGAGGAGGGAGGAGTCCTCCTCCAACTCCACTTGGATTAGGACTCCTTCCTTAATTTCCCACCTCCTTTAGATTTTCCACTTTTTCCTCATGGGATTTCCTTGGATGACTTTGTCAGCCCATTATATCTTATTGCACATCCAATAAACCCTTATGGACCCCTTGGGGCATGGTGGGCCCACCCAGTGGGCCCCCAGAACTCATTCGTCACTCCAGGTACACTGCCGACAATGCCCGAAAACCTTTCGGAATCGAAATACCAACTTCCTATATATTGATCTTCATTTCAAGACCATTCTAGAAGTCCTCGTGACGTCCGGGATCTTATCTGGGACTCCGAATTTTTTTTCTGTCACCAACACATATAACTCAACTATACCGAAACATCACCGAACCTTAAGTGTGCAGACCCTGCGGGTTCGAGAACTATGCAGACTTGACCTGAGACACTCTCCGGTCAATAACCAACAACGGGACCTGGATTGGCTCCTACATATTCTACGAAGATCTCTATCGGTTGAACCTCTATGTCAAGGATTCATATAATCCCGTATACTATTCCCTTTGTCCTTTGGTATGTTACTTGCCCGAGATTCGATCGTTGGTATCTCCATACCTAGTTCAATCTCGTTACCAGCAAGGCTCTTTACTCGTTCCGTAATACAAGATCTCGTGACTAACTTCTTAGTCACATTGCTTGCAAGGCTTGTTGTGATGTTGTATTATCGAGTGGGCCCCGAGATACCTCTCCGTCACACGGAGTGACAAATCCCAGTCTTGATCCATGCCAACCCAACATACACCTTTCGAGATACCTATAGAGCACCTTTATAGTCACCCAATTACATTGCGACGTTTGATAACACACAAGGTATTCCTCCGGTGTCCGGGAGTTGCATGATCTCATGGTCATAGGAACACATACATTGACATGCAGAAAACTGTAGCAATAAACTGACACGATCATATGCTGCGTTTATAGTTTGAGTCTTGTCCATCACATCATTCTCCTAATGATGTGATCCCGTTACCAAGTGACAACACTTATCTATGGTTAGGAAACCTTAACCATCTTTGATCAACGAGCCAGTCAACTAGAGGTTACTAGAGACAGTGTTTTGTCTATGTATCCACACATGTATTTGTGTTTCTAATCAATACAATTATAGCATGGATAATAAACGATTATCATGAACAAAGAAATATAATAATAACTAATTTATTATTGCCTCTAGGGCATATTTCCAATAGCAGGAAGGGGGTCGACGCTTGCGGGTAGGCCGTCTACTGCGGGAAGTCCCTTGCGGGGTGCGGCTGGGGTGCGGGCGGCGCCGATCACCACGGATGCCGGTGGTGAGAGCAGTGTGTGTGGCCGGTATCCGCGCCATCTTCATCCGCCGCTCCTCGAGCTTTATGTACGCAACACCTTAGCAAAGGTCGGCTCCGGGATGAGAGTAAGGTTGGAGGTGGCGTTCCCAGAGTCTTCTTTGAGACCGGCGGTGAGGGTGGTGATGATGAGCTCGTCGCCAATTCTCTCCCCAAGATCACGGTGCTCATCGGCAAGCTTTTTGAGGCGCATGCAAAAAATCAACTATAGATGAATCAAGCTGCTGGCACCCGTAAAACTCGCCGTGAAGAAGGACCTTGCGCTGAATTTTGTTGTCGGTGAAGAAGAGGCCGTTGAGCTGGTCCAGACGGCGTAAGCATCATCCTCGTCGCACATCACCGTGTGGAAGAGGTCCTTGGAGATGGTGATGTAGAACCAACGGATGATGGTGGCGTCAAGGATCATCCAGTCCTCGTCTTTCACCATGAGACGAGAGTCCACATTGCCATCAACATGACCGTGGAGTAGGTATCACAGATAGAACACCACAGACAAGTACCTCTTCAAGGCAGAGTAGGATGTGGTGGACTGATCAAGGGTCACCGGAACGCGGTCGAAGATGTTGAGATCGCGAACGAGGGGGCGTCCGGGCCGGCGAAAGGGTTGCTGCCGGAGGAGATCGAGGAACTCGATGGAACTATGACAGCAGGGCGGGCCGGTGGGAGGGAAGGCAGCGGCGTGGGAGAGATGAGGGTTAGGGTGGTGGAAGCGGCGCTGGCGTCTGGTAGGAGCGGTAGCAGCGGCGGCGCGATGGAGGTAGCGGCGGCTAGGGTAGGATCATGGAGGAAAGTGATATCATGTAGAGAATTAGGTTTGTAATGTGCAACCCTTAATGCATTGATTAGGTGCACTAGGCACGTATATGTAATGTACAAGACGAACCTCAACCTCAACTATACAAAGAACTAGGTGGTTGGCCTACGATACAATATACATGCACAAATATAGTCAACACTTTCTAAACGTTTGGACTGACTGACATCCCTCCTCTATATCGCAAATCTGAAAATAATATGAGGACTCGCGGACGTGTTCGGTAACGTCCGGTCAGTCCACCACGTAGAACGCAACCCCATCACGGGGTACTTTTTCTCTTTCTTTATCCATTCTTTTCTTTCTCTCTCATTCTCCATCAAGTGGCAGGACATATGAGGAAAAAAGTACAGTTGTGTGGACAAAAATATAGGGGCTTAAAACGGACACGTCGAGTAACCGAGTGAACGCGTTTACACGCGTTTAGAGGGGTCATATTTGCTAAGTCCAATTGTAGATGCTTTTTAGTGTAATTATTTTTACTTCGTGTTTGATGTTATTTTACTCGTCTTTTGAGAAATAACTTTGTCAATCCCCTTTCTTAATTAATGAAGTAAGTAATTTTTTTGCATTTCGAAAAAGCAAATGTTGACGCGCCAATAGCGATATCGGCACCTGCATGGCTGCATGCATGCATGGCCGGAATCGGTCTTCCACCCACATGCTCGACGGCGGTCGGCGATCGACCGTTTCTCCAAGAGACCGAGCACGAGAGAGAGAGGGCACGATTCATTTCAATACGCATGGCAGCTTTTATTATCCCGAGACTAAACGTGCTTCATATTTGCAAGTTGCATTCCAATAGGCAATAGTCGTCTCCTCATCATAGCTAGTTGCCACAAAAAAATCACTCACCCCGCGTGCTTTGACCTGCCTCTCTTGGAACGATTCGCTCCAATCATCATCGGCGGCTGGCGCTGTGCACAGCCCCTATATATGCCACACCAGCCATGTGTGCTAGAGCAACGGACACACACACATACGCCACACCAGCCATTGCTCCATCGAACGACAAGAGAGTAGAGACACACATACTGCAACCCAGTGGTTGGCTTCTTCCTGCTTTACTCCACAGCCAGCTCCAGTGCAATTAATTAATTAATCAGCTGTTTGGTGCTACGTGCGCCTACCGCCGGCACGATATGGCACCGTCGGCGAGGCCACCGGTGGCCGCCGCCGCCGCCGTGCTCTGCTTGTGGCTGCTGGTGGCCGTGGGAGAGGCCAAGGTGCACCACTACAAGTGGGACATCTCGTACCAGTTAAAGTCCCCCGACTGCTTCGAGAAGCTCGCCGTGACCGTCAACGGCGAGGCTCCCGGCCCGACCATCCACGCGACGCAGGGCGACACCATCGTCGTCGACGTCCACAACAAGCTCGAGACGGAGAACACCGCCATCCACTGGCACGGCATCCGCCAGATTGACACGCCGTGGGCCGACGGCGTCGCCGGCGTCACGCAGTGCCCCATCCTGCCCGGCGAAACCTTCACCTACAAATTCGTCGTCGACAGGGTAAGCAACATACTCCTACATCACATTGCAAGATTTGTTGTTTTACATTGTCAACTGAATTAATTCTCATCTGTGAATGTGTTTTGTGTGTTTTCAGCCTGGCACGTACCTGTACCATGCGCACTACGGGATGCAGCGCGTGGCGGGGCTCAACGGCATGATCGTGGTCAAGGTGCCGGACGGCATCGTGGAGCCCTTTTCTTACGACGAGGAACACACCGTCCTCCTCGGTGACTGGTGGCACAAGAGCGTCTACGAGCAGGCCACGGGGCTCTCCTCCAACCCCTTCGTGTTCGTCACTGAGCCCCAGTCTCTCCTCATCAACGGCAGAGGAACGTTCAACTGCTCGCTCGCTCCCAGTGGAACATGCAACGCCTCCCGCCCCGACTGCGCTCTGCCGACTCTGTTCACCGCCGTGCCGGGGAAGACATACCTCCTCCGCATCGGCAGCCTCACATCGCTCTCGTCGCTCAGCTTCGAGTTTGAGGGCCACTCCATGACGGTGGTGGAGGCTGACGGGCACTACGTCAGACCATTCGTCGTCAAGAACCTCTTCATCTACTCCGGAGAGACATACTCCGTGCTGGTCAAGGCCGACCAGGACCCGCGGCGAAACTACTGGGCTGCGTCCCACGTCGTTGGCCGCACTCCCAGCCGGACACCGAGCGGCAAGGCCGTCGTCAGCTACGCCTTCAACGGCAACAACCCGTGGATGCCACCGCCCACGGCGCCACCGGCTGGCCCGGCATGGAACAACACGGCGATCAGGGTGGAGCAGAGCAGGGCCATCTTCGCGCTCCCAGGCCATGGCGTGCCCATGCCGGCGAGGGCCGACCGTATGCTGCTCCTCCTCAACACCCAGAACCGGATCGACGGCCACATCAAGTGGACCATCAATGGCGTGTCTCTCATGTTCCCGCCCACGCCCTACCTCGTGGCGATGAAGCGCGGCATGAAAGACGCGTACGAACAGCGCCCCCCGCCCGACATGTACGACCACGTGAGCCATGACATCTCGGCGCCGGCGCCGACCAACGGGACCGTGGGCAGCCCGGTGTACCGGCTTGCGCTAGGCTCCGTGGTGGACGTGGTGCTGCAGAACTCCAACATGCTCAACAACAAGAGCGAGACGCACCCGTGGCATCTCCATGGTCATGACTTCTGGGTGCTCGGCCATGGTGAAGGTAAGTTCAACCCTGCCGCCGACGCTTGGAGGCTGCTCAACGTGAGGGATCCCATCATGAAGAACACGGTGCCACTGCACCCGGATGGGTGGACGGCGGTGCGGTTCCGGGCGGACAACCCGGGGGTGTGGCTCTTCCACTGTCACGTGGAGGCGCATGTGTTCATGGGCATGGGTGTGGTCTTCGAGGAGGGCGTCGAAAGGGTCGGCCGGCTGCCATCGTCCATCATGGGCTGTGGTCGATCAAAGGGACTGCACTGATTGGATTCGGATCCGGTGCAAGTTATCATTATTTCATCTATTTATGCAAAAAATAAAGATAGATCATATTATAGTATATTAAATTAAATTATACAGAGGTATATACAGTCGATCTTGGATGTTTTAATTTAGGAAAAATCTAATTAGCACCGCCTCACCCTGTCCTTTCCGTGCATACAGGCCTGAGCATTAAAAAAAGACACCCGTTGCTTTTAACCTCCTCCACAACTACGTGAACTCTATGCATGCATGCATGCATGCTATGTAGGCTGAAAAAATAATTTATCTCATAGATTAATAAATTGATTGAAGATTCATATTTACCATTAGGTTCGTCTCGACGAGACCTTCAAAACAAGATACCATGTTGACATGTTTCGTTGATTTTTTTTTCATCGTTCCTAGTTGCCACATTTATGGCATCATAGTTGTCATTTTACGGGCCTGCAGTTATCACAAAAATTATACATAGTTACCGGAACAATAATTTTATACCTTTTAAGTATTGCAGTGTTATGTGGATCTAAAAAATGGTTATTAAAGCACTAACAATAAGCAAGTAAATGCATGAACCAGCACAAGCACAATGAATCAAGTTTTTTAGTGGGGTATATTGACATTCATAAGGCTGATAACCAAGTTAATTTAATGTGAGAACTATGTGACAAATATTGTGACAAGTAAATAATAGTATTCTGGCAACTATCGATGAAAAAAATATATTGTCAAAACATGTCAATATGGGATCAAGTTTCGAAGATCTCAATGCGAGAAAGCTAACGATGAAAGCGGATCGTCAATTGGATTTATAGTTTAAGAGATAAAACTTTTTTAAAGTTTAACATTATAGGAATCTTTGTTGATGTCATGCTAGTGTATTAGTTTGCATGCACGAAGAAAACCGCAGCACTGGAAGACCTATGTGTTGTGCCGCTATGTAGTGGCTCCCTTTAATTTATTCTTTCATTACAATAAAAAAATTGAGTTTGTATTCATCATGTATTAGTGTCAGTTGGTTCATGATAATTGACACAAACTTTCTCCTAGCTTTATACTCCCTTCATTCTTAAATATAAGTCTTTTACAGATTTCACTAGGGGACTATATACATAGCAGAATAAGTAAAATCTATATTTTAATGTATGTTTATATGCATCCTTATGTAGTTTTCTATTAAAAATTCTAAAAAGACTTATATTTAAGAACAAAGGGAGTATATTGGAAGGCTCGCTGAATCAATACAAGGTGGTGAGAAAATCCATAAACATGTATGTGAGTAGAAGGGGAAAAAACAACATCCACACGAATGTCACAAGTGCCACCAACCCAAAACCAGGAGTGAAAACATGAGACACCATCTCTAACAAACGACAACAAAGATCATCAATCAAGACCAGAACTGCGCTGCCTTGAGAAACCACTAGGCACCGTAGTACCAAGCACACCGAGCCATCTCCGGAGGGGGGCGACTCATCGTTCAGATTGTTGCCTTGTTCCAGGTTGTGGAGCGCTCTGCTAACGGATACTAAGACCAAAGGGAGATGTGTATAGGATACATCGTCCTCACAGTAAAGTCGATGGCGATACCTGCCAATGACAAGGCACGCCCGAAGCCACTGGCCAGCTACAACCAAAAGGGACCTCGGCTCCGGGAATACGCCCTCAAGAGGGTAATCGTGCCAAGTGTCACCTATGTGAAGCCAGAGAGGACTAAATAGGTGAAAGGATCGATATGGTATACTAGAGGGTGGTGAATAGCAACTACCAATTTTTAGCCATTCTTTAACAAATTAGGTTTAGCAACAAATAGGTTGTCTAGATATACAACTAGGTGAAGAAGTTATATGATGCTAACAATAATAATACCGACCAAGTAATAAACACAAAGTAAGAAGTAAGAAGTAACCACACGTGGAACCAATGAAGAAGGGGATGTGTTTCCAAATTTACTTGCTTTAAGGGGAAGTACGTCTCGATTGGAGCGATGTGGAGGCACAATGCACCCCAAGATGCCACTAAGGCCACCGTATTCTCCTCACGCCCTCACACAATACGAGATATCGTGATTCCACTAGTGGTGTGATGACCTACAGGTATGAGGGATCAATCATAGTCCTTTCAATAAGTAAGAGTGTCGAACCCAACGAGGAGCAGAAGGAAATGATAAGTAGTTTTCAGCAAGGAATTCTCTGCAAGTGTGATGTGTTCATGGGCATGGGTGCGGTCTTCGAGGAGGGTGTCGAAAGGGTCGGCCGGCTGCCATCGTCCATCATCATGGGTTGTGATCGATCCAAGGGGCTGCACTGATTGGATTCGGACCCGGTGCAAGTTATCATCATTTCATTTATTTATTATGCAAACAATTAAGATCGATTATGTTATAGCATATATATTAAATTAAAGTATACAGAGGTATATACAGTCGATTTTTTTTCTGTACTCAATGTTTTAATTTATTCTTTTACTACAATAAAATATTTGAGTTTTATTCATCATGTATTAGTGTGATTGTGTGAGTTGGTTCATGATAATTGAAGAAGACTTTTTCTAGATTTATATATATCCATCTCTCCCTAATAATAAATCACGGAGCCCTTCTATTGTCCGTCGCAGTTATTTTGCAAAAACACCCCTCGCTTTTTCAGTATTCAACCCGCAATCTGTTTTTTAGTCAAAAAATGAATGGTTTTTTGCATTTTTCAAAAAAAAAAAGATGTTTTAGGTAATCAACTCGCAGTCCGAATTTAAGTCAGAAAACAATATTTTTTTTGCATTTTTCTGGAAACCCCCTGATGTTTTAGGTAATCAACCCGTCCTCCGTATTTTAACAAAACAAACCCTAACTTTTCAGTTAATCAATCCACATTTTATCTAAAACAAAAGTATTCATATCTTTTAAACCGTAACTCCGATTTTAACATGTTATATATGAAATTTGATTAAAAAATGTGTAGAATCTAAATAGGATGTTATTTTTAGCTGTTGAATACTTCTTAAATATTATTTTTGGTGCAAACTTAATCTGTAGTGCACGGTCCTTTCTTTCCCTCTTTCCGGCGACGATACGAATTGCAATAAACATCCATTAAATTAAAACCAAATTGAGAGGAAAGAAAACATCGTTAACAACACATGCACACCTTTGGAAAACCTCGTGGGGAGAAACAACATATTTCTCATCTTATTCTGAGTGACTGTATATTCAAACGCGTTTTCATTGTGTGAGCACTAAAGCCATCGTCGGCAACACAAATATGATGTCATGTAAAAATATATTGCGTTCAGAGTGTGTGTTATTTTCTCTTTCGTTGCAACGCACATGCTCTTTTGCTATGTATATCTATGCCTACTAATAATAATAAAGCAAGATAATATTTTTGGTTTCGTTCCGTTTAGATAATTTTATTGGTTTTGTACACCTCAATATTATGGTCCACCATGTATCTATTGCAGAAAAGTCTCTAACCTTTCTAAGAACCAACCCACGGTACGCTTAAGTCCTTGTGACGTTTCCTTATTTTTCTTTTACTACAATAAAATATACAGTCAATCTTCTTTCTGTACTCAATGTTTTAATTTATTCTTTTACTACAATAAAATATTTGAGTTTGTATCCGTGATGTATCCGGGCGGACAACCCGGGGGTGTGGCTTTTCCACTGTCACGTGGAGGCGCATGTGTTCATGGGCATGGGTGTGGTCTTCGAAGAGGGCGTCGAAAGGGTCGGCCGGCTGCCATCGTCCATCATGTGTTGTGGTCGATCCAAGGGGCTGCACTGATTGGATTCGGACCCGGTGCAAGTTATCATCATTTCATTTACTATAAAATGGCCCGTACGTTGCTATGGAAAAAAAAACATAATCTCGAATGATGATGACCACATTATGTTCACATATCATTGCTTGATTTAGAAATTTTGTGCACAAATGCAAAATAATGTTTCTTCTTTCAAATTTATTCACAAATTGAAGCAATCTTTACATTTTCAAAAAATATATATCATGGTTGTCAAAAATCTTGGTAACTCAAAGATTTATTCTGAATTTCAAGATTTTTTTAGAAAACATACAATAATAATCCGATCCATCCAACAGTTAATTCTTCAAAATTCACACAGGTATATTGTCACATAGACTTAGAAGCATTAATGTTTAACTACATACATTAGATCTTTCGTGAACAATTTTAAAAATATGGGAACAATTTTAAAATCAAGATTTTTTTTTACAATTTACAAACATTTACTAAAAATCGTGAATATTTTTTATATTTCGAACGGGTTTAAATATTATTTTTTGATTTGGCGACCAATTCAAAAAAAGACGAACATAATTTTTAATGTTGGAGGATTTTATTTTAAATTCACAAACATTTTTTGAAACGCATGAACTTTTTCTGAATAAACAAATTTTTTTATAAATATGTAATATATTTATTAAATTCATGGACATTGTTTTGGAATTTGCAAAAAAAATATAAAAATCTGGCGCTTTTTTGGATCCTATTTTTAATTCAAAATAAAAATTCATCAGCATTTTAATTCAAAATTCCTATTTTTTAGTATGCAAAAGTTTTTGTAATTCTAAATATTTTAAATTATAAATAAACAAAAATGGAACGGAAAATTTTAAATAAAAAAAGAAACTATCAAAACAGGCATTAGCTATTTTGAAAATTTTAAGACATTTTTTAAATGCATTAACATATTTTGAATTAGAAAGCATTTTGTTAAATGCCTTTAATCATTTTTAATACATGGAATTGTATTTGAGATCATGGACTTTTCTTATTGTATAAACATTTTTCTAAAATTGCAAACATTTTATTGTATATGCGAGCATTTTTTACAAAACTCCGAGCAGTTTTTGAAGTCACAAACATTTTAATTTTTTAAATATGTCGATTTATAATTTTTAGTTTATTAAAATTTTAAAGATTATTTGAATTTTGAAATTATTTAAAATAAAAAAATAAAACGGAACTGAAAATAAATAAATAAATGGAACTAAAAGCAGGCGCCTGTGCATGGGCCGGCCCTTACGGTGTGTTGGATATTCTCCCAGCGTGTAGAGCGTAATATAGGACGTTTTTACATGGGCCGGCCCAGTCCAAGATTTTTCGCTTTGTGAAACATTTCTATTACTTACCGGTGGCATGGTGGGTAATTTATACAAACTTTAGGAGTAATTTTCAAGACGGATGACCAGAAACCGTATTTGCTTTATTATTAGGGAGAGATTTATTATGCAAACAATTAAGATCGATCATGTTATAGTATATATATATTAAATTAAAGTATACAGAGGTATATACAGTCCATCTTCTTTCCGTACTCAATGTTTTAATTTATTCTTTCACTACAATAAAATATTTGAGTTGCATTCATCATGTATTAGTGTGAGCTGGTTCATGATAATTGAAGCAGACTTTCTCCTAGCTTTATATATAAAGCTCAAATGAACTGAATCAATACAAGGTGATGAGAAAATTCATAAACATGCATGTCAGTAGAAGGAAAAGAAATAAAAACATCCAGACGTATGTCACAAGTGCCACCAACCCAAAACCAGGCGTAAAATTAGGAGACACCATCTCTAGCAAACGACGACAAAGGCCATCGATCAAGAACAGAACGACACCGCCTTGAGAAACCACTAGACATCGTAATACCAAGCACACAGAGCCATCTCCGGAGGGGGGCGACTCACCGTTGAGACGTCCGCCTTGTTCCAGGTTGTGGAGCGCTCTCTGCTAAGGAATACCGAGACCACAAGGAGACGTGTATAGGATACATGGTCCTCACAACAAAGTCGATGGCGATATATGACAGTGACAAGGCATCTCCGAAGCCACTGGCCAGCTGCAACAAAAAGGGACCTTGCCTCCGGGAAGACGCCCTCAAGAGGGTAATGACGCCAAGTGTCACCTTTGTGAAGCGAGAGAGGACTAACCAGGGTTTTCACATTCCAGCCTAGACACCATGAGGGAACCCACAAAAACACCCTCAAGACAAAAGCGACGACACACACAAGTGTCATCATCGTCGCCGCGAGAACGCGGAGTTTTCGCTCGTACCCTCACAAGTACAAACCCTAGAATCAAGGTAGGCGAATCAACACATGACCAAGACTGTTGCCGCCAGTGCAAGGCCTCCAAATCCATACCATGGAGTTTCCACCGTTGAAGCAACGACGACAACAGGATCACCTGCGGCCCCTCTCATCGCTACCCACACAACAAGGAGGAGACACCACCACCGCTTGAACGTTGCACGTTATAGAGTAAACCGTACAACCACTCACTACTAGGGAAAACCCTAGCAGTAGCGCCGGTTTTGGACTATTAGTAGTGCGGGTGCCCGCGCTACTGCTGAGGTGCTACAGCTAAGTTTTATCAGTAGCGTTTTTCAACCAGCGCTACTTGTAAGTCTAGTTAGCAGTAGCGTTGTATGGAACAACGCTACTACTAAATATCTGTAGCGCTGCCCATAACAAGCGTTGTTGATAAGCAGCGCTGCTGCTAGACACCCGCGAGCGCTACTGCTAAGATTCCTACAGTAGCGCCTTATGAGTAGCATTGCCACCAGTGCTACTCATAGGATTTTTGTAGTGCTACCAGTAGGCTCTCGTGTATTTGTGATGTATTTGTCATGCTCTATACATTAGTTTCATCATATCATAATGAACATACATTAGTCTCATCATACCATACACATATACTATTCTCGTCATATCACCATCATCCAACACAAATATCATCATCTCAAAAATAGCGATACACAAGTCATGTCTCGAATAAACGCAACTCCATGGTCATGGCACACACACAAGTTTCATCATCTCTATCTAAACCATGATGTAGAAGAGAAGAGCGATCAATATGAGCAAGAGCGCGACTATGTAGTACTTCTTGAGGCGCCGGTTTTGCTCCCTCTCTTGCTGTAGCGTCCACCTTAAGTAACTATTTTCCGCTCCGGCTCTGGTGTCGAACCCTCTCTGGCTAGAGCCCGGGTACGTGTCCACCTGGGCCTGAGCGTCTGGCAAGTGGTTGTACACTCCTGGAACCCTCATAAGAATACGGCGTAGCAGTCCTGCGCCATCTCTGATCTATGTACCTACATCGATCGTCAGTTGATGAATTCAACGATAATATGCAACATAATGTACTTGAGAAACACGAAGAGACTGAGTTAGCAAAATACAATCAACCTATAGTAAACATAAATAACGAAGTTCCTCCTACCCAAACATTGTCATCGTTAATCATTCCTCCATGTTGGGGCCCCAGTCTTCATAGTGAGGGAGGAAGCACCCGAGCTTCGCGAAAGGCTTCAGGTCTAGACGCCGAGCGACTAGCGGTGCTCAGACAACAATCCGCGTAATTGGCCCATGGTAGAACATCCCTGCTTTTTTACGACCCCCTTCATGATCACTTGGGCAAGTTCACATTGTACCTGATAAAACTCAGCTCGTGTTCGATGATCCGGTGTCCTTCCTATGCTTGTGGTCTAGTTGAAAATCTCGGCATCGCTGGAAATAGATGACATGCGAAGGCGTTGGTTATCCCTTCTATAGTCCAGCATGTGATGCATGAGCTAGACTCCATCAGTCAGCTATCCTTCGGTTGCTGGATGCAGCAGAAGTCGGTCTTATGGACGAAACCCCGCCCTCCGTTCTTCCTGTACTTTTCCACCTTGATATATCCACCACACATGTTGACGGTTATCAAGGCATAATCGAGAACCCTCTTTATGTGTGTGTAATCCTTTTTATTGATATTCTTCGATGAGTCCAACTACAGAGCATGGGAGTATTGTGGGTACAGACAGATGAGGACGACGCCCCCTCCCCCGACGTGTAAAATAAGTACACCTCAAATTAGCCTCAATACGTGCAAAGGAATGATTAAAACTTATGAAAGGATATCTGCGGATGACTTATGTGGTATCATAAGGCAGGAGAATTGTTTTCTTGTCCTTAATGGCGACCTTGAAATCACCGACGTATTTTCTCGCATAGTCAAAGTGCTCTTTGTAGACTTCCAAGAAGCTCTTGTGCATATAGTACGGGTCCGCGATGCAGATATATTTTACGTTCTCACACCTCATGATGCAGTTTAGATACAACACGTACATGCGGATGGACTGAAAATCCAGCTTGGTCATGTGGAACATGTTGAAGATATAGTCAAATCGCAGGATGAACTTATCCGCGGGCTATTTCTCGACGTACATCTTCCCACCCGGCACCTGAGCCGCGTAAAGTACGTATCCTAGATTTTTCGAGAGGAAAAGGCTTTTTTCTCTCTCTAGCACATCTTCATGAAGTCTCCCTAGATCATTGTTCAGTATGTCCTCTAGCGCTTTCCAAGGTAGAATCGGGTGGATAGCAACATGGAACATCTCTGCACCTTGGACATCTTTTCGTCTACCACCTGGGGCTGCACAGGCAGCTGGTTGGTGATACGTTCATTTTGCATCATGCTTTCATGTTGATATTTATTGCTTTTTAGGCTGTTATTACACTTCGAGGTATAATACTTATGCCTTTTCTCTCTTATTTTGCAAGGTTTACATGAAGAGGGAGAATGCCGACAGCTGGAATTCTGGCCTGAAAAAGGAGCAAGTTTGAGATGCCTATTCTGTGCAACTCCAAAAGCTGTGAAAATCAACGTGGAATTTTTTGGGAATATATAAAAAATACTAGGCGGAAGAAGTACCAGAGGGGCGCCACATGGAGGCCACAAGCCTGCCAGGCCCGACCTACCCCCCTGGCCGGGGCTCGAGGGCTTGTGGGCCCCATGTTGCCCCTCCGGCGCTCATCTTTTGCTATATGAAGGGTTTCGTCCAGAAAAAAATCAAAAGGGAGTTTTTTCATGGATTCGCCGCCGCCACGAGGCGGAACTTGAGCAGAACCAATCTAGAGCTCCGGCAGGACGATCCTGCCGGGGAAACTTCCCTCCCGGAGGGGGAAATCATCGCCATCGTCATCACCAACACTCCTCTCATCGGAGGGGACTCGTCACCATCAACATCTTCATCAGCACCATCTCATCTTCAAACCCTAGTTCATCACTTGTAACGAATCTCCGTCTCACGACTCCGATTGGTACTTGTAAGGTTGCTAGTAGTGTTAATTACTCCTTGTAGTTGATGCTAGTTGGATTATTTGGTGGAAGAGTTTATGTTCAGATCCTTGATGCTACTCATTACCTCTCTGGTCATGAATATGATTATGCTTTGTGAGTAGTTACTTTTGTTCCTGAGGACATGGGATAAGTCATGCTAATAGTAGTCATGTGAATTTGGTATTCGTTCGATATTTTGATGTGTTGTATGTTGTTTTTCCTCTAGTGGTGTTATGTGAACGTCGACTACATAACACTTCACCATTATTTGGGCCTAGAGGAAGGCATTGGGAAGTAGTAAGTAGATGATGGGTTGCTAGAGTGACAGAAGCTTAAACCCTAGTTTCTGTGTTGCTTCATAAGGGGCTGATTTGGATCCACTAGTTTAATGCTATGGTTAGACTTTGTCTTAATTCTTCTTTCGTAGTTGCAGATGCTTGCGAGAGGGGTTAATCATAAGTGGGATGCTTGTCCAAGTAAGGGCAGTACCCAAGCACCGGTCCACCCACATATCAAAATATCAAAGTAACGAACGCGAATCATATGAACATGATCAAAACTAGCATGACAGAAATTCCCGTGTGTCCTCGGGAGCGTTTTTCCTCCTATAAGACTTTGTCCAGGCTTGTCCCTTGCCACAAAAGGGATTGGGACACTTTGCTGCACCGTTGCTACTTTTTTTACTTGTTGCTTGCTACAAATCATCTCACCATACAATCACTCGTTACCGATAATTTCAGTGCTTGCAGATATTACCTTGTTGAAAACCACTTGTCAGATCCTTCTGCTCCTCGTTGGGTTCGACACTCTTGCTTATCAAAGGACTACGATTGATCCCCTATACTTGTGGGTCATCAGTTGGTTGCAGCGGCTCTCACGCCTTTAAGGCCTTTCTTGTCCGGTCTCCTCCTTTACTTCTTGGCGCGTGGCGGTAGTGAGCCCACCATACGTTCCCTAACAACCACCCCAGTGTCGTCAGGCTAATCAGTGGACAGCCCTCGCGTTGTTGTTGTTGGGTAGTACAGGCGGCATCTCGAGGCGTCTCCTGCGAGGATCGCATCAAGAGAAACTTATTGCAGTCATCATTAGGACGTTCCGGCTCCGGCAAATCAGGCAGCATCAAGTCATCTCCACGCTCATAGCCTGAGTCATTGTCCCGAGCCATCAATTGTCCATCGTCAAAGGCGATATTGATATACTTGAGAGGGTCATCATCATCCTCCTTCATGACATCATCATCATTTGCTTCTTCGACGGGGGCGACGTCATCGGGCACAAATGGAGGCTCTCCCTCACGTCGTGCTCTATCACCCACCATGACAGGTCCAGGTAATTGGGTAGGTGGGGTGGTGTTCATACCTTGTTGAGGCGTTGTCGTTGGTGTGCTACCGGGCACCTCGTCACGAAGAAGAGTCTTTGGCCAAGACATGAACCAACTCTTGCATGCGCCAATCCATTTAAGGGTCTCGTCATGTCCCTCGACTGGTACCGAAGGAGGCAAATCCTCAAAGACCGCTTTAACACTGGTCACACTGACCTTGACGACGCCATGGGGCATCTGTCGATTGTGCAACATGTGGTCCTTTGGCTTCACGATCATTGCCTTTCCCACGTACACCTTATGGCTATTGATGTCGTACAGTAGGGTGCACAGGGTTTCGTCGGCCTACGAAGACATGTTTACATCGTTAGAAGTCCGAAAGGCGACTGAAACGGAAGACTATAGATATGTTGGTGAAGAGTGTATGACGCATAATTACCGTGATGGCGTCGAGCTCAGCCAAAGACGAAGCCCCGCCGAGCACACCAAAGATGGAAGACGGGCTGCTATGAATAGGAGCGAGACCAGGTACGGGAGCATGTGCGGTTGCGTGAGCAGGTGATCGTGGTGCGATGTTCACCGAATTGCTCCCGACAAAGCTCGGAAGGGGAAAGTCCTCTAGCCCTTTATCTGGATTGTTCTTCGTCCAATCCCAAACTGCCGGAATCAAGCTACTAAAGGAAGTTGCCAGAGCTTCACTGACCCTTGCATCGACTACCTTGACCAACTCTTCTTTGGTCTCAGCTTTGCTCCTATCGACCGCAAGCGCGACCTTCTCGTAGATGATCAGTTGAGTAAGCATCCGTCTGTGCCTTTTTTCCTCCGGCTTCTCGTGGTATCACTTCTTCCACGAGGCGCCATCTCCGACGTCGTGCACACGTCCATACGACGACAGTTTGTCCATTGAGACCTTTTTGAGTATGTTCAGGGCCCGGTTGAACTGGTTGTCCCACTTGGGCCTCACCGATGACTGAGACGACTTGTCACTTTCAGCTGCCTTTTGGTGCTTCTCTTTGTATAAAAGGAGCGTGGATGGTTTACATATGTGACAAAACTTGTAGTCGAATTGATAAGGTGGTAGTATAACAATTACTGGTAGTCGCATGAACTACCTCGTGTTTGGGTCCGTGTAAAAGATCTTATTAACAGGGTCCCACTTGTATCGGGCCCTGATCTAGTCACGCTCCTGGTATTGTTAAGATCCGCCAAGGGGTCTGGGAATCCGTGACTTTCACGTTCGGCATCCTCCTTGGCCCATACGGGCCTCTTCCCCCTGTTACCACGGCTTCCCACGCAATGGGGAGGCGTGTTCCTGGCCTGGAGCGCCTTCATTTTCTTGGATTTTTTCTTGGCTTCTTCTTTAGCGCAAGTCTCCTTGAATTTGTCGAAGTCCTCTTCATTTAGTGATGGATTGTCAGCATGAATCTTAGACCATGGTTCATTCTTCACAATCTCTTTTTTCACCCTTACTTTGCAGGCGGACAAGTCATTGGTGAACGTCCCCATCGCCTTTTTGTTTATCTTACTCATGGCTTCGTCCATCTATTGAAGTTTGCTTTCAGTCCGACCGGGGAACAGGAACCTATTGTGCAACTTCGTTGGGAGCATGTGTTCCATATGTGGTATCTTCCTTAAGTTCTCGTCATTGACGGTGGCGGTTTCGCTGAGGATGCATCATAGTTGATTGTCGTAGCACGCACGCACTTCCTCTGGCGCCGTTGGCTCTAATTTAATGGGGTGCATCGCTATGACCACAATTTTTCCGGTGCCGAGCTTGATTGGTTTCCGTACCCTCTTTGGCTTCGGTCCTTTACCGGCTTCATCACCATTGTTGCCAGACTCGGGGGTGGTGTCAGTGCTGGTGTCGGTGTCGGGGTTGGTGCCACTGCCACCCTGCACCCGCAACCAGTGTTCATCCACGTATTAGAAATAATGATTTGCTGCGTCGATAGGGTCTTCTTCGGGGTGACTAGAACCCCCGGCTTCCTCGTGGCTAGATATGTTTCCTATGATTAATTAAGTATGCTAGTTTTAATTTTGGACTGAATAAAATGAATAATGATGAAAAAAGGCCTATATTTTGCCGGGATGTTGATTCATTCCCCTTGTGGGAAATCCCGGGCAGTCCATATGTCCTAGTTTCTAGCACAAGTCATGCCAGAAACTTCGGCATGACCTTTGCTAAAAATTTGACATATGGTGTAATGACCAAGATGCGGTCCTTTTCGATCTGGGGGTCGAGGCCCCGAATAGGAAAGAAGCACATCTAAGTGTTTCGCAAGCAAGTAACATAGCACAAATAATAATAAAAGTAGACAATTCGGGATTCAACTGTCTTCTTATTAATAACTCAGAGTACATCACAGATACAATCAAGGCAGTTCCGCTACGGACTACAAAACATGAAAATGCTATTACCCTGCCTGCAGGCCCACGATCACGACCACGCCTCAGTCCTCTGGATAGTTCACATAGAGGCGGTATGTCTCCTCGTCGTACTGCCACGCCAGCTGGGTGTCGTCGGGATCATCTGTCTCTGGGGTACCTGTACCTGTTGGGAGTTTCGGAGGAATCCGTGAGCCACGGGGACTCAGCAATCTAAGACCTTGGTGCCAGAACTAGTCATGTTATTAGGTGGGGTTAGGGTGAATTGTATGAGGCTGCAGCATCCTAAGCTTGTTTTAGAGGCTAACTTACGCAAAGTAATTGTGTAGGTGGTCTACACTAGCGGTCGGGATTACTTGATCACTAAGTGATCCTGAACACCTACCTACGGCATTCATAACCCCACCATGTTCCCGATCGAAGAGAGATCTTCGAGGGGACAGTCACGGTTACGCACACAGTTAGCAATTTTATGAGCTTATGTTTAAGTTCTCTAATACCGGATGTTAACAAAATATTCCAAGTTGCGACATAACCGCGGGCACGGCTTTCCGAAAGATTAAACCCTGCAGGGGTGCTCCAACTAGTCCATCACAAACGTACACAGGCCGTAAAGGCATCCTCTATAACGAATCTCGTGATCTCGTCGGATTCCTTAGAGGAAAACCTCAACTCTGGGGGAAACCAAAGCTTCACTGGGATTCCTATACGCAAGATATACCGCTAAGGTAAGACAAGGCTAGCAGGACCTCCCGACGTGTCGACGACCCTGATAAGAGCCGCGTATCTCAGCCTCAGGACACGCCGGATCAGTCACACTACAGGTATACCAAACCTCAAGTTGCCCTGTGGTGGCCCCGTTGTCTGCCCAGTTCTGACCAACACTCATGGGGAGCACTGGCCCGGGTTGTTGATTAAAATCCTCGGGGTAGCTATTCCCTATGCAGTTTATTATTAAGTGATTAGCAAATTAACACCAATGTTGGGTCCTGCCGGACAAGCCTTAGCACTACGCGATTTATCAAGGGGGTCCCCATAACAACCCCGAACGTGTTAGGAGCGATCATTATGGAATCAAACACCGGTAACCGGTAACTAAGGCGGCAATAATGGAACAAAGCACCCGGCAAAAGGCTAGGCCTCCCGTCATTTACCAAGTATATAGGTGCATTAATTAAATAACAAAATATAAGATAATGATATCAAGCTCATGTTTTCACATGAGACAAAGCACCTGCATCTAGCAACGCTAATATTAGTAGCTGAGCACAGCCTACTTAGCCAGTCAAGGTTTGCTAGGAAGGGGAACAGTGTTTGGGCTCATGGCATATGAAGAGGCAATTTAATTTCAGTGGTAGGCAGCGAGCAATATGACATGGAAACGAAACTAGCATAACAAGTCTAGAGATGGAATCAAGGTCATATCATCTTGCCTGTGATATCCTCAGCTTGGAATGGTTCTGGTTCGTCCTGCACGTACTCTCCTGACTCCACGTATTCGTTCTCCGATCCCGGTGCTACCCAACATAAGAATAACAACCAATGAACAGCAGCACCACAAGATGCAACAATCACATGATGCATGAGATGAAAAATGAGCATGCACCACTATTTCTATCACTAGCACAAGCAAAATAAACTACTGCAAGTTTCTGGACAGAACTGTACACTAAGATATTTTGACATGCATGAGGATGGCATGAACAGATGCGACACGTGAAAACGATGCAAAACCGTATAAAGTACATTGCAAACGGAGCTACGGAGGGAATGAGCATCATTTCATGTAGTTCCTACTAAAACAACAACTACAAAGGTTGAGCTCATGTGCACAATGACAAAGTGACATGGGGGTTTGAACCCCATGTTTGTGTCATGCACATCAACTTCACAACCCCTACTTTTAAGCTATCCACACAAAAAACATACCATGCCCTCTCACATATGGACATGTGAAGGTGCATAGTTTTGCTTGCAAAGGTGGGGTATCCCACTCACACACATCCACTCCACTACACACATCAAACATGTTCTTGACCAAAACACAAGAAGTAGATCTCTAAATAAGTAACACAAGATGGGAACACCATGTCACCTACACATGCTCATAACTAGGGAGTTCATGAACTATGTTCATGTGGGTGTGTTCTTCACACCATAAGCACCCCATGACATGCACACAATCATATCACCTATTCTACATAAGCAAGACACTAGTGCACCTATACCCACACTTGGGCTAGCTTCACCACACACTCACGTACATATGATCTAGAACAACATATGCACTTATGTTCCAAAGTCCACACATGCATTCTTCTCAAACTAGCAACAAATGCTAGAACCGCTAGTGTTGAGAGCAGAAGAAATAAATACTACATGAGCTGCTGAGTCAAAACAATCAGCTCACATGCTATAGAGCATGCCACGTCAAAAAAAAAAGAAGCTACAGCAAATAAAATGAAAAAAACAATGCTGGGGAGGGGGATCGAACTCAGGATCCCCTGGGTCAACCCCATGGCCCATTCCACCCTGCTACTTGCCAACTTATCGACAGAACAGGGGGAACTGCTTGGTATGGTTGCTTCCTGTAGCTACCGTGCTATGGTGCAAACAACATGAAATAAAAGGGGGGGGGTATATGTGGCGCCGCGGGGAATCGATCCCATGACCACCTGATCCACATTCGGGCACCGCACCACTACACTACGCTACAAAGACTGGATAGAGAAGGAACTTATGCCAGGAGTACTAACTCTACTGCGTGGCTTGCTCTGCACAACACAGGGAAGAGCCGGCGATAGGGAGGCCGACGTGGCTCCTCTGCTGCTGCTGTTGCGCTACGACGGGGGAACATATCACTCCAGCCTGATGAACGCCTCTACCTGCTACATAGCACTACCCGAGCACAAAACGACACACTGGGCACACAAGCTATACCGCACATGCCATGTCGTCCTCCTCTTGGAACACAGGCACGCAACATTCGCCGGCCGGACCTTCTACTGCACATCTAGTGAAGGAGAAGGAGGGAGGAGCTAGGTCTCACCAAAGGGAAGGAGGGAGAAGGCCGACCGGGGATGAAGTCTGTTGAAGACGACGACCTGAAGAAGCTGTAGACGTGGGTGCAGAACCGACGCAGGGGAGGAAGAACACCGGGAAGTCGCCGTTGACGTGGTGCTGACCGTCGGCGTGGTGGTTCCCCGGGGCTCCTAGCGCCGGGAATGGATCGCGGGCACCGTGCCCGAGCCCCCGGACATGGCGGACGGCGCCGGAGACGACGATGACGGCGGGGTAGATGCGGCGAGGAGCTACTCTTCTCAGGATCCCTAACCTACAGAACCTTACCTGACAGAGGAGAGGGGGAGAGATATGAGGAAAGGAAGGTGGCGGCGGCGGCCGAGGGGGAAAGGGAAACCCTAGGCCGAGGGGGGCACGGACGCCAACAAAATATGGGGGGCCTCGGCGTGCACGCTCACGACGTCGGCGTGCTCTCTCTCTGGAGCCTGACGGAAAGGTGCAGGGGGAACACACGGCGTCAGGTGGGCGAGTTGGGCTGTCGCACGGAAAACAGGGAGGAGAGGATGGGCCTCGGGAGGGAGAAGTAGCCCATCTGGCGCCTGGTAAGAGAAAGACTCCTGGGGCTTTTCCATTTTAAAAGAAACACCAACAAAACAATCTCCCAGGGAATATCTATGGCAACAAAAACTAAAATAAAAATACCCCTGGTCTTAAGAAATTATGGCCTATTTGAATAAAATAGAAAAACACTATTTGGAGCAATTTGGAATAAATGCAAAACAGTAATTAATTTACTGTTTTGGATTTATTTGCACCCTTTGAACCAAGATACAAATCAGCAAATACACACATTGGCATCCTCCACAAAACACACTAAATCCTGGGCATTTTTGAAACAAGGTTGGGACAAGTGAATTTTGAATTGGGGAATTAAAGAGAGAGAGAGGTTGCAACAAGACATGCTCACTACATTTGGGACTATCATCACATGGCATCATAGAACACCTCAACATCACACAACAGTACCAAGGAACTATACCCAAGACCACCACATCACATGAAATGCTAAGATCATATGGCAACAACACAAAGACATGGGCATGACATGATATGTTATGCATGCATGCATGGGAAGAGAAAATAATAAGGTGACCACACATGAAATAATGAGCATGGGCTCTCTCATAGCATTGACAAGGTGGACCCACATGAGATAGGTTCCAAATATGGAAGGATTACATCTGGGGCACTACAAACTCTCCCACACTACAAAGAAGATCTCGCCCTCGAGATCTAAGACTGAAAGAAATCGGGAAATTCAGAACGGAGGTGATACTCGCGTTCCCACGTAGCCTCTTTATCGGAATGGTGAGACCACTGCACTTTGAGAAACTTGACAGTCTTGTTACGGGTCTTACGCTAAGTCGCCTCGAGAACCGCAACTGGATGCTCACGATAAGAAAGGTCAGGCTGAAGGTCGATATCTTGAAGATGCACAGTGCGCTCGGGGGTCTTGAAACACCTCCGAAGCTGAGAAACATGGAACACATCATGGACATTTGCAAAGGTTGACGGAAGCTCGAGCTGGTACGCAAGTTCGCCCCTCTTGCCAACCACTCTGAACGGACCAACGAAACGAGGCGCAAGCTTGCCATTGATGCCAAAGCGCTGCATACCCTTCATAGGCGACACCTTGAGATAGACAAAGTCATCAAGCTCATAAGACATGTCACGGTGCTTGCTATCGTAATAGCTCTTCTGACGGGACTGAGCTGCTCTGAGGTTGTCGCGAATGATCCAACACATCTCCTCAGCTTCTTCTATCATATCATTGCCAAGGATCTGACGCTCGCCTGCCTGGGACCAGTTGAGCGGAGTACGACACTTCCTGCTGTAGACAATTCCAAATGGAGCCTTGCCAGAACTAGCTTGATAACTATTGTTATATGAGAACTCCGCGAAAGGCAGACAATCCTCCCACTTCATGCCAAAAGAGATAACACAGGCTCTCAGCATTTCCTCAAGAACTTGATTCACTCTCTCCACTTGACCACTAGTCTGAGGGTGGAACGTTGTGCTGAAGCGGATCTTCGTGCCCATAGCAGACTGAAAGGAGTCCCAGAACTTGGAAGTGAAGATACTTCCGCGATCTGACGAGATCATCATAGGTACGCCGTGCAAAGAGACAATCCTGGAGGTGTACAACTCTGCCAACTCAGCTGCTGAAATGGACTCCTTGACTAGAAGGAAATGAGCCACTTTACTCAATTTGTCGATGACGATGAAGATAGCATCATTGCCCTTCTTGGACTTCGGAAACCCGGTGACGAAGTCCATCTCAATGTGATCCAACTTCCACTTGGGAATCGGCAAAGGCTGCAAGAGGCCTGTTGGTCTTTGATGTTCTGCTTTCACCCTTCGACATACATCACACTCGTTTACGAACTGTGCAATTTCACGTTTCATAAGAGTCCACCAGAAAGTCTGCTTCAAGTCATGGTACATTTTGGAACTTCCAGGATGAATAGAGAGCAGAGAGTTATGAGCTTCTTCCATGATCACATTCCTGAGATCACCTTTCGGGACGACAAGGCGATCCTCGAAAAACAATGTGTCCCTGGCATCAACAGTGAAACACTTATACTTGGGGAGACTCTTTCCCACGCCAATCTTGACCTTCTTCACCATAGCGTCAAGTAGCTGAGCTGCTCTGACCTGATCTTCCAAGGTAGGAGAGATCTGAAGGTTCGCAAGAAAACCCTGAGGAACTAGCTGAAGATTAAGCTTCCTGAAAGACTCAGAAAGACCCGGCTGGAGAGGTTGTAGAATCAGACTGTTGCAATATGCCTTCCTGCTCAATGCATCTGCCGCAACATTTGCCTTGCCTGGCGTGTACTCAACACTCGGATTAAAATCCTGGAGCATTTCCACCCAACGTGTTTGCCAAAGATTCAAGTTAGGCTGAGTGAAAATATACTTGAGACTCTTGTGATTGGTGAAAACTTCAACCTTACATTCCAACAAGAGATGTCTCCAAGTCATCAAGGCGTGCACAACAGCTGCTAGCTCGAGATCGTGCACAGGATAGTTCTTCTCCGCAGGCTTCAACTGCCTGGAGGTATAAGCAACCACCTTCCTATCTTGCATCAAGACTGCACCGAGACCCTGGAGAGAAGCATCGCAAAAGACCTGGTACGGCTTGGAATCATCCGGAGGGGGCCAATACCGGAGTGGAGATAAGCTTCTCTTTGAGTGTATCGAAAGCCAGTTGACACTCTGGAGACCAAACATACTTGACACCCTTCTGAAGAAGACTAGAGAGCGGCTTGGCGACTTTGGAGAAGTTCTCAATGAATCTTCTGCAATATCCGGCAAGCCCGAGAAAGCTTCGAAGCTGCTTCACATTCTGCGGAGGTTCCCATTCAACAATGGCTTGAACCTTGGACGGGTCAACCTTAATGCCCCCGGCAGAGATAATATGCCGAAGATAAACCACTTCTTTCAGCCTGAACTCGCACTTGGAAAACTTGGCATACAGCTTGTATTCTCTCAGTTTATCAAGCACCAACCTGAGATGTCTTTCATGTTCTTCCTCATTCTCAGAAAAGACCAGAATGTCGTCGAGATAGAGCAAGACAAATTCATTCTTGTATGGGGAGAAAATATAGTTCATCAATCGACAAAAAGTCGGAGGAGCATTAGCCAGACCAAAAGACATGACCGTATACTCATACGATCCAAAACTAGTCCTGAATGCCGTCTCCGGAATGTCTTCCTCGCGAATGCGAATTTGATGATAGCCCATTCTGAGATCAAGCTTAGAGAATACTTTAGCACCTTTCGACTGTTCGAACAACTCAGTTATGTTCGGAAGTGGATATTTGTTCTTGATTGTCTTCTTGTTCAATGGGCGGTAATCGACACACAGCCGGTCCGAACCATCCTTCTTCTTGACAAATAGAACACCACATCCCCACGGAGATGAGCTTGGTCTGATCAAACCCAAACGCTCCTGCTCATCGAGTTGCCTCTTGAGTTCCTTCAATTCTTCTGGACCCAGCTTGTACGGCCGTTTGCACACTAGCTCTGTGCCTGGCTCAAGCTCAATGACGAACTCAACTTCACAGTGCGGAGGCATGCCTGGCAGCTCTTCAGGAAACACATCTTGATATTCGCAGACTACTGGAACTTGCTCAATAGGATTGATCTCACCCTTTTCATTCAAGGAGAACAGACGGATTGTATCATCGCGCCGCGAATAAAATCACATCCTACGAAGAGTGGGTAAGCTTGACTTCTTTAGCTTCACAATCAATTGACGCCTTGTTCATGGCCAACCAGTCCATACCACGAATCAAGTCGATGTCGGACTTGCCCAAGACATACGGAGACGCCAGAAAGGAATAATTGCCCAATTTGATAGAAACATCCGGAACAATCCAACGAGAACTCATAAGCATACCCGAAGAAATAATGTCCAAAGGCCTAGCCAACTCTTGAAGATGGAAATCATGCTTTGCCGCAAAAGGATATGACAAGAAATAATGCGATGCACCAGAATCGAATAACACTTTAGCAGGAATATCATTGACGAGGAGGTTACCCATGATCACATCAGAGGAGTTGTCTGCTTCAGCTGCATTCACCATGTTGACTCGATTTGATCAGGGGTTGAATTTGACAAGAGCGTTGCTTGGAGGTTTGCCTGGAGGAGGAGGCGGCACACGGAGCTGAGAAGTACATTTGTTGGCATAGTGACCCTTCTGCCCACATTTGTGACAAGTGACATCTGCTGGCTGCCGGAAGTGAGTCTGAGGAGGCCCTTGCTTCTGATGCTGGTATCTCTGCTGGAAGCCAGGATTGGGTGGGTGGGAAGAACCACGTCCACCTGAGTGCTTCAGCTGCTGTGAGTGCCGAGGAGGAGGAGGAGAAACCCGAAACCTCTGTTGCTTCTGAACCATCTGAGTCGAGGAAGAGCTGGAGTCTTTGAAGCGCTTCTTGGAGTTTTCCACCCTGAGCAAGGCTGCCTCTGCTCGAAAAGCTAAGTTGTAGAACTTGTCAAACTCCTCAGGATCGTGCAAAGCAAGCGCTAACTGCAAATCCTCCTTCAAGCCACCCCTGAACTGGTAGATCTTGCTCTTCTGATCCGGGACATCCTGCAGTGCGTAACGGGCCAGCTCGTGGAACTCGACATTGTACTTGTACACAGAATTGCTGCCCTGCTTCAAACGCCTGAACTTCTCACACATCTCCTCAACAAAACTGGAAGGGATGTAGTGGGACCTGAAGTCACGACAAAACTCGTCCCAAGACATCACCCTGACACCTGTGGAGTCCTTAAGCTGCTGCCACCAAATAGAAGCCTGTCCCTTCAACTGAAATGTAGCAAACTTGACATAATCCTCCGGACGCACATTGCTACACTCGAAATGCTTGTTCATATCACGGATCCAATCTTCCGCATGAAACGGCTGGTCGCAAGAAGTGAACGTCATAGGCTGGTTTGACAGGAACTGACTCAGATTGGCGAAGTGATTGCCACCCTGCTGGAAATTGCCCTGCTGATGATTGGCTCTCTCCTGGATCAACTGCAACAACATCTGAGTGTTTGCATTAGTAGCTTCCATCATCGCCTACCAGGCCTCTGCAGGAGGAGGCGGCGGCGGCGGAGGAGGAGGAGGTGGAGGCGGCATATCCTCACGCGCTGGGGTCTGACGAGTCGGTGGAGCCATCCTGAAGACGGACAACATATTAGTCCACAGAATAATTGAAGATATTGCTAAATCAAAAGATAGAATATCTGAACAGAATTTAGCATTGCACTCGAACAACATAGCAAGAGTGCATCCTCAAAGTAACAGATGACAAAATTCCGATAAGGACCACTCCAAACAAGTGTGAGCTAGAACTTCTCGGAACAAACATATGATCGAGATTTCCCAAACCTCAATCAAGCGTCTGTAGGAAGATATCCCTATAAGATACTACAAGATATCCCACCTATGAATTCCCGAAATAACTGGTCATGCAATCTGGTACACGGATACAAGGAGTATTTCACACAACTCCTAAACTAACCTGTCACCTGTATCACATCCTTCAACACACAACCAGCATCTCGGACCTTCATCTACAACAGATCCTCGTGATCACAATGATACCAAGTGTGGTAATACCCCCGAACAATCTACACCAGTACTCGCGACATCGGGGTTATCTCACCACTACCCGTATTGAAGCAATAACGAACACCCTCCGTTCTTAGATACTCAGAAATCTGAATGATGGCGATGTGCGCGATAATCCCTGGAGCTCAACTCCACTGATACTTAGAGCAGATAGGAGGCACCAGGACAGGATTCCGTCACATCGAAATCATATAGATTTCACAAATACCCGCGTGATCCTAAAAAAAATTGAGCGAGAAAAGGAGTAGAGTTAAAGATTTCCTAAGACGGGAACCTCACCAGAGCAAAGAAGAGGACAAAAAAGAATCCTACTCTCCGATATAACTAAGACTCAAAACATTTTCTAGACTCGACTCGGCCAAGTACGATCACACAAAGGCTCCTATGGTCGTAAGGCTCTGATTACCAACTTGTAACGACCAAGATGCGGTCCTTTTCGATCTGGGGGTCGAGGCCCCGAGTAGGAAAGAAGCGCATCTAAGCGTTTCGCAAGAAAGTAACACAACACAAATAATAATAAAAGTAGACAATTCGGGATTCAACTGTCTTCTTATTAATAACTCAGAGTACATCACAGATACAATCAAGGTAGTTCCGCTACGGACTACAAAACATGAAAAATGCTATGCTACCCTGCCTGCAGGCCCACGATCACGACCACGCCTCAGTCCTCTGGATAGTTCACATAGAGGCGGTCTGTCTCCTCGTCGTACTGCCACGCCAGCTGGGTGCCGTCGGGATCATCTGTCTCTGGGGTACCTGTACCTGTTGGGAGTTTCAGAGGAATCCGTGAGCCACAGGGACTCGGCAATCTAAGACCTTGGTGCCAGAACTAGTCATGTTATTAGGTGGGGTTAGGGTGAATTCTATGAGGCTGCAGCATCCTAAGCTTGTTTTAGAGGCTAACTTACGCAAAGTAATTGTGTAGGTGGTCTACACTAGCGGTCGGGATTACTTGATCACTAAGTGATCCTGAACACCTACCTACGACATTCATAACCCCACCGTGTTCCCGATCGAAGAGAGATCTTCGAGGGGACAGTCACGGTTACACACATAGTTAGCAATTTTATTAGCTTATGTTTAAGTTCTCTACTGCCGGATGTTAACAAAATATTCCAAGTTGCCACATAACCGCGGGCACGACTTTCCGAAAGATTAAACCCTGCAGGGGTGCTCCAACTAGTCCATCACAAACGTACACAGGCCGTAAAGGCATCCTCTATCACGAATCTCATGATCTCGTCGGATTCCTTAGAGAAAAACCTCAACTCTGGGGGAAACCAAAGCTTCACTGGGATTCCTATGCGCAAGATATACTGCTAAGGTAAGACAAGGCTAGCAGGACCTCCCGACGTGTCGGCGACCCTGATAAGAGCCGCGTATCTCAGTCTCAGGACACGCCGGGTGAGTCACACTACAGGTATACCAAACGTCAGGTTGCCCTGTGGTGGCCCCATAGTCTGCCCAGTTTGGACCAACACTCATGGGGAGCACGTTAATTAAAATCCTCGGGGTAGCTATTCCCTATGCAGTTTATTATTAAGTGATTAGCAAATTAACACCAATGTTGGGTCCTACCGGACAAGCCTTAGCACTACGCGATTTATCAAGGGGGTCCCCATAACAACCCCGAACGTGTGAGGAGCGATCATTATGGAATCAAACATCGGTCACCGGTAACTAAGGCGGCAATAACGGAACAAAGCACCCGGCAAAAGGCTAGGCCTTCCGTCATTTACCAAGTATATAGGTGCATTAATTAAATAACAGAATATAAGATAATGATATCAAGCTCATGTTTTCACATGAGACAAAGCACTTGCATCTAGCAACGCTAATATTAGTAGCTGAGCAAAGCCTACTTAGCCAGTCAAGGTTTGCTAGGAAGGGGAACAGTGTTTGGGATCATGGCATATGAAGAGGCAATTTAATTTCAGTGGTAGGCAGCGAGCAATATGACATGGAAACGAAACTAGCATAACAAGTCTAGAGATGGAATCAAGGTCATATCATCTTGCCTGTGATATCCTCAGCTTGGAATGGTTCTGGTTCGTCCTGCACGTACTCTCCTGACTCCACGTATTCGTTCTCCGATCCCGGTGCTACCCACCATAAGAATAACAGCCAATGAACAGAAGCACCACAAGATGCAACAATCACATGATGCATGAGATGAAAAATGAGCATGCACCACTATTTCTATCACTAGCACAAGCAAAATAAACTACTGCAAGTTTCTGGACAGAACTGTACACTAAGATATTTTGACATGCATGAGGATGGCATGAACAGATGCGGCACGCGAAAACGATGCAAAACCGTATAAACTACATTGCAAACAGAGCAACGGATCAACGGGAATCAACGAAACAAGATATGAAGCTCAACGTAGAAGAATCAACACCACACCCACAATTGGCACAAATCTGGTATTCCCATGTTGCCAAGACATATAACAACCCAACATGAATGGACTGGAGCAAGGAAGAACACCACAACATCAACTAAGCACACACAATGATCAAATTGACTATACTACTCAATCTGACATAATCTGCATCTTACCTATTTGTGAGCTGCATGCAACATAGCTACAACCCTCCAAATATGATAAATGATATATGTGGCTGTAGCCAACCAAGAACTCTACAAGCATCAGGAAGAATCACAGCAAAAGGAATTAAACTCTAGAAGATACAAGGCCACAAACTTTCCCAAAACCATCAGATCTCAGGGACTTAGTGAAAATTCCTGCACCTGAATTTCTGTCTTTGTTCTGAAGCTTTTTGACAGCAATAAAAACACAACCAAATGGACTCCAAATGATATGAAATTTGACAGGGAGATTCACAAACATATCAGGTCCAAAATCCTAGCACTGAACTAAGGCTAGTTCTCAACACAATGACCAGCACATCCTCATCTATAGGAGAAGAAAATGTATCCAGAATTCCTAGACTTAGTGAAATTTCAGATTTCACTAAGCTGGACTTTTTTCAGCCACATGCCCACTTTGTCTAGGCATAGTTTGCATGCAAATAACACCAAGTGATAAATGACACCACTATGGTGTAGAGCAAAACCCCTACTTCTATCACACAAAAACACATGCCCTTGGGCTCCACCTATTCCATGGAAACCAAGATCAAACTTGCAACAAATCTGATATGTCCACTCCATAAAGTATCCCACTGGAAAAACTAACTTCACCACTGGATTCCTTGGGAGTTTCTACCCTAATATCATATATAAAATGTGGGCATCTACTTGGAACAAATGACCACAAATTAAGGGAGAGAGAACTACTCCAAATCATGCCTAGGGAATGGGCATTATTTCATGTAGTTCCTACTGAAACAACAACTACAAAGGTTGAGCTCATGTGCACAATGACAAAGTGACATGGGGGTTTGAACCCCATGTTTGTGTCATGCACATCAACTTCACAACCCCTACTTTTAAGCTATCCACACAAACAACATACCATGCCCTCTCACATATGGACATGTGAAGGTGCATAGTTTTGCTTGCAAAGGTGGGGTGTCCCACTCACACACATCCACTCCACTACACACATCAAACATGTTCTTGACCAAAACACAAGAAGTAGATCTCTAAATAAGTAACACAAGATGGGAACACCATGTCACCTACACATGCTCATAACTAGGGAGTTCATGAACTATGTTCATGTGGGTGTGTTCTTCACACCATAAGCACCCCATGACATGCACACAATCATATCACCTATTCCACATAAGCAAGACACTAGTGCACCTATACCCACACTTGGGCTATCTTCACCACACACTCACATACATATGATCTAGAACAACATATGCACTTATGTTCCAAAGTCCACACATGCATTCTTCTCAAACTAGCAACAAATGCTAGAACCCCTAGTGTTGAGAGCAGAAGAAATAAATACTACATGAGCTGCTGAGTCAAAACAATCACCTCACATGCTATAGAGCATGCCACATCAAAACAGAAAAAAATAGAAGCTACAACAAATAAAATGAAAAAAAACAATGCTGGGGAGGGGGATCGAACTAAGGATCCCCTGGGTCAACCCCAAGGCCCATTCCACCCTGCTACTTGCCAACTTATCGACAGAACAGGGGAAACTGCTTGGTATGATTGCTTCCTGTAGCTACTGTGCTATGGTGCAAACAACAGGAAATAAAAAGGGGGGTATATGTGGCGCCGCGGGGAATCGATCCCACGACCACCTGATCCACATCCGGGCACCGCACCACTACACTACGCTACGAAGACTAGACAGAGAAGGAGCTTATGCTAGGAGTACTAACTCTACTGCGTGGCTTGCTCTGCACAGCACAGGGAAGCGTCGGCGACAGGGAGGCCGCCATGGCTCCTCTGCTGCTGCTGCTGCGCTACGACGGGGGGAACATATCGCTATACTCCAGCCTGATGAACGCCTCTACCTACTACATAGCACTACCCGATCACAAAACGACACACTGGGCACACAAGCTATACCGTGCAGGCCATGTCGTCCTCCTCTTGGAACACAGGCACGCAACATTCGCCGTCCGGACCTCCTACTACACATCTAGCGAAGGAGAAGGAGGGAGGAGCTAGGTCTCACCAAGGGGAAGGAGGGAGAAGGCCGACCGGGGATGAAGTATGTTGAAGACGACAACCTGAAGAAGCTGTAGACGCGGGTGCAGAACCGACGCAGGAGAGGAAGAACACCGGGAACTTGTCGTTGACGTGGTGCTGGCCGTCGGCGTGGTCGTCCCCCGGGGCTCCTAGCGCCGAGAATGGATCGCGGGCACCTTGCCCGAGCCCCCGGACATGGCGAACGACGCCAGAGACGACGATGACGGCGGGGTAGATGCGGCTAGGAGCTACTCTTCTCAGGATCCCTAACCTACAAAACCTTACCTGACAGAGGAGAGGGGGAGAGAGATGGGGAAAGGAAGGTGGCGGCGGTGGCCGAGGGGGAAAGGGAAACCCTAGGCCGAGGGGGGCACGGACGCCAACAAAATATGGGGGGCCTCGGCGTGCGCGCTCACGGCATTGGCGTGCGCTCTCTCTGGAGCCTGACGGAAAGGTGCAGGGGGAAGACACGGCGTCAGGTGGGCGAAGGAGGGGCGAGTTGGGCTGTCGTAGGGAAAACAGGGAGGAGAGGATGGGCCTCGGGAGGGAGAAGTATCCCATCTGGCGCCTGGTAAGATAAAGACTCCTCGGCTTTTCCATTTTAAAAACAACACCAACAAAACAATCTCCCAGGGAATATATATGGCAACAAAAACTAAAATAAAAATACCCCTGGTCTTAAGAAATTATGGCCTATTTGAATAAAATAGAAAAACACTATTTGGAGCAATTTGGAATAAATGCAAAACAGTAATTAATTTACTGTTTTGGATTTATTTGCACCCTTTAAACCAAGATACAAATCAGCAAATACACACATTGGCATCCTCCACAAAACACACTAAATCCTGGGCATTTTTGAAACAAGGTTGGGACAAGTGAATTTTGAATTGGGGAATTAAAGAGAGAGAGAGAGAGGTTGCAACAAGACATGCTCACTACATTTGGGACTATCATCACATGGCATCATAGAACACCTCAACGTCACACAACAACACCAAGGAACTATACCCAAGACCACCACATCACATGAAATGCTAAGATCATATGGCAACAACACAAAGACATGGGCATGACATGATATGTTATGCATGCATGCATGGGAAGAGAAAATAATAAGGTGACCACACATGAAATAATGAGCATGGGCTCTCTCATAGCATTGACAAGGTGGACCCACATGAGATAGGTTCCAAATATGGAAGGATTACATCTGGGGCACTACATATGGATCGCTTGAAATTTGTTGTAATGGAAATGAATCAACATTCTGGCAAAACATATGCCACTCGTATATTCTTTGACGGTTGTCCATTCAACCAACATTAATCATAAATTAATTTTTCCATGAACCATGTTGTAAGTTTATGGTACATAAAAAATACATTTGAAGAAAATGGTGGAAAACTATTTGAAGGATGGTCGGTTTGCCATGTTGTAGAAACTTTAAGAAATTTTACCTTGGGAATTGCTCGAGAAATGTTGCCATTATATATAACCAAAAGAAGCAATACATGAAATTATTTACTTTATCATGCTCTAGTGGGGACTATAGTTTTAAATAACACGCTATCAAGGAGCTATAATTTTTGGAGGGGCATCACACTCCTTGGTGGATACATGGTTCGGCAATATTCAGAAACCTTACATATGTGATGGCATAGTAAAGATATTGTGGTGCCTTATGAATCATAGTAAAGCCATCAAGGAAAATGGATAAATTATTTAGGCACAACCGCATATGACACCGTGTAGATAAGCTAATAAGTCTAAATATATAATATCCAATTTTAAAAATGACCTATAAGTTTCCTCAGTAAATTGGAAAATGGATGAAGAAATGTAGCAATACAACAATCCATAGGGCCACATACAAAGTAAGATATGGTCTTCTGGGTCTTAGGGATGCTACAAACCTGGCAAAAACCCAACACAAATCAAACTACACAACAGGGGCGCAAGCTAAAAGGAGAAAGAAAAATGAAAATATCCATCGACAGGCAGAATAAGCCAACATTGGCTTTTTATAACAACGAATTCAGAAACAAAACATGATCAAAGTGTTGGAAATATGCCCTAGAGGCAATAATAAATTAGTTATTATTATATTTCTTAGTTCATGATAATCGTTTATTATCCATGCTATAATTGTATTGATTCGAAACACAATACTTGTGTGGATACATAGACAAAACACTGTCCCTAGTAAGCCTCTAGTTGACTAGCTCGTTGATCAAAGATGGCCAAGGTTTCCTCGCCATAGGCAAGTGTTGTTACTTGATAATGGGATCACATCATTAGGAGAATCATGTGATGGACTAGACCCAAACTAGTAGACGTAGCATGTTGATCGTGTCATTTTGTTGCTACTATTTTCTGCGTGTCAAGTATTTGTTCCTATGACCATGAGATCATATAACTCACTGACACCGGAGGAATGCTTTGTGTGTATCAAACGTCGCAACGTAACTGGGTGACTATAAAGATGCTCTACAGGTATCTCCGAAGGTGTTAGTTGAGTTAGTATGGATCGAGACTGAGATTTGTCACTCCGTGTGATGGAGAGGTATCTCGGGGCCCACTCGGTAATACAACATCACACACAAGCCTTGCAAGCAATGTGACTTAGTGTAAGTTGCGGGATCTTGTATTACGGAACGAGTAAAGAGACTTGCCGGTAAACGAGATTGAAAGAGGTATGCGGATACTGACGATCGAATCTCGGGCAAGTAACATACCGAAGGACAAAGGGAATGACATACGGGATTATATGAATCATTGGCACTGAGGTTCAAACGATAAGATCTTCGTAGAATATGTAGGATCCAATATGGGCATCCAGGTCCCGCTATTGGATATTGACCAAGGAGTCTCTCGGGTCATGTCTACATAGTTCTCGAACCCGCAGGGTCTGCACACTTAAGGTTCGACGTTGTTTTATGCGTATTTGAGTTATATGGTTGGTTACCGAATGTTGTTCGGAGTCCCGGATGAGATCACGGATGTCACGAGGGTTTCTGGAATGGTCCGAAAACGAAGACTGATATATAGGATGACCTCATTTGATTACCGGAAGGTTTTCGGAGTTACCGGGAATGTACCGGGAATGACGAATGGGTTCCGGGTGTTCACCGGGGGGGGGGCAACCCACCCCGGGGCAGCCCATAGGCCTTGAGGGTGGCGCACCAGCCCTTAGTGGGCTGGTGGGACAGCCCAAAAAGGCCCTATGCGCATTGGAAGAAAAATCAAAGAGAAAAGGAAAAAAAAGGAGGAGGTGGGAAAGGAAAGAAGGACTCCACCGACCAAACCAAGTAGGACTCGGTTTGGGGGGGAGTCCTTCCCACCTTTGGCTCGGTCGACCCCCTTGGGGCTCCTTGAGCCCCAAGGCAAGGTCCCCTCTCTCACACCTATATATACGGAGGTTTTAGGGCTGATTTGAGACGACTTTTCCACGGCAGCCCGACCACATACCTCCACGGTTTTTCCTCTAGATCGCGTTTCTGCGGAGCTCGGGCGGAGCCCTGCTGAGACAAGGTCATCACCAACCTCCGGAGCGCCGTCACGCTGCCGGAGAACTTTTCTACCTCTCCGTCTCTCTTGCTGGATCAAGAAGGCCGAGATCATCATCGAGCTGTACGTGTGCTGAACGCGGAGGTGCCGTCCGTTCGGTACTAGATCGTGGGACTGATCGCGGGATTGTTCGCGGGGCGGATCGAGGGACGTGAGGACGTTCCGCTACATCAACCGCGTTCAATAATGCTTCTGCTGTACGGTCTACAAGGGTACGTAGATCACTCACCCCCTCTCGTAGATGGACATCACCATGATAGGTCTTCGTGCGCGTAGGAATTTTTTTGTTTCCCATGCGACGTTCCCCAACAGTGGCATCATGAGCTAGGTTCATGCGTAGATGTCTTCTCGAGTAGAACACAAAAGTTTTTGTGGGTGGTGATGTGCGTTTTGCTGCCCTCCTTAGTCTTTTCTTGATTCCGCGGTATTGTTGGATCGAAGCGGCTCGGACCGACATTACTCGTACGCTTACGAGAGACTGGTTTCATCGCTACGAGTAACTCCGTTGCTCAAAGATGACTGGCGGGTGTCAGTTTCTCCAACTTTAGTTGAATCGGATTTGACCGAGGAGGTCCTTGGATGAGGTTAAATAGCAACTCATATATCTCCGTTGTGGTGTTTGCGTAAGTAAGATGCGATCCTAATAGATACCCATGGTCACCACGTAAAACATGCAACAACAAAATTAGAGGACGTCTAACTTGTTTTTGCAGGGTATGCTTGTGACGTGATATGGCCAACGATGTGATGTGATATATTGGATGTATGAGATGATCATGTTGTAATAGTTAATATCGACTTGCACGTCGATGGTACGGCAACCGGCAGGAGCCATAGGGTTGTCTTTAAACTAACGTTTGTGCTTGCAGATGCGTTTACTATATTGCTAGGACGTAGCTTTAGTAGTAATAGCATGAGTAGCATGACAACCCCGATGGCGACACGTTGATGGAGATCATGATGATGGAGATCATGGTGTGACGCCGGTGACAAGAAGATCGTGCCGGTGCTTTGGTGATGGAGATCAAGAAGCGCATGATGATGGCCATATCATGTCACTTATGAATTGCATGTGATGTTAATCCTTTTTGCACCTTATCTTGCTTAGAACGACGGTAGCATTATGAGGTGATCTCTCACTAAAATTTCAGGACGAAATTGTGTTCTCCCCGACTGTGCAGCGTTGCGACAGTTCTTCGTTTCGAGACACCACGTGATGATCGGGTGTGATAGACTCAACGTTCACATACAACGGGTGCAAAACAGTTGCACACGCAGAACACTCGGGTTAAGCTTGACGAGCCTAGCATGTGTAGACATGGCCTCGGAACACATGAGACCGAAAGGTCGAGCATGAATCGTATAGTTGATATGATTAGCATAGAGATGCTTACCACTGAAACTATTCTCGACTCACGTGATGATCGGACTTGAGATAGTGGATTTGGATCATGTACCACTCAAATGACTAGAGAGATGTACTTTTTGAGTGGGAGTTCTTAAGTAATATGATTAATTGAACTAATTGTCATGAACATAGTCTAATGGTCTTTGCGAATTATGATGTAGCTTGCGTTATAGCTCTACTGTTTTTATATGTTCCTAGAGAAAATTTAGTTGAAAGTTGACAGTAGCAAACTTTGAAGAGGATTGTCCTCGTTGCTGCGCAGAAGGCTTATGTCCTTAATGCACCACTCGGTGTGCTGCACCTCGAGCGTCATCTGTGGATGCTGTGAACATCCGACATACACGTTTCTGATGACTACACGATAGTTCAGTGCAAAATACTTAATGGCTTAGAAGCAAGGCACCGAAGACGTTTTGAAATGTCACGGAACATAATGATGTTCTAAAGAGATGAAATTGTGATTTCATGCTCGTGCCCTTGTTGAGAGGTACGAGACCTCCGACAAGATTCTTTGTCCACAAAGTAAAGGAGAAAAACTCAATCGTTGAGCGTGTGCTCAGATTGTCTGAGTATGACAATCACTTGAATCAAGTGGGAGTTAATCTTCCAGATGAGATAGTGATGGTTCTCCAAAGTCACTGCCACCAAGCTGTGAGAGCTTCGTGATGAACTATAACATATCAAGGATAGATACAATGATCCTTGAGCGATTCGCGATGTTTGACACTGCGAAAGTAGAAATCAAAAAGGAGCATCAATAGTTGATGGTTTGTAAAACCACTAAGTTTCAAGAAAGGCAAGGGCTAGAAGGTATACTTCGTGAAACGGAAAAACAGTTGCTGCACTAATGAAGAGACCCAAGATTAAACCCAAACCTGAGACTAAGTGCTTTTGTAATGAGGGGAACAGTCACTGAGGCAGAGCAACTCTAGATACTTGGTAGATAAGAAGGCTGGCAAAAGTCGAAAGAAGTATATTTGATATACATGATGTTGATGTGTACTTTACTAGTACTCCTAGTAGCATGAGGGTATTGGATACGGGTTCGGTTGCTAAGTGATTAGTAACACGAAATTAAAGCTACGGCATAAACGGAGACTAGCTAAAGGCGAGGTGACGATACGTGTTGGAAGTGTTTCCAAGGTTGATATGATCAAACGTCGCACGCTCCCTCTACCATCGGGATTGGTGTTAAACCTAAATAATTGTTATTTGGTGCTTGCGTTAAGCATGAACATGATTGGATCGTGTTTATTGCAATACGATTATTCATTTAAAGAGAATAATGGTTACTCTATTTTCTTGAATAATCACCTTCAGTGGTTTATTGAATCTCGATCGTAGTGTTACACATGTTCATTATATTGGTGCCAAAAGATACGAGGTAATGATGATAGTACCACTTACTTGTGGCACTGCCGCTTGAGTCATGTTGGTATAAATTGCATGAAGAGGCTCCATGCTGATGGATCTTTATACTCACTTGATTTTGAATCACTAGTGACATGCAAATCATACCACATGAGCAAGGCCTTGTTTTCATTGAGATGAAATAAGATAGTAACTTGTTGGAAGTGATACATTTTGATGTATGCAGTCCAATGGGTGCTGAGGCACGCAGTGGATATCATTATGTTCTTACTTCAATGACGATTTGAGTAGATACTAGAGTATTTTCTTAATGAATCACAAGTCTGAAATATTGAAAAGTTCAATTCTGTTTCGGAGTGAAGTTCGTCGTAACAAGAGGTTAAACTGTCTATGATATGATCATAGAAATGAATATCTGAGTTACGAGTTTTGGTACGCAGTTAAGACAATGTGGAAATTGTTTCGCAGTTCATGCCACCTAGAACATCATAGTGTGATGATGTGTCTGAACGTCATAGCCACACACTATTTGGTATGGTGCATGCTATGATGTCTCTTATCGAATTACCACTATCGTTTATGGGTTAAGCATTAGAGACAACCGCATTCACTTCAAATAGGGCACCACGTATTTCCGTTGAGATGACACAGTATAGACTGAGGTTTAGAGAAATCTAAACTGTCGTTTCTTGACAGTTTGGGGTTTCGACACTTATGTGAAAAAGTTTTAGTCTGATAAGCTCGAATCCAAAGCAGATAAATGCATCTTCATAGGATATCCATAACAGTTGGGTACATCTCCTATCTCAGATCCGAAAGCAAAGTGTTTGTTTCTAGAAACGGATCCTTTCTCGAGGAAAGGTTTCTCTCAAAAGAATTGAGTGGGAGGGTGGTAGAACTTGATGAGGTTATTGAACCATCACTTGAACCAGTGTGTAGCAGGGCGCAGGAAGTTGTTCCTGTGGCGCCTACACCAATTGAAGTGAAAGCTGATGATGGTGATCATCGAGCATCGGATCAAGTTACTACAAGCCTCGTAGGTTGACAAGGTCGCGTACTACTACAGAGTGGTACGGTAACCGTGTCTTGGAGGTCATGTTGTTGAGCAACAGTGAACCTACGTGTTATGGAGAAAGCAATGGTGGGCCCAGATTCCGACAAATGGCTGGAAGCCATGAAATCCGAGAGAGGATCCATGTATGAAAACAAAGTGTAGACTTCGGAAGAACTACTTGATGATCATAGGACTATTGAGTAAAGATGGATCTTTAAAAGGAAGACAGACGATGACAGTGATAAGTCACTATTAAGAAAAGTTCGACTTGTCGCAAAGATGTTTCCCACAAGATCAAACAGTTGACTATGATGAGACTTTCTCACTCGTAGCGATGCTAAAAGTCTGTTAGAATTATGTTAGTAGTTGCTGCATTATTTATGAAATATTGCATGTAGGATGTCAAAACATTGTTTCCTCGACGGTTTCCTTGAGCAAACATTGTATGAGATACAACCATGAGGTTTTGTCGATCCTAAAGATACTAGCAAGTATGCAAGCTCCAGCGATCCTTAAATGGACTGGTGCAAGCATCTCGGAGTTGGAATATACACTTTGATGAGATGATCAAAGATTTTGGGTTTGTACAAGGTTTATGAGAAACTTGTATTTCCAAAGAAGTGAGTGGGAGCACTATAGAATTTCTGATAAGTATACGTGGTTGACATATTGTGAATCAGAAGTAATGTAGAATTTCTGTATAGCATACAAGGTTGTTTGAAAGGAGTTTTCAAAGGAATACCTGGATTGAGCTACTTGAACGTTGAGCATCAAAGATCTATGGAGATAGATCGAAAGCGCTTAATGGAAGTTTCAACAAGATGCATGCCTTGACAAGTTTTGAAGGAGTTCAAAATAGATCAGCAAAGAAGGATTTCTTGGTTGCGTTGTAAGGTGTGAATTTGAGTAAGACTCAAAACCCGACCACGGCAGAATAAAGAGAATAGACGAAGGTCGTCTTCTATGCCTTAGCCGTAGACTTTAAAGTATGCCATGCTGAGTACCGCACCTGATGTGTGCCTTGCAGCGAGTCTGTTAAGAGGTACACAGAGTGATCCAGGATTGAATCACTGATCAGCGGTCAAAATTTATCCTTAGTAACCGATGGACTAAGGAATTTTTCTCGATTATGGAGGTGGTTGAAGAGTTCGTCGTAAAGGGTTACGTCGATGCAAGCTTTGACACTAATCCGAATAACTATGAGTAGTGAAACGGATTCGTATAGTAGAGTAGTTATTTGGAGTATTTCCGAATAGCACATAGTAGCAGCATCTATAAGATGACATAAAGATTTGTAAAGAACACACGGACCTGAAAGTTTCAGAACCTTTGACTAAAACCTCTTTCATGAGCAAGACGTGATCAGACCCCATAAATATATGGGTGTTGGATTCGTTGGAATCACATGGTGATGTGAACTAGATTATTGACTCTAGTGCAAGTGGGAGACTGTTGGAAATATGCCCTAGAGGCAATAATAAATTAGTTATTATTATATTTCTTAGTTCATGATAATCGTTTATTATCCATGCTATAATTGTATTGATTCGAAACACAATACTTGTGTGGATACATAGACAAAACACTGTCCCTAGTAAGCCTCTAGTTGACTAGCTCGTTGATCAAAGATGGCCAAGGTTTCTTGGCCATAGGCAAGTGTTGTTACTTGATAACGGGATCACATCATTAGGAGAATCATGTGATGGACTAGACCCAAACTAGTAGACGTAGCATGTTGATCGTGTCATTTTGTTGCTACTGTTTTCTGCGTGTCAAGTATTTGTTCCTATGACCATGAGATCATATAACTCACTGACACCGGAGGAATGCTTTGTGTGTATCAAACGTCGCAACGTAACTGGGTGACTATAAAGATGCTCTACAGGTATCTCCGAAGGTGTTAGTTGAGTTAGTATGGATCGAGACTGGGATTTGTCACTCCGTGTGATGGAGAGGTATCTCGGGGCCCCCTCGGTAATACAACATCACACACAAGACTTGCAAGCAATGTGACTTAGTGTAAGTTGCGGGATCTTGTATTACGGAACGAGTAAAGAGACTTGCCGGTAAACGAGATTGAAATAGGTATGCGGATACTGATGACCGAATCTCGGGCAAGTAACATGCCGAAGGACAAAGGGAATGACATACGGGATTATATGAATCCTTGGCACTGAGGTTCAAACGATAAGATCTTCGTAGAATATGTAGGACCAATATGGGAATCCAGGTCCCGCTATTGGATATTGACCAAGGAGTCTCTTGGGTCATGTCTACATAGTTCTCAAACCCGCAGGGTCTGCACACTTAAGGTTCGGCGTTGTTTTATGCGTATTTGAGTTATATGGTTGGTTACCGAATGTTGTTCGGAGTCCCGGATGAGATCACGGACGTCACGAGGGTTTCTGGCATGGTCCGGAAACGAAGATTGATATATAGGATGACCTCATTTGATTACCGGAAGGTTTTTGGAGTTACCGGGAATGTACCGGGAATGACGAATGGGTTCCGGGTGTTCACCGGGGGGGCAACCCACCCCGGGGAAGCCCATAGGCCTTGAGGGTGGCGCACCAGCCCTTAGTGGGCTGGTGGGACAGCCCAAAAGGGCCCTATGCGCATTGGAAGAAAAATCAAAGAGAAAAGGAAAAAAAGGAGGAGGTGGGAAAGGAAAGAAGGACTCCACCCACCAAACCAAGTAGGACTCGGTTTGGGGGGAAGTCCTTCCCCCCTTTGGCTCGGCCGACCCCCTTGGGGCTCCTTGAGCCCCAAGGCAAGGTCCCCTCTCTCACACCTATATATACGGAGGTTTTTGGGCTGATTTGAGACGACTTTTCCACGGCAGCCCGACCACATACCTCCACGGTTTTTCCTCTAGATCGCGTTTCTATGGAGCTCGGGCGGAGCCCTGCTGAGACAAGGTCATCACCAACCTCCGGAGCGCCGTCACGCTGCCGGAGAACTCTTCTACCTCTCCGTATCTCTTGCTGGATCAAGAAGGCCGAGATCATCGTCGAGCTGTACGTGTGCTGAACGCGGAGGTGCCGTCCGTTCGGTACTAGATCGTGGGACTGATCCCGGGATTGTTCGCGGGGCGGATCGAGGGACGTGAGGACGTTCCACTACATCAACTGCGTTCACTAACGCTTCTGCTGTACGGTCTACAAGGGTACGTAGATCACTCACCCCCTCTCGTAGATGGCCATCACCATGATAGGTCTTTGTGCGCGTAGGAAATTTTTTGTTTCCCATGCGACGTTCCCCAACACAAAGTCATGTTTTCAAAGCTGGTTACCGGGTTCCTACTTCTCTATTAATGTTTTGCACTGAACATGCCTTCCCTTCAGATCAATCCTCAACAATTAGCACTATAAGTTTTAAAGATAGCTACAAAGTGTCCATCTGTATGTGCCATTTTGTATGTTCATTCGGTGATTCCACAAGCCAATGAACTTAAGTGGTTCTCCTATCATAGAAAAAACTGAATTCGTGCCACTATGTTTTGCTAGAAATAGGCTCTCGAACAGTCCTATTATCTCAATTTAACTTCCAACGCTGCCGAATAAAATTTGTACATGGCCTAAAGGTGTTGCAACATCCTGACCCTCAAGAACAAAGTTTGAACAGGTCGAGAGAGAGAGAGAGGAGGGCAGGGGAGAGAAGAGGCTTACCGGGCAGGCTCGGGCATCGGCGGCAAGGTCGAGGGCAGGCTCGGGCGTCGGCGGCAAGGTCGAGAGCGGGCAGGGGCGTCGACGGAGAGGTCGTGGGCAGGCAAGGCGCTGGCGGCGAGGTCGTGGGAGAGCAGGGGAGAGGGTGTCGACGATCAGGTCGAGGGCGGGAGGGGCTGTTGGGGAATGTTGCATGGGAAACAAAAAAATTCCTATGCACATACAAGATCTATCCATGGTGAGGACCATCTATGAGAGGAGAGATCGGATCCACATACCATTGTAGATCGCTAAGCGGGAAGCATTAAGAAACATGGTTGATGTAGTCAAACGTCTTCGCGGTCCAAATCGCAAGTCGTCCTGCGATCCAATCATGATCTAGCACCGAACGGACGACACCTCCACGTTCAGCACACATACAGCTCGATGACGATCTCCACCTTATTGATCCAGAAAGAGGGGGTGGAGAGGTAGATGAGTTCTCCAACATCACGACGGCGTGGTGGCGGTGGTGGTGAACTAATCCGGCAGGGCTTTGCTGAGCTCTACTGAACTAATATACACGAAGGAGACGATCTATGGAGGATTGGGCAGCACATGGCTTTTCAGGTCATGGCTGCCCTCAAAACATCCACTATACATAGGAGGAAGGGGTCGGTGGGCTGCCTTGGCCCCTCCTTGAAGGAGGAGACGTTCAGCCAAAGCAAGGGGGAGAGTCCACCTCCCACAAGGGAGGTGGAAAACCTTGGGACGACTCCTCTCCACCTCCTCCACCTACGCTTGGCGCATGGGCCTCTTGAGGCTGGCTACCCAAGCCCACCAGGGGCTGGTGCACCACCTCCTAGGCTCATGTGCCCCCCCAAGGTGGGTGGTCCCCTCCAGGTGAACCCTAGGAACCCTTTCGGCACTCCCGATACAATACCGAAAATCCCCGAAACTATTCCAGAGCACGAATACCACTTTCCTATATATAAATCTTTACCTCCAGACAATTCCAGAGCTCCTCGTAATGTCCGGTATCTCATCTCGGACTCTGAATACCTTGGTCACCAGCACATATAACTCAATAATACCAAAATGTCACCGAACCTTAAGTGTGCAGACCCTGCGGGTTTGAGAACTATGTAGACATGACCGAGACACTCTCCGGTCAATAAACAATAGCAGGACCTGGATGCCCATATTGGTTCCTACACATTCTACGAAGATCTTTATCGGCTCAACCTCTATGTCAAGGATTTAGGTAATCCCATATGATGTTCCTTTTGTCCTTCGGTATGTTACTTGCCCGAGATTCGATCGTTGGTATCTCCATACCTAGTTCAATCTTGTTACTGGCAAGTCTCTTTACTCGTTCCGTAATACAAGATCCCGTGGCTAACTCCTTAGTCACATTGATTGCAAGGCTTATTGTGATGTTGTATTACCGAGTGGGCCCCGAGATACCTCTTCGTCATACGGAGTGAAAAATCCCAGTCTTGATCCATGCCAACCCAACAGACTCCTTTGGAGATACATGTAGAGCACCTTTATAGTCACCCAATAACGTTGCGATGTTTGATACACACAAGGTATCCCTCCGGTGTCCGGGAGTTGCATGATCTCATGGTCATACGAATAGATACATTGACATGTACTCCCTCTGTAAACTAATATAAGAGCGCTTAGATTACTAAAGTAGTGTTTTAAATGCTCTTATATTAGTTTACAAAGGAAGTAGTAAATAGTAGCAATAAACTCACATGATCATATGCTACGTTTATAGTTTGGGTCTTGTCCATCACATCATTCTCCTAATGATGTGATCCCATTATCAAGTGACAACACTTGTCCATGGCTAGGAAACCTTGACCATCTTTGATCAACGAGCTAGTCAACTAGAGGCTCACTAGGGACAGTGTGTTGTCCATATATCCACACATGTATTTGAGTTTCCAACCAATACAATTCTAGCATGGATAATAAACGATTATCATGAACAAGGAAATATAATAATAAGCAATTTATTATTGCCTCTAGGGCATATTTCCAAAAGTCTCCCACTTGCACTAGAGTCAATAATCTAGTTCACATCACTATGCGATTGTAAGGAATCTAACACCCATACAGCTCTGGGGCTTGATCATGTCTTGCTTGTGAGAGAGGTTTTAGTCAACGGGTCTGGAACTTTTTGATCCGTGTGCGCTTTATAAATCTCTATGTCATCCTATAGATGCTTCTACCACGCGCCATTTGGAACTACTCCAAATGAATGCTCTATTATACAAATCCGGATTACTACTCAAAGTCATCTGGATTAGCGTCAAAGCTAGCATCGACGTAACCCTTTACGAAGAACTCTTTCATCACCTCCATAATCGAGAAAAAAATTCCTTAATCCACTATTAACTACAGAGTTGATCGCTGTCCAGTAATCCACTCCTGGATCACTTTCGTGCCCCTTGACAGATTCATGGCAAGGCACACATCAGGTGCGGTACACAACATAGCATACTATAGAGCCTATGGCTAATGCATAGGGGGACGACCTTCGTCCTTTCTCTTTCTTCTGTCGTGGTCGGTCTTTGAGTCTTACTCAAATTCACACCTTACAACACAGTTAAGAACTCCTTCTTTGCTCATCTATTTTGAACTCCTTCAAAAACTTGTCAGGGTATGCAATTCATTGAAAGTTTTATCAAGTGTCTTGATCTATCTCTATATATCTTGATGCTCAATGTTCAAGTAGCTCAATCCAGGTTTTCCTCTGAAAAACACTTTTTCAAACAACCCTATATGCTTTCCAGAAATTCTACATCATTTCTGATCCACAATATGTCTACCACATATACTCATTAGAAATTCTATAGTGCTCCCACTCACTTCCTTGGAAATACAAGTTTCTCATAAACTTTGTATAAACCCAAAAGCTTTGATCATCTTATCAAAGTGCATAATCCAACTCCGAGATGCTTACTCCAGCCCTTAGAAGGATCGCTAGAGCTTGCATACTTGTTAGCATCCTTAGTATCGATAAAACCTTCTAGCTGTATCACATACAACATTTTCTCAAGGAGCAAACAAAAGAATTATAAACAAAATGCATGCATAAAAGTCATACAAAAATTTGGCATGACCTTCCCTCAAAATAGGCATATCGAGTTTCCTCAAAATTCGTTAAAATGGAAATATATCGACATTTCGGCAAAACAAAAGCAACTCGGGGGAATGTCACTCGCACAAATCCTTTCATGCTGCACACACACACATTCCCATTCTTTAAATGCACAACTTTTTACTCACCTATCTCCCAAGAGAGATCGAGCATGGTTAGAGGAGACCTTCACTGCCTTAATTAGGGATCGAAAGTGGATGGTGATAGCTCACAAGTATAGGGGATCGCAACAGTTTTCGAGAATAGAGTATTCAACCCAAATTTGTTGGTTCGACACAAGGGGAGCCAAACAATATTATCGAGTATTAGCAGTTGAGTAGTCAATTCAACCACACCTGAAAGACTTAGTATCTGCAGAAAAGTTTTAGTAGCAAAGTAGTATGATAGTAACGGTAGCAGCAGTAACAGTAGCAGTAGTGACAGTAGTAGCGGTAAAGTAACTTAGCAAGGACCAGTAGGAAAAGATTGTATGCATTGGATCGGTGATGGATAATTATGTGGGATGACATTCATCATGTAACATTTATAACATAGGGTGATATGTAACTAGCTCCAGTTCGTTAATGTAATGTAGGCATGTATTCCGTATTTAGTCATACGTGCTTATGGAAAAGAACTTGCATGCCATCTTTTGTCCATCCCTCCCGTTGTTGGAAATATGCCCTAGAGGCAATAATAAATTAGTTATTATTATATTTCTTTGTTCATGATAATCATTTATTATCCATGCTATAATTGTATTGATTGGAAACACAATACTTGTGTGGATACATAGACAAAACACTGTCCCTAGTAAGCCTCTAGTTGACTAGCTCGTTGATCAAAGATGGTCAAGGTTTCCTGGCCATAGTCAAGTGTTGTCACTTGATAACGGGATCACATCATTAGGAGAATCATGTGATGGACTAGACCCAAACTAATAGATGTAGCATGTTGATCGTGTCATTTTGTTGCTACTGTTTTCTGCGTGTCAAGTATTTGTTCCTATGACCATGAGATCATATAACTCACGGACACCGGAGGAATGCTTTGTGTGTATCAAACGTCGCAACGTAACTGGGTGACTATAAAGATGCTCTACAGGTATCTCCGAAGGTGTTCGTTGAGTTAGTATGGATCAAGACTGGGATTTGTCACTCCGTGTGACGGAGAGGTATCTCGGGGCCCACTCGGTAATACAACATCACACACAAGCCTTGCAAGCAATGTAACTTAGCGTAAGTTGCGGGATCTTGTATTACGAAACGAGTAAAGAGACTTGCCGGTAAACGAGATTGAAATAGGTATGCGGATACTGACGATCGAATCTCGGGCAAGTAACATACCGAAGGACAAAGGGAATGACATACGGGATTATATGAATCCTTGGCACTGAGGTTCAAACGATAAGATCTTCGTAGAATATGTAGGATCCAATATGGGCATCCAGGTCCCGCTATTGGATATTGACCGAGGAGTCTCTCGGGTCATGTCTACATAGTTCTCGAACCCGCAGGGTCTGCACACTTAAGGTTCGATGTTGTTTTATGCGTATTTGAGTTATATGGTTGGTTACCGAATGTTGTTCGGAGTCCCGGATGAGATCCAGGACGTCACGAGGAGCTCCGGAATGGTCCGGAGGTAAAGATTGATATATAGGAAGTCCTGTTTTGGTCACCGGAAAAGTTTCGGGCTCATCGGTAGTGTACCGGGAGTGCCGGGAGGGGTGCCGGGGACCATCGGGAGGGGTGTCACGCCCCAAGGGGTCTCATGGGCTATGGGAAGAGATAAACCAGCCCCTAGTGGGCTGGAATAAGTTCCCACTAAGGCCCATAAGGTTTGAGAAGGAAAAAACACAAGGTGGAAAGAGTTTCCAAGTGGGAAGGTGGAATCCTACTCCAAGTAGGATTGGAGTAGGACTCCTCCACCTCCAATTTCGGCCAACCCTTGAGGGTTTGAGGCTGCCTCTTCCCTCCCCCTCCATCCTATATATACTAAGGTATTAGGGCTGATTTGAGACAACTTTTGCCACGGCAGCCCGACCACATACCTCCATAGTTTTTCCTCTAGATCGCGTTTCTGCGGAGCTCGGGCGGAGCCCTGCTGAGACGAGATCATCACCAACCTCCGGAGCGCCGTCACGCTGCCGGAGAACTCTTCTACCTCTCCGTCTCTCTTGCTGGATCAAGAAGGCCGAGATCATCGTCGAGCTGTACGTGTGCTGAACGCGGAGGTGCCGTCCGTTCGGTACTAGATCGTGGGACTGATCGCGGGATTGTTCGCGGGGCGAATCGAGGGACGTGAGGACGTTCCACTACATCAACCGCGTTCTCTAACGCTTCTGCTGTACGATCTACAAGGGTACGTAGATCACTCATCCCCTCTCGTAGATGGACATCACCATGATAGGTCTTCGTGCGCGTAGGAAAATTTTTGTTTCCCATGCGACGTTCCCCAACAGTGGCATCATGAGCTAGGTTCATGCGTAGATGTCTTCTCGAGTAGAACACAAAAGGTTTTGTGGGCGGTGATGTGCGTTTTGCTGCCCTCCTTAGTCTTTTCTTGATTCCGCGGTATTGTTGGATTGAAGCGGCTTGGACCGACATTACTCGTACGCTTACGAGAGACTGGTTTCATCGTTACGAGTAACCCCCTTTGCTCAAAGATGACTGGCAAGTGACGGTTTCTCCAACTTTAGTTGAATCGGATTTGACCGAGGAGGTCCTTGGATGAGGTTAAATAGCAACTCATATATCTCCGTTGTGGTGTTTGCGTAAGTAAGATGCGATCCTACTAGATACCCTTGGTCACCACGTAAAACATGCAACAACAAAATTAGAGGACGTCTAACTTGTTTTTGCAGGGTATGATTGTGATGTGATATGGCCAACGATGTGATGTGATATATTGGATGTATGAGATGATCATGTTGTAATAGAAATATCGACTTGCATGTCGATGGTACGACAACCGGCAGGAGCCATAGGGTTGTCTTTATACTAACGTTTGTGCTTGCAGATGCGTTTACTATTTTGCTAGGATGTAGCTTTAGTAGTAATAGCATAAGTAGCACGACAACCCCGATGGCAACACGTTGATGGATGATCATGGTGTGGCGCCGGTGACAAGAAGATCGTGCCGGTGCTTTGGTGATGGAGATCAAGAAGCACGTGATGATGGCCATATCATGTCACTTATGAATTGCATGTGATGTTAATCCTTTTATGCACCTTATTTTGCTTAGAACGACGGTAGCATTATGAGGTGATCTCTCACTAAAATTTCAAGACGAAATTGTGTTCTCCCCGACTGTGCACCGTTGCGACAGTTCTTCGTTTCGAGACACCACGTGATGATCGGGTGTGATAGACTCAACGTTCACATACAACGGGTGCAAAACAGTTGCGCACGCGGAACACTCGGGTTAAGCTTGACGAGCCTAGCATGTGCAGACATGGCCTCGGGACACATGAGACCGAAAGGTCGAGCATGAATCGTATAGTTGATATGATTAGCATACAGATGCTTACCACTGAAACTATTCTCGACTCACGTGATGATCGGACTTGAGATAGCGGATTTGGATCATGTACCACTCAAATGACTAGAGAGATGTACTTTTTGAGTGGAAGTTCTTAAGTAATATGATTAATTGAACTAATTGTCATGAACATAGTCTAATGGTCTTTGCGAATTACGATGTAGCTTGCGCTATGGCTCTACTGTTTTTTATATGTTCCTAGAGAAAATTTAGTTGAAAATTGATAGTAGCAAACTTTGCAGACTGGGTCTGTAAAACCGAGGATTGTCCTCGTTGCTGCACAGAAGGATTATGTCCTTAATGCACCACTCAGTGTGCTGCACCTCGAGCGTCGTCTGTGGATGCTATGAACATCCGACATACACGTTTCTGATGACTACATGATAGTTCAGTGCAAGATACTTAATGGCTTAGAAGCAAGGCGTCGAAAACGTTGTAAAACGTCACGGAACATAATTGATGTTCCGAAGAGATGAAATTGTGATTTCATGCTTGTGCCCTTGTTAAAAGGTACGAGACCTCCAAACAAGATTCTTTGTCCACAAAGTAAAGGAGAAAAGCTCAATCGTTGAGCGTGTGCTCAGATTGTCTGAGTACGACAATCACTTGAATCAGGTGGGAGTTAATCTTCCATATGAGATAGTGATGGTTCTCCAAAGTCACTGCCACCAAGCTATGAGAGCTTCGTGATGAACTATAACATATCAAGGATAGATACAATGATCCTTGAGCGATTCGTGATGTTTTGACACTGCGAAAGTAGAAATCAAAAAGGAGCATCAATAGTTGATGGTTAGTAAAACCACTAAGTTTCAAGAAAGGCGAGGGCTAGAAGGGATACTTCGTGAAACAGCAAAACAGTTGCTGCGCTAATGAAGAGACCCAAGACTAAACCCAAACCCGAGACTAAGTGCTTCTCTAATGAGGGGAACAGTCATTGAGGCGGAGCAACTCTAGATACTTGGTAGATAAGAAGGCTGGCAAAAGTCGAAAGAAGTGTATTTGATATACATGATGTTGATGTGTACATTACTAGTACTCCTAGTAGCACGAGGGTATTGGATACCGGTTCGGTTGCTAAGTGATTAGTGACGCGAAATGAAAGCTACGGCATAAACGGAGACTAGCTAAAGGCGAGGTGACGATACGTGTTGGAAGTGTTTCCAAGATTGATATGATCAAACGTCGCACGCTCCCTCTACCATCGGGATTGGTGTTAAACCTAAATAATTGTTATTTGGTGCTTGCGTTAAGCATGAACATGATTGGATCGTGTTTATTGCAATACGATTATTCATTTAAAGAGAATAATAGTTACTCTATTTTCTTGAATAATCACCTTCAATGGTTTATTGAATCTCGATCGTAGTGTTACACATGTTCATGATATTGGTGCCAAAAGATACGAGTTGATGATGATAGTACCACTTACTTGTGGCACTGCCGCTTGAGTCATGTTAGTATAAATTGCATGAAGAGGCTCCATGCTGATGGATCTTTGTACTCACCTGATTTCGAATCACTAGTGACATGCGAATCATACCACATGAGCAAGGCCTTGTTTTCATTGAGATGAAATAAGATAGTAACTTGTTGGAAGTGATACATTTTGATGTATGCAGTCCAATGGGTGCTGAGGCACGCAGTGGATATCATTATGTTCTTACTTCACTGACGATTTGAGTAGATACAGGAGTATTTACTTAATGAATCACAAGTCTAAAATGTTGAAAATTTCAATTCCGTTTTAGAGTGAAGTTCGTCGTAACAAGAGGATAAACTGTCTACGATATGATCATGGAAATGAATATCTGAGTTACGAGTTTTTGGTACACAGTTAAGACAATGTGGAAATTGTTTCACAGTTCATGCCACCTGGAACATCATAGTGTGATGATGTGTCTGAACGTCATAGCCACGCACTATTTAGTATGGTGCATACTGTGATGTCTCTTATCGAATTACCACTATCGTTTATGGGTTATGCATTAGAGACAACCGCATTCACTTTAAATAGGGCACCACGTATTTCCGTTGAGATGACACAGTATAGACTGAGGTTTGGAGAAAACTAAACTGTCGTTTCTTGAAAGTTTGGGGCTTCGACACTTATGTGAAAAAGTTTCAGTCTGATAAGCTCGAACCCAAGGCGGATAAATGCATCTTCATAGGATATCCAAAACAGTTGGGTACATCTCCTATCTCAGATCCGAAAGCAAAGTGTTTGTTTATAGAAACGGATCCTTTCTCGAGGAAAGGTTTCTCTCGAAAGAATTGAGTGGGAGGGTAGTAGAACTTGATGAGGTTATTGAACCATCACTTCAACCAGTGTGTAGCAGGGCGCAGGAAGTTGTTCCTGTGGCGCCTACACCAATTGAAGTGGAAGCTGATGATGGTGATCATCAAGCATCGGATCAAGTTACTACAAACCTCGTAGGTCGACAAGGTCGCGTACTGCTGCAGAGTAGTACGGTAACCCTGTCTTGGAGGTCATGTTGTTGAGAAACAGTGAACCTACGAGTTATGGAGAAAGCGATGGTGGGCCCAGATTCCGACAAATGGCTGCAAGCCATAAAATCCGAGAGAGGATCCATGTGTGAAAACAAAGTGTAGACTTTGGTAGAACTACTTGATGGTCATAGGACTATTGAGTAAAAATGGATCTTTAAAAGAAGACAGACAATGATGGTGATAAGTCACTATTAAGAAAAGCTCGACTTGTCGCAATGATGTTTTCGACAAGATCAAACAGTTGACTATGATGATACTTTCTCACTCGTAGCGATGCTAAAGGTCTGTTGGAATTATGTTAGTAGTTGCTGCATTATTTATGAAATATTGCACGTAGGATGTCAAAACATTGTTTCCTCGACGGTTTCCTTGAGCAAACATTGTATGAGATACAACCATGAGGTTTTGTCGATCCTAAGGATACTAACAAGTATGCAAGCTCCAGCGATCCTCCAATGGACTGGTGCAAGCACCTCGGAGTTGGAATAAGCACTTTGATGAGATGATCAAAGATTTTGGGTTTGTACAAGGTTTATGAGAAACTTGTATTTCCAAAGAAGTGAGTGGGAGCACTATAGAATTTCTGATAAGTATATGTGGTTGACATATTGTGGATCAGAAGTAATGTAGAATTTCTGTAAAGCATACAAGGTTGTTTGAAAGGAGTTTTCAAAGGAATACCTGGATTGAGCTACTTGAACGTTGAGCATCAAAGATCTATGGAGATAGATCGAAAGCGCTTAATGGAAGTTTCAACAAGATGCATGCCTTGACAAGTTTTTGAAGGAGTTCAAAATAGACCAGCAAAGAAGGAGTTCTTGGTTGCGTTGTGAGGTGTGAATTTGAGTAAGACTCAAAACCCGACCACGGCAGAATAAAGAGAATAGACGAAGGTCGTCTTCTATGCCTTAGCCGTAGAATCTAAAGTATGCCATGCTGTGTACCGCACCTGATATGTGCCTTGACTCAAAATATGTTGAGAGGTACAGAGAGTGATCCATGATTGAATCACTAGCAGCGGTCAAAATTTATCCTTAGTAACTAATGGACTAAGGGATTTTTCTCGATTATGGAGGTGGTTAAAGAGTTTGTCGTAAAAGGTTACGTCGATGCAAGCTTTGACACTAATCCGAATAACTATGAGTAGTGAAACGGATTCGTATAGTAGAGTAGATATTTGGAGCATTTCCGAATAGCACGTAGTAGCAGCATCTATAAGATGACATAAAGATTTGTAAAGGACGCACGGATCTGAAAGTATCAGAACCGTTGACTAAAACCTCTCTCACGAGCAAGACGTGATCAGACCCCATAACTATATGGGTGTTGGATTCATTGTAATCACATGGTGATGTGAACTAGATTATTGACTCTAGTGCAAGTGGGAGACTGTTGGAAATATGCCCTAGAGGCAATAATAAATTAGTTATTATTATATTTCTTTTTTCATGATAATCGTTTATTATCCATGCTATAATTGTATTGATTGGAAACACAATACTTGTGTGGATACATAGACAAAACACTGTCCCTAGTAAGCCTCTAGTTGACTAGCTCGTTGATCAAAGATGGTCAAGGTTTCCTGGCCATAGGCAAGTGTTGTCACTTGATAACGGGATCACATCATTAGGAGAATCATGTGATGGACTAGACCCAAACTAATAGACGTAGCATGTTGATCGTGTCATTTTGTTGCTACTGTTTTCTGCGTGTCAAGTATTTGTTCCTATGACCATGAGATCATATAACTCACGGACACCGGAGGAATGCTTTGTGTGTATCAAACGTCGCAACGTAACTGGGTGACTATAAAGATGCTCTACAGGTATCTCCGAAGGTGTTCGTTGAGTTAGTATGGATCAAGACTGGGATTTGTCACTCCGTGTGACGGAGAGGTATCTCGGGGCCCACTCGGTAATACAACATCATACACAAGCCTTGCAAGCAATGTAACTTAGCGTAAGTTGCGGGATCTTGTATTACGAAACGAGTAAAGAGACTTGCCGGTAAACGAGATTGAAATAGGTATGCGGATACTGACGATCGAATCTCGGGCAAGTAACATACCGAAGGACAAAGGGAATGACATACGGGATTATATGAATCCTTGGCACTGAGGTTCAAACGATAAGATCTTCGTAGAATATGTAGGATCCAATATGGGCATCCAGGTCCCGCTATTGGATATTGACCGAGGAGTCTCTCGGGTCATGTCTACATAGTTCTCGAACCCGCAGGGTCTGCACACTTAAGGTTCGATGTTGTTTTATGCGTATTTGAGTTATATGGTTGGTTACCGAATGTTGTTCGGAGTCCCGGATGAGATCCAGGACGTCACGAGGAGCTCCGGAATGGTCCGGAGGTAAAGATTGATATATAGGAAGTCCTGTTTTGGTCACCGGAAAAGTTTCGGGCTCATCGGTAGTGTACCGGGAGTACCGGGAGGGGTGCCGGGGACCATCGGGAGGGGTGTCACGCCCCAAGGGGTCTCATGGGCTATGGGAAGAGATAAACCAGCCCCTAGTGGGCTGGAATAAGTTCCCACTAAGGCCCATAAGGTTTGAGAAGGAAAAAACACAAGGTGGAAAGAGTTTCCAAGTGGGAAGGTGGAATCCTACTCCAAGTAGGATTGGAGTAGGACTCCTCCACCTCCAATTTCGGCCAACCCTTGAGGGTTTGAGGCTGCCTCTTCCCTCCCCCTCCATCCTATATATACTAAGGTATTAGGGCTGATTTGAGACAACTTTTGCCACGGCAGCCCGACCACATACCTCCATAGTTTTTCCTCTAGATCGCGTTTCTGCGGAGCTCGGGCGGAGCCCTGCTGAGACGAGATCATCACCAACCTCCGGAGCGCCGTCACGCTGCCGGAGAACTCTTCTACCTCTCCGTCTCTCTTGCTGGATCAAGAAGGCCGAGATCATCGTCGAGCTGTACGTGTGCTGAACGCGGAGGTGCCGTCCGTTCGGTACTAGATCGTGGGACTGATCGCGGGATTGTTCGCGGGGCGGATCGAGGGACGTGAGGACGTTCCACTACATCAACCGCGTTCTCTAACGCTTCTGCTGTACGATCTACAAGGGTACGTAGATCACTCATCCCCTCTCGTAGATGGACATCACCATGATAGGTCTTCGTGCGCGTAGGAAAATTTTTGTTTCCCATGCGACGTTCCCCAACACCCGTGGCAGCGGGGTCCTAATGGAAACTAAGGGAAATTAAGGTATCCTTTTAATAGAGAACCGAAACAAAGCATTAGCACATAGTGAATACATGAACTCCTCATACTATGGTCATCTCCAGGAGTGGTTCCGGCTATTGTCACTCCGGGGCTGCCGGGTCATAACACAAAGTAGGTGACTACAACTTGCAAGATAGGATCAAGAACACACATATATTGATGAAAACATAATAGGTTCAGATCTGAAATCATGGCACTTGGGATCTAGTGACAAGCATTAAGCATAGCAAAGTACTAGCAACATCAATCTTAGAACATAGTGGATACTAGGGATCAAACCCCATCAAAACTAACTATATTACATGATAGATCTCATCCAACCCATCACCGTCCACCAAGCCTACGATGAGATTACTCACGAACGATGAAGAGCATCATGGAATTTGCGATGAAGGATGGTTGGTGATGACGACGGCATCGATTTCCCCTCTCCGGAGCCCAGAACGGATTCCAGATCTGCCCTCCCGAGGAAGAACATGTGGTGGCGGCGGCTCCGTGTCGTGAAACGCGATGAACTCTTCTCTCTTAAATTTTCCTGGGCGAGAGAGACTTTATAGAGTTGGAGTTGGAGGTTGCGGAGCTACGTGGGCCCCACAAGCCTGCCAGGCGTGCCCTAGGGGGGGCGCCTCCTGGGCTTGTGGGCTCCTGGCTCCGTGTCTTCTGGTAATTCTTGCGCCAGTATTTTTTATATATTCCACCAAAAATCCTTGTAAGTTTCCAGGCCATTCCGAGAACTTTTATTTCTGCGCAAAAACAACACCATGGCAATTCTGCTAAAAACATCGTCAGTCCGGGTTAGTTCCATTCAAATCATGCAAATTAGAGTCCAAAACAAGGGCAAAAGAGTTTGGAAAAGTAGATACGATGGAGACGTATCAACTCCCCCAAGCTTAAAGCCTAGCTTGTCCTCAAGCAATTCAGTTGACAAACTGAAAGAGACAAACGAAAAACTTTTACGAACTCTGTTTGATCTTGTTGTTGTAATTATGTCTAACTCATATTCGGATTTTCAGCAAGATCATAAGCTAACCACATAAGCAATAACATTTAGGTCTCATGGTGTACTCATATCAAAGGCATAATCAACTAGCGAGCAATAATAATAGGTTTCAAACATCAACGCTTGAATCAATACAATCATAATACAATATGAACAGGTGGTATCTCGCTATCCCTTTCTGAGACCGCAAAACATAAATGCAGAGCACCTTCAAAGACCAAGGGCTGACTGAACATTGTAATTCATGGCAAAGAAGATCCAGTCACAGTCATACTCAATATCAATTAATAGCAAATCATAAAAATGACGGAGGTGGTCTCTAATTGGTGCCTTCTTGTCACGCCCCATATGCGACCCTATCCTCAATTTGGCACGAAGGCCTCGTCAGGGATAGAAGCGCATCTCGTCATGTCGCAAGAATGGATATGGTCACAAGTACATGTACTGAAAAGAAGAGATATATATAGAGTTGGATTACACTCGCCACAAGTTACATCAGAGTCACATCAGTACATTACATAATCATCAAGAGTAAGAGCAGGGTCCGACTACGGACGAAAATAAACGAGAAAAATAAGAACGACGTCCATCCTTGCTATCCTAGGCTGCAGGCCTGGAACCCATCCTAGATCGATGAAGAAGAAGAAGAAGAAGAAGAAGAAGAAGCAACTCCAAATGAACAATCAACACGCTCGCGTCAAGTAACCTTTACCTGTACCTGCAACTGGTGTTGTAGTAATCTGTGAGCCACAGGGGACTCAGCAATCTCATTTCCAAAGGTATCAAGACTAGCAAAGCTTAATGGGTGAGGCATGGTTGAGTGGTGAGGTTGCAGCAGTGGCTAAGCATATATTTGGTGGCTAAACTTACAAGTACAAGAGTTCAGAGGGGGAAGATCTACGCAAAACGGACGTGACTACTGATGATCAAATGAATGATCCTGAACACCTACCTACGTCAGACATAACCCCACCGTGTCCTTGATCGGAGAAGGACTCACGAAAGAGACAGTCATAGTTACGCACACAGTTGGCAAGTTTTATTTAAGTTAACTTCAAGTTATCTAGAACCAGTGTTAAACAAAGTTTCCACGTTGCCACATAACCGCGGGCACGGCTTTCCGAAAAGATTTAACCCTGCATGGGTGCTCCAACTAGTCCATCACAAATTACCACAAGCCGCATAGAAATCCTCAATCACGAAGCTCGCGATCTCGTCGGATTCCCTAGTGGAAAACCTCAACTCTGAAATTACCCAAAGCATCACCGGAATCCCGATGCACAAGATATCTCGTGAAAGGTAAAACTAATCCAGCAAGGCCGCCCGACGTGTCGACGATCCCGATAGGAGTCGCGTACCTTGTTCTCAGGACACGACGGATGAGCTAGACGTCGGGATCGCTAAACCTCCGAGTGACCAGAGGGGCGCCGGACATCGCTCAGGTGGGGCAACACTCATGAGGAGCACTGGCCCGGGGGTTGATTAAATTATCCTCGGGGCCCGGGAAGTCCCTATGCAATTTTATTAGGTGATTAGGAAAATGTAGTACCAAAGTTGGGCCTTGCCAGACCAGCTTTAATCTAAAACGAATTATCAAGGGGGTCCCCATAACAACTCTGATCGTGTTAGGAGCGCTCATTTATGGAACAAGAATCAACACACGAGATTCACCACATGATGCACAACACATACGATGCATGAGCAACGGGATACATGTAAGTCACGGCATGAAAATTCACACAAACAAAAACTACACATTAAGTGAAGTTCAATATGCAACGGGTTGCATATTGACGAAACTCCACGTTAATTATTTAGTTCTATCCCGAGTTGATACACGGCAATATTAAATGTTGTTAAACATGGCACGAGGGTGAAGCACAATTTAATCTATCTAGCTAGGCATTTTAAATGAGGCCGAAAATGTCATATAACATCTCCGTAATGACCCCACGCATTAAATTCTAATTCTATCCAGATTTGTCCTAATCACATTTTAGGTTTCTTAGACGGCAAAACAAAGTGGTTAACGTGATTCTGCTCATCATTCTGGTCCAATTACATATATGGCACATCTCCAACGGAGCTACGGACAAATAGTTACGACCTAAACCGTTCTCAACACGTCAACACGCAAACCGATGCAAACAGCACGCTAAACAGTTTTTATTATGCATGAGAGTTGGAAATTATAACTCTACGCAAAATTCTTGTCAAAAACCATACATAACCCACTCCGATCCGATGCACGGTTTAAAAACTACGCTCGTTTGAAAAAACAAAGCTTTTCCTGAAATTAGCAAAGTCCGTGGAAATTGGAAAATCACACCACGTTTAAAAAAAACAATGGACCGAATTGCACCAGGGTGCAGTGGCCCAGGGATGAAATCGGCCCAAGAACTGTGTGTGCGTGCAAAAATAAAAATAGCAGGCACGAGGTAAATTGGGGTGCCCAGGAATCGAGCTCGGGACCTCCAATTTAGTAACCTGGTTGCGCTAGCCAACTCAGCTAACGTTGTAATCGTGCTCAAGAGTGGCGGCTAAACTGAATAACTTGGACAGGCCGAATGGATCTGGCAAAACAAACAGACTTCAGATCGGGCACTTCCTTACAGCGGGAAAAAAGGGTCGGCGGGGATGCAGGCCACGGGCGGTACGGCGACGCAGCAGGTCAACGGCGTCGGCAAAACGCCCGGCGTGGTGATCCGGAGGCGGGGACGCCGGATCTGGGGCGGGGCTGCCCGGATCCGTCCGTTCCCGATGAGCTCAAGGCACGGCACGAGCTTCTGATGCACATCCATGGCAGGGATGACCTGCAGGAGGGAGAGAAGAGAGATGGGTGAGGGGGGAGAAGAGAGAAAGAGAGGGAGGTCGAGGTCCTACCTGCGGGAGGTAGCCGGTGGCGGCCGGAGCTCCTCGCGGCGATGGGGCGACGAGGCACTCGGGCACTGGGAGCACGAGGCCACGGGAGGACGGGCTCGGTCGAGGCTACTGCAGGGCAACTCTTGCGACGACGCTCGCCGGTTGGGTGCTGGGGCCGGACGAAGACTGCGGCGCTGGATGAGGCCCTCCGACGAGGCAGTTTCCTCGATCTAGAAGGGATTGAGAGCTGCGGGAGGAGGAGCTGCAGAACTAGGAGGCCCTAGATCGTTGGATCTCAGATCTAGCGGTCCAGAGCGGGTGGGGGTTGACTCCCGGTTGGTGGGATGGAACCGGCTCGTTGGAGGGTGCAGCTGGGATCCCGAGGAGGCAGGAGCTGGCGGCGGGGCACGGAAATGGAGGAGTTGGTCTGACTTGGGTCTAGGGTTTTGTTCAAAATGGACTAATGGTGGACTATATATCTAGGGGGGGTCTGGATAAGGCTGATCCGGACCCTCCGATTCGATCGGACGATCGAGAAAAAAATAGGTTAGGGCATCTAATTATAAAACCGATGACAGTTTAGGGTATTACGGGGTTGATCCGGACCCAACGTTCACGACCGCCCGGTCCGGGTTCCGAGAGGTTTTTGGACCAGGTTGCGCGTAGGGGCGGTGCACTGTGCAGAGGCGGCTAGGCGGGGATGAGAGGGAAAATGGGCAACCCAGAATCGAGTTTGAAATACCGCAACGTCCGACAATTGACTGGCTATAGTGCCACTATATAATAAACGACACGGGTAACAAACTAGCTCCGATCGCGATGAAATTTGACAGACGACCTACCTACACTAAAATAAAGACCGCACGCCAAGTTCCAGCTCAATCGGAGAAAGTTTTAAACATGTTATAAAAACAAGGTCTTGACGATGCCGCTGGCGCGTGCGAGTGCGGACGGACTCAGAACAGACAACGACGTGAACCGGCAACCAACAACGGATGCAAGTTTTGAAAACGGGTGGCAACGGAGATGCCGATGCAATGCAGATGATGCGCATGATGCGATGATGATGCGACAAATAAAAATAGACACACGACGAAAACGGAAAGAGAGGGGAGTCTTCTGGAACGTCAGCATCGGGCTGTCACAACTCTCCTACACTACAAGAGGATCTCGCCCCGAGATCCAAGAATGAAAGGGGGAGAGGGTGAGAAGGAACAAGAGGTAACAACTTAGTCGCTTCTTTGACAAACGAGTGAAACCAACGATCCTTGAAGGTTGCAAAGAGATGAGGAATGATATGAGAAAGAAGCAAGAATTCACGGAAAATTTCGGCAACACTTCGGTAGGAAAATGGGACAAAAAATTCGATAAGAAGGTATAGTTAGACAATGTACATAACAAACAACTAAATAGAACAAGGGAACACCATGATCTTGATAGAACAACATAATAGACCGAAAAGAGCAACATCACAATGCCTCCGGAACAATAGAGTAGGAACTAGCTCAAGCGGAAGGAGATAATGAAGAAAGGAATGACAACTATAATTACAATAGAATTGAAGAGCCTCCGGATAGAGAATTGACAGAGTAGTTGGAAAACCAACAACGAAAAGAACAAGATAGTAGTGGGCTTATGAAAACCATCTCAACAAATATGAGGTGACAAACAACCACTAAAAGGAACAAGGACAGATGAAAGCAAAGATATGAAAACTTCTTACACCGAGAGGATACATTGAGAACTGGGATTAATGACAAGCACCATGATAGCACAATCCATAGGAAAAGCTTTAGATGAAATCCAAACCAAGATAGCTCAATGAAGAAACCATGAGTTAAGAATAATCTCATGATCAAAGGATTGGTGGATTTAATTATCTCATTCTCGAAAGGAAAATCGAGGCTCCTACACTAAAAAGAATGTTATAATACCACCTCAAAGGATAAAGGAAGAACAAATGCACTTGGAAATGCAAGATAAGAAAACTTGAGGTTCTCCAATTGAATCATGAAGAACACTTTGAGAATGAATTGATATCACGATGAACCACCATGAAGGACCTCCGTATACAAATGAATGATGCAAAGATATGAAGGAAGAAAGAATAAGATTATGAACTTGCCAAAATTAAGATGAAGCCTCACAAAGAGATACTTGAGAAAACTTGGAACTCCGGAAAAGGAAATATAAGAACACTTGGGAAAAAGGAATTGATATCGTGAGCCGCTCCGGAAGAAGAATTGAAATCCCTTGGAAGAAGGAAGAACAAGAATAAGAATTATGTTATGCTTATCCTTCATCAAGTTAAATTGACGACAATCAACGGATTTAGCATACAACTTATTCCTCTTGAAAGAATCTTGAAGAGACAGAGAGATAAATAAAGCACAAAATAGAAGAAATGTTGCAAGAAACACCGGTAAGAATTCCCAATTGAATGGGAACACCACGAATTAATGGAGAAACATGAGAATGAAGAGATCATGAGCCACCTGAGAGAAAACTTGAATAAGGCACCGAAATAATCGAGAGACAAACGAAGAGACAACAATGGAGAAGAATTGAGGCTGAAAGCTGAAAGTTGAGAACGAAGAATCTTCTAAAATGATGGCCTTCGGAGGAACGAGAATGAAAACAACTCAAAAATGCACCGGATAGAAAGAAATTAATCACACATGATTGGAAACAATTCCAGATGATAACACAAGGCTGAAATGATGAATATCCAAGAGAATGAACCAAGATTCGAGAGAAACCTCCTTCAAATTTGCAATCTGAGAATGATGACGAGGAACAACACCAAGAATAGCTGAGACACTCCGGAATAAGAAGAATGCAAGGTTGAGCCAAAATTATGAGAGTTAACTCAAATAGATCTTGAAGAAGGGATATGACTGATGAATTCATACTTATGTCATAGTTGAAAAGAATTAAAGACCTCCGGAAAGATTACAGAGCTATATAAGATCCTGGGAAAAACCAGTGGGTTATGGGCCCACTCAAAGAAACCACCGTTGAAAGGATTGAAAGACAGATTGAATGCACCGGTACAAATGAAAACTACATGAGGTTGAGAACCTCGAAATACTTAAAGAATAGAAAACACGAAACTCTGAGACATCTTCAACGCTCCGGATGGGATAGAATTAACTGAATAAACAAGATAGGCTGAAACGAATCTCCAACATGAAAAAGAATTACAAGGATAAAAAGGATATGATGAACACTGATAGCTGAGTTCAATTCACCAGTAAGGATGACAAGAATGAGCAAATATGACACGAATCTGCTGAGAATCTTCACAATGAAACACCGGGTAAGAGAGAAAAGAACAGACAGCGGAAGCAAAATGAAAAGAAAACTCCTGGATGAAAATTGAATCATTGAAGAAAAGGGTGGGAGGGCGGGAAAAACAAAGACAACTTGGGACAGATGAGACAAACTCCGGAATAAATGAGAGAAAGATCAGCAAGAATTGGAGAGGATTGAATCCACTTGGAGAGAAACACACCAGTTGAATGGAATTGATATGATGACTCCGGTTGAAAAGGAATTGACACGATAATTGATATAGCAAAAGAATTAATACTCTCATAAAATATGAGAACACCTCTTAGAAAAGATCTGAAATCACCACTTGACATCGAAGCAACGTGAATTACCATATTCCAACAAAACAAAGGGTGAGGCTTATGAAACAAGCCAGAACAAACTCCTGAGAAAGATTTCCCAAACCTCAATCAAGCGTCTGTAGGAAGATAGTCCTATAAGATACTACTTGATATCCCACCTATGAATTCCCGAAATTTCTGGTCATGCAATTTGGTACACGGATACAAGGAGTATTTCACACAACTCCTATACTAACCCGTCACCTGTATCACATCCGTCAACACACAACCAGAATCTCGGACCTTCATCTACAACAGACCCTCGTGATCGCAATGATACAAAGTATGGCAGTACTCCCGAACAATCTGCACTAGTACTGGGGACATCAGGGTTATATCGCCACTACTAGTATTGAAGCAATTACGAACATCCTTCGTACTGAGATACTAAGAAATCTGAATGATAACGATGTGCTCGAGAATCCCCTAGAGCTCAACTCCCCTGAAACTTAAAGCAGATAGGAGGCACCAAGACAGAACTCCGTCACAACGGCATCATATAGATCTCAAAAATATCCGCGTGATCCTAAATTTTTTTTGATTGAGAAGAGGAGTAGAATTAAATTATTACGTCAAGATTCCTCACCAGAGCATAGAAGAGGAGAAAAAAGAATCCTACTCTCCGGTATATAACTAGACTCAAAGCAGTTTTTCACAAGACTCGACTCGGCCAAGTTCGATCAATCAAGGGGGCTCCTAGGTCGGTACTGCTCTGATACCAACTTGTCACGCCCCAGATGCGACCCTATCCTCAATTTGGCACGAAGGCCTCGTCAGGGATAGAAGCGCATCTCGTCGTGTCGCAAGAATGGATATCGTCACAAGTACATGTACTGAAAAGAAGAGATATATATATAGAATTGGCTTACACTCGCCACAAGTTACATCAGAGTCACATCAGTACATTACATAATCATCAAGAGTAAGAGCAGGGTCCGACTACAGACGAAAACAAACGAGAAAAATAAGAACGACGTCCATCCTTGCTATCCTAGGCTGCCGGCCTGGAACCCATCCTAGATCGATGAAGAAGAAGAAGAAGAAGCAACTCCAAATGAACAATCAACGCGCTCGCGTCAAGTAACCTTTACCTGTACCTGCAACTGGTGTTGTAGTAATCTGTGAGCCACAGGGGACTCAGCAATCTCATTTCCAAAGGTATCAAGACTAGCAAAGCTTAATGGGTGAGGCATGGTTGAGTGGTGAGGTTGCAGCAGCGGCTAAGCATATATTTGGTGGCTAAACTTACGAGTACAAGAGTTAAGAGGGGGAAGATCTACGCAAAACGAACGTGACTACTGATGATCAAATGAATGATCGTGAACACCTACGTACGTCAGATATAACCCCACCGTGTCCTCGATCGGAGAAGGACTGACGAAAGAGACAGTCACGGTTACGCACACAGTTGGCAAGTTTTATTGAAGTTAACTTGAAGTTATCTAGAATCAGTGTTAAACAAATTTTCCACGTTGCCACATAACCGCGGGCACGGCTTTCCGAAAAGATTTAACCCTGCAGGGGTGCTCCAACTAGTCCATCACAAATTACCACAAGCCGCATAGAAATCCTCAATCACAAAGCTCACGATCTCGTCGGATTCCCTAGTGGAAAACCTCAACTCTGAGATTACCCAAAGCATCACCGAAATCCCGATGCACAAGATATCTCGTCAAAGGTAAAACTAATCCAGCAAGGCCGCCCGACGTGTCGACGATCCCGATAGGAGTCGCGTACCTCGTTCTCAGGACACGGCGGATGAGCTAAACGTCGGGATCGCTAAACCTCCGGGTGACCAGAGGGGCGCCGGACATCGCTCAGGTGGGGCCAACACTCATGAGGAGCACTGGCCCGAGGGTTGATTAAATTATCCTCGGGGCCCGGGAAGTCCCTATGCAATTTTATTAGGTGATTAGGCAAATGTAGTACCAAAGTTGGGCCTTGCCAGACCAGCTTTAATCTAAAACGAATTATCAAGGGGGTCCCCATAACAACCCCGATCGTGTTAGGAGCGCTCATTTATGGAACATAAGACCGGTAGCCAAAACTAAGGGGGCAAAGGTGGAACAAAACACCAGGCTAGAAAGGCCGAGCCTTCCACCTTTTACCAAGTATATAGGTGCGTTAAGTTAAATAGCATTAATATGGTGACATGACAAGGAACCCATGTTTTCGCATGGAAGCAACAGCACCTGCAACTAGCAACGCTATCAACAGGGTTAAGCAAGCAGTAACATAGCCAATCAGTGGTCTGCTAGGTCGAACAGATTGAAGGTACTCATGGCATTGTTGAGAGGTTGACATTTAACATGTGGTAGGCAACGAGACATAAACGGTAGCAACGGTAAAACTAGCATGGCAATGATAGTAATGGTATCTGGGGAAATGATCATCTTGCCTGAGATCCCGCTTGGAAGAAGAATGCCTCCGTGAAGCAGACGGACCGATGTAGTCGAACGGGTCCTCACAATCCGACACGCTTGCGGAACTCTATCGAGACGAGGCAAACCGGAAACAAGAATCAACACACGAGATTCACCACATGATGCACAACACATATGGTGCATGAGCAGCGGGATACATGCAAGTCACGGTATGACAATTCACACAAACAGACACTACACATTAAGTGAAGTTCAATATGCAACGGGTTGCATATTGACGAAACTCCATGTTAATTATTTAGTTCTATCCCAAGTTGATACATGTTAATATGAAATGTTGTTAAACATGGCATGAGGGTGAAGCACAAATTAATCTACCTAGCTAGGCATTTTAAATGAGGCCGGAAACGTCATATAGCATCTCCGAAATGACCCCACGTACTAAATTCTAATTCTGTCCAGATTTGTCCTAATCACATTTTAGGTTTCTTAGACGACAAAACAAAGTGGTTAACGTGATTCTACTCATCGTTCTGGTCCAAATACATATATGGCACATCTCCAACGGAGCTACGGACAAATAGTTACGACCTAAACCGTTCTCAACATGTCGACACGCAAACCAATGCAAACAGCACACTAAACAGTTTTTATTATGCATGAGAGTTGGAAATTATTACTCTACGCAAAATTCTAGTCAAAAACCATATATAACCCACTCCGATCCAATGCACGGTTTAGAAACTACGCTCGTTTGAAAAAACAAAGCTTTTCCTGAAATTAGCAAAGTCCGTGGAAATTGGAAAATCACACCACGTTTAAAAAAACAATGGACCGAATTGCACCAGGGTGCAGTGGCCCAGGGATGAAATCGGCCCAAGAACTGTGTGTGCGTGCAAAAGTAAAAATAGCAGGCACGAGGTAAATTGGGGTGCCCAGGACTCGAGCTCGGGACCTCCAATTTAGTAACCTGGTTGCGCTAGCCAACTCAGCTAACGTTGTAATCGTGCTCAAGAGTGGCGGCTAAACTGAATAACTTGGACAGGCGGAATGGATCTGGCAAAACAAACAAACTTCAGATCGGGCACTTCCTTACAGCGGGCAAAAAGGGCCGGCGGGGATGCAGGCCACGGGCGGTACGGCGACGCAGCAGGTCAACGGCATCGGTAAAACGTCCGGCGTGGTGATCCGGAGGCGGGGACGCCGGATCTGGGGTGGGGCTGCCTGGATCCGTCCGTTCCCGACGAGCTCAAGGCACGACACGAGCTTCTCATGCACATCCATGGCAGGGATGACCTGCAGGATGGAGAGAAGAGAGATGGGTGAGGGGGGAGAAGAGAGAAAGAGAGGGAGGTCGAGGTCCTACCTGCGGGAGGTAGCCGGCGGCGGCCGGAGCTCCTCGCGGCGGTGGGGCGACGAGGCACTCGGGCACTGGGAGCACGAGGCCACGGGAGGACGGGCTCGGTCGAGGCTACTGCAGGGCAACTCGTGCGACGACGCTCGCCAGTTAGCTGTTGGGGCCGGACGAAGATGGCGGCGCTGGACGAGGCCCTCCGACGAGGCAGTTGCCTCGATCCAGAAGGGATCGAGAGCTGTGGGAGGAGGAGCTGCAGAACTAGGAGGCCCTGGATCGTTGGATCTCAGATCTGGCGGTCCAGAGCGGGTGGGGGTTGACTCCCGGTTGGTGGGATGGAACCGGCTCGTTGGAGGCTGCAGCTGGGATCCCGAGGAGGCAGGAGCTGGCGGCGGGGCACGGAAATGGAGGAGTTGGTCTGACTTGGGTCTAGGGTTTTGTTCAAAATGGACTAATGGTGGACTATATATCAAGGGGGGTTTGGATAAGGCTGATCCGGACCCTCCGATTCGATCGGACGATCGAGAAAAAAATAGGTTAGGGCATCTAATTATAAAACCGATGACAGTTTAGGGTATTACGGGGTTGATCCGGACCCAACAGTCATGACCGCCCGGTCCGGGTTCCGAGAGGTTTTCGGACCAGGTTGCGCGTAGGGGAGGTGCACTGTGCAGAGGCGGCTAGGCGGGGATGAGAGGGAAAACGGGCAACCCGGAATCGAGTTTGAAATACCGCAACGTCCGACAATTGACCGGCTATAGTGCCGCTATATAATAAACGACACGGGTAACAAACTAGCTCCGATCGCGATGAAATTTGACAGAGGACCTACCTACACTAAAATTAAGACCGCATGCCAAGTTCCAGCTCAATCGGAGAAAGTTTTAAACACGTTATAAAAACAAGGTCTTGACGATGCCGCCGGCGCGTGCGAGTGCGGTCGGACTCAGAACGGACAACGACGTGAACCGGCAACCAACAACGGATGCAAGTTTTGAAAACGGGCGGCAACGGAGATGCTGATGCAATGCAGATGATGCGCATGATGCGATGATGATGCGACAAATAAAAATAGACACACGAGGAAAACGGAAAGAGAGGGGAATCTTCTGGAACGTCGGCATTGGGCTGTCACACTTCTATAAGAAGAGGATGACTCAACAGAAACGTAAATAGATAGGCCCTTCGTAGAGGGAAGCATTGATTTGCAGAGGTGCCAGAGCTCAAGCTTTTAAAACAGAGATAAATAATTTGGGTGGTATGCTTTCATTGTCAACGTGATGACCAAGAGTTTTCACCATCTTCCATGCTACACATATTATAGGCGGTTCCCAAACAGAAAAGTTAAGTTTTGACTCCCCCACCACCGATCAATCACACTCCACGACTAGCCGAATCCTCGGGTGCCGTCCATACCAACAACAATCGAGGGGGAGTTTTGTTTGCAATTATATTTTCGATTTGAGCATGGAACTGGGCATTCAGATTACCGGCCCCTTTCTCGTGAGTGATAGCGAATAAACACGTATCGAGGATAACACGCCTAGCATGGAAGATACTGACCGCCCCTTGTCACCACATGAGCGGTTTGGGCATACAAAACAGATTATTATTTGAAGATTTAGAGAGTGGCACATGCAAATTTACTTGGAACGGCAGGTAGATACCGCATATAGGTAGGTATGGTGGACTCATATGGAACAACTTTTTGGTTTATGGGAGTGGATGTACAAACAATATTCCCGCTTAGTACAATGTGAAGGCTAGCAAAAGACTGGGAAGCGAGCAACTAGATAGCGACAACAGTCATTAATATGCGTTGAAATTAACCAACGTTGAGTGCAAGCATGAGTAGGATATAAATCACCATAAACATGAATATCATAGAGACTATGTTGATTTTGTTTCAACTACATGCGTGAACATGTGCCAAGTCAAGCCACTTGAATCATTCAAAGGAGGATACCATCCTATCATACTATATCATAATCATCTTGAAATTCATGTTGGCATCCAAGACAAACCATTATAAGCTCCTAGCTAATTAAGCATGGCATCAGAAACTATGATCTCTAAGTTGTCATTGCAAACATGTTTCTCTCATAACAATGCTGAATTAGGAACTATGAGCTAGTCATATTTACAAAAAACCAAATAGGTCGAGTTCATACCAGCTTTTCCGGCTCAGTCACTTCATCATATATCGTCATTATTGCCTTTTACTTGCACGACCGAATGATGTGAATAATAATGAGAGTGTTCGTGCATTGGACTAAGCTGGAACCTGCAAGCAAACTCAGAGAAAACAAAGTAATATGGCTCTTTGACGGATAAATAGTAGTGCATATGAGAGCCACTAAACATTTTAACCATGGTCTTCTCCCTTGACCCAAAGAAAAAGAAAACTATTTACACGGGAAAGCTCCCAACAAGCAAAAGAAGAACGGGAAATCTTTTTGGGTTTTCTTTTTAATTACCACTAAGCAAGCTGGAAAGTAAACTTACAACTAATATTTTTGTTTTTCTCAATTTAAACAAACACACGAGAAGAAAGCGAGAAAAGAAATAAACTAGCATGGATGATACAATGGCAAAGTGTGAACACCGACTATCAAAGTGAATGTGTTAGCATGAATATAAAGTCGGTGAGAAACACATACTCCCCCCAAGCTTAGGCTTTTGGCCTAAGTTGGTCTACTCCCACAGAGTGAAGTAACCGTCTCCAGGGTACTCCGGAGTATACTGAGGGTGCCACTACTGAGTGAGCTCCTCTGGCTCCCACTGATAAACTAGCGTCTGGTACTCGACTGGTAGCTCCGGCACGGGCGCCTGTGGTGGCGCTATGCCCCAATATGCGTACATGTCCAAGGGCATAATAATGTACCTGCCTAGATGAAGATTGAACAAAGAAGGATCTGGCAAAGTAATAGTCTCACGAGTACCCTGGCTAAATACCAAGTTATAAATCATCCTCTTATTATTATATTTATCAAGAAAGTCATGGCGAACCATGCTATCATAATCTAAATATCTCTTAGGAAGAAGCATCTCTTCTTCCTCGTACAGTCTAATAGGTATCTCAAAATGTTTAGCAAGACGGGTAGCATAGATACCTCCATAAACAACGCCTTTAGTATGGTTTGTGTTCAACGTTGAGCCACTATAGTGCCTAAGCTATAAGTTTTATCTTTATAAAGAGGTTCGTGCAAAAACGCAAGATCTGGGGAGCTAAGAGCCCCAGCTTTCCCACGGCCAATCAAACATTTTCCCACGAATAATGAGAGATACCGAAGCACGGGAAAATGTACGCTAGCAACTCTAGCACAAGACACTCCTCTCTCCTCTCCTACAACAATAGTATCAATGAAAGCCTCCAAGTCCCGTGGACGAGGTTCATGAATATCCCCAACATAAGGTAAATTGCAAACATTGCAGAAATCCTGAAGTGACATCGTTGGTGGATATCATATAACTTGAACTCAACCATAGGAGGACTCTTCCTTGGATAGAAATTAAAGATTTGCACGAAAATATTAGTGAGGAGGAGGTATTGTGGACACTTATCTTCGACAAAGGCGGTAAGGCCTGCGTTCTCCACCAAGTAATAAAAATCCTCATAAAGACCGGTGGCGTGTAAGAACACGTCGCTTGGCCACTCGCATGCTCGAACTTCTGCAACTCGGGGGACCGGATACTTGGGTTTCTTCTTCTCAATTTCATCTTCCTTGGGGTCATGTCTTGAAGAGCCTCTTAGGAACCTCCTCATCTTTTCCTTTTTCTTTCTCTGAAATTTTTTGAAATTTTTAGTGACTCAAAAGAAAAGTGAACAAGGCTCAACAAAACTCATAGCAACTACTTCTACAAGTGCCTAGAGGCCATATCATGCATCAAAACTACTTGGGACCAAGTAAAATTAACATGCAAACCTCAAGAACAGTCACCAAGGCAGCAAAAATATGCAACGAATAAAGCACCAGAATAAAAACTAATTGGATCAACGGAGGAGTCACATACCAAGGAACAATTCCCCAAAACAGTTTGGTGAATGGGGCTTTGCACAAGGAGATCGCAAAAATGCAGCAAGTAGGGCAAGAACATGGGTTTGAGCTGTGGAATGATTTTTTCTGGAGGTAGACGAAGGAGATGGGAGCTGGAATAAGTGGAGGGGGCCACATGGGACCCACAAGCCTGCCAGGCGCGCTCTAGGGGGGTGCCTCCTATGCTTGTTGCCTACTGGTGCATCCCCTGACTAGCTTCCTATCTCAGAAATTTTTATATATTCCAGAAAAAATCATACTTGAATTTCAGGGCATTTGGAGAACTTTTATTTCCGGGTCACTTTTCTATTGAACGGAAAACGCGGAAAACAGGAAAATAAAGCTAAATTTATCATTTTTCTTCTAAACAACAGAAAGTAAAAGTTGGGAACAGAAGGTTGTGACTTCTAGATTCATCCATCTCATGGTCATCAAAAGAAATCTGCCAATGAGGTTGATCAAGTCTCCTTGACAAACTTTTTTCGAATCACATAAAACCGGAGGATTTTAGAATAATCACTAGGTTACCTCAACGGGGATGTGAGAGGCATAACACTAACACCAGCTCCAAGATCGCATAAAGCAGTTCTAACATAATTTCCTTTAATGGAGCAAGGTATAGTGGGCACTCCGGGATCACCTAGTTTCTTAGGAGTCCCGCCCTTGAAGGTGTAATTAGCAAGCATGGTGGAAATCTCAACCTGAGGTATCTTCCTTTTATTAGTCACAATATCTTTCATCTACTTAGCATAAGGAGACATTTTAAGCATATATGTCAAACGCGTTTGCAAAAAGACAGGTCTGATCATTTCAACAAAGTGCTCAAAATCTTCATCATCCTTTTTCTTGGATGGTTTGGGAGGAAAGGGCATGGGTTTCTGAACCCATGGTTCTCTTTCTTTACCATGCTTCCTAGCAATAAAGTCGTTCTTATCATATCTCTTGTTCTTAGGTTGTGGGTTATCAAGATCAACAACAGGTTCAATCTCCACATCCTTATCATTACTAGGTTGAGCATCAACATGAACACCACTATCAATATTATCACTAGGCTCATGTTCATCACCAGATTGTGTTTCGGCATCAGAAACAGAGACATCATTTGGATTCTCGGTGTAACAGCAACGGGTTTGCTAGCATGCAAGTTCCTATCATCTTTCTTTTTCTTCCTATTACCAGGATGACTAGGTGCATCGATGTTAACTCCTTGAGAATCTTGTTCAATTCTCTTAGGATGGCCCTGAGGATACAAAGGTTCCTGAGTCATTCTACCACCTCTAGTGACAACTCTAACAGAATTGTCATTCAACTCATTAAGCAAGTCATTTTGAGCCTTAAGTACTTGTTTTACTTGAGTAGTGACCATAGAAGCATGTTTACCCAAAAGCTTAAGATCGTTGACATTTCTATCCACACAAGCACTTATATGATTAATCATACGAGCATTCTGTTTCAATTGTCTGCTAACATAATCATTGAAACTTTGTTGTTTGGCAACGAAGTTATCAAATTCATCTAAGCATAAGCTAGCAGGTTTATCATAAGGAATATCACTCTCATTGAATCTACGAAGATAATTTACCTCTACTACCTGTGTCGGGTTATCAAGACCATGTATTTCTTCAATAGGTGGTAGATTCTTAACATCTTCAGATTTAATACCTTTCTCTTGCATAGATTTCTTGGCTTCTCGCATATCTTCAGGACTGAGGAATAGAATACCTTTTTTCTTCGGAGTTGGCTTCGGAGGTGGTTCGGGAATAGTCCAAGCATTATCATTGCTCAAGATATTATTCAATAGAATTTCAGCTTGTTCCATAGTTCTTTCCCTGAAAACACAACCAGCACAACTATCTAGGTGGTCCCTAGAAGCATTGGTTAGTCCATTATAAAAGATATCAAGTATTTCATTTTTCTTAAGAGGGTGATCAGGCAAAGCATTCAGTAACTGGACAAGCCTCCCCCAAGCTTGTGGGAGACTCTCTTCTTCAACTTGCACAAAGTTATATATATCCTGCAAGGCAGCTTGTTTCTTATAGGCAGGAAAATATTTCTCAGAGAAGTAGTATATCATATCCTGGGGACTACGCACACAACCAAGAGCAAGAGAAGTAAATCAAATTTTAGCATCACCCTTTAGTGAGAAAGGAAACAACTTAAGGATATAGTAATGGCGAATTTTTTCCTCATTCGTGAATAGGGTGGCTATATCATTCAGTTTAGTAAGATGTGTTACAACCGTTTCAGATTCATAACCATGAAAAGGATCAGATTCAACCAAAGTGATTAACTCAGGATCGACAGAGAATTCATAATCCTTATCAGTAACAAAGATGGGCGAAGTAGCAAACTTAGGATCATATTTCATTCTAGCATTCAGAGATTTTTCTTTCCACTTGCGTAATAAATTCCCAAGATCATAGCTATCCTTACAAGCAAGAAAGTCTTCAGCTACCTCTCCCTCCATAACATAACCCTCAGGTATATTAAGCAATTCATATCTAGGAGAGCTAGTTCTAACATGTGAAACGGCAGGTTCCACTTCAATAATTTTATCAGTTTTAGAAGTATCATCGCATTCAACAGCAACTCTAGCAATTTGTGCATCAAAAAATGCACCCAGTGGCAAATCATTATCAAGCAAAGCATCATTATAAGCATCATGGATAGCATAAGCAGCATCATCAAGCACATGCAACATATCAAAATTACCAATAGGTGGTGGTGTCGCAAATTTACTCATAACTGAAGGTGAATCAAGTGCAGAGCTAGATGGTAGTTCCTTACCTGTCCTCGTAGTTGAGGGCAAGACTTTAGTTTTTGGATCTCTCGGATTCCTCATAGTGATCAACAAACGTAAATCTCAAGTGACTCAGAGAATAGAGTTATGCTTCCCCGGCAACGGTGCGAGAAAAAGGTCTTGATAACCCACAAGTATAGGGGATCGCAACAGTTTACAAGGGTAGAGTATTCAACCCAAATTTGTTGGTTCGACACAAGGGGAGCCAAAGAATATTCTCGAGTATTAGCAGTTGAGTTGTCAATTCAGCCACACCTGAAAGACTTAGTATCTGCAGCAAAGTTTCAGTAGCAAAGTAGTATGATAGTAATGGTAGCAGCGGTAACAGTAGCAGTAGTGACAACAGTAGCGGTAAAGTAACTTAGCAAGGACCAGTAGGAAAAGCTCGTATGCATTGGATCGGTGATGGATAATTATGTCGGATGACATTCATCATGTAACATTTATAACATAGGGTGATATGTAACTAGCTCCAGTTCGTCAGTGTAATGTAGGCATGCATTCCGTTTTAGTCATACATGCTTATGGAAAAGAAGTTGCATTACATCTTTTGTCCATCCCTCCCGTGGCAGCGGGGCCCTAATGGAAACTAAGGGATATTAAGGTCTCCTTTTAATAGACAATCGGAACAAAGCGTTAGCACATAGTGAATACATGAACTCCTCATATTATGGTCATCTTCGGGAGTGGTTCCAGCTATTGTCACTCCGGGGTTTGCGGGTCATAACACATAGTAGGTAACTACAACTTGCAAGATAGGATCAAGAACACACATATATTGATGAAAACATAATAGGTTCAGATCTGAAATCATGGCACTCGGGCCCTAGTGACAAGCATTAAGCATAGCAAGGTAGTAGCAACATGAATCTTAGAACATAGTCGATACTAGGGATCAAACCCCATCAAAACTAACTCGATTACATGATAGATCTCATCCAACCCATCACCGTCCAGCAAGCCTACGATGAGATTACTCACAGACGATGAAGAGCATCATGGAATTGGCGATGAAAAATGGTTGGTGGTGACGACGGCGTCGATTTCCCCTCTCCGGAGCCCAGAACGGACTCCAGATCTGCCCTCCCGAGGAAGAACAGGTGGTGGCGGCGGCTCCGTGTCGTGAAACGCGATGAACTCTTCTCTCTTAATTTTCCTGGGCGAGAGAGACTTTATAGAGTTGGAGTTGGAGGCTGCGGAGCTACGTGGGCCCCACAAGCCTGTCAGGCGCGCCCTAGGGTGGGGGCACCTCTTGGGCTTGTGGGCTCCTGGCTCCGTGTCTTCAGGTAATTCTTGCGCCAGTATTTTTTGTATATTCCACAAAAAATCCTTGTAAGTTTCCAGGTCATTCCGAGAACTTTTATTTCTGCGCAAAAACAACACCATGGCAATTCTGCTAAAAACGGCGTCAGTCCGGGTTAGTTCCATTCAAATCATGCAAATTAGAGTCCAAAACAAGGGCAAAAGAGTTTGGAAAAGTAGATACGATGGAGACGTATCACATGGCTATAGCTAGCTAGATCTAGTTGTTGGGAGGAGAGATGACTCTAGCTAACTAACGGAGAGGGAGAAAAGAGAGGTAGAAGGAAGAGTGAAGAAGGGCAATAATGGTGGAGAATTAACTTTGAGAGGGGAGAGGGGAAATGAGGGAAGAGGGCAAAGGTGGGAGGAATGGAGAGGAGGAGAATGGGTGGGTGAAAAGGTGGCGCGAGCCATGCCTAGCAGCAGCACTGTATTCAGGTCGGCGCTGCTGCTAAGGTGCTTAGTAGGAGCGCTCTAATTTGGGCAACGCTACTACTATAGCTAGCGTCGTGGACTCGTGTGACCCACTTAGTAGGAGCGCTTTATGCCAGCCGACACTACTGCTAATGTGCTTAGCAGTAGCGCGGTATTTTGGGCAGCGCTACTACTACTGCTAGCATCGGTGGATTTATTGGGTCCCACTTAACAGCAACGCATTATTCCAGTCAGCGCTATTACTAACGTGCTTAGCGGTAGCACGGTATTTTGGGCAGCGCTACTACTAGAGTTGGTGTCGATGGGCTCGTTGGGTCCCACTTGGCAGTTGCGCTGCTCACATTTACAGTGCTACTGCTATGGCATCACTTGTAGCACTGTCCAAATCCAGCGCTACTGCTAATTAGCAGCAGCGTTGCATATTTTCCAGCCCTATTAGTGATGTTCTACCTATAATCATTTCCCTAGTAGTGACTTCATATCGGGCCATCGTCGTGAGGGCATGCACCAGATAGGGTTGGACAACACCGATGATTAATCACCCACAATGGATCTATGGTCCCGAGTGTGAGATCCCGACTTGTTCCAACTCAAGACCGACGAAGTTGCCCGAGAAAGGGGATCATCGGCTTGTGAGGACGTGGACCTTTCGTAACAATTATTTTTTGAGAAAAACTTCCATAACAAACACCAGCCAAGCAGTTTTCCGTATTATTACTTTTTGAAGAAAAACCAATTTCCAGATTTTTTAGAAACACCCATAATTTGATTCATACTCATAACAATTATAGAGACCCTGATTTTGATCTAAGATCCAAAAGAATAGAAAGTAGGTCTTATGACTAAGAATTACAATGAAATCTCTTAAAATACCTTCTTCGTTGTATTAATGTCTGCTAGAAATAATACCCCAAAGACTTCGATAAAGCGGCTGCAATTGAACTAAAGCAATGGTATTTTCACTCTTTCACCCGCACACATATTATCAATAATGGGTTTTAATAACACCTTGAGTCGCTCATCCAAAAAGATGGGAAGCCTTGAACGGTGAACGTACTTGGGCAAGGATGATCCCCTAGAAGTGCAGGCCCTCGGATTTTAATTTCATTAAATCACCGAGTGTGAGCTCACGCCCAACTACATTTGATGAATAGTAAATTTAAAATAAATAGAAAATAAAAAGAAATAAACCGTGGGCAATGTAAATGACATGTTATTATTTAATGAATTGATTCATGCTCAACCCCTCACAGGAATCCTTGTTAAAGGGTGTGCGTTTCCCTCGAGTAACATGCAGGACGACCCGTTGCTTAAGGAGCTCGACTGGTTCTACACAGCTCTTAACCAGACAATGCGACTTTCTTTTTGTTCAGTAATAAATTAATCCTACTATATAATACTCTTGCTTGGAAGGTATGGTCAAGATAAATTGTTTCCATTTTTTAATAAAAGAGAGAGTGCTAAAGGAGTCATTCAGGAGTGAGCGAAGGGGTGCAATAAAAATCACATACTTTCAATCATGAATGGACACTGGACCAGAATGAAATGCGGGAATATCGGGATTGGAAGGTTTATTATATGAAAATAACACAACTAGGGAATTCAAATTAGATTCACTTGCAGATTTCTTCAAATTGGCGTAGTGTAGTATTGTGGTTTTTCAATAAAGCCCCAACCTATATATTCATAGCCTTGCTCATACTGGTGGACAATATTCACCCAGAGTCTGTTGCGACCGCATTGTTGTTTGGAAAGGCATTATCTTAGAGCAAAACAAAAAGGAATAGACTAGGGATGTAGGGAGCCAACTGAGCTCGACCTCGAACCAAACAAGCAACGGATTGAGCAACTAGCGTGAAAGCATTTGCGTGTTAGCACATCCATTTTCTTGCTTTATCGACAAACCATTACCACCATGGGTAATTTAACTAGAACGGCATCCACAAACAATAGTTATGGACAAGACACAATCTGTATTCATGGCCCGGTCATTACCTCGGTTTCATATACTAGGATTTCTACGTATGTTTGAAGTTCAGAACCGCTACTTTCGATCAAATGGCTTTATTTTTAACTTCTATTTAAAAAATGGCTCTCCGATTCTTCTATTTATGGGCTTGATGGTTTCTAGATTTTATTTTATCTTGTATTATTTCATATTTTATTATTCATCGTCGTCGGATTTCCTTTCTATCCATAACCTGATATTTGGCATAAAAAATAAAAATATCCCCGAAGCCCCCTGATCAAGTCACTAACATGCTTTCTAGGCGGGTAGTTTGTTCTATTTGCTACACGAAATTAGCAATGATAATAACAAAAAAAGCCATCCATACAAGAGTCCATCACCCAAAATAAATAACTAAAATTAAAATGAACTATAAGGTAAAACAATAAGCATATATTCCCAAAGTTAAATCAATAGAGTGATAGCTAGCACAAACAGCTACTAGAAAGTCCATTGCCCGAAATATAGAAGGAACTAAAATAAAGTTAAAAACATTTCATAGTGAGAATCCATCATACATGATTTTAAAACCTAAATTATAGTGTTGTTTGGTGAAATTAGTAACACAGTTTGATTTTTGAAGGAAAAATATTTCAAAATTTTAAGTTTTAGAAAAATCTAAAACACACGCACACACAAATAGTGATGTATACTACATGTTTGTAATGTTTCATGATGACATATAGTGACGTGAGCTACCAAACAACACATTGATTTCAAGCACATGCAATATTCACTATAAAAGTCCATGATTTTGGAGGATTTTGTAGCTCACGTCAAGATGTATTTCATCATGAAAATTTACAAATACTCAGCATACATGTATGCGTTTTTTCAAATTTATTTTAAAGTTAAATAGTTGGTTTCTAAAGGCTCCACATAGCCCGAGAGAAAGATTCCTCACTTTACAAAAACTAGTTTAATGTAATATATATTTTTTGAAATGATGCTACACAGTAGTGGCCGATCCAAAAACTCAGATTTTCTAAAAAAAATATATCACATTCATATTTTAAATTTTCGATCATTTTTAAAATTCAAGAAATTTTTAAAATTTGTGATTTTCCTTATAAAGTTTAATATATTCAAAATTCCAAAATATTTCGGAATTTATGAGCATATTTTAGATCTGATTGTTTTCGAAATTTGGGAACAGTTTCTATATTCGTGATTTATTAAAAATATTAAAAAAAATTTAATCCACACATATTTTAAAATTCCTAAATATTTTAAAATTTCAGAACATTTTTTAACTTTCTGATATTTAAAAAAATCCATGGACATTTCTTCAAAGCCAGGTTGAATCTAAGGTAAAACGGGAAAGCCAGGTTATAGGCAAAATTCGCTAACTGGCGTCTGCAGTGCTCTGCAATGGGCCGGTTCATGTAGAGATCCTTCATGAACTTTTTTCAGCCCGTGAACTTTTTTGAAATCGGTGAACTTTTTTGAAAATCGATGATTTTTTTGGAAATTCGTGCACATTTCTGAAAATCGATGAACATGATTTAAAATTCTTGAAGTATTTTTAAAATCAGTGAACTTTTTTAGAAAAATTGATGAATGTTTTCAAAATCAATGATTTCTTTTAATTCTGTGAACATTTTTGAAAATCCATGAACATATTTCCAAAATCGGTGAACATTTTTTCATAATAATTGAACTTTTTTTTCAAGTCTGACCTTTTTGAAATTCTTTGAACTTTTTTAAAATTCTAATGACCAACGCATTTTTACATGGACGGCCCATGAGGAGAAGCGCTGCAGGCGCCGGTTTTCCTAACCGGGCGCTGAGGGCGCCGAATAGGAGGTCCTGGAAGAAACTATGAACCGTTTGGTCGTTGTAAACAACGAGAAGAGAACTGAACGCACAGCTCGCTTGCATGTGGACCGGGCCTTCACGTCGTTTTGGCAAATTAGTACAGTACTGTAGGAAAGCCGAAAACCTTTGGGCGGGGCCACGCCTGGTTTTAAGTCAGTTTTTTTTGTTTCTATTAAAAGGGAGTAAAAACAAAGAAATTTGAAGTAGAAAAGAACAAAACCTGAAAACGTACTAAGAACCTTCTCGAAACTGGAAACAAGCGGTACCCAGTTGGCTGGCATGGGTAAAAAAAAACTTGGTTGGTTTCCCTAAAAAAACTAGGCTGCTTGTTCTAAAAAAAAAACTAGGCTGTTTTTTGTGTGTGTCTGTGTGTGAAAACTAGGCTGGTTATCTCCTCTTATAAATCTCAAAAAAATTAAAGTGAGCGCTCGCATTTTTTAGAGGAAATGCCGTATGCATCTGTTAAATTTTTGTCTGTTAATGCACGTGGCTTTGAGATTATATGCATTCCCGTCCTTCTTTTAGTTTGAAAACAAAACATATCCATGTGCATTTATCTTGGGTTTTCAAAAAAATCGAAAGCCATATCTTTGAAACCATCCGTCGGAATTTAGATCTGTTTTCATCATTGAAATTTTCGCGATGAGATTTCTGAAACTGGATCTCGCTTGAGTATGTTTTGATGATTTTTTTATTCTAACTTTGATGCTATATGGTGCAACTTTAGTATTAACATGGTGCAACTTTTATACTGCATGGTGCACTTTTTCAAAAATCAAATTTTAGAGCTGCATGATCCAACTTCCTAAGAGGTTACAACATAGCAATTCTAAACAACCAACTTTTGTGATGTGCAACTAGGCTATTGTCCTAGCCAATAACCTAGTAGTAGATGTGCAACCCTCATCCCTACTTGTGGATGCCTAATTTTTCATAGTTGGCACAACCTGGCCCACCTCCCCCTTAGAGCCATTGTGCAACTTAGTATATTGTTCAAGCCAACTATTTATAAGTCTATGTGCAACTTTCCCTTCTCTCTGCTTGTGGATATGTAGTTTCAGTTGACAGGGACAATAAACAAAGTTGTAAATAGTCTGATGGGTAGTTGGCAAGAGAAACATACGAAGTTGAACATCTCAAGGCACGAATACTTGGACGGTGAAAATTCCACATTCACGAGAATAGTGAAAAACTGCATATAGGCAGGGTGTTGAAGTCGCAAATCTCACTAACAGGGATGGTTTGGACCGATTGCTGGAAGGGAAAACTACATATCCATGGGTGTATGATGGAAAGTTGCACATCCTTGTCACACAGTTGGCCGTGGTAGTATTTGAAGTTGCACATCCACTGGTAGGAAGTTGGCCAATGCATCAAACTATGAAATCACATCCTCCGGCAGGGGGAAAGTTGCATGTCAGTTACTAGGAAGTTGGTCTGAGCAACAGACGAAGTTGCACTTCTCACTGAAAAGGGGTATTTTGAGGATGGAGGTGACATCAGTGAAAACTGCACGTCCACAGGGTAGGCAGAAGTTACACATCCATTGTCAGCTAGTTGTACATCGAATGTTACACAATTGCACAAAATGGGGTATTAAATTGCACACAATTTTTTTTATCAAAACATACCCACGCAAGATCTTATTTTGAAGAGCAACTCCCGAGGATTCCAGCGATGAAACCATATCTTAATTTTGATGCGCGGTTTGCAAGCTATGGTTTTTTGTTTGTAAATCATGAATTGTATGGTAGAAAACAAACTACCATAGACGGATTCATGTGGATGATTTAATACACATGTTGGGGGCCTATTTTCAGTTTATCTAGTTGGGAGCAAAGGAATTTTTTCCTAATTAAGACAAGAGGACAAACATTTTTCTAAATTTACTGGTTGTCACAGAGCGCCAGTGAGCCAATGGGTGCTCTTAAAAATATAGGTTGGTGATCCATGCGGGCAAGCCCAAGCAGGAGGTAAGCGGAGGGATTTTTATGTGAAGAATATCTGGTTGGTTCCTGTGAAAAGAGAAGATGATATAAGCACTTGTAACAAAATATTTCCCTCCATAAGCTAAAAAAAATATATTTCCCTCCATGCAAAAAAAAACAATAACCTAAAAAACTTGCAAAATATATGTGTTGCTGGTTCAAGTAGCCCTTAATTCAAATATTGTTGTTGCTCTAATCAGGCTCCATCCTCCCAAGTCCCAAAGGGTCCTTTTACATGTTTAGAGATTTATCTCACCAAACGAACAATCATCACACGACATTCTTGCAACGTGCAATTGTTGTTGCGTGACCCAACTGATGTTGGAACGGAATGACACAAAAAATGATAATTTGCATGCAAACAAATGGATGATAAGAGACATGATGTGGTAAGGTGATCATAATATAGATCCGTCCAAAGAATATAATTCATGTGGTTATGAAATGATGCTACACTGGAAGTCACAATTGGGAGAGGCAGTGGGAAGGGCCTCCCTCCTTTCAGGTTTAAAGGTCTCATCTTGTAAATTTAGATTTTTACTATGATAGGCTCACTTTGATTGTAATTGAGTTAGAAAAATATTCGAGTCTTACATCATATTTAATTTATAGAGATAAGAGAGAGATAGAGAGAGAGAGAATTAGTAGTTATGCCTGCATCTTATTCTACATGCACCATGCAAGTCGGGTTAAAGGGAGGATGCTGAACATACAACATCTCCAATAGATGACATATATGTAAAAGGACTTGCAAATGTCGTTGGTATATTTCCGCTTTTTATGTCTAGACGTGGTCCGCGGACATGATGCTGGAGGGAGACATCCAAAGGTATTCACAAATTAATCCTTATTTGTCCGGTCGAAAGGAGAGAGGGGAAAGGGGACCATGCATGTGCAAAGAGAGAAAGGAGAGGAGGACCACATGATGGATTTTTGTCAGTCAAGTGGGTGTCCGGAATCTAGTATAGCTCCCGCATGTTTATCTAGGTCTTGTAGAAAAATAAACGTCTGTACCACTTCGCGAACCGATGAGGGTCCCCATTGTATGACAAAAGTTATCACAAACGATACTGACGCCACAACTCAAACATATACAGGAGCTTTGAGGGTCTCCTTTGGAGATTCCCTTAGGCATAAACACAATGGTCCAATAGATGATGTACATGCAAAGAAAATATTCGAGTTCTCTAGTTGATGTAAAGTAAAGCACTTGATGATGCCAATTTGCATCACTAATGCAACCACAATTCTTCGTGCGAACGCCTAACCACGAGCGGAAATTTCATTCCCACACCCCGCGCGACAGTCATGTGACCTCTCGACGTTGTTCCTGAAACCCACGCGTCGCATCCCAGCACAACCTGCCCAATCCGTCTAGCCCAACCCTGCCACCACCGGTTTTGTACCTTCTCCGCCACCACACGACCCAAATTTGACCAAATTCACCGCTGCCTAGCCGCTCCTTCTCCGTCATTGCGCCTCCCGGTTTGGACGCTGCACCGCCCTATTTCTCCGCCGCACAATCTCTGCGGTACCATGCCACACTCCATCGGGCCTTCTCCCGCCTACACCGCTATTCGTGTTGATGCCGCAGATGCGCCACCGTCATGCTGCGGAAGTGGTCGAAGGGCAAGACAGGTTTCAAGGGGATGCGGTTGCGCCCCTTCGGCAAGCACAGTGTCGAGTTGTAGTGTGATGGTCGTCGCTACTCGTTCGGAACCTTCGAGTCTGCGAACATCCCCGCGTGTGCGTATGACATCGCCAAGTGTGTGCACAACATCGTCACGTGGTGGTTTGGTCGTCCAATCCACGAGATGAATTTTCAGGAGATCGAAGATCTAGAGCAGGCGGAGTTTGTCGGGCCAAAGAATGCGTCCATACGGCTAATCGATGAGAGGATGAGAAGCTGAAAGGGATCAATTCTCCCGCGAGAGCGATGAAGCAGCGATGGTGAGGTACACGCGGGAGAATGCATAGTACATGCAATATGAGTTGGATTCTACTGGAAGCATGACCTCGAGAAGAACAAGAAGTGAGGAAAGTAGGAGGACGAGGCCGGCCTCTCCATAGTGACCCCATCGAGTCTAACGACGAGGAGGAGGAGAACGATGAAGAGCTTGGTTCCAATGAGTTTTGGAACTCGTTTTTGGGCGACGCCGAGGCCAATGAGTAGTTTATGTTTAGGGTGATCAAGTAGAATCAGTAGGTATGTTGCATTTTTTGTGTAGTATGGACTATGTTTGTTTGAAATGAACATGGTATGTTTGCATTTTGTTTGCGTGGATGCCCTACTTTACATCATCTACTGTAGCACTAGTGACCTATTTTACATCATTTATTGGAGATGTATTGTTTTGGTGATATATAAAACCACTTAGCGATGATGTAAATTTTACTCGAAGCACAATTTAGTGATGTGTTTTACATCAAATACTGGAGATGTGCTTATTGTTTCGAGAGTCAAACATGTAGAAAATATTTCATTCGGTAGTTATGTACTCCCTCCATTTTTATCTACTCTGCACATTAGAATTCACTGCAGTCAAGCTTCATAAACTTTGCCCAAGTTTGTAGGAAATAATAAAAATAACTGTCACAACAAATCTATATGATGTGAAAGTATATTCAGTAATAAATTTAACGGTATTGATTTGTTATTGTATATATTAATATTTTTATCTATAAACTTTGTCAAATTTTACAAAACTTAACTTTAATCAAAGCTAATATGCAAAGTAAATAAAAACGAAAGGAGTGTCGACCAAACCAATAGCATCCACCCAACATCTACCATGATCACGATGATTGATGAGGTTTCAGATTTGAACTCTCTAAACCAATAGGTTCAGGAAGAAAAAAAATGGTCGCCTTCATTTCGTCTGCTCGCGTCTCTCTAAGCAAAACTTGCTGTAACATGTCTACTTCTCAACTCATCGGCTATACATCACCTCTCCGTTCGTCTCACTTAGTTGCATATAAGATTTATCTAAACTCAAACTTATAAAGTTTGACGAACTTTATAGAAATAAATACCAACATTTACAATATAAAATCAATACCATTATATGCATCATGAATTTAACTTTCATATTACATAATTTAATATTATAGATGTTAATATAAATACGAACAAAATTTAAGAAATTTGATTTCAGACAATTCTGATATGCGGAGTAAAAAACCGGAGGGAGTACGAGCCGTGGCGCCGTCAGATTCGCGCGCGCGCGCCTCCGCGTCAGTGCGCCATTTTTCTAGTAGTACCTGCGTGGAGAGCCCGCCGGGACGTGGGCTCGGCCGTCTCCATCCATCACTCGATCACGTGAAACACGATCCACAAGCGGTGGCTTTCACGCGCGCCCGTGGAAGCGGGAAGTGTGCTACGCCGTATTGCAACAACGTGCAATCGACGGCGACGAGGAGCTGCCTGCCCACGCCGCATGCACGCGAGCGGCCACACCCGCGCACACACGTTGCCTTCACCGATAGTGGATCCAACAGACGAGGACCAGCAGCAGAAAAGCACTCACTGTCACGAGTGAAGATCGCTCGATCGACGGGATTCGATGATCGGGTTGGCGTGAGCTCGTGATGGGATTTGGATGAGACCATTCCGGGCAGCTGGCGGGATAAGCTGCCTGGTCGTTGTGGTCACATATCTGCAAGCTAGCTGCCGGATCTTTGTGTGGAGGTGGCCTGAGTCTGCGGTCTAGAGGCTGTCATGCCACGCGCCTGGTTCCGGTCAGCTTGATCAGCTCTACTCCCAGCAGCTGATCTCCACAAGCATGCACCGATGTACGTGCAATGGATAACTGTTTATTACAGATTCTCCAGAGCTCTCTAATGTTCAACGATTAACCCGTGGTCAAATCTTTTATTATCACTATATATATAATTAACCAGTGGTGCATTTAAAATTCAGAATATGAAAGATACATTTCATCCAATGGTTTCCTTGCGTATAGCTCGTGTAGTCGTGCATAGACGTAGTGGAGGTGAGTCCGTGTAGTACAAGTTATATATTGATGCGAACCAACCTGTTATTAGATAGTTAGAAGAAGAACGGTACCTCCGTTCATTAGGATTAAAGTCTAAATTTTGATATTGGTGTTTGCATTCTTAAATTTTATTTTAGGTCTTTCGGTGATCAGTGTTTGGTGAAAAAAATGTTTTTATCAACTACGACGCATGTGACGTCTTCATCAATCTCAAGACTGTATGTCCGCGCGGACTTTTGAAGGTGCTCAAAGGGGTTGGGTGTGTGCGTGCGATGAGTTTATGTATATATGTATGAGTGTTTGCATCTCTGTTGTGTTAAAAAAAGTTATCTATTCATTTATTTTCATGAAACTTTTATTTAGAGGCACGCTACACGTCGGCAGCGGATCTTCTTTAAAAATTTGCTGCCACGGCAGCTGTTAAATCTCGTGCCAACCAGCAGCCCAACCTCATCCTTACAGTTGCAACAACGACATTGTTGCGGAACCCTTTGCAACAGAGCTCATGTTGGAGAAAAATTTGCAACAAAGGTCATGTTCCAGATTTTTTTCTCGAACCTTTTTCCTTTTAGAGAATCTTTTTGCAACATAGGTTTTGTTGTAGAACCTCATTGCAACACAACACTTGCTGCAAAGCACATCCGGTGAGTCACGCGTTGACAATTCATGGCAGCGAACACACAATGCGTCTGGTTCTAAGAGATAAGACTGAGTGTGGGCTCCAGGAGACACGTGGCAAGTGGAGCAGGTAGCGGATGTGATAGAGTGATCCGCCAACTGATTGATAGTGTTTCACTTTTATTTATTGAGAACCGTCATGTGGTTGGATGGTTGAAGGCAAACTAATGTGACTTGTGAGGTATAATGGTTATTAGAAAATAATCGAGTAGGCCGATCAAAGATCACACACAAGGCGTGTTGCATGAATTAGAACATCTACAACTGAGCACCACAAAATCTCCACATATGCGTAGGAGGACGGCCCGGCTAGTGATCCGTCAGAAAAACGCAACCCAAAAATGCCCTCCCATATCCAGCCCAAATATGACACGGATATGGGAATGCTCGGATGCGACCGGGCACGTCCATCAAATCAGACCCATTCTCCACATCGCCTCTCCGGACCAAGCCCAAGACACTTCACTCCACTCCCCTCGACTCTACTCCGTCATCCAAGCTTCAGTCCAGCGATCTCCGACCTTCTCTGCCATATGGAGGGTTGCGGATCTGAGTCCTACACCTCGAGATCCATTGACCACGAGCTCATCTCACATGGCCCCGTGGAGGAGATGACCGTCTGGCTTGTCCTCCGCCACTATCGGGAGGAGACCGCCCGACGACAACGCTTAGACTCCTTCTGTCAGGAATCCACTACGCCCGCCCAAATGGTGCATGGATCCACCGCTAAGGGTGCCATCGTGGCCTCACCGGAGGTGGTGCGGTCTGTCTATCATCCAAACATGGTGGCGTACGTGCAACTCCTCTGATGGCGCACCGAGCTAGAGGACACTTCGTGGGCGCCGAGCTGGAGAATTCTATAGGTAGCCTCATGGATTTTCTAAATTGACCAGTAGCATTGATGATCTCCTATTTTCTCCCATGTGTCCTCTGTTGTTCATATAACTAAAGAATTCTTCAGTTATGAAGTTGGCTACTTGTTGATCTACACTACTCAAGTGGTTGTGGTTATTATAATAGTCCTATGGTTCAGTTTACTGATTTATGTGATTTGAGTTTACATGAAACTAATACTGTATTTGGTGCTATTGTCAGATAGTTTACTAACTGTCTAGGTTGTCTTTGATTCAGTTAATTGGATCTGTTGTTTAGCTTATGTATATGTGTTGTTCAATGCGTTTATTTATTTCCATTGGTCTGTTTAATCTTGGTATAACATTGGTTACTACTATTGTTATGTAGTTGTACTAGCTACCTTGATCATTCCTTCTAAGATTGTTAAGAACAAATACTCACTTGTTCTGTCTCTACCTCCCACTTGTCCATCTTTCTCTCCATCTCCCTACATTAAACTGTTAAGACATATGTTGCCCTATCTTAGGGCCTATGATGCTGGTTTGAAGCTCCCTTGGATGCTCTAAAGTCAATGTTGTGGATCCTAGAATTTCCCTAAACCCAATGATGCATAACACATCATTTATGTGCACTCTTTACGGTTCTAACCCACCAAACCCTACTCCAGACGTTGGGTGGTTTGGTCTTGAAGCTCTGGTTATCTACTTCTTGTGGACAGCATGCACCTCCTTGCTGATTCACACTTGTTTCTCTCTAATGTGGTTTTGGTATGGTACTAAGTACGAGCAGTGGAAAAGATTGATCTAATGTGGTTGTGGTGCTATTTATAGACCTAGTGGTCTGTTATTAGAACTGGGTGAATCGGGTGTGTACTTGTTGTGCATGCTCCTTGTAATGTGGCATGTCGAGGGGCTCTAATACTTTTGGTGTTGACAACATGTGGTGGTGTGTTTGTTGTGTGTGCCGCTTGAGTTGTCCAGCTCTCCTTAATGCCTATATACTTAAGCTAGTGGTGTCTAAATGCATAGGAACTTGTCCCTGGTTGGCTGGGCTTGTTACTTATCCCTTTATGACATTATTCTGATAAGGAATTAATAGTGACTTCTATGATTCTATGTATTGTCACTCTGAGAGTGGATTAGCTACAGTGGTAGTAATCAACTAATAACACTATTCACTAAACTTGAGGATTTTGGTAAAGCAAGGGGCTCGCACTATTCATTAGTTGATTTGTTGGTTTTCCTATAGTATCTTACCTCTCTTCCTATACTTGCCTTCGTTGTTTGTTGTCGTGTGATTTGATTCTGTTGAGGATTTCTCTTTGATCAACCCATCTCTTTAAATGGATCTAGACTATAACCGTCAAAGATTCCAAGTGTTGGATCCAAAAGTAACAAGCATTTCGAAAAGGAAACACTACATTTTAACCATAATACCATTTCTTTTGTCTTTGATGTTTATTTTGTAGATTTGAAGAAAAGAAGATTGGATGATCAAGAGAAGATCTTTGAAGACTTAGATAGGATAGTTTAGGAAAGTAGATAGTTTAGTCTACGTTTATTCTTTTTCAAATTTAAATGACTCTATAAATGTATTGGAATTTTAATATAGATTCTATATCATTTTCTAATATTACTTTTTATTATTTATTTCAATTATCAATAAAGTTTTGAATTTCCTTTTTAATTTATGGTTTATATTTAAATTCATTTCCCATTTCATTTTAATTGTACATTTAGCATTTTAGTCCTTATGTTATAACCTATTTGAATTGTAAATTGAATACTCAAAAATGACCTCCACATGTACAAGCAGTTTCCCGGTGAAGGACAACAAGAAAGAGGAGAGGTACAATCTCATGTTGGATGTGCAAAAGGAGAGGATGGATTGGAACCAGAAGAGGGCGGAGAAGAATTTTTAAGTTGAAAGGGAAAAGATTGAGTTGGAGAAGCAAAAGGTGATAATTAACTAGGAGCTCGATAAGGCCAAGACATTTGGAGAGATTGAGCTTCAGAAGGAGAGGCTGCAAGTCGCACAGGGCACGGAGGATACGGAGATTATGTTGGCAGGCGAAAGCCTTTTGGAAGAGCAAGCAAATAAATGACTTGTGGACAAGAAGCAAGAGATCAATGACCATAGGGAGTATGAGGCAGCGAGGGCGGCTACGACAGAAGTGGAGCATGTAGCAAGGATGTAGGCGAAGCATGCCACCTAGACCCTGGGAGAGCAGGACACGTGGATGGCCTCGGAGCAGGCGACATGGATGGTGTCCGACGAGTGTCGAGCCAGCCAGCGAACGATCCATCACGCTTGGACATTGATTTCATTTTGACATATATGAATTATTGAACTATGATTTATTTTTTGCTTTATTGAATTTGTTTGGAACTTTGAATTCAGATGATTTGTATTGTATTTACGGATTTTGAAGATGTGTATTTCAGGTGTGCGGATATGCGGCAACCCAAATGAGGCCAACTCCTATGCATTGTACTATCTGGTCCGCGTGTGTACATTTGGGCCCAAAATGGACAAAACCTATAGCCCAACGCGCATCCCCACCCCCAAATCAGGTCTGTTTGATGTCCGTCTCAACGCATTTCGAGCACAAACTTGTGCCTGGTTTTCGTCCGCACACACACAGAATGGACGCCCACACGCTAGCTCCTCGTGCACGTCAGGCCCGCATGTCCCCCGCAGACGTACCTCCCACGGCCCAAATTTAAGCAGCACATGCGGGTCTACAGGTCGGTCCTTGTCCGAGCCCGCAGCGGCCGCATCCTGCCCGCCAGTTTTTGAGGATACACATAACGGATAGGCCCATGAAGGATTGAAATATCATAAAAGCATGGGGTTCACACACCAAGTGGATCCATATAAATACATACATACTATTCACTCACACAATTTGTCCATCCACTCACATGACAGTCAACCACTCAGTCGTATGACTCAATCGGATATGCGAAGACCAACAGTCGGCAAGACAGTCGAAGCATCATCCTCATAATTGAAGCCACCTCCCACCACATAGCTCAAGGCTGGCTCATTCCCCCTCCCCCGAGGGCTCTGGCTACCACTAGTCTCACGACTTAACTTGGAGATTCATTCTACTCTCTCTTTCTCTCTCTCTCTCTCTGAAAAGGATCGAGATGGACCTAAAGGGGGGGTGAATGGGTACAATTACAAATTTTAATTGTTACTTAGCAATTTTAGGCAATAATGCAGAATATGAACTTTAGCCTAACAATTGCTCCGAAGATAAGGTGACAAGTATGATATACAAGTTAAGCACTTAACTAGATAAACAAACCTAAATATGAAAACAAATTATAGAGGTAAGGAGACAAGTAACCACAAGTAAGGAGCTAGGGTTAGGAATACCCGCAACTCCGAGAGACGAGGATGTATCCCGATGTTCACCTCCTTGAAGGGAAGCTACGTTACCGTTTAGAGAGGTGGATGTTACCATGAAGGCACACCAATGCCGCAAAGTCTCACCCTATTCTCTCCTTGAGACAACACCACGAAGGCGTTTCTCAACCACTATTGGAAGGCCTTGAGGTGGCTTCCAAACCCTCACAAACTTTTCAGGAGAAATCACAAAGGTTTGATTCCTATCCTAAGAACTCCTACCGCCTAGGAGTCTCAAACCTCCAAGAATAACAAGATCAAGGGAACCGCTCAAGACTTCCTCAAATCACGAATTGCTTTGGTTGTGATGAGGAGAGAGGGACGATCTATCTTTTGACTGGAACAACACTCAAGAATCCTCACAAACGCTCTTGGGAGCTAGAGTTTGGTGAGGAGTGGAGAGAGTGAGAGAGAACAATGTTCTTTAAATCTTTTTGGTGTGTTGGACAGGCCCCCACCGAAGCAGGGAAGGGGGTATATATAGTAGTGGTGGCAAATGACCATTGGAGGTCACTTATGTTGCACACTTGTCGGACGCCCGACAGGTTCCGATCGTCCGGACACAAGGGAAGGGCCGGACATCCAACAGGGGTCGGACGACCGACCACTAAGGATAGCAAACCACCGCAGTAGAGGGAAGTTCAGCACACGGTTCGGACATCCGAAGATCGTCGGTTGTCCAGCGCACGATCGTCCGAAACGGTCGGACGTCCGATCAGTTTGGTTCAGTTCGGACGACGTCGGATTTCTGGCCACACACGGACGTGCGAAGGCTGGTCAATCGGAACAACCAAAAATCCGATGATTTGATGTGGGTGAGGTAGCTCTGAACCTTCGGAGGCGTTGGACAGCCGAGAGCTGTGAAGCGCCAGACGTCGGACGTCAGAGCCATCATAGGTCAAAGGAGTCTGTTCAAGATAGGAATTCAGCCATGGGGTTTTCCTTGGGTTTTTGAGCAAGTCTACCGCGACAACCAATTGTCCCCTCTTAATAGTGCGGGGTCCCTATACCCAAGAGTAAACCAAAATATATAGAGCTTTTTTTTCTTGTTTCTCCGTACTTGAATATCATGAATATGTTAGTTATGATCCACACAGATAATCTCATGAGAACTAAACCTCAAACGCACTTGATAGATGTGATTAGTTCCCTATGTGTATATTGTCAACAACATCAAAATATAATTAAAGGCATGATTGTACTTTCAATCTCCCCCTTTTTGATAGTTGATGACAACATACATATAGCACTCAAAATAAATGAAGTATACTTATGAAGCTTAGTAGAGATTTGTTACAGAGCTCCCCCTTACTGTATGCATAGTGAACTAATTGTGGACAGGAGCTCCCCTTACTTGATAATGAGCTCATCAAACATGTCAGAGAATGATAGATCATGATAGCTCAACAATCACAACAACATAAAACATAATGGTTCAACATTAATAACATTACATAGTAGTTCAACGTTCATAATAGTTCAACATTCAAAACTATCATTACATAGTGTCATGAGAGCTTCACTTTAAGCAACAAAGCGAGTATTAAGCAAATACTACGATACCCCCCCTTGGCATCAAGTACCAAAAAGGTAAGAGCAAGATGCAAGGCACACACAATCAGAGATCCTCATCAATATCATCATCAACACCATGGGTCCCACTGCCTCCTACCTTGTCAAAGATGTCAGCCCATTCAGGGCCACATGGGAAGCCAAAGTCAGAAGGAGGAGCCTCAGGGGGGACGCTCATCCTCACTCACATCAGTTGCTCTAGAGTCTCTCAGACCAGCCTTCAAGGCATTCTTGGAGGAGATCATGTGAGTGACCACATCATGCTTTTGTGAGCACTAAAAAGAGAAAGCCTTCATCATGCCAGAGTGGGCCTTCCCTAGAAAGCGACAATATGATCGAAGGGGGTTGAGCTAGATGGAGCGGAAGGAGACCGGGTAGCAGCCCGTCGGATGGGAACAAAAGAGGCTTTCTTCCGAGCCCAATCATCCGCCATATGAGGTGGAGTGACCCACTGCCTATGCACATAAGTGCGACCAATGGGGAAAGGGGCCACATTCTCGATGAGAGCCTAAATAAAAGGAGCATGAGGAAAAGCTCGCTTGTACTGAAAACTAGCAAAAAAATCTCATGCCATAGGAAGTGAGGAACATTAATTTTCCCTTTCTGATGCAAGTTAAGACGAGACATAAGATCAATATAGTACCTACTGCAGGTCCCTTTGTCACCCACTTTGGGATAGATGGTGTGAATGACACACTGAAAAATGATAAAGAAGGGGGGCCTCTGACTCCGTGTGACAACAGACCTTCCCTTGCAACGGCACCAGAAGAATGATGTTAGCACTCCCCGGTAACGAAACTAGAAGAATGTTGTTGACGGCCCACCAGCGCGTGGGATCGCATCAGTTTTCGAGGGTAGAGTATTCGACCCAATTTGTTGATACGCCAAATGGAGGTGAGAGGATACTCTCGAGTATTAGCAGCTGAATATGTCGGATTCAACCACACCTGAAAGATTAGTATCTGCAAGCAAAGTATCAACAGCAAAGTAGTATGATAACAACGGTGTCAGAAACGATCTGTTGACGGCAGACTATTCCTAACTGTCGTATCAATGGCGCCAGAAGTTGCCTCATTGACGGAAATTGTCTGTTCCCGTCAACGATTAGGGAATCAAAATTGTAGCAGGTAGTAGCAGTGTAATGAGTAACAGCAACGGCAAGGAAGAGCAGTAGTGACAACGGTAGCAAGTAGCAATAGTAGCAAGCGACAGTACCAGCAGAGCAAGACAAGTAACAGAAGTAGCAACAGAGCAAGACAAGTAACAACAGGAGCAACAGAGCAAGACAAGTAACAGCAGCAGTAGGACAAACTCGTAGGCAATGGGTCGGTGATTCGTTTGGATGATATTCATCATGCAACAGTTATAACACGGAGAGATATGTGGCTAGCTCCCGTTCGTCAATGTGATGTAGGCATGCATTCCGTGTGTCGTCATACGTGCTTAGGGAAAAGAACTTGCATGACATCTATTGTCCATCCCTCCCGTGGCAGCGGGGTCCAAAAGGATACTACGGGATATTAAGTTTCTCCTTTTTATAAAGAACCAGAACAACGCATTAGCACTTGGTGAACACATGAACTCCTCAAACTATGATCATCAACGGGAGTGGTTCCGGTTATTGTCACTCCGGGGTTGCCGGGTCATAACACATAGCAGGTAACTACAACTTGCAAGATCGGATCTAAAACACACATATATTGGTGACAACATAATAATTTCAGATCTGAAATCATGGCACTCGGGCCCTAGTGACAAGCATTAAGCATGGCAAAGTAGTCGCAACATTAATCTCAGAACATAGTGGATACTAGGGATCAATCCCCGTCAAAACTAACTCGGTTACATGATAGATCTCATCCTACTCATCACCGCCCAGCGAGCCTACGAATAGATTACTCACGAACGATGAAGAGCTTCATGGAATTGGAGAGGGAAGAAGGTTGATGATGACGATGGCGACGATTTCCCCTCTCCGGAGCCCAAAACGGACTCCAGATCTGTCTTCCAGATGAAGAACAGGATGTGGCGGCCCCTCCGTATCGCAAACGCGACGAAATATTCTCTTCTAATTTTTTTCTGGGCGAGAGTGAATTTATAGAGCTGAGATTGGGGGCGGCCGAGCCACGTGGGCCCCACAAGCTTGGTTGCCGTGGCCAGGGGGTGGTCGCGGCAACAGGGCTTGTGGCTCACTGGCCCACCCCCTGTGGTGGATCTTGGAGCAGATATTTTTCATATTTTCCATAAAAATTCTCCGTAAATTTTCAGGACGTTCCGAGAACTTTCATTTCTGCACAAAAACAACACCATGGCAATTCTGCTGAAAACAACGTCAGTCCGGGTTAGTTCCATTCAAATCATGCAAATTAGAGTCCAAAACAAGGGCAAAAGAGTTTGGAAAAGTAGATACGACGGAGATGTATTAGCCTCCAAATAGAAACTTGATTAGATCCTTGCCCATTCATCGTCGTCAAGTTCATCAAGGGATTTTAGAAGATACCCACAAGCCTCAACAACTTTGGGTGCATGATGAGGATCATCCTTGTGGATTTTGAAACCAGAGTTAGGAAAACAAAGAGCATCGATAAAGTCAGAAAATGTAGCAGGGAGCTTGGTGTCCCAGTCATCAGAGTGATAGTTTTGTTGGGACCAAAGAAACAAGTGGCATAGAACTGATGGATGGCACCATGATTGAAATCATGTTTAAATGCAAAAGGGGCAGCGAGGCCAGAAGATTCAATGAGCGCAATGGCACAGGGATATTTTGTCGGGTGAGTGCGAATATGCTCTAAATCAATGTAGTAATGAACAAACAACCCTTGGGGATAATGACAGTGGAGAAAATGTTGGCTGAACATTTGTATAAAAACGAGAGTCCATAGAGTCATGCTCAACAGAAAACTGGTCAATGTCGCGATGAAAGTTAAGATAGGCTGGCTTGGAAACTAGTGTGAAATCCTTTATTTCGCGACCTAGAGAGGGAGGGGTTTCAAGAGAGATGCGGTGAGCATCACCTTGAGGCTGTTCCGGAGGAGGAGGGGGCATGTACGAGGCCCTCCTTTGCCATGCTTTGGGGCATTGACGCAAACACCGGCATATTCGGACCGTTCTTCATACTCCATGTCTTCTTCATAGTTAGAGCCATCTGAAGAAGAAACAACCTCCCGAATGGGACGCTTGGCAAGGCGTTTCCGAGGACGAGCCCGATCTTGGGAGTCCTCTGACCCATCACGACGAGAGGCTTGGACAGACGATCCCGCAGAGGTCTTGAGCCCAATGTGCTTAATCCTTGGCATGGAGAGTTGCCTACAGACATGACGAACAACCTATGATAGGAGAGACTCTCAGATCCCACAAACTCAGAAGGATTTTCGGAGTGAGAATCGGTGCAAGAGGAAGGGGAAGAGAGAGACTACCTTGGGCTAGGGATATGGAGGGAGACGGTCGGCGGAGCAGTCGTAGTTCGTCCGACGATGGCGTGACGATGGCCCAGCGACACAGAAGAAAAAAGGTCTGGATGGGGGTGGCGCGGGAATTTAGGTTGTGTCCAGCCATGCGAGCCCCCCCCCTCGCCCCCCGTTTTATATAGGCGCGGCCTGAGTGTCGGACGACCGAGGGGAGTCGGTCGTCCGGGGACTGTGAGACGACCGGGGGAGGTCGGACGTGCGAGAGGATAATTGAAGGAATTTTCCGTGACACACATGTTCCCAACAATGTGATGATGAAACATGGTATGTAGACAGAGTGTGTACGACCATACCAAGAAATGATGACTTTATGTGTGATGATAGAGATACTCTAATATTGCTCGTAGGAGAGGTGGCATGGCCACCATGTTTGAGTGAACGTGGCATGAGACCGCAGAGATATGAACCTCGAGCCCATAGCCACAATTCCATCATTGAAAGTACCAAGTCACAAAAGTGATCATAGTAACTTTGAGAGTGTTTGGTTTATTTCTGTATCACATAGGGTGAGGGAACTCATGAATTGAGTGTCTCCCCCTAGAAAAATGCCCACATCTAGACAAGACATAAGGTAAATGTATGCAAGTGTGCAATCTTTCACATAATGCTATCAAGCTCTAAGATACCAAGTTCATGCCTCAGTTGACAGAACATATGTTCATCAAGTGGTTTGGTGAATATGTGAGCAAGCTGCATATCCGTATCAACAAGAGTAACGTCAATGTCACCCTTCTGCACATGGTCTCTTAAGAAGTGATATTGAATGTTAATGTGCTTGGTGCGAGAGTGATCACTAGGGTTTTCAGCAATCTTGATGGCCCTTTCATTATCGCATAGTAGAGGCATATGTCTGTAAGTTATACCATAGTCCTTCAAAGTCTGCCTCATCCATAGCAATTGTGTTGCACAGCTTGCGGTTGCAATATATTCGGCTTCAGCGGTGGATAGGGAGACATAATTTTGCTTCTTCGAGGACCAACTTACCAAGGAGCGTCCAAGAAACTGACATGCCCCGGAGGTGGACTTTCTTCCCACCTTGTCTCCGGCCCAATCCGCATCTGTGTACCCAATGAGATCAAACTTGGCATCCTTGGGGTACCATAGACCCAACCTTGGGGTGTGAACAAGGTATCTGAGAATATGCTTAACCGCCTTATGATGACTTTCCCTAGGGGAAGCTTCAAATCTTGCACAAATTCCTACACAGAGGGTGATGTCTAGTCTAGATGCACAAAGATAAAGCAATGAACCAATCATAGAGTGGTAAATTGACGGGTCAAATGGAATATTTTTTCAGTCTTAGTTAAAAGCAGTTGTGGTTGGCATGGGTACCTTGCATGGACTGGCGTTTGTCATGCCGAACTTTGCAGGAATATCCTTTAGATACTTAGTTTGAGGCAAGAAAATTCCTTCTTGACATTGTTGGATTTGAAAATCGAGAAGGAACTTCAAATCCATATTAAGTGACACCTCAAAGTTCTTTGTCATGGATTTCACAAATTTCTTGCATAAATGGATGTTAGGAGAACCAAAAATGATATCATTTATGTAAATTTGGCATAAGATCAAGTCACCTTTTTTCCCTCTTAGTAAAGAGAGTAGGATCAAACACCCCACTCACAAAGCCATCACCGAGTAGAAACTTCTTAAGATGATCATACCAAGCACGAGGTGCTTGTTTAAGACCATCACTTAGTAAAGAGAGTAGAAGACCTATAAGGCCTTGTGAAGTTTGTACACATAGTCTTTGTGATCGGGGTCAATGAAACCTCATGGATGTGCTACATATACTTCTTCTTGTAGAGGACTATTAAGAAAAAGCACTCTTCATGCCCATTTGGTGTAAAGTAAAACCATTGAAAGCAGCATAAGCAAGTAAAATGTGAATTCATTCAAGACGAGCAACGGGGGCAAAGGTCTCATCAAAGTCCAAACCTTCAACCTGTGAGTACTCTTGACCACTAACCTTGCTTTGTTTCTAATGATTACACCATTTTCATCTTGTTTGTTCTTGAAGATCCATTTTTTCCAATGACATTGTGCTCCTTGGTTGGCCTTTTGACTAAAGACCACATTTTGTTGCGCTCGAAGCTGTTCAACTCTTCTTGCATAGCAACAAGCCAGTTGTGGTCCATCAAAGCATCTTGTGCCATGAGTGGCACAACACTAGAGACAAAATAAAAGTGAGCACAAAAGTTTGTCAATTGTTTACGAGTGACTCTACCTTCCAATATCCTGGTCAGTATTTGATTAGTGTCAACACGACCGGCCACACGAGGCGTGATGGAGGTTAAAGTTTCACGAGGTTCAACTTCGTTCCCATCATCAACATCTACAACATAAGGATCTATAATGTGTCGAGAAATATCTTCTTCTTCGTGCATCATTTGCTAAGTCTTATCATCATCAACAGGTACGCCAACATCGACTTGTGCATGTTCTTGTTCTTGTACTTGATGTTGAACAGGTTCTTGTTCTTCTATATGATGGTGAATGACTTCTTGTTCTTGAATTATGGACTCCACTCATGGAATGAGATCTTGTGATCATGAAGGTGTAGTAGTTTGTTGAGCATGCGTGGTGCTTGTGTCCTCATCTTCACCTTTGCAAGGAACATGTTCCATTGGAAGGAGAACACCTACACCCATGGTCAAAATGTCTTCTGAAGGATCTTCTTCACCTGCATCACTTAGATCAACTTGCTCCTCATGGGAGCCATTAAATTCATCAAACACCACATCACAAGTTTCTACAATGCATCCGGTGGATTTGTTGTAGATCCTGTAGGCATGAGAGTTTGATCCATATCCAAAAAATATTCCCTCAGTTGTTTTAGATTGAAATTGTCCTAACCGTTCTCTCTTGTTGAGAACGAAATATTTGCAGACAAATACCCGGAAATACTTGACATTTGGCTTGTTTCCTGTTATGATCTCATATGGGGTCTTCTCCAAGATCTTGCGGAGGAAGAGACAATTTGAAGCATGAGATGTTATGTTTATGGCTTCAGCCCAAAAGATGTGGGAGACTTGTACTCATCCAACATGGATCTTGCCATCTCCACAAGAGTGTGTTTCTTCCTTTCGGCTACCCCATTTTGTTGCGAGGTATATGGTGCGGAGTATTGATGCTCAGTTCCTTCATTACCGAGGAACTCTTCGAGGGTGTAATTCTTCATTTTGGATCAATTGTCACTTCTTATTGCCAAGATTTCTTTGTCAAACTTGCATTGAGCTTGCTTGGCAAAATCAATGAAAGTGATCTTTGTATAATCCTTGGATTTAAGAAAGAACACACATGTATATCTCGAGCAATCATCAACAATGACGACCCATACTTCTTCCCACCAAGACTATCCCATGAAGCAGGCCCAAGGAGATCCACATGAAGGAGATCCAAAGGTCTTGAGGTTGATACAATATTCTTGGGGGATGCTTTGATTGATGTTGCTTCCCGGCAATGCATGCACTGCACACAGAATCTTTCTCAAATGATACATTAGTTAGTCTAAGGATGTGTTCACCCTTTAAAAGATCTTGAAGATTTATCATACCGACATGGGCTAGTCGGCGATTCCATAGCCATCCCTTCCCGGCCTTGGCCATGAGGCAAGTTGCATGGAATGTGCTCTCTTTCGAGAAATCAACCGTGTAAAGGTTGCCATCCAACTCGCCCACAAAGGCAACTTCAAGAGTATCTCTCTTAAAGACTTTCACATTTGTTAGTCCAAAAAGTGTATCATAGCCAACACACAAAGTTGTCAGAATCGCGACTCAAGTCTTAGAATCTTACGACTTTATGATCCAAACTAACCCCTCTGATTCTACGATTTTGCTCATAGAATCTAAGTTTCTACGATCCTGGTAGTTACGATTCTACGATTCACGATCCTAACAACGGAGCTCCGATCAGATTTAGAATCGCGATTCCGACAACCTTGCCAACACAGGCCAATTGACGAACAGAGAATAAGTGATATTTAAGGGATTGGGCAAGCTTGACATTTGTAAGTGACATGTCATTTGTGATAGCTACCTTGCCCAAACCAAGTACCTGTCCTTTAGACCCACCGCCAAATACAATGCTCACAAATGGTTGAATTTCTTCCATGAAGTCCATAAGCAATGTGCCATCTCCGGTCATATGATTGGTGCATCCGCTATCAATCACCCATTTGACTCCACCGGAGAAGGCAACCTACACACATTTCAAGTCTTGGTTAGAGGCACCCATTTTACCATGGGGCCTCTCGTGTTAGTAACAAGAGTCTTAGGCACCCAAATTCCATAGAAACAAAAATCATTTCAAGGCCCAACAAATTGAGCATATACATCTCCATCTTTTGCCTTACGGAGCACATATGATGGAGGCATACATTTTTTGGATTGTTGGGAGGAGGGTGGCCTCTTGTGGCCTTCCTACACGCAACCTTCCCGATGTTTCCCAATTTGTTTTCCTTGTGCCCTTCTTTCACAAATATCTCCTTGAGGGGACTTGTGAACTTGTGTGTCGTCATTGTATTCCTGCTTATGCTTAGATCAAATCCAATCCCTTCCTTAGCTACTACCTCCTTGTGTTGACTCAACACTTCATTAAGGTTCTTTTGTCCTTGGGCACAAGACACGAGGCCTTTTTCAATTTGAGCTTTAGCAAGCGGTTCTCCTCAAGTACACTAGCTAGGTGACCATTGGGTTTAGTAGCACAAGCATCAACATTTATAATAGGAGAGGAGTAAAATTTGCCTAGAATGTTAAGATATGTAAGCTTGAGTTCGTCAAACTTCTTTGTAAGAGTGTCGAGTCTCTTCCTTTGTCTTGAGAGACAAATGTAAGAACTCACAATCCTTAGAAAGAGTGGCATGAAACTCGTCAAGTTTACACTTGTCACTTTTTAACACTTCAGAAGCGCTTTCAGTCTATGTCAAAGAGGCAAGTTCTTTAGTGTGCTTATCAATGTTTGCACCTATTTTTAAGAACAATTCGTCATTACGTGCTTCCTCATATAGGACTTTCTGCTCAAGGATTTCACATTTCTCCTTTTCCGCAGTAACGAGGGTTTTGAGTTCCTTAATGGAGGTGGTGTGCTTACTCACCATCTCGATAAGAATATGGAAAATAATGAGTTTCTTTCCTTTGAGAGAGCACATGACTGTCTTCAATTTAGCAAACATAGCATCACTTATTTAAGATTCACGATCATGATCCTCAGCATCACTACAAGAAATATGTCAACTAACGACCTTCAATATTAGTCACTCAATGGTCATTGATTTCCATTTGTGACCTTTTTATGACCAAAAACAGAAGGTCTAAAGCTGAGGGTCCTTAGTGAACTATAACGACCTTCTTTCTGGATTGGTCGTAGGATTTTATGACCAAACAGAAGATCGTAGGTTTAACGACCAAATGATTTGGTCATAGCAATCTGCCCGCAACACGTCAGATCCACCGTGGCAGCCTGGCGTGGCAGAATTATGACCAAATGAAAAGGTCGTAAATAAGATTCAGCCCGGTCCATTCCGATCGTCTACATGGGTCGGGCCCAATAATTTGGCCTTTTATTTGCTAGGATAGAATCTTTTACTGAGAAGGTTTTTAATTAGTCCACTTTTCTTTTGGGCCTTGGCCTACTATTTTTTTAGGCTCAAGCCTTCTTAGTCTATTTCTTGTTTGGGCCTCGGCCTTTTTGCTGTCCAAACTAACTTTAGTGCCCAAACAAAATGGTCCAAACAAAACTTAAATAATTGACAACTTCACAGGTGCATAACTTCACAAAATAGAGCAAGACATTGTTTCATCACCAGAATGACCAATCAAGTGGGCTAACTTCATCAGGTTCTTGAGAAGTTAGCCCACTTCACTGTTTCTAGGACAGGTTCTACGACAGGTTCAACTTCTACAATGCTTTAGCGCCGAAGAGAGCCATCAAGTGGGCTAACTTCTCTTCGTGTTCCTGAGACTTCTTGCGCAGCAGCTCAAGTTCCTTGTCGCGTGCAGCTTCATATTCTTCCGCCTTTAGCTTGATTGCTGCCATTTCTTCTTGCATCACTTCAGCTTGAAGCTCCGACCTCTCCAGCTTCCGCTGAAGATCACGAACATGAGCAGCCACAACAACAGTTCCTTTGCCAGAGTTGTTACTAGATGACTTGAGCCCAACATTCCTGAGGAATGTGCTTTGGTTGACTTCGGTCTTGAGCACTTCTTCAACAATCTCAGCATCAGACTTAGGTTCTTCACCTTCTGGTATCGGCACGTCCTTCATTTTTTCCATCTCAAGCTAGCATATGGAGGAAAATGATAGACATTAGTGGCAGATCTATTTCACATTCTTTAAGAGAAACCAAACAAGAATGCTACCAAACCAGACCAAGAAATGGATTATTTGAAGTAATCAAACCAGCACACAAAATCTATATGTAGATATTTTACTCAAACTCAAACAGAAGTAGATGATAACTACTAAACTTAAAGCATTATTTGAATCTGGCTACAGCAAGTGTACACACTTATGTGATCTAGAGACATGCAATCGGAACAATATGGTAGTTCTATATAATATGGCTTCTTTGTTGAGAACTAAAATTCAGATCAATTTTCATCATATCATAAAAATGCAACAAATAGCTACAACAAATTCTGATATCTTTGTTGAGAACTGTACAACAAATTCCGTTATCTTTGTTGAGATACCAAACCTATCTTAGGCCTAGCAAACAACATCAAATCATGGAACATAGTGTGTGTTCTTGCTGGCTGTGAATCAAACAGGGCTGAGGTCTATAGACAAAAGTTTGAACTAGCTGGACAAAAGCATGGAGTGACTTACTATAGCAATCTTGACTGGCTCCGAAAACCCGTGCTTCTTGCTGTTGTGGGTGGACTTGAACAAGTCAATCACAGACAGCTCCTCACCCTTACGCTCTTCTTTGTGAAATGTTTTTCAACAAAAATTGAAATGTTATTCAGCAAGAATAAGAAATGATATTCAACGAGGATCAAACGGTAAGGTCTTTAGAAAAAGGTACTCACAGTGGCAAAAATGTGTGCGGTGTAGTGCCTGGAACGAGTTCTCTGTTGGTACACGACCTTTTCTCGATTAGTCTTGTTCGACACACAGGTTTCCTACAAAAACGCATAATGTTATTTGCCAAGTTGAAAGAAAGTGGAATAGGCAGTAGTATAGTAGGACAATACGAGTTTGAGCATATTTGATTTGGAAATATTTCAGTTATCCTGCACTAGCACAAGTACATGAACAACTAGTACTATATAAGAGTCAGTGTATTACATATGGTGTTGATTTTGAAAGTTGATGCTCTCTATTGTTCCTACTCTGATCAGAAACATGGAAGAGGAAGAAGGGGACCATGGCCCATTCCCATCCTGATGTGCAGAACATAAATCAGCAAACAGAGCATATACATACCTTGTGTCTTGGGGTAGACCACATCTGCACCAGAGCTTGCCATTCACCGTCCGTCAGATCTGGCACCGGAGACTTGGTGCTCACTTTGTTTGCTGCTACGGTATCAAAATATTTCTTCTTGATATTATGGCGTCGATTCTTTGAACTTTTCTGTAGAACATCTTTGCACGCGTACTTGATGGTCTCCGAGTCTGTGTTTATCTCAAAATTTGCCTACCAAGACAGCAAACAAGGAACGAACAACATTAGTGATCATTAACTACATAACAGAAAATAGAGTAGCACATTAACTATAAAACAAGTAGCTTACAACAACTTTCCCAATGTAGTCCTCCACTAGAGTAGCATTATTTTTGTATTCCTTGAAGTGAGGAAGAACCGACAGATGGCTTCTTGCAATGAGTCCACGCTCAGAAGCAAACTTTGCTGCCTGTAGAGGCTTCTCTCGATGCTTCATCCCTTGGACAATTTGGATAGGCACCTTTGTGCCAAGCGCCTTGGTAATTCTCTCTAGCCCTTTGCCCTTTCTAAGTCTATGCTTGTTAGTCATTGCATCTGAAAATGAAATTGAACTCGTAAATTAGAAGAGAAATCGACAAATGCATGAATGGTTATGCTAAACAGGTAAGCATACATGATCACTTCCATTTGCAAAATGCACTAGTAAAAGAGAAGGTGAACTTGCCTGGTTGAAGCACAAGCTGATGTTCTTCTTCACTGACGACATCATTCCTGTCAATAGAAGGTGCACCACGCCTGAGGGGTACGCACATAGTGTCGCTTTCATCCATGCAGAGAGTGGTTTCTTCGTCCATCAGAGAAAACTCATCACGCATTTCCACCGAGCTCTCAAAGTCCATGCCCAGCGGACTTTCCTGATGGTCCGTCGCAGCCGCCATAGTTGCTTTATGCCTTGTGACTCTATCAGGTTCATCAAGTTCCAGGATCCTCTTTGTTTGTCCTGGAGGTGGGGCCTTCACCCTTCCTGGAGGCATTGCAGCAGATGCTTCTGAGCTCTTCCTATTCTTGCTGGCTGTCTTCTTAACACCAAGCCTCTTTGTTCTAGATTCCTTCAGTGCCTTGTATAAATAGCACAGAAAAAATTAGATCACAAGATAAATATGTGAGCACAAGGAAATACAGAGCATACAAGAACCCGAACCCTCCAAGCAAGATAGTGTTTGCACCTTAACAGTCTTGTGCACTACAACTTCATCCTCCTTAGGATTGTACTCTGGTCATCACTGATAACTCCACTACCTTATTGAACCCCATTAGTTGTACCTTGTTGTACATCATTTGTTTTCCTAATCATTGACGCTATTGCATCAATGCCAAGGGACTGGAACATCCGATTGTTCCTCATCATATTTCTAGCCCTAACCTTCTCGTACTCGGTGAGAGGAGGCTCATCTTTGTAAGGCAAAGGAAACATAATTATTAGGTTAATTGTTGGAATGCATGGACAGACATCCAAACATATCTTATGATATTTTATTATCATTCAATCCTACTTATTCAGCTAAGGAAGAGTAACAGCACACAGGCACAGCTAAGAAAGCTAATTCAGATTACAGCAATACATTTGCATAATAAAATCTGGCAGTATTTTACATCACCAACCTCCAAGATATTTATAAATCTGACAGTATAACCACAAGGAGCAACTTGCATACCACTGGTTGGCCTCGGGTTTGACCTTGTCATCCTTGACATGGATGATCTTGAGGTGGTGCTTGCAAAATAGAATAAACAACAATCAGATACTGTTGGAGAACGTCGCATGGGAAACAAAATTTTCCTACGCGCACGAAGACCTATCATGGTGAAGTCCATCTACGAGAGGGGATGAGTGATCTACGTACCCTTGTAGACCGTACAGCAGAAGCGTTAGTGAATGCGGTTGATGTAGTGGAACGTCCTCACGTCCCTCGATCCGCCCCGCGAACTATCCCGCGATCACTCCCACGATCTAGTGCCGAACGGACGGCACCTCCGCGTTCAGCACACGTAAAACTCGACGATGATCTCGGCCTTCTTGATCCAGCAAGAGAGACGGAGAGGTAGAAGAGTTCTCCGGCAGCGTGACGGCGCTCCGGAGGTTGGTGACGATCTCGTCTCAGCAGGGCTCCGCCCGAGCTCCGCAGAAACGCGATCTAGAGGAAAAACCGTGGAGGTATGTGGTGAGGCTGCCGTGAAAAAGTCGTCTCAAATCAGCCCTAAAACCTCCGCATATATAGGTGGGAGAGGGGGAGCCTTGCCTTGGGGCTCAAGGAGCCCCAAGGGGGTCGGCCGAGCCAAAAGGGGGGAAGGACTCCCCCCTAAACCGAGTCCTACTTGGTTTGGTGGGTGGAGTCCTTCTTTCCTTTCCCACCTCCTCCTTTTTTTTCTCTTTGATTTTTCTTCCAATGCGCATAGGGCCCTTTTGGGCTATCCCACCAGCCCACTAAGGGCTGGTGCGCCACCCTCAAGGCCTATGGGCGTCCCCGGGGTGGGTTGCCCCCCCCCCCCCCGGTGAACTCCCGGAACCCATTCGTCATTCCTGGTACATTCCCGGTAACTCCGAAAACCTTCCGGTAATCAAATGAGGTCATCCTATATATCAATCTTCGTTTCCGGACCATTCCGGAAACCCTCGTGACGTCCGTGATCTCATCCGGGACTCCGAACAACATTCGGTAACCAACCATATAACTCAAATACGCATAAAACAACGTCGAACCTTAAGTGTGCAGACCCTGCGGGTTCGAGAACTATGTAGACATGACCCGAGAGACTCCTCGGTCAATATCCAATAGCGGGACCTGGATGCCCATATTGGATCCTACATATTCTATGAAGATCTTATCGTTTGAACCTCAGTGCCAAGGATTCATATAATCCTGTATGTCATTCCCTTTGTCCTTCGGTATGTTACTTGCCCGAGATTCGATCATCAGTATCCGCATACCTATTTCAATCTCGTTTACCGGCAAGTCACTTGAATCGTTCCGTAATACATGATCCCGCAACTTACAGTAAGTTACATTGCTTGCAAGGCTTGTGTGTGATGTTGTATTACCGAGTGGGCCCCGAGATACCTCTCCGTCACACGGAGTGACAAATCCCAGTCTTGATCCATACTAACTCAACGAACACCTTCGGAGATACCTGTAGAGCATCTTTATAGTCACCCAGTTACGTTGCGACGTTTGATACACACAAAGTATTCGTCCGGTGTTAGTGAGTTATATGATCTTATGGTCATAGGAACAAATACTTGACACGCAGAAAACAGTAGCAACAAAATGACACGATCAACATGCTACGTCTATTAGTTTGGGTCTAGTCCATCACGTGATTCTCCTAATGACGTGATCCAGTTATCAAGCAACAACACCTTGTTCATAATCAGAAGACACTGACTATCTTTGATCAACTGGCTAGCCAACTAGAGGCTTGCCAGGGACAGTGTTTTGTCTATGTATCCACACATGTAAATGAGTCTTCATTCAATACAATTATAGCATGGATAATAAACGATTATCTTGATACAGGAATTATAATAATAACTATATTTATTATTGCCTCTAGGGCATAATTCCAACAGTCTCCCACTTGCACTAGAGTCAATAATCTAGCCCTCACATCATCATGTGAATTACATTGTAATAAATCTAACACCCATACAGTTCTGGTGTTGATCATGCTTTGGCCCTGGAAGAGGTTTAGTCAGCGGGTCTGCTACATTCAGATCCGTGTGCACTTTGCATATATTTACGTCCTCTCCTTCGACGTAGTCGCGGATGAGGTTGAAGCGTCGTTTGATGTGTCTGGACTTCTTGTGAAACCGTGGTTCCTTTGCTAAGGCAATGGCACCCGTGTTGTCACAGAACAAGGTTATTGGATTCAGTGCGCTTGGCACCACTCCAAGATCCGTCATGAACTGCTTCATCCAGACACCCTCCTTAGGCGCCTCCGAGGCAGCCATGTACTCCCCTTCACATGTAGAATCTGCTACGACGCTTTGCTTGGAACTGCACCAGCTTACCGCACCCCCATTAAGAATAAATACGTATCCGGTTTGCGGCTTAGAGTCGTCCGGATCTGTGTCAAAGCTTGCATCGACGTAACCTTTTACGGCGAGCTCTTCGTCACCTCCATACACGAGAAACATCTCCCTAGTCCTTTTCAGGTACTTCAGGATATTCTTGACCGCTGTCCAGTGATCCACTCCTGGATTACTCTAGAACCTACCTGCCATACTTATGGCCAGGCTAACGTCCGGTCTAGTGCACAGCATTCCATACATGATAGAACCTATGGCTGAAGCATAGGGGACGGAGCGCATATGCTCTCTATCTTCATCAGTTGCTGGGCACTGAGTCTTACTCAATCTCGTACCTTGTAAAACTGGCAAGAACCCCTTCTTGGACTGTTCCATTTTGAACCTCTTCAAAACTTTATCAAGGTATGTGCTTTGTGAAAGTCCTATCAGGCGTTTTGATCTATCCCTATAGATCTTAATGCCTAGAATGTAAGCAGCTTCTCCTAGGTCCTTCATAGAGAAACTTTTATTCAAGTAATCCTTTATGCTCTCCAAAAACTCTACGTTGTTTCCAATCAGCAATATGTCATCCACATATAATATTAGAAACGCCACAGAGCTCCCACTCACTTTCTTGTAAATACAAGATTCTCCAACCACTTGTATAAACCCAAATGCTTTGATCACCTCATCAAAGCGTTTGTTCCAACTCCGAGACGCTTGCACCAGTCCATAAATGGATCGCTGGAGCTTGCACACCTTGTTACCATTCTTAGGATCGACAAAACCTTCGGGTTGCATCATATACAATTCTTCCTTAAGGAAACCATTAAGGAACGCCGTTTTGACATCCATCTGCCAGATTTCATAATCGAAAAATGCAGATATTGCTAACATGATTCTGACGGACTTAAGCATCACTACGGGTGAGAATGTCTCATCGTAGTCAACTCCTTGAACTTGTGAAAAACCCTTTGCCACAAGTCGAGCTTTATAAACGGTCACATTGCCGTCCGCGTCCGTCTTCCTCTTAAAGATCCATTTGTTCTGAATAGCCTTGCGGCCCTCAGGCAGTACCTCCAAAGTCCACACTTTGTTCTCATACATGGATCCTATCTCGGACTTCATGGATTCTAGCCATTTGTTGGAATCTAGGCCCACCATTGCTTCTTCATAATTTGCAGGTTCATTGTTGTCCAACAACATGATTGATAAGACGGGATTACCGTACCACTTTGGAGCAGCACGTGGTCTCGTCGACCTGCGTGGTTCGATAGAAACTTGAACCGGAGTTTCATGATCATCATCATTAACTTCCTCCTCAACCGGCGTCGCAACGACAGAGGTTTCCCCTTGCCCTGCGCCACCATCCAGAGGGATGAGAGGTTCGACAACCTCGTCAAGTTCTATCTTCCTCCCACTCAATTCTCTCGAGAGAAACTCCTTCTCGAGGAAAGCTCCGTTTTTAGCAACAAACACTTTGTCCTCGGATTTGAGATAGAAGGTGTACCCAACTGTCTCTTTTGGGTAACCTATGAAGATGCACTTTTCCACTTTGGGTTCCAGCTTTTCAGGCTGAAGCTTTTTGACATAAGCATCACATCCCCAAACTTTAAGAAACGACAACTTTGGCCTTTTGCCATGCCACAGTTCGTATGGTGTCGTCTCAACGGATTTTGATGGTGCCCTATTTAAAGTGAATGCACCTGTTTCTAATGCATAACCCCAAAACGATAACGGCAAATCAGTAAGAGACATCATAGATCGCACCATCTCTAATAAAGTACGATTACGACGTTCGGACAAACCATTACGCTGTGGTGTTCCAGGCGGTGTCAACTGTGAAACAATTCCACATTGTCTTAAGTGAGCACCAAACTCGAAACTCAGATATTCACCCCCGCGATCAGACCGTAGGAACTTGATCTTCTTGTTACGATGATTTTCAACTTCACTCTGAAATTGCTTGAACTTTTCAAATGTTTCAGACTTGTGCTTCATTAAGTAGACATAACCATTTCTACTCAAATCGTCAGTGAAGGTGAGAAAATAACGATATCCGCCGCGTGCCTCTACGCTCATCGGACCACACACATCGGTATGTATGATTTCCAACAAGTCACTTGCACGCTCCATTGTTCTCGAGAACGGAGTTTTAGTCATCTTGCCCATGAGGCATGGTTCGCACGTGTCAAGTGAATCAAAGTCAAGTGACTCCAAAAGTCCATCGGCATGGAGTTTCTTCATGCGCTTTACACCAATATGACCTAAGCGGCAGTGCCACAAAAATATGGCGCTATCATTGTTAACTCTAACTCTTTTGGTCTCAGTGTTATGTATGTGTGTATCGCTATCAAGATTCAATATGAACAATCCTCTCACATTGGGTGCATGACCATAAAAGATGTTACTCATAGAAATAGAACAACCATTATTCTCTGACTTAAAAGAGTAACCGTCTCGCAATAAACAAGATCCAGATATAATGTTCATGCTCAACGCAGGCACTAAATAACAATGATTCAAGTTCATAACTAATCCTGATGGTAACTGAAGTGAAACTATGCCGACGGCGATTGCATCAACCTTGGAACCATTTCCTACGCGCATCGTCACTTCATATTTCGCCAGCCTTTGTCTATTCCGCAGTTCCTGTTTCGAGTTGCAAATATGAGCAACAGAACCGGTATCGAATACCCAGGCACTACTACGAGAGCCGGTTAAGTACACATCAATAACATGTATATCAAATATACCTGATTTTTCTTTGGCCGCCTTCTTATCTGCCAGATACTTGGGGCAATTGCGCTTCCAGTGACCCATACCCTTGCAATAGTAACACTCTATTTCAGGCTTAGGTCCAGCTTTGGGTTTCTTCGTCGGATTGGCAACAAGCTTGCCGTTCTTCTTTGAATTACCCTTCTTGCCTTTGCCGTTTCTCTTGAAACTAGTGGTCTTATTCACCATCAACACTTGATGCTCTTTACGGAGTTCAGACTCTGCGACTTTCAGCATCGCAAACAACTCGCCGGGTGACTTTTTCATCCCTTGCATGTTGTAGTTCAACACAAAGCCTTTATAGCTTGGCGGCAGTGATTGAAGGATTCTGTCAGTGATAGCCTCTTGCGGGAGTTCAATCCCCAGCTCAACTAGACGGTTTGAGTACCCAGACATTTTGAGCACATGTTCACTGACAGACGAGTTCTCCTCCATCTTGCAAGCATAGAATTTATCGGAGGTCTCATACCTCTCGATCCGGGCGTTCTTCTGAAAGATAAACTTCAACTCCTGGAACATCTCAAATGCTCCATGACGCTCAAAGCGACATTGAAGTCCCGGTTCTAAGCCATACAAGACTGCACATTGAACTACTGAGTAGTCCTCCTTACGTGCTAACCAAGCGTTCTTAACATCCTGATCAGCCGTAGCGGGTGGTTCATCTCCTAGCGCAGCATTAAGGACATAATCCTTCTTCCCAGCTTGTAAGATTAGCTTAAGATTACGAGCCCAGTCTACAAAGTTGCTTCCATCATCTTTCAACTTAGCTTTCTCTAGGAACGTATTAAAATTCAGGGTGACTGTCGCGTGAGCCATGATCTACAACACAAATATATTCAAAGTGGACTTAGACTATGTTCAACATAATTAGAGTTTAACTTAATCAAATTATTCGCTAAACTCCCACTCAAAAAGTACATCTCTCTAGTCATTTGAGTGGTTCATGATCCACTTACACTAGCTCAAGTCCGATCATCACGTGAATTGAGTATAGTTTCAGTGGTAAGCATCCCTATGCTAATCATATCATGTATATGATTCATGATCGACCTTTCGGTCTCATGTGTTCCGAGGCCATGTCTTCACATGCTAGGCTCGTCAAGCTTAACCCGAGTGTTCCGCGTGCGCAACTGTTTTGCACCCGTTGTATGTGAACGTTGAGTCTATCACACCCGATCATCACGTGGTGCCTCAAAACGACGAACTGTAGCAACGGTGCACAGTCGGGGAGAACACAATTTCGTCTTGAAATTTTAGTGAGAGATCACCTCATAATGCTACCGTCGTTCTAAGCAAAATAAGGTGCATAAAAGGATTAACATCACATGCAATTCATAAGTGACATGATATGGCCATCATCACGTGCTTCTTGATCTCCATCACCAAAGCACCGGCACGATCTTCTTGTCACCGGCGCCACACCATGATCTCCATCAACGTGTCGCCATCGGGGTTGTCGTGCTACTCATGCTATTACTACTAAAGCTACATCCTAGCAAAATAGTAAACGCATCTGCAAGCACAAACATTAGTATAAAGACAACCCTATGGCTCCTGCCGGTTGCCGTACCATCGACGTGCAAGTCGATATTATCTATTACAACATGATCATCTCATACATCCAATATATCACATCACATCGTTGGCCATATCACATCACAAGCATACCCTGCAAAAACAAGTTAGACGTCCTCTAATTTTGTTGTTGCATGTTTTACGTGGTGACCATGGGTATCTAGTAGGATCGCATCTTACTTACGCAAACACCACAACGGAGATATATGAGTTGCTATTTAAACTCATCCAAGGACCTCCTCGGTCAAATCCGATTCAACTAAAGTTGGAGAAACCGACACTTGCCAGTCATCTTTGAGCAACGGGGTTACTCGTAGCGATGAAACCAGTCTCTCGTAAGCGTACGAGTAATGTCGGTCCAAGCCGCTTCAATCCAACAATACCGCGGAATCAAGAAAAGAGTAAGGAGGGCAGCAAAACGCACATCACCGCCCACAAAAACTTTTGTGTTCTACTCGAGAAGACATCTACGCATGAACCTAGCTCATGATGCCACTGTTGGAGAACGTCGCATGGGAAACAAAATTTTCCTACGCGCACGAAGACCTATCATGGTGATGTCCATCTACGAGAGGGGATGAGTGATCTACGTACCCTTGTAGACCGTACGGCAGAAGCGTTAGTGAACGCGGTTGATATAGTGGAACGTCCTCACGTCCCTCGATCCGCCCTGCGAACTATCCTGCGATCAGTCCCACGATCTAGTGTCGAACGGACGGCACCTCCGCGTTCAGCACACGTACAGCTCGACGATGATCTCGGCCTTCTTGATCCAGCAAGACAGACGGAGAGGTAGAAGAGTTCTCCGGCAGCGTGACGGCGCTCTGGAGGTTGGTGATGATCTCGTCTCAGCAGGGCTCCGCCCGAGCTCCGTAGAAACGCGACCTAGAGGAAAAACCGTGGAGGTATGTGGTCGGGCTGCCGTGAAAAAGTCGTCTCAAATCAGCCCTAAAACCTCCGTATATATAGCTGGGAGAGGGGGAGCCTTGCCTTGGGGCTCAAGGAGCCCCAAGGGGGTCGGCCGAGCCAAAAGGGGGGAAGGACTCCCCCCCAAACCAAGTCCTACTTGGTTTGGTGGGTGGAGTCCTTCTTTCCTTTCCCACCTCCTCCTTTTTTTCTCTTTGATTTTTCTTCCAATGCGCATAGGACCCTTTTGGGCTGTCCCACCAGCCCACTAAGGGCTGGTGCACCGCCCTCAAGGCCTATGGGCTTCCCCGGGGTGGGTTGCCCCCCCCCCCCCCCGGTGAACTCCCGGAACCCATTCGTCATTCCCGGTAACTCCGAAAACCTTCCGGTAATCAAATGAGGTTATCCTATATATCAATCTTCATTTCCGGACCATTCCGGAAACCCTCGTGACGTCCGTGATCTCATCCGGGACTCCGAACAACATTCGGTAACCAACCATATAACTCAAATACGCATAAAACAACGTCGAACCTTAAGTGTGCAGACCCTGCGGGTTCGAGAACTATGTAGACATGACCCGAGAGACTCCTCGGTCAATATCCAATAGCGGGACCTGGATGCCCATATTGGATCCTACATATTCTATGAAGATCTTATCGTTTGAACCTTAGTGCCAAGGATTCATATAATCCCGTATGTCATTCCCTTTGTCCTTTGGTATGTTACTTGCCCGAGATTCGATCGTCAGTATCCGCATACCTATTTCAATCTCGTTTACCGGCAAGTCTCTTTACTTGTTCTGTAATACAAGATCCCGCAACTTACAGTAAGTTACATTGCTTGCAAGGCTTGTGTGTGATGTTGTATTACCGAGTGGGCCCCGAGATACCTCTCCGTCACACGGAGTGACAAATCCCAGTCTTGATCCATACTAACTCAACGAACACCTTCGGAGATACCTGTAGAGCATCTTTATAGTCACCCAGTTACGTTGCGACGTTTGATACACACAAAGTATTCCTTCGGTGTTAGTGAGTTATATGATCTCATGGTCATAGGAACAAATACTTGACACGCAGAAAACAGTAGCAACAAAATGACACGATCAACATGCTACGTCTATTAGTTTGGGTCTAGTCCATCACGTGATTCTCCTAATGACGTGATCCAGTTATCAAGCAACAACACCTTGTTCATAATCAGAAGACACTGACTATCTTTGATCAACTGGCTAGCCAGCTAGAGGCTTGCTAGGGACAGTGTTTTGTCTATGTATCCACACATGTAAATGAGTCTTCATTCAATACAATTATAGCATGGATAATAAACGATTATCCTGATACATGAATTATAATAATAACTATATTTATTATTGCCTCTAGGGCATAATTCCAACAGATACAACA